>NC_140583.1:82207748-82947902 GCF_964204655.1 Triturus cristatus
CAAATGATACTTATGAGTCTACGGTAAGTAGTGGAGCATGGGTGCAACAGGCTGTAATGCAAGTATGCTGTATGCCCTGCATTACCTTCACTTGGTGCTAAAAGTAAGCCATAATAGGAGCGCAGTGGTCCTCTCATGCCGCAGTGTTTTTGCACTGCCGCACTAATGATAGCTACAAAAAGGCTGAACCGCCTCTGCTGCCCATGACCACTTTGTATGCCTTGAACATCTGTAGGCTTCTAAATGAGTTACTTGGGAGCCTGCAGACAATTCCAGCTCCTGCCAAGCTGATGACAAACACAACAGTAGCACAGTTTGTCTCTTTCTGTACATTGTCTCCTGAGTGCCCATGATATCTGCCAGCAGCAATGCCTTTAAAACAAACACTTGCAGCAGAAAGCCAGAGCAGGTGTCTGGAGGGGTCAGCATCGGTAAGCTTCGGCCATGATACCTCGCGCGCTAGGAGCGCGCGGCGCCTTGATTCCAATTAGAGGTTAGCTAGAGTCTTCTGCAGGGAGGGGAAAAAATGCAATTTGAGAACTTTGATGAAGCTGTCATGGTCTGAAAGGCAGAATCTACCCTAGGGACGGAGATAATATTACTTGGTAGAACAGCCCTCTTTTTTGTGAAGTGAAAGCTCAACCTTTGCTAGATGTGGGAGGGGGTGAGAAGGAAGCCCGCAGCTTGTAAGTGGTTTTCTTGGTCTAATGACTGTACATCCATCCAATGGTTTCCATTTACAGGCTGCTCCTTTTAACATAGGGCAGGCAATGGGGCACAGCAATTTCATGGATAATATGCAGATATTAATGCTCAGGCACGGGGTGCTAGAATATGTCCTCGTATATTTTTCTAAATTGCTAAAAACCCATGAGAATCCACCTACCAAAAATGATTGCGATCACGCTTAAAAAAGAAATGCAAAGTGCATGTATCCCTATTGACAGCACAGATAGTTGAAGAAAATGCTGAAGGTCAGAATACTGATTCCGTTGTATTTATTATTTTGGTTAGTAATGTTTTTTGTTGCCAAGAAGAACTGCCTTACCTACACCGTGGGGCAGATTTATAATAACTGGCGCATCTCTGCATATCAGCAGGGATGCGCCAGTTATTTTGCGCCCCAGCTCCGCCATCATGAATGCGCCGCATTTATAATGCGGCGCACCATGGGGCAAAAATGGCACAGATGCGTCACGCATCTGTGCCGTAAAAGTGGCGCATTGCTGGAGTTGCGTCGCAAGCGCGACGCAGCTCCAGCAATGCTCTGGGGGGCCCTATCTGCACAATGCTGCGTCAATCCTTACGCCTGCTTCAAGCAAGCGCAGGGTTTTGACGCAGCATGGGCCTAAAAGTGACTGAGTGAAATCTTGTAGATTTAACTCAGCCACTTTTAGGAGGCGTTCCTGCGCCAGAACGCCCCCACCTGCCCTGGAACGCCTACATGTGGCGCAGGGCTTTACAACGTGACGCATCTCCCAGATGCATCACGTTGTAAATACCCCGCACCATGGCGCAGGATTTGCGCCGCTGCTGCGTCACAAAAGTGACGCAACGGCGGAGCAAAAGTGGCGCAAGTGCAACATAAATCTGCCCCCGTGTTCTTTTTTGGGATTCTTCCCTTACTAGTGGCATTTCCTGTTTTTTGTTTTTTAAGACTTTTTGTTCTTACCTTTCCTTCTCCTGGCCATTTCTGTTCTTTTAGTATTTTTGCTTGCAATGTATTGTGTTTAATTAACAGGTCAAATTGCAGGAGAGTATCCACCGAACATAATAAACAAATGCAACTGTTAACAGCATGTTTGCATTTCTGAGTTTCTGTTCTTTATTTCTTTCGATATTAAATGTTTGTTATTATAAGGGTGTACTAGCAGTTTAAATATTTAGGTAAATAAGCAGTGCGTGGGAATGGGAACAGTGAAAGACTGCTACAATGGTTGTACTGTCATGACTTTTGCTTTTCTTCTTTAAACTGTGCTCTTTTTTAAGAGAAGTGCATCAGTCCAAAGTAACCCGCAGTGAAAGTTAAATTATAGGGATAAATCCAGTGTCGGCTCCTCTGCTAAGGTGGAGGAGCGTCGCCCCACTGCTCAAAAGGAAAAATAAAATGACTATGACATCATAATTAATATTTTATTTTCCCTATTGCAGTCAGTGGCGAGGCGGGGCCGGCAAGAGCACAGGCAGGAGGGGTTTGCACTCACTAAGTGCTCATGACGAAAGGGCCAGCCAAAGAGCTCTTTGCATGTTCCCCACCAGGCTGTTTTACACAGCCTGGTGAGGAATATACACAGGCTCCCTGTTCCTGTCTGAGCACCGAACCACGACATTCAGATCAATCACAATGCTGCAGCGTTGTAATTGGCTCAGGGGAGCCTGTGTGCCTGGGTGCTTCCTGCTGCCGTCCGGAAAAGGAAGAAGGAAGATGCAGAGGGCAAGGATGGAGAAGAGGAGGGGGCTGCCCGTTCCAGGCTCGGTAAATCCTTTTTTATTTGATTTATTCCCCACAACCCCCACATCCCCGCCACCCCACTACCCCCATCCATTAGCAGCCGCCACTAGATAAATCTTATTTTCCGAATCTGGCCATAGCTCTGTAAAACAAAAATGTCTTAGCAAAAAGATCATTTAACAGGAAGACTAAGTCAAGCGTCTGAAAGGAAGGGTTGGCATTCCCTCCTCAAGGCATACCAAGAACCCATCCTTTAACAACATCTCTTCTAGGGAAGTCCAAAGCAGATACATAGCCCAGATCCAAAGAAGATTTTCAGGATAACCATAAAAGGTAAATTTATGATCAATTTTATATAAGATCAGAATCACATATAAAGCCAGTATTTAGCTACATTTTTGTAACATAATATTATTAATTCAAAGTTCAATGTATTGTTAAGGATTTGACCTGATAGGTTTAATAGAAAGAGAATGTGGGCGCTGAAAACATGGCAGGAACTTGAGGAGTAGTCATTATATATTTGGGCACCTTAGAAAAATATAAACATGTTATTCTATTGCCTTATAGCCGGCTGAAGTTCAGTGTGGGGGCGGACTTACATCGCAGATGGCAGAATGTTCTAACAGGTAAAGCAAAGGCCTCAGGGAGCACGAGGGGATGTAAATCCCCTCGGGTTCAGTGAGGCCTTTGTTCACAGCAACAATTGTGAATGACAACATTGGAATGTTGGAGCTCCGGGCTTCTACCAGCCATTAGAAGCCCAGAACACTCCATTCAATGGAGCTCCCAACATTCCTATGTTCTAATATAGTCTTCATGAAGGAAAACATCATTTACAATGAAGTCTTAACCACGTACTGCCTTTACAACATGGTTTTTACAACAAGGTATCTGTACAACTAAATTCCTTTCACCACAAGAGTCTTTACAATTACTTCCCATAGGGGAAGCTGCATTGGACTTCAAAGCCTCGCGCCTTCCCTACTGTTGGGCAAACTAGAGTTGGAATAGTAATTGATACCACTCCAAAGTACAGTCATTGCTCATTGTGCATGGTAAAGCAATGCCCTATTACTTACAGGTAATCTTCATTACTCCTGGTCTCGTTGTCCTCGTCCCATTCATAAACAAGTGAGATAATTCTATCTCACCAACAGAAAAAAAGAATGAAGGAATGCTGGCCCTACCCCACCACCTCCCACCGGGAGTACATAAACGTACTATATCCAGCATTCCCTCTGAACTATCAAGCCATAGATGAAGGTCGGCATCTCCGGGAGGGAGGGAGAGAGGGAGGGAGGGAGGGTAGTAATGATTGGGATGAGGACAACGGGGCCAGGAGTAATGAAGATTACCGGTAAGTAATAGGGCATTACTCTCAGGGCCCTCCTGTCCTCGTCCCATTCATAAACAAGTGAGAATACCCAAGCAACAATCCGCATTCATCAACAACAAACCACAAGGACACAAGGCAGACAGCAACACCCAGTGATTTAATGGTGCAGAAAAACAAGTAGTTAGGAGCACACAGCCTGCAGTACCACCAGACCAAAATTAGCATCATCCCCCAGCAAATTGTGGATTTGATAATGCCTCACAAAAGTATTAGAGGATGCCCAAATAGCAACCCCCCGAACCTCAGCCCAGGAAGCTGCCATTCCCCGAGTAGAATATCCCTGCACACCTGCCGGAGGAGGGGACCCAAAAGGGCGTAGGCCAACATAATGAGCTGCATCAGCCATCGACCAATGGAAGAAGAAGAAGCCTTTCCTCCACGAGAGGAAACCCCAAAAGAAACAAACAGGGAGTCGCATTTCCTAAAAGTAAGTGTCCGATCAGATAGATACTCAAAGCCCGGCAAACATCAAGCTAAGACCAAGGAAGGTCATCGTCAGACAACGGATCAGTGCACAAAGCAAGGAACTCCTAGGAACGATGGAACTCATAAGGAACTTTGGGGACAAAAGATGAATCCAACTGGAGGATCACTCTATCCTCCGAAAAAGATAAAAAGGGCTCCCGAGCCATCAGAACCCCCAACTCCCCAAGGCACCTGGCTGAAGTAATGGCCACCAACAAGGACAACCTTCAATGTTACATACTTGATGTGCCCCTCAGACAATAGCTCAAAGGGAGGAGCCACTAGAGCATGCAACACCGGCGGAAAGTCCCAAAAAGGAAAGCACCGGATGGGCCAATGAAAAACGCCTGAGAAACCAAGTCATCCACACCCGACAAATTCCCCCAAGTGGACCGAAAAGCCTTAATTACGGCCCATTGAGCCCATAAAGTGGAAACAAACAACCACTTCTCAAACCCCTCACAGAGAAACTGCAGCACCCCAAGCAGAGAGCAATCCATTTTGGACAACTCCATAGCACAACCCCTTCGCAGGAAATTCCCCCAATACCGCCCATAGGACCTGAGAGTCGAAGGCTTCTGAGACTGTTGCAGAGCCGAGGCTAAATGTTTCGGGGAAACCCCGATGTTGCCACCCCTGCCTCTTACCATCCAAACCAACAGCTCAGCTGCAGGAGAGACAAAATCGAAGATGATTGCAGGGGAGGTGGAAAGCAGGGGATCAACTGGGAACACTGAACCGCCAACAGCCCCACAGTGGCGAACCGAGATTGACAAGGCCATACCGGCACCACCACTACCACCTCCCGGGACTCCTGCACCAGGCGAGCCAAAAACTGGGGGATCAGCACAAGGGGCGGGAAGGCATACAAAGGGTGTGATGGCCAACAAATGGTCAGAGCACCCGCTCCCCCACCTGATGAACACAGAAGCAGATCCGAAACAGCTGAGCATTGAGCTGGGAAGCAAATAGGTCGAGAAACGGAGACCAAACCTCCTGCACACAAGCCGAAAGACCTCCGGAGTCAGAGACAACTCCTGGGAGGTGGGGAAATAACGACTGAGGGCATCCGCTACCCCATTCTCCATTCCCCGGATATGAACAGCCACCAGAGACAACAGATGCCCCTCTGCCAAACAAAACAAGGGAATCACCACCCGCATTCAGATACTTGTACGTGGTCCTCCCTTGATGATTCAGGTAGGCCACTGTCACCATGTTGTCAAAACGGACCACCGCATTGCGCCCCAATAACCAACTGCTGAAGCCCATGACAGCCCAGGACACTGCCCTCAACTCCCACCAATTTGTAGAATGCCTACATTCAGGAAGGGACCAACGACCCTGAAGCACGCAGGACTACAACGTCGCCCCCTCCCCCGAAAGCACTGGCATCTGTTGTCAGGACCACCGGAGGAAAGGGCTGCAGCAGCACACCCCTGGAAAAATTGGCCGACACCGTCCACCAGCACAGATCAGGGAGGATGGAAGGGAACACCACAAGCAGAAGGGCCAATTTCTGAGACAAAGGATTCCAACTGGCTGACAGATGCACCCACAGAGGCCTGAGATGAAACTGCGCCCAAGGCACCATGACTACTGCTGCTACCATGAGACCCAGAAGCCTCAGCCAGAGCAAGACTGGGAAGTAGAACCGCTATAGAACTCCAGAGCAAGGGAACTGAAGGTCCCCACCCGAGAGACAGGCAGGAACACCCTGTCCAGATCGGTGCGAATGTGAGCCCCAATAAAAGTAAAGTCTTGAGACGGCTCCAACTGACACTTCAGAAGGTTCAGCAGAAAGCCATGAGCCCGTAACGCAGAACACACCAACTCCTGACCCACCAGCAAACGAGCCTGAGAAGGAGCATGGATCACCCAATCGTTGAGGTATGAGTACAGGAGAATACCCTGAAGATGTAACAAGGCCACCAACAGCGCCACCACTTTGGTGAACACCCTCGGGGTGGACCGCAGACAGAAGGGCAGGACCACAAACTGAAAATGACAGTCTCAAAGGCAAAACCTCAGGAACCTGCGAGAGATGGGGTAAACCGGGACATGATGATAAGCATCCTGCAGATCCAGGGAGCACAAGAAATGACACTGGAGAACCAACAGAATCACCCTCTGAAGAATCTCCATCTTGAAGAGCCGAAGAACCACAAACTTGTTCAGGGCCTTCAAGTTCAGCACAAGATGGAACAACCCATCACTTTGGGTACAAGGAAAATCAGGGAGTAAAACTCTAGGGGAGTCACCTCCTGAATTGCTTCCTCCGCCAAGAGGGATTAGACATCCACAGACAGCTCGGCCTTCTTGCTCCGACAGGACGGCCAAGGACTCGGATGATCCCCTGAATCCAGAGGAGTCTCTGAAAACTCGATGTGATAACAAGTCGAACAATGTCCAGCACCCACAAAGACTACAACCAACCCGGAAGCAAGAGCTGAAGCTGACCTCAGACCAACAATCCTGAATTGACAGCCATACTGTCAGGAACGAGGTTTCGGTGGGGGAGTCTTTGCTTTCCTGTCCTGACCCCCACCAGAAGAAAACCTCCCATGACCTCTAGAAAAGTACATCCGACAGGGCGGATGAAAGGGGGATTTAGGTTTAGCTGAACAAGCCGCATTGGAGGACTGCTTAAAAGAAGAAGAGTCCTGCTTCTCTTTAAAAAGTTTGTGCAATTTCCCTCCAACTCCTCCCCAACATCATAGTCTCCTGGAAAGGCAAGCATAGGGCAGAAGCCATCTGAGTGGATTCAGTCTTCCAATCCTTCAAAATCAGACTGTGGAGAGCCGCCACATGAGCACCCCTGGAAAGGGCTGAGGCCCGCCCCGGGTATATATTGGAAAGGAATTCCACGTGTTGCTCTATAGGCTCCAAAAGCCCAAACAGTCAGACGTATCATCCAGGGACTAATACAGAGCCTTTATATCTGAACTTAGGGACTGTACAAAGTAAGTACCATAAATGCAAGAGCGCAGGGTCAAATGGGAACCTGAGTACACCTTCCTGAGGGAAGCATCCACCTTCTTATCCACAGGATCCCTAATAACTCCATTCTCAGCCAACGAAGTCCAACCCACCAGACTAGCAATAAAAGAATCAATCATGATGGAGTTGGGCAATTCTTTAGCCATATCCTGAAGAGGATACAGCTTGGCCATAAACCTGGGAATCATAATACGATCAGGGTCCTTCCATTCCCACTTCAACATCTCTTTATCAATGTACTATCACTTGTGTTCCTCACCCTCACCAATACTCCTCAGAATCAGAAAATTAAGAGTGCTAAACTGGGTAGGAGGCCTTGGGAAGCCCCCTACCCCCATTTCCTGCAATGTCTCCTCAATCAGTCCCTTAATTCTGACATCATCCCCCTCCCTGTGGTGATTAGACCATGCCAGAGAAGGAAAAGAAGACTCAGAAGAAGAGGAGGAGTGCTCCACATGTTTGCGCTTCCTGGAATGTTTGCCCATTCCTAAAAATATCAATCTCAAAAGAAGCACAAATGAGGAACAGACCCAGGAATGGGGGCACACCAGGAACCAGCCATATCCCCAGCGAAACACAGATGTCTTTAAAAAACAGAATGTCCAGTATATATGTACACCAAATCCGCTATGCGTACTCACCCCATGTGGCTGCAAATAAAGGAACTACCAAAATCACCTCATCAGCCAACTGGCATTAGAACACCTGACTTCCAGGACTGCGCGGACGCCGGAAGTCTGGCAATGTGACCCAGAAGAGAACCACACACCGGGAATAACTCCCTCCAATGACACCGCCCGGGAAACAATCATGTGAAATGAAGACACCCCGCGCCTTCCGACATGCCCGGCAACCAATGATTCGCAGCCCGGATACCATCGTAAGTGAACACTGACTAGGAGGAACTCATCATGTCTCCCTCCAAGCCGGGCAGGGAGGGAGACACGAACACCAGCAACGTCCCCACCAGCCAGCAGCAGAGACATGAGTCTTCCAGCAGAAGCCCACCAGCGCCTGACTCGTCCCATTCTGTCTGAAGACAGAAAAAAAGAACAAAGGGAGTCCTGGGTATAGTACACTTATGTACTCCAAGTGGGAGGGGGTGTGGTAGGGTTAGCATTCCTTCGTTCTTTTTTTCTGTTGGTGGAATAGGATTATCTCACTTGTTTATGAATGGGACGAGGACAGGAGGGACCTGGGGGTAATGCAGTGGTAAAAAGGGGTCATTGTAAAGACCACCTTTTAAAGCCATGCGTTGTAATTGCTAGCATGCTTCCGACATACATCCGTGCGCGTAATGCAGGATTTGCAGTAGTAAAATGCAAATCACGAATCATAGTATCTGGATATGTTTCCTCCCTCTTTTTAGTCAATTCCTTTTTCGTTTGGTACAGCATTTGTCCTCAGGTTTTTTTGCTGGCCCTCTCCTTAGCATCCTTTAATACACTGAGGACCCTCGATGAATGGATCTCAGGATCATTTTAGTTATCTCAGTTTCAAATGTATCATTCTTGGAGCAGATCCTTTCTGCTCTCAACATTTGGCCATACGGGATGCTCCATTTTAAGACTGCAGGGTGGCCGCCGTTTGCATGTAGGATTTAACTGGTGGCCGTGGCATTAATATATAGAAAATAGATAATACTGATAATGTCTGAATTGCTTCATGCAAGAATAAGCTAACAGAGAGAAACAACCGTGGGGACAGTGTGCGTCATGTGTGCATCCAGGGCTCTTTGTCTTCTGTATCACAGTTACACATAAGTCTTCAATCATGCAACTAATAGTGTTTGTGGAAATGATACACTCGTTCTACAATATGTACTTGACGTATCAGAGAACAATCAGTGAAACTCGACACTCTTGTTTAAGGTTATCTGAAAGATTGTTTGATGTTGTTACTTTGTAGATAAGGCGCTGTCTAAGGGATCAGACACATCAGAATATACTTGAATGAAGATGCATGCTTTAAAGATTAAGTTCTCGTCATTTTTATTATCAAAGCTCTGAGCTGCACCCGAAGAAGAGGCGCGCAATCCGAGCACATCCTTGTTTTTATACACATAATTCATCTAGCTTTTATCTTTTGGTTTCGGTGAGTTTAGTTTCCCTATTTGCTAATTGGAATCCCCATGGTGGAAATTACAGTCCCACTGGTAATTAGGGGTCTAGCTGTGCTTTTCAGTAAAAAAAAACTGAAAACAAAAGGAAACATAAGTGTTTGTCAATGAAGAGGCTGGATTCCCTCTAAAAGGAGAGCCCTGCGTGAAGCTTCTTCTGTGTCTGCATCCGCTCTGACTGCAGACGGGAGGCATCAGAGCCAGCCATTGGAGGAATTAAAAGCGGTATGTGTTGACAGCCCGCCAGGACCATGGCAGTGTAGATGGAGACACTGAACCACAGCTGTAATTAGGAGAGAGATGGACAGCTGCAATACAGGCAACCGGTTGTCTGTTGGGAAACTTGTATATGTATGTGTGTGTGTGGTAATTCTATAGAGCAAAACTAGCTAAAAGGCAGAGAAGTGCAGTCCAGGTTCAGAAAAAAGCAGCAAGTGATGGGGAAGGCAGCTGGGTTGTAGATGCATCGTGACGTAGTATTCTTTAGTGAGGTGGATTTCCAACTTTCCCAAGAGTGAGGAGGCGTCCTGATGGATATGGGAATGTTGTTCTAGATCCTCGATACATACAGGCATATGTGTGAGAGGCTTGCGTTACGTTTCCACCATGCAAAGTGGTACTTGTGTGACGCAAACCTCTAAGTCAGATTTATGAAGCCACGCAAAGCCACTTTGTGTGACTTGGAATGACCTCAAAATCTGGCGTAAGTCAAAGGAGAGCAAACCGCTGTGTTTCCTTACTCTGCGATGCAGCCAAAGGACACAACAGTGGGTGCTCCCACGCAACTACCATGACTTTTGATGCATTCCCAGATTTAAAAGGACTGAATCACATGAGAATGCACCAAAATCCTATATCTCCCCAGGTGAGGCGTAATGAGGAGATAAACCTTTAATTCTCCTTGTTTTTCCATCTTTTTTTCTCATTCTGCAGCACATGCCGAAAGAGGAAAAAACCTCTCAGGATTATTTTTGTGCAGGATGGTTCCCCTTCCTGCTCAAAACAAATCCTGCATGCGTTGGTGCTAGTATGCAAAAAAGGCACCAGCGCATGGGGAAAGGACAGGAATATGCCATAGTGCGTGATTTCCTGTCTTTTCCCTGTGATATAGGGCTGGGCAGAAAGATGACTTGCTGCGCTGCTCTGCGCCACTAAACTTATAAACATGCTCCTTAGAAGGAAATTGACTGCTGTCTCTTTTTTTCTTTTTCACAGTTGATAATCTGCAGTGTGATGGTGTGCTGGCTGCAGGAGCAAAGAGCCACGTGAAATGGTGGGTTTGTCGGCTAGTTAAGCAGCGATTCTGCTCATGATGGCTTAATAAATGATGCAGCTGGTTTTCCAGTAACTGAGCTTCTTTTCATTGGCAGATAGCTGAGTACAGGTGAGAGACAGATGCAGTGGTGTAGCTAGCCCTATGGCGCTTGTAGCGTTCTTTCGTTGGCCAATCCCCCGCTGCCGCATTGAGGAGCAGGGGTGTGCAGCCAAGATTCAGCGCCGATGCTGCTCCGCAACAGCTGCAATGTAGAGTAAGGGGGATTGCTGCACCCGAGACGGCAAGTAAGAGTGGGAGGAGGTGGCCACCCGCAAAACTCATGCCGCCCGGGGTGGATTGCCTCCCCATGCTACGCTGCTGGACAGATGTTGGCGGGTCGGGCACAACTCGCGGTGACGAGGTTTGTGCATTCCAACAAGGACCTCCAATATAACTTGGACAACACATTCACGGGTTTATATTGTCAAAAAAGCTGCCCCTGCCCCATTCTCCCACACTATACATTGTTGGGATTCGCCAGAATGTAAATTAGGGCAAAAGTGCTAGAGATAAATGATAAAGAGACTAGAAAAATCTGAAGAGGGACAGAGAGAGGTGAGAAAGAGGGTTGGACAAGTCATTTCAGTATTCTGGTATTTCCTACGTGTGCAATACATTAGTGAGCTTATTTTAGGGCTGAGTGGACTACTGTAATCCAGCCCTAATACCACTTAAGCAATATATTCGAAAAATGGTGTTATAATTTGTACTGGTTGGGTCCATTTGTTTTCTAAAATTGTTATTAGGGCAAGCCCCTCACAAAGTGTACAGGGTCAAATTTGCTCGCTTAACTTACAGTTTGATACAACATGGGCCTGAATTGAACAAGTTTTACTGACCGGTTTCTAGTTCCCATTCTAGGGCTGCAAAGACTTGGAAAGTAATTTAGATCCAATTGCAATTTATAAAATGTGGGGCAAAATAACTTGTGCCTGCATTTTACCAATTGTTCCTACTTAGAGCAGAGTGCAAGCCGTGCTCATTGCCATGTTAGCACAATATCATTTGCTCTTTCAAATGAGTGTCGGAGCAGTAATCATGCAAGGAAAGTAGGTGTATCACATGTTTATAACTTTCACTCCCCATTATTTAGCACATATGTATTAATTGTATTGTAAAAATTCAGCAGATACTTAATGAAATTATACACAGACCCAAGATGCTTCTGTATACATGAAAGCCACAAATGTATAAATGACCTTCTAATGTTTATGCATTATTTGGGAGCCAAGGGCTGTTTCATAACTGCACCTAAGACAGGGAAAAAAGCAGAAAGAGAACTCTGAATTCTGAGATTCCATGATGGGGAATCCATCAGACTTGGGCTTGATTGGGAATGGACAAGCAACACCGTAGCTGGACTTCAAGTGTTGAGGCATCTACTTGTTGTGAACCATTGCAATTGTGAGTATTAAGTATATGTTTGATGTTTCTGTTGGAGCATGAGTTTCATATAACAGATATGGACAAATGAAAAGGCTGTTCCATACTTTGACTAAAGAAGCGAAGGGTTGAAAATACTTTCATAACCAGAAAAAAAGGACGCTCAAAATCTAGTTTTCAAATTGTAATTTTCAACTCTGTGCTTTCAGAGTAAATTCAGTTAAAGTTGACATTTGCGATTGTAGGTAAGATTTATGAGGTATGTATCATTTATGAAATGAAACAAACAACAATAAAAATATCTTGAAAGGGATCAATTTCCCCAACCCTATCGATGCAAGAATAAGCGCAGTAGGGATGAGAATATGCACACATTGGCCCCCATTACAATGGCGGGCAGTTGGACTGCCACCCGCTATCGCAGCGGTCAGGAGACCACCTGCGAAGCAGGCGTCAGTCCCACTGCCACATTACAATGCGACTGCCGGGCCGGCAGTTGGTAAGTGCTCCTTTTCACTGTGGCTTGGGATGTGGCCTAGGAAAGGACCACAGCACAAGCCGCTGTGAAAAGGAGCCCTTCCTGCAAGTCCATGGACGGTGCATGGAGATGCGCGGGGTCACTGTTAGGGGCCCCCAAATTCCATTTCCAGCAGCCAAGGGCTGTCAGAAAGGGGTATTGTAATCCTGACAGAGGTGCTTGCCTCGGCACTGTCGCCATTCGAGACTCCGTATCCGACCGCCGCCCCATCAGGATTATTGATCTTCCCCCGACAGTTGTGGTTTGGACCGGGTGTTGTAATCTTGTGGTCAGACGAGGGGCTGTCTGCGAATGGACCGCCATGGATGGCCTGTCGGTGGCCGTCCGCCCACCATCATAATCAGCCCCGTTGTCCCCTGGAACGGTACAAGATGGTAACGTTTTTCATGGAAACCATTTTGGATCAAATTAACATTGGGTCAAATCTATCAAGATTTGTAATAGCGATTACCTAATTGGAATTTTCAGTGAATCGCAATAAGGTCATTGCTATTTCATATGCATGAAACTCCAAGAGTTTCATTTAGTGATTCGTAAGGGTTCGCAAATCGACCTAGCTCTTTCATTTTAATGAGGTAGGTCGCAATTTGCTACCCCCTAGGAATTGCTGAAATCACAAGGATGGTGGCCTGCTGGGATCAGCAGACCACTATGTCCATGATTACTTGTAAATAAAGCTGTAATTTCTTTTTAAAAAGAAGCCCATTTTTCTTAAACGAAATAGCGATGCGTTTAAAAAACAAAAATGTAAAGTTTATTTTTTATTTTTTAAGAGTCGGCAGTGGCCCATGGGACCACTGCCTGCTCTTAAAAAACATATTCACCACCATTGACAAAGGGAAAGTGGTCCCTTGGGGGACTCTACCCAATTGCGAATGGGTTACCACCAACTTGAAGCTGGTGGTAAATTTCAAATGTTTTGCAACAGCATTCATGATCACAAACATTCATACATACTGCTGCGATTCGCTATTTGGAAGGGACTCCCTAGACACAGCCCTTCCAAATATAGATATACTAAACCATTTTGCAATTCGATACCAGATAGCAAACAAGGCGACAGCACCTACCCCACCATATGCATGTATAGAGGTACTCTTGCCCGCTCTCCCTGCTTTAGAATACTCTAAGCAGGACGCAATGATCGGGACGATGCATAGGGCAATGATCGGTGAAGAGCCAAAGGTGGAATTCGATGAGAGACTTTTGGCTGGATTCTGAGCTTCAATACTTTTTCAACAAAGGAGATGGCTGACTGGAGATGAGGGACCAAGGTAGCCTGGTAGTGACCCAACCAAGACATGGGGAAAACAGGATGGCGCCTTTGCGCACAAACCAGTGAACAGCGCTGAAGATGTACACTGCTCCACTCGAATGCACAATGTAGATAGACTGATCCCAAGGGACTTAGTGGACAGAGAGGAAGGAGGAACCTTTGCACTGCCATTCTGCCACCTGCTAGCCCACTAGACTGAGATAAAAGACCAATACGATAAACCCTGGCTGAAGGAGGGATCCTTCAAAGCAGAATACATTGCCAAAAGCGGAATGCTGAATCAGACATGGAGGAGGAGTTTCCATACATGCAAAAATTCCTAAAAAGATGGGAATGCCATGTTAAGGAGAAACCAGTAGAGCTACCCCAAGCAATGATGTACCTGCTACTACAGGACACGTCAGGGACCATCTATGTACCATGGGCTCAAATAGATAAAGATAAAGGTACCGCCATTGCAGGATGGAGCGGAAAAATGAATCTCATGCTTTGAGAAGAACACTGCAGGAATAAACCTAGCAATAGGCAATGAAAAAAGTCTGATTAGTCGTCTTACTGGAGAGCAGACCGACAAGTGTTTGTCAGAGCCCACATTCCAGCAATTACACTGAGTAACACTGAGCATGATGGGCCGCATTCAATTTGTGCAGGCACCAAGTATGGACGGCCCTGAGGGAGATGTTCTCTGACCTCCCTGATGTAGGAGGTCTAATGGCTAACACTATGAAGCCAGTGAAGAAAATATCAGATTTTCTTGATAGACTGAGGGAAAGATGGGGACAAGAGACAGGACAGCTGTGGACTGCCATGGAGCCACAAGTTGCATACTTTTACAATATTCTCAAAAAGGGACTGCCCACCGAGATACAAAGCAGATTGGACAGTGTGGTTGAGTTAGACACTTAGCCCTGGCAGGAGATACAAGCCCATATATTACATTACCATAAAAAGAAACAAGGGAAGAATAGAGAGAAACAGGAGCAAGCCCAGAGAGACACCCCTAAATTTGTCCAACACAAATTAAAAAGGACCGCTCATGAAGGGGCCACATTGGCACGAGTCTTAAAGGGTCCTCCACCGCCAAAACTATAGAGGGTTTCAAGATAGCTATAGCGGCAGAGGCCACAAAGGGTTGGCAGCAACCAAAACCTAGGGAATGGTACTATTGCTAGAGGATGCCCCACCTGGCAGATCGATGTCGGTTAAAAGTATACCACAAACAGAGAGCGATGGGCCAGAGTCAGCCACCACAAAGTCTTAATCCCTAGGATCAGGCTCAGGGAAACCTGAATACACCCTACATTCAGCCGCAGGGAGGCCAGTAAGTCACCGCACCCTCACAACAGGGATAAGGTAATTGGACAAACATGTGGCAACGGCAATCATAGACAGGGAACTCAGCCCAACAGGGACTGAGGCCACAGCCTTAGCAGGGAGGTGTAACTATCTTGGAAGGTAATGCCTTCATACAAACACATAGTTCAAATGCACAGTAAGATAAAACCTAAAAGTAAAATACCCCTCCTTTTCCCAAAAATTAACTGTACCAAACTTTTAAATGCATCTGGGGAATCAGGCTGCTACATGTGCTCCGTCGATCGAATATCCTCACTAAAGTTCACCATTGAGGGTGAATCTGGGAGCCAAGGCCACACTCTGCTGCTGTTCCTACTGGGTTTGGTTGGCTGGCCACGCCTCAGGGGAGGGCAGACTGGATGAGGGGACAGAACAGCTCCCAGACCAAGTACTTAAAAAGCAGGTCCACACGTTCCCACGTCCAAAGTCAAGGGGACAGGTTTGAATAAACACTTCAAAAGGTTCCCATTCTCAGGCATTTGGCCTAGGACCCACGTTTTCATCATGTAGTTCCAACAGCACCCCCAAAAACTAGAAGCCTCCGACAAAGATGGAGGCCTCCTTTCAGTTCTAAATCAAGGCTGTCATCTAGTGGCGGGATCCAGGATTCCCATACACCTGGCAAAGTGAAGATTCCTCAACTTCCACAGCACATGCACAAAAGTCAATTAGTTGTGATGCACCCTCACAGTGTCAGGTCCATCGAGATGTTTGTCAGATTAGCCAGACGTCCCGGAGTTGTGAGGCAGTCCCAGTCCAGTCATCATCCTTAGGCAAAGTTTGGCGAGGATTCGTGGCCTTAGCCATGGGTCCCCATGTTCTTATGATGTTATCTATGATTTCCTTTGGGTGTTTCAAATATCCAAAGTTCGATCACCGTGCATACGTTTAACACACTCACCAGTTGGAAATCCCTAGCCACAAGCCAGGAACTACAGACTGAGAAGACATGTCCAAGGGAGAGCAATGATGTGCCTAAATGAGGGGAGGCTGAAAAGTCCATCACCACTGCAGACAAGAGTAGAAGGCAGACTGCGCTCACCCGTGTATCAGGCCTAGCAATTGTCAGATGCACCAGGCCTCACATACACCACCAGGAAAAAGCAATAAGCCCCACCTCAGACCATGCAGGATGGCAATCAGAAGTACATGGGATCCATGAAACAACTTTTCAACTCCCTTTGCCTCATGATAAGTGAAATAGCAGATCGTGCAAAATCTAGGGAAATGCCCAAAACACAACAAAAGTAGCCCAAAGTTAGACTAAAAAGAGAAACCTCTAGATAAAGTGTGGAACCAAGACATATGGTGCTACAAGGAAGGGGCACGTTGCACACCTCATGCTGAGAGACATGTGAGCTCAGGCCAAGTTGCAGAAACCACACAACACTCAATGACACCTCCCGTCCTCTTTCAGTCCCACACATATGTAGGTGAAAAACAACCTGCACCAATGGCGCCCCAAGGCACACATCAGGAGAGACAGGGTCTCAGGAAACTGGCAAAGCTCATAAAACCCTAGATAAAACCTGATAAATCCATACCCATAATCACAAAAACACTCCATAAAACACTAATCCAAACATGCAGTTAAGTCCAAGGATTCATAAAGTAGATTAATCCTCCTGATTACCCATAAGACACCTTTCGTCCATAAAAAAATAACATGACCGGGGCCACATTCTGGTACCTCACTGAAAAATGTCATAAATGGAGTGTGGAGAATACACCCCTGAGAGAAATACAGGGACACAAAGAAAAATGATTATTAACCATGGCGCATATGTAATGTTTTTCCGAATCAACAAACAAACCAAGGTCTTACCCAACATGTCTGCAATCAAACCACTAGGTGCACCACCTTTCAGCTGCTACAGCATCACCCCAATGCAGATATAAAGAGTGAATCAAACTTATGCGCTATTCTGTGAAGTTTTTTGATCGAACTGTTCAACAAAAACACACAATAACCAGAGGACCACAGACATCTCCCCTGCATCCATATCCGAGACCTGAAATGTTCAATATCAAGTTATGTATTTTTGCACTTTTATGCACCCTCTGTCTAGTTTAGGTGCTATCGCTCCTATACATTGCCAAAGAGCTGCCTGGCCAAATGGAGTCTGTTCAGAAAAGATCACAGCACTTGCTTAGTAATCTCCACCATGCCACTCATAATTACACTGACCCAAACACTAGAATTCCACATGCACTACATAGCGTCTTTTTACACAACACATGGTTTCAACACATGCCCACTGTGGGTTCTAAGTAGGCCTAAGCGGTAAATTCCATTCCGCTTGTGGAATTTCTGGAATTTGGGTAATTTCGCGTTTCGCGGAAACGCGGAATTGTCCAAAATTCTGCGTTCCGCGGCTTCGCAGAATTTTTTGCTTGTTCGCATTCTCAAAATGCGTGTTCACAAGATATTTTCTCCTGAGCACGCACACAGAGTTCACGAACAGGAAAAAAGCATTGCAAACAAGCAATTCCGCGTGTTCACGGAATTTCTGTGTGCTCGCGGAGTTTTTAATCGTTTCGCAGAGATTTGCGTAGCACTACTACGCAAATTTCGCCCACCCTAGGACATCAGCCAGGTCGTGAAACGTTTGTTCTTTGTTACCGCCTGCAGTAGGCACAGATAGACTTAACCTGTCCCAAGGGGTAGCCCCTGAAAAAGCAAAATACATTCTCTACTTGTATCTAAGCAGAATCAGGGCCAGACTCCAGCCCAACAGGGTAGTCACCTGCAGAGTAGTGAATCTGACCCATTACAAGACCAACCCAACTGCTACATTCCTTTTCACAGAGCCCTGCGACATGGAAACTGAGTTAGACAGGATGCACAAGAGGGGCACCATAGGGAAGGATGCTGTCTTGCCCCTAGACTTCCTAGAGAAGAGATTCTTGGAGGTAGAAAAACCCTCAACCCAATGCACAAACACATCTGCTTCTGTCTTCAGTTGAGGTCCAAAGGTTGCCCTAAGCATATCCAAGACAGTCTTCTTTAATAACAAGTGGAACCCTGACATGGAGTTTCTCTGTAGGGCCATCCAGCTCGATGATACGAAAGGAAATGTGTCTCATAGGAGAGGGTTGAATGAAAGCATAGACACCCCATGTCATAAAATCTGGTATACTGTGGTGGGTGGTATACTTGGCTAGAAGCGAAGGGGCAACCCCTAATTGTATGGAAACTTACACTGTATTCCTAAAGGAAGACTTCCGCTGGGCATGTATGAAAACTGTGGCACAATCCTGCACATTCTGCATATGCAATTGGGCACCTCCACGCTGATGAATATGTACTGGCAATTTCTCTCTTGTCACCATAAATACTAACCCCGGGCGTAGTACTACGCTTCGCCCACGTAGTGTACGTAGCGCTGCCTGCTTCGCAGTTTTCGAAGTAGGCGAAGCAAGCAGCGCTACGCACACGCCAGGGCGAAGCGGAGCTGCCTGCCGCCCGCCACCCGCCTCCCGCCCGCCCTCCTTGTCATGTATGATGATAAAATTAAATATAAAGACTTACCTGCAGAGCGGCGTCTCCGGGGCTTCCTCTTTCTAGTTCCCAACTTCTTGTCACAAATGCGCATGCGCGGATGCCCGCGCATGCGCATTTCTTGCGAGAAATGCGCATGCGTGGGCGTCCGTGCATGCGCATTTGTGACAAGAAGTTGTGAACGAGGAAGAGGGAGCCCCGGAGACGCCGCGCTGCAGGTAAGTCTTTATATTTAATTATTTTAGCATACATGACATTATTTTAAAAGGAGGGTGGGTGGGAGGTGGGCGGCGCGTAGTGGGGCTACGCGTACGCGGGAGTGTGCGTAGATTTGGGCACACTACGCGCTGCTCCACGTAGCCCCACTACGCCCACTACACCCACCCCTGATAAATACCCCTACTCTGTTCATTCCTGGAGAAGAACTATCACTAAGGAAAAAGATAATCTTGCTGCATCAGGCTCGTGAAAAAGAACTGTGGATTATTTTGGCTGGGCTCAGTAGAATGACCTTCCAGAACAATTTAGACTGTTCTCGGACTCACAAGTATTAGTGGGAGGGTCCATACCTATCTTCACCGTGCAGATGAAAGCCAATGACTGCTGGCTTCCTATCACCAGATGGGAAATGCTCAAAATGATGAACAGCATTGAGCTCAGCCTTAATTCAATCAAAGAAGAACTGAGAGCAATCCGCCTCATAGTGTTGCAGCATCGGTATGTTTTAGACTTAATGACTGCAATGGAGGGAGGGCTGTGTGCCAAGGTTGGTGCCTCCTGCTGCATGTTTATCCCAGGGAATGGTATAGATATTGTAACATTGACTCTTGTCATCCAAGCACTGCACAGTTTACAAAGAGACATGAATGAGGAGGGATGTGCTCCTGACCATGACTGGTTTTCAAATTGGTTTCCCTGGATCCCCCGGTGGCTTTCCAGTAGTCATTGCTACCTGTTTTCATTGTGTTCTTGTTTGCGTGTGACTGTGAAATTGGGGATTTCATGCTGTAAAAACACAGTCCTCAAATAGGGTAAAATGCAAGCAAGTAAATAAGAAAGTAAGAATTGTCAGAACCAAAGAACAACAGCCCCCCAAACTGTCATGAAATATGTATTAGATAGTGTTGTTGAAAATTCAACTAGAGTGGGTATAGCTAATATTGAGAAAGTTGATGTCAACATGAATACCAATACATTCATGTAATAAAACAAATTTGCATCTACACTGAGGAATTCACCAGTTGTGAGCTCCACAGAAATACATGGTAAGGCATGCCTTGAGACTCAGGCCCGAAGTTACTCTTTAGACAGATCACAGTTGGGGTAGCACGTAGCAAGCACACAAACGCATGAACAGGAAATCCCAGATCGATCCCACAGATAGGCACCACAACACCACAATGGCCCAGGAAGATTGGCCCCCAAAAAAGCACACATGGCCGGAAGGGTGTATCCGTTGTCAAAACACCATAAAGTCAGATGCCACATGATGTTATAGTGGAACTAAAATATCCGACTAGGGCAATTCTGGATTTAATAGCTGCCAAGCTTGCTTTACAGGTCAGATAGATTTGCCATCTTGCTCTAGTTCAAGGTTTTAACATAGGACTAAGTTACTTTTTTGGTTCTCAAAATCTTCCAGTGGGGCAAGGATGCAAGTTGTAAATTTGCAGTCCTCCACAAGGCCAGGAACACTTACCACAGACACTGTTTAACCTTTTTTCAGCACGACAAAAGCTCCAAGCTTGATGACCCTAGTTTTATTGCCTGCCTTGTGTGCAACATCTGTGGCAAGTCTCAGCACCTTGTCATGGTCCTCTGGAGGTGGACAAATTATTGCGTTCCACTTTTCTTCAACTGCTGAGAAAGCTATTGGTCAGCCTTCAGCTCCTACCTCCTGAGTACAGGCTACTAGGAACTGTCTCCATCTCTGTCCCTTGCATGGTCCAGTCCTCTGTGGTCAGCTGGGTCAACTTAGGGTCACAAGGAGCATCAGTTCAAAATGCACTGTTCCTAAAATCAATTTGGCTCACAGGTAGTGAGGGCGAGGAAGAAGTGAAGTCATGTCATTAACTTATTGCAACAACACAACAATTGAGATGTAAATGTATGTGCATGACAACTGTTACAGATATCCTTGATGCAGTGCTTAATAAAAACATGTTTTAAAAAAAAAAAAACTTAGGGTCACAAATAGCTTTTGTTTGTTCCCGGAGGATACAGGATGCTGACTACTTGACCCTTGGAGAAGGGTTCGAGCTCCTGGGGCAAGAAGGAGTCAGGAGTCCTTGTGTCCTTGAGTCCTTGGAGCCCTCTTCTTCCAGAAAGAGTCTGGAGTCTTCTGTTGTCAAACAGGTCTTGCAAGTGTAGTCACCCAGGAATGTTATGCAGAGGTGTTGATGAGATAGCAGTGTTATCTTAGCATGTCATTGGGGAATATTCGTTCTGCAGTCCTGCAAGTTCATTTCCTTTTGCAGCAGCTACTCTTTGACATTGTATCCTTTACCCCACAAGTCATGCTTGCAGCCCTCTGAAGCTATGTGCTTCATATGAACAAATACTCAGACACATAAATAAGATAAATATATTGCTGCCCATAACCTGTATGATGCATAACTTATTTAGGCCTAACAAAAGTATTTAATATGTGAGGTTTGCTAGGTATAGAAAAAAATAACATAATATTACATGTTTCCGCATGTATCTACGTATCATTCCTAGTATGTCTTGGGTACAACGTAGTGGACTACAGTGTAGTGGCTAATTATATGTAACTTCTTGCCACATCTGCACAGGGCTGCATTGACCAATGTCCCTTGCTTCCTAGCTTTTTATTTTACCAGGCAAGACAATTATTGGTAAACTAAGTTCCAGTTCTTTTAGCTCTGCTTAATTATTTTCACATTAATTAAAGTTCCTTTAGAAAATAGACAATGAACAAACTTTGGCATTTTGTCAATAATTTGTCTATTCAGTCTACAGAATGCTTCAATACTTAAGAGGCACTTTTAATTTCACTTGTCACTCTTAGCCAATGCACATCTTCCAAGGAAATATTTATCAACATTTTTCAGCAATGATTTTAAAATACTCCTTGGAAGAACTTTATGAAATTAGCAATTTAATAATAATAATAGTAATAAAAGAAAGCCTATCCCCAATGTTAGGATCTTTTTGAAAATTATATTTAAGACAAAATATTCATGTCAGACGATATTTCTGCCTACTGTATTATTTGTATTTTTCCTTAGGATTTATAAAGTTTATTATGCCGGAGGTATCATAGCACTGCCAATGGAAAAGAAGCTGATGAAGAAAATGCAATTACGGGAAGGGAAAGAAGCCAGATCTTCAGTTGCTTACAGACGTCCATATGAGAGGCTAAGCTGGCAATGTGGAACGCCACTGTATTTCACAGTTTTGTAGCCGCTACCGAAAAGGAACCTAGGAATGATCACCTTCCTCAGAGAGGAGGATCTCAGTTGTCTTTTGAGGGAGTACCAATGAAATGCAGACCTCAAGGGTAAAGACACCTGCAGGTGCAAAGACTTATGAACTTATGAACAATACAAAGAGCATTAGAGGTCCCCCGGTTCCTACACAGGCAATTAGTTACGCGAACGAAGGACTTTTCTCGCTGGAAGATGTTTAGGTATATGCAGTACCAACCCAGCTGCCGCGTTTTGAATGACCTGAAGTTTCTTGAGAGATATAATAATATTTAAATATATTGCATTGCAATAGTAAAGGCGAGACGTAATCATTGCAATAACTACTGTTCTGAGCTCCACTGGGATAAAAAGAAATATATTTTTCAGAATTTTGATAATATAGAAGCAAATACTTGTAGTCTTATTGACCTCTGTATCATGGGTGAGTATTTTGTCAAAGATAACTCCTAGGATTTTCGCAGAGACAAGTGAAGTAGGTAGGGTCCACACGTCTCTAGCCACCACAGCATTGGAACAGCATGGAGCCTCAAAGACCAAGATCTCTGTCTTTTCCATATTCAATTTCAGACAGTTCTCCTTCATCCAAATACCAATATCCAGCATACTGAGTTTAAACCTCTCTGCTACAGGTAGAAAACCAACTGATATTGAAAGAATAATCTGGCTGGCATCTGCAGAATACAGGACCTGGAAGACAAATCATAGCACCATGCTATTGGACCACACATAGATTGAACAGGGTGGGGCTAAGTGAGGATCCCTACGGCGTTCCACAGGGGAGCCAAAAATGTTCTGCCCTTAAGTTGCCACCGCTAACTGTCTGGGTTCTGTTGGTGAAAAAAGAGCCCAATAAAGCCAGTCTGGTACCCCTTACCCCAGCCTGGTGCATTCTTTGCACCAAGCGGGATGGGGATACATATCCAATGCACCTGACACATCCAGCATAACCAGCTTGGCAGTGCCACTCTGGTCCACCTGACAGCGGATGTAATCTGCTGCAGCAACCACGGCTTATTCAGTACTGTGACTACTACAGAAACTGTTCTGTTAATGGGGAAGAAGGATCTGAAGGGCAATAAATACAGCCAGAGTCTGACATGTACTTTTCAAAAATTTGGGCTGGTGCCCATAGGAGCGAGATAGGGCGCAATTATTTTAGGTCGTCTGACTCTCCATTCGGCTTCCTTTTTAAGGGGATAACCTTAACCTACTTCCAGAGCTGGGGAAAACACTTGTTGTAAGTATCTCATCCTAGCCTTTTTCCCAAAAAGTAGTTATCGGATCAGGAAAAAGTTGAAGAATTCTGGAGGGACCGCGGTCCTCTGGGAGCCGGAAGTTGAATGCATCAGTAAGTTTTTAATTAATTTGGGTATAGGATATGGGGGGAATAGTCATGGTGGCAATGGGCTCCCGTACACTGGGAGTATCTGCTTCCCACATGGGAGGAAGCCCATCCTCATTGATATTAAATCCTGAGAAAAGTTTCAGGATTTTCTCTTTAAAGTAGACTGCAAAATTATTGCACAAGCTTTGCAAGTTTTCTAAAGATTGCTCAACCTTAGGGAGGGTCGGGGAGGTAGAGCTCTTTCACGGGGAACAACCTTTACATCGCGGTTAGAACACCGCGATGCAGTTACATCGCAATCGTTACAACGACTGCATGTTACCACGCCATGCCATTACAACGCAAGTCTTTACATCGACTTGCGCTAGATGGCGTGCTAACATTACAAATAGTGTAGTTTACTATCCAAACACCTTCCCTACTGTTAAGTGGACTGGAGTTGGAATAGTAAATTACGCTTTTCTAATGTTAGCACGCCATCTAGTGCAAGTCGATGTAAAGACTTGCGTTGTAAAGGCATGGCGTGGTAACATCGCAGTCGTTGTAACGACCGCGATGTAACGGTACGCGTTGTAAAAACTTGCGTTGTAACATCGTACATCCCTCTTTCACATACCTTAAAAAGGTTGTTGTGAGTGTTGCTGCCTGTACGTATTTTTCTGCTGTAATAAGTTGATTTAGCACCCAAAATGGCGTGTTTATATGTCTCAATTAGCTCTTTATGCTTAATTTTCTTCTCAAGAGTATGACATACAACTCTGTAATCAGTAAAATGCATAAACGTCCAGCAACACTTTTATTATTGAAGACTAAAGTGGAATCCTTTTATGAATTACACTCTGAAAAAGCTGGGCTCTTTCCAGGTTTCATTCTAAGAAGGAAGTTTCTCTTCAGCATAAAATAAAAAGGAATAGCCATTTAGAGTAATTTAAGTACCAAATATGCTGATGGGAATTAGAACAAGAAATTAATTGGCACTCCAAATAAAGTGCACAAAGGAAGGCAAAATACTTACACTAAACACATTAGCAATAATAAAAATTGGCATCTCAATAAGCAGCGGTAACCCAAACTAGTTCATCGACTTCATTTCAAATGAGGGACATCTTGTAGAGTACATGAAAAACCTTAATCACTGTCAGTTGCACCCCACTCTAGCTGCACTCCACACTCTAGCTGGCATGCCACCTGTCTTGCACTGAGTTTGTAGATTGAGGGCCAGCGAATGAGACAGTGAGGTGGCCAACATTGTAAACTGAAGCCAGTAATTTATCAACTTGCGAGTCAGTATTGATGGGGTGGGTTAGCCTCTGAATGAATAAGTGCGCTGAAGTGTAATATTGTCTTTGAGTTATGTTGCGTTGTCAGTCAGTCAGTCAAAATCACTTTATTCCGTTAGTAAAAACCATAAAAAGTACACTGAGTACAATATATATCACAACAATAAAAGGTATCATCAAAATAAACATAGACACCATAAAACATTTCAGCACCAAATTCATAAAAAGTCTTTAAAATGAGCTTCAAAAAGGGGATCTACACGAGAGATTCTCTATAAGTTGTGCTGCGTTGTACTTAGAAGAGGGATAGGAGTGTGTAGCCAGGGTGTAGTACAGTGTTACACATTATTGTTTTACGGTGTTAATGTCCGACTGGGTAGTGCTGTTTCCATAGAGTGAGGTGTGATATTGACTCTTAGGTGCAGCGTGGGGGCAATATTTGTAACAGAATCCAATTGGCATATTACCAAGCCACTATCGCCACCCCAATGTCACTTTCTGGAACGTTGTGGTTGTGATAGGGTCAGCGCCATATTACCAAGGCTGCGTTAAACCACATAACGTGGGTAAAAGCCATGTTAAGTGGCTTAACACTGCCTAAGTAATAGGGCCCCTTTCACGCTAAAATTAGCATGAAAGGGGCGTGCAGTGGATGTTGTGGTGGGTGTTCCACCGCAACACCCATTCCCTTCGATGCTGCCACCTATTATAAAGAGAGGCGATAATAGGTGGCAGCGCCAAACTTTAGATGAGGAAAATCCTGGTCTTAAGGTGGCGAAACGAGGAGAAATGCTTCATTTCTCCTTGTTTTTGCTTTTTACAAACTGGCATTTTAGGTTTGTTTATGTAAAGGAAGGGACCTTCCTGTACATAAACAAACCTCCCTGCTCGCAGGACCCTTGCACCCTGGTGCAAGGGTCCTGCGTTGGTGTTAAGTCGTGAGACTTAGTGCCATCGCAGGTGGAAACCCCAGGCTGCACCATATCTTTGGTAATATGGTGCAGCCTGGCGCTTCCGAAGTGGCAATGAGAGGCGTTAAGCCAAGGAGGCTTACGCCCCTTTGCCATTTCCAATGGGGTTGCAAATTGCATGCCTCATGAATATTAACCCCTTCAGTGCCACGCCCTTTCCCCCTCCTGTGCCGGGCGTTGCACTAGTGGGTGGGGTTCATGACGAGATAGTCTCGTCATGGGCACAGCGCAACCGTGCTCCATGACGAGACTATCTCGTCATGGGCACTGAAGAGGTTAATGAGGCACTCGCAATTTGCGACCCCATTGGGAATGGCTGGGCCTCCCAGGTATGGTGGCCTGCTGGGCTCAGCAGATCTCCATATCCGGGACTGTTTTTAAATAAAGGAAATTAGATGAATTTAAAAAAAGAAAAATGAAACGTTTTTGTTTTATTTTCTAAGGGCAGGTAGCGATCCCTGGGACTACTGCCTGCCCCTAAAAAATATTTTCCCCTGCATTTACAGAGGGGAAGGGTCCCCTGGGGACCCCTTCCCGTTTGTGAGTGCTTTACCGTGACTGTTTTGCAACCGCAATTACGGTTGCAAAACAGTCTTACATAGGGCTCAGACTCGCTATTAAGAAGGGACGCCCATGGAACGCCTCTTCCTAATAGCGAGTCACTAATCCTCTTTAGCGAGGCGCTAAGAAATTGTGACTTGCTAAGTAGGATTAGTACATGGCCCATATGTATTTTGCATGCGCCAATGGGCCGCAAACCAGGTTGCAAATGTAAAATAGGGTCGTACATCTGGCCCATAGTGCTGTTTCTTAGCGCCAAATGAATCCTGGCATCCATTTTGGACACAAAAGGTCATTTTTGTGGTCAGAAAGAAACCACAAATGCAGAACTGCTATTTGTGTGTTACTCTCTGTACGGCTGAATTTTGTGGTATTTCTGTGTGATAATGCTACAATGAGTTCCTACAAACCCCACCACTGACCTCAGTTTATATAGTCAGGCCAGTAGTCAGCTACTCTGGTTGAAAATAATAAGATAACACATTATGCATTATTCAGCCCAGCCTCTGACCATGGTTTAAGTTGAAGTAGTCAAGTGGGGCTATAAAAAAAACTGACTATGCCCATTGAGACCTATCTGGGGAGGCCAATGGAGGGCTCCCATTAACATCTGCTGAAGGAACGAACCTGAAGACCATCAATCTAAGATTTAAGGTGTCCATAAGAATTAGAGCCCCCCTATGAACAAATGTTGCAAAAAAGATCTGGTCTCAAAGATGGGCCTCTTCCTCATAGAAACATGGCGAAGTGAGAAAATCAATGCTCTGTGTTTCTGGGCTGCACTGTCTGAGTGAATCAATGTGTTTGTGTTTCTGGGCTGCACTGTCTGGGTGAATCATTGCTCTGTTTCTGTGATGCACTGTCTGGGTAAATCATTGCTCTGCTTCAGTGCTGCACTGTCTGGGTAAATCATTGCTCGGTTTCTGTGCTGCACTGTATGTGTGAATCAGTGCTCAGTATTTCTGTTCTACTCTGTCTGGGTGAATCATTGCTCTGGTTCTGTGCTGCAATGTCTGGATGAATCAATGTACTTGTGTTTCTGTGCTGCACTGCCTGGTGAATAAGTGGTCTCTATTTCTGTGCTGCACAGTGAATCAGTTCATTGTATTTCCTTGCTGTATTGTTTGGGTGAGTAAATGTGTTTGTTTTTCTGAGCTGCACTCCCAGCAGGGCATAGGTTAAAGCAAAATTCTTTCTTACTTGGCTTTTTTTGTGTACCTAGTATCTGTTTGTGCTGTGAGCGTTCAATTAGGGTGTGCTCAGTTTTTGCTACACATTTTTAGGGGAAGTGAAAGATTTTCCACATGGTGGAACACATATATGTGAGAAATCACATACCAAACAATAGTCACTTTGTTTTTTCTTAGCTTGTATTCTCAGTATATGTATGCGGGAGAAGTAGGCATCCTTCAGAGTACATATCATTGAGATACCTTTATAACATTCCAAAATGTAACAATCTTCTCCATTACAACATCACCATGTTTCTTTTTCAAATCCAATATCTTGCAGTTCAAGAATTATATCCAAGTGTCAGGGGTGGAAGTGGGGTGTAGCACGTGTGTTTCCCAGTGTGTGTTTGCCTATTTGCCTATTTCAACCAAATACATTGATTCTCTAATTTCTTATGTTAGGTTTAACAACGGCTTCACCTGGAGTAAATTTACAAATAATAGATATATTTGTAAGATTTGGAGTGCTCCAGCACTTTAATGTGCTTTGGACCAGGTCCAATATTGCCCTTCATGATTGTCAGGCGCTCTCCCTGATTGCTGAAACACCCACTTCAAGCTGACAGCTTGTTGGTGTGACATATGGTCCCCAAATGAACATCAATGTATGCCATTTCTGCCAGTAATTGAATTTTGATAGGCTTGTGCGCATTAGAAATTGACTTCCATAGTTTAAAAGAACTGTTACGTTGCTAGTTTTTCATTACTTCAGCTATTCTGCTGTGATTTAATTTTACTGACAAGTATGTTGTTTACCAATTTGCTGGGGGAAGGGGTGTAACATTTAATACTACGGGAATGTACTTGGTGAAGACCATCTGAGTGGCATATACAAAGGGCCCTTGTTAAAAATGGAGTCTCTAGTTGGCAGAGGTATACACCTAGTTCAAGTAGGGACCACAACTCTAGTTAGGGTAAGCTGGATACACAGTGAAAGATAACCTGTGCTCACCCTAAGGTAGCTCGGCACAGAGCAGTCAGGCTTAACTTAAGAGGGGATGTGTAAAGTATTTGTACAACACTTAAAATACTGTAACTCAATGAAAACACCACAAAAAGACCCTGTGCTGGTTTAGAAAAATAGAGAATATGTATCTGATTAAAACAAGATCAAAGCAACAAACATCCAATCAGTAGAGTCAAGCTGGTAATTTTGTAACAAATAAATGCAAAAGCAGTTCTTTTTAAGTTAGGAGCTCTTTAACGATACAGGAAAAATAGTTCTCACCATGGGGGTAATTATAATAGCGGTCAGACGAAACTTATCGGAGGTGTGACCAACTGACAGGATGTCAGCTGTCACACTATAGGCATTAGGAAGTGACTGCGACCACAGTGGTCGCAATGCCCATATAATGTATTGTGGCGGGTGCTGCTGGCTGCAGCAAATGCCCCAGTACAAAAAGGGCATACTGCACATATCCCTGCACAACGTGGTGCCTGCCACATGGTGCAGGGATATGCAGGGGGGACCATAGGTGTCCCCCAGGTGTGAGTGCCAGGCAGTAAGGGGGGCCCGCCAGAGGCCCCCAATGTTCCTTTCTACCAGCCTTTTGATGGCAGGTAAACCTCCATGAAACGGCGGGCGGGGAGGGACATCATATGCTCTACGGTGGTGGCTGGCAGACACCGCCACCATTGTGGGGATTATGGCTACCTCTGATGCACCGGTGGGCTTCTTGAGTCTGTTTGATGCATGGCTGTTGGTCTTTCGGACGGCCAACCATCCGCCTGTGGCGGTCTCACTGTCATCGTAATCAGGCCCAATGTTCCTATGTGCAATTATTCACGGGTGGTGTTACTAGACTGTACAGACTGTACAGAAACAACACCACTTGAATAAGGGGTCCTTGGAGGAGGTTTCTACCTGTCTATACAACAAGTAATGACCCGAGCCCTACCGCTTAGGACAAGGGTCTTGGGTCTTGGGGGTGCTTATTTATGCCACCCATAGGGAAGCGCAGGTCAACTATGCGTGCCCCCTACTGCGTTTGCATTTATTCCCTTAAACATTCAGCTCTCGACTTCTACTGAATGGATTTCTGTTGTTCTGGTCTTGTTGTAATCAAAAAAATATTGTCTATTTTTCTTAACCCGTGTGGAGTCTTTTTGTAGTGTGTTCATTGAGTTACTGTATTTTAAGTGTTGCACAAATATGCTCTGTGCCAAGCTGCCAGAGGGTGAGCACAGGTTAATTTAGGGTGTGTATCTGACTTACCCTGACTATGGTGGTGGTTCCTACATGGACAGTGTGCAAACTCTGCCAACTAGAGACCCCATTTCTAAATCAAACGAATTAAAAATAGATTTTAAATACAATTATAGAAAAAACAATATTATATACAACTTTAGATAAGAAAAGATGTTAAATGCCAAAAAACTGAATATTCTTGCCTTCTTTATTGTGTCTCAGGATATTCTTGACATAAAAATATTTTTTATACAATATTTGTGTCAGACAATATTTATTACACAATATTTTGTCAGAATTCCCCTATCATACCAGTATTATATAAGGAATTAAGAATACCTGTGATCAATGCTTTTATCCAGTGAATAATTTACTATGGTAACTCATTCTTGCTGGCTACTCTAGTAATGTGTATTATATATTACTACAGTTGATTCAAAATGTGGCTATTCAACTACTTTCTGAAATGAAAAAGTTTGACTCAGTTACTTCAGTCACAAAGAAACTACACTAACTTCCAGTGCAGGATAGAATAATTTTTAAAACTTTAGCAATTTTACATAAAGCTGTTTATACCAACACCCCCGCTTGTATGGCCCAGACGTTTTCCTAGAGTGAATGATTGAAGTTTTGAATGTTATAAAATGTGTAACTTTTTTATTTCAGCCTAGAGCAAAACAAAGTGTAAGATCTGTTGCGGATATTTGCCCAAATGGTAAAAACATTTGATAGAATGTTACAAACAGATTTCATTACACGACGAGGTTGTGGTGTAATAAGTATCATATATTGCTTTAGAACAATCCTTAAAATCACACAAAGGTGGACAGTTCAATTTAGTGATGGGCTCGACAAGGTTGTGGTGTAATGAGTATCATATATTGCTTTAGAACAATCCTTAAAATCACACAAAGGTGGACAGTTCAATTTAGTGATGGGCTCTTCATCTTTATTTTATGAAAGTATATCAAACAATTCAAATATGTTTTGTGATTGAAATGGTAATTGAGAGGACAGAGGTGTGTGAATTGGGATGGTTCTTCTTTCATAGACTTCACATATTTCTCGCAATTAAAACATTTATCAACTGCAATTCACACACTTTTCTGCAACCCAGGTTTGCACATTAAAATGGGAACTTTCCAGCCTTTTCTGAGTTGATTTGAGTGAAACCATATCACAAACATCTGCCCAATGCCAAGGTTTCGATGAAAGCAGTTCTAAAATACCTCACAAGAAAAAGGCACATCCATTTTTATTGTCAGCTTGTGGTTACAGTAAATATTAACACCTATGAGAAAAGGTTTGCTGACTGCGGGAAAAAAACAGAGCGGCATATTATCAAAGGCGGCGCTATGAAATTTCGCCGCTTTTTAGTCCATTTTCGGGCAAAAAGCGGCGATAATTTCATTGCCTTATCAACAAAGACACGCTATCGAGTGTTTTGCTGACTTAGTGCCCGTTTCCAGCACACCTAACTTTGCATTGCTAATGAGATGCAAAGTAGGTGTGGCTGTGAAACCAACCAGAGAAAATATCGCGAAGGCAGTTTGTGATATTAACAAGGAAGGGTAGTGGATTTTTAAATTGCGTTAAGTATGCCTTAACACAGGAATTTAACGTCTGTTAAATTCCTGACTAAGGCATACTTAACATGGGGAGTGGATTCTGTGGCTAAGACCACAGGCCCTATCATCTCGGATATCGCCATTTTCCACCATGGAAAACGGTGATATCCACACTATCTCTGGAATATTTATCGCCTTGGCGATGCGCGTTGTTGATAACGCGCTAACCGGGTGATAAATTCCAGAGATAGCCGGAAATAAATATGCAAGCGCTAAGCGCGCTTTGCGATATTTATTGCCGGCCCTTGTTAATATGCCCCAGAGTTTTCAAAACAAGGGAAGCTTAGTGAACTACAAGCATCCCAAACATCGATATCTTCACTGCACCACACTTGCATAACAAACATTTTCCACACCCCTAATAAGTGTGTTAGTCAGTAATTGAGCACAATTAGATTGTGAATGAATCTTGTAATAGAATACAGAGTGATTTAAAGAATATTGAAAATCAGACAGTTGTACACTATGAAAAATGCTTCATTTTGATTGTTATGGTTGACTGAGGAGATGTGTATGTAGACAAGGCTCATTGCACTATCACCCACATGTTACTATGCCTTTCTCCTATAACAGCTGCCTGGAAAGATCACAGAGTTCTAATAAAGAACTAGGGGACAGATTTACAAGGACTGGCGCATCCCTGGATATCAGCAGGGATGCGCCAGTAAAGATGCGACACGCAGGAATACCCTTGCTCCACCACGAATGTGTCGCATTTACAATGGAATGCACCGTGGCGCAAGGATAGTCAGACACGTGTCGCATCTTCTGGCATAAGGGCAGTGCATTGCTGGAGTCGTGTCGCGAGTGCAGCGAACTCCAGTAAAGCTCAGGGGCGCCCTGTAACTAACATGCTACGTCACTCCTTACGCCTGCTTCAAGCATGCGTAAGGTTTTGACGCAGCATGGACGTAAAAGTGACTCAGTGAAATCTTGTAGATTTCACTGCGTCACTTTTACGGGGCTTCCTTGTGACAGAACGCCCACCCTGCATACATTATACCTGACGCAGGTATAATGTAGCTTTACAATGTGACGCATCTCACTAGATGCGTCACGTTGTAAATCTGTAGCATAGTGGCGCATGGTTTACAATGCCGCTACGTCACAGAAGTGACACAAAGGTGTTGTAAAGATGTTGCAAGGGGCTTGTAAATCTGCCCCTAGAATGGTCACCTACTTCACAGAATGTGTCGGCACTGGGAGACATGCTGTTAAAGAAGACAGATTTACAATCACTCACTTTCCTACACATTAGGCTGAACATGTACATGATAATGGTTCTTATCTTGGGTACTCCAAGGGGCATATTACGATGGCGGGCGGACTTGGTCCGCCCGCCACCACATTGGGGCATGGGACCACCCGCCCATGTCATGGCAGTTCCGCCATTCCAATTAGAATGTGCCCGCCACACTGGCGGGCGCATCCCATATTTTTAACATTGCGGCGGGCGGTGCTGTAAGCAGCACCCACCTCAATGTTAAAAATGCATGTTGTGCATTTGCATGCACAACGTGACAGGCACAGTGCGGTGCCAGCCACCTTGTGCATGCAAATGCAGGAGGGTACCACAGGTACCCCCCATGTGCACCCCCACCCCTCCAACACCCTGGAGGCCTGCAGCGGGCTCCCAACAGCAAAGACCGTGAGCCTTTCCATGGCGGCAACGCCGCCATGGAAAGTCTGATCTCCGCCAGCATCATAATATGGATGGCTGTGTCTTGCAGATACCGCCACCATATTAAACATGTTTTCCGCCCGGTCGATGAGTCGAGCGCCAGACGGTCTTTCTGTCCGCCGGCATCCCCACCGCCATCGTTATTTGGTGGGGGAAATGGTAGGCTGGCGGTGGGAAATGGCGGGCGGATCGCCACCGCAAATGGTAGGCGGGCAGTGGGAAATGGCAGGCGGATTGCCAACGCCATACGGGCGGTGGCGATCCGCCCGCCAAGCCCCAAGTTCCTGAAATAAATGAGTCCCAGAAAACATTCCTTTCACAAGTCAATAGTCAATGAAATGTATTGTATAAGTCAATAAAAACTATAACAGAAAGAATACGATGGTACAGTAAAATATGGGATAAAAGAAGCACAAAACGTGCACAATAAAAGGATTCATATGATGAAAAACAAATTCATTAGCAAAGCTGTAATGAGGATAGTAGCACACATATAGAGGTGTCCAAAGAAAATTTATTAAAAAGTACTATTTATCATAGGAAACGTCCCAACCACCACATCAGCAAGAGACCAACTGACATGAGTGATACTCTCGCGTACATTCAATATCCTACATTTTACATTTTCTCAGTTCCTTAGTAAACATACTATTCAATAAGCATTGATCAACAATATAAAGTAAGATAAGATACCACACTTCTTCCCCTTTTTGCAAAACGTATTTCAAGACAAGTGAGAGACAAAACAAGACAAAAAGCAACAAAAAATAAAATACAAGTTCTCAATAAAACTGCTAAGAAATAATCAAAAACATTCAAACATAATCTTTCATGGATTTTTGGGGATTTACAATACGTCTGCTGCGTCTTGGTTCACTAAAAGACACACAATTGATGGATGGAATGCAGAACAAATCAAAACATTCACCCCCCCGTGTCAAGAGATCTGGGTTAAATCCATCATTATTTTGCTCACCATGCCACCCCAGTTTAGACCTGGCCATATGCAAATCAGTCTTGACTCTGTGCTTCATGGGAACAGTTCAGCCCGAACTGCCAAGCCAGGTCCTCCCTGGACCGGAAACAAGCATCCTACAACCGGTTTCGGGGTTCTACCCTCTTCAGCCAGGATAGCTTGATTTCAGTGGCATAGTGAGCCCAGGACCCACGTCTGAGCATACCTGGCACACTTAGGGCGAGAAAGGAAAAGACACACAATTGATGGACAGAATGCAGAACAAATCAAAAAATTCACCCCCAGTCAAGAGATCTGGGTTAAATCCATCATTTTATTACTTACCATGCCACCCCAGTTTAGACCTGGCCATATGCAAATCAGTCTTGACCTTGTGCCTCCAGGGAACAGTCCAGCCCGAACTGCCAAACCAGTCTTGACCCTGTGCCTCATGGGAACACTTCAGCCTGAACTGCCAAGCCAGGTCCTCCCTGGACCGGAAACAAGCATCCTCGGACCGGTTTCAGGGTTTCACCCCTCTTCAGCCATAAAGCTTTATTCCAGTGGCACAGTGAGCTCAGAATCCACGTCTGGGCATACCTTGCACACTTAGGCTGAGAAAGCAAAAGACACACAATTGATGGACGGAATGCAGAACAAATCAAAACATTCACTCCCAGTCAAGAAATCTGGGTTAAATCCATCATTCTTTTGCTCACCATGCCACCCCAGTTTAGACCTGGCCATATACAAATCAGACTTGACCCTGTGCCTCATGGGAACAGTCCAGCCCAAACTGCCAAGCCAGGTCCTCCCTGGACCGTAAATAAGCATCCTAGAAACAGTTTCAGGGTTTCACCCCTTTTCAGTCGGGATAGCTTGATTCCAGTGGCATAGTTAGCCCAGGACCCATGTCTGGGCATACCTGGCGCACTTAGGGCGAGAAAGCAAAAGACACACAATTGATGGACGAAATGCAGAACAAATCAAAACATTCACCCCCAGTCAAGAGATCTGGGTTAAATCCATCATTCTTTTGCTCATCATACCACCCCAGTTTAGACCTGGCCATATGCAAATTTTTCTTGACCCAGTGCCTCATGGGAACAGTCCAGCCCGAACGGACAAGCCAGATCCTTCCTGGACCGGAAACAAGCATCCTAGGACTGGTTTCAGGGTTTCACCCTCTTCAGACAGAAAGCTTTATTCCAGTGGCACAGTTAGATGAGGACCCACGTCTGGGCATACCTGCCGCACTTAGGGTGAGAAAGCAAAAGACACACAATTGATGGACGGAATGCAGAACAAATCAAAACATTCACCCCCAGTCAAGAGATCTGGGTTAAATCCATCATTCTTTTGCTCACCACGCCACCCCAGTTTAAACCTGGTCATATGCAAATCAGTCTTGACCCTGTGCCTCATGGGAACACTTCAGCCCGAACTGCAAAGGCAGGTCCTCCCTGGACCGGAAACAGGCATCCTAGGACCGGTTTCGGCGGTTTCACCGCCTCTTCAGTCAGGATTGCTTGATTCCAGTGGCACAGTGAGCCCAGGTCCCACGTCTGGGCATACCTGGCGCACTTAGGGCTAGAAAGCAAAAGACACACAATTGATGGACGTAATGCAGAACCATTCAAAACATTCACCCCCAGTCAAGACACCTGGGTTAAATCCATCATTCTTTTTCTCATCATACCACCCCAGTTTAGACCTGGCCATATGCAAATTTTTCTTGACCCAGTGCCTCATGAGAACAGTCCAGCCCAAACTACCAAGCCAGGTCTTCCCTGGACCAGAAACAAGCATCCTAGTACCGGTTTCAGGGTTTCACCCCTCTTCAGCCAGGATAGCTTGATTGCAGTGGCACAGTGAGCCCAGGACCCATGTCTGGGCATACCATGGTGAGAAAGCAAAAGACACACAATTGATGGACGGAATGCAGAACAAATCAAAACATTCATCCCCAGTCAAGAGATCTGGGTTAAATCCATCATTCTTTTTCTCACCATGCCACCCCAGTTTAGACCTGGCCATATGCAAATCAGTATTGACCCTGTGCCTCATGGGAACAGTCCAGCCCGAACTGCCATGCCAGGTCCTCCCTGGACCAGAAACAAGCATCTTAGGACCGGTTTCAGGGCTTCACCCCTCTTCAGCCAGGATAGCTTGATTCCAGTGGCACAGTGAGCCCATGGCCCACGTCTGGGTATGCGTGGCGCACTTAGGGCAAGAAAGCAAAAGACACACAATTGATGGACGGAATGCAGAACAAATCAAAACATTCACCCCCAGTCAACAGACCTGGGTTAAATCCATCATTATTTTGCTCACAATGCCAAACCAGTTTAGACCTGGCCATATGCAAATCAGTCTTGACCCTGTGCACATGGGAACAGTCGAGCCGAATTGCCATGCCAGGTCCTCCCTGGACTGGAAACAAGCATCCTAGGACCGGTTCCAGGGTATCACCGTGTGAGAAGTTGGCCTGATATATGCAGTCCACTAGTTCTAGTGGGCACCTTGTATCAGTCGAAACAACCCCTTATGGTGAATTGGTTAAAGACAACCTTTATTGAAAGCTATCCTAGTGGTACCTATGGAGAGCAGCCTTCAGGCTAAGTCTTGACGGAATGTAAAGCAGCTTGTTTTACCAGTCTATAATCTCTTGAATGATCAAATGAAAGGACAACCACACCAGGTATATATTTAAAATATATGTATTTAGGATAAAACACACCCCTCTAGTCTCTTTATGAGACTGGAGTTCGAAGTACTTAATTTACAAGTTAGCAATCAACAGTAATAGCTCAAATACACGTTTGGGCCCTAGGGGGGTACCAAACCATATACCAATAAAGTAGTATAAGAACCACGACTGGACTAGACACAAGGCCTAGAGCCTGTAGAATCACTGGGACCCCAAGGAACCACCCAAGGTAGTGACCCAGGGACTGCATGCAGTGTGTAAACACAACTTGGCAATGTCGCGTTTCGATATTTAAAGATTAGGGACACTTTGAATCGAGTCAGGACTGAACCCTTTTAGACTTAAGAAGTTCTAGGGCTAGCACCCACGGGAGCACCAGAGTTCTCGAGTTACCTCACCCAAGGAAGGCGGGTGCATAGGTGTCGTGTCGCGTCGTTGATTACAATGGAATCTGGCGAAGAACTGCTGGAGCCGTGAAGAGGAGAAGTGTCCGAAGAGATCCAAGCCTGGATCTGGGATGGAAGGAACCTGAAAGCAGAGGGGACAGAGTCTGGGTCACTTGCCAGTGACCGAGGGCAGGATGGACCAATGCCCACAGATGTTGGGTGCTTCAGGTGAGTTGACGGGTGTCTTGACTCTTCAGCCACGAGGTCCAGGAGGCGTTGATGAAATCCACGAGCCGGATTCTAGCTGTACTATGAAGTCTGTCAAGTGCTGCAGTGTCAGTGATCAGATTGGACCCAACAAGCCTTGGCAATGGCAAGTCTCGTGGAAAAAGAAGAAGGACGTTGGTGCAGACCAGCAAGGTCTGAGGGACTCACCCAGTGAGGGTAAGTAAGGGCACGTCTGGAGCAACCAAGAAAGCCCAAACAGAAGAGGAGTTGCCCTCGTGGGGAACCACTAGCCAACGGTCATACCTGAACTACCCGTGCTTGGATTGGAGGAGGTCACTACAACTATTGTAACAGTTAGTGGGTGATTGTGTGAGTGATGATGACATGTGGTGGCAGGCAGTGAGGGAGGGTGTTGAACTGTTATGTGGGAACTTGCCTGAGAAGATTGATTTGAAATGTTTGGGGCCTGAGTGATGGGTGAGCATTTTTCCCCTGGATATGATTGGCCTCTATTAACGTACTTAGTGAAAATTAATTAACCTGTATGGTCCACTCTGCCAAATTCCAATCTGTTGCTTGCATCAAAGGGAGGGTAGAGTGCCTACCACCGTGCTTAGATTGGAACAAATAACCATTGCACCAACAAGTGATCAATTTATTGAGTGACTATGAGTGATGATTGATGTGGTGGCTGACAGTGAGGGAGGGTGTGTTGAACTGTAATACGGGGAATTTCTTGAGATCATTATTGATTTGCGATGTTGAGGGCCTGAGTAATGGGGGATACTTGTTTTCCCCTCAAGGTGATCTGCCCGTTCACACTTAGCCAGGTTTAATTGCAGGGTCCTCTCATTTTTTCTGGATCTTCAGATACCAGAACATCCACTTTAGTTACCAAACAAAAACCTATGCAAAATACTGCAATTCTGTTTCTCTACTTGTTTTTCAACAGCAGTGCGCAACTCGTCTATCTTGCTCGGGTCATGATGGTGACTGGTCTGGGACGGAGTTACTCAGAGTCAGGACTTAGGAGGAGGAGATGGATGGAAGAACTCAGGGAGGAAGCAGTGGGACTACCTCATCAACAGCTATAAGCAAGGCATTATTGGCTTCAGTTCAAAGCTAAACCAAGAGTCTGAGGCCTAGTACTCAGCTACGTGGAATGGAGAGAGGTACATTTGTGAAATGCTGCTGTGTGTGTGTGTATATGTGTGTATTGGGCTTGTGGCAAAAGTGAAACTCTGAGGTCCCATCTTGTTTCTTTCCACTGCCTTTGAGTGTTCTTGATACACTCCTTAAGAAGCTTACCTTCCTTCTTTCTTTCTCCTTGACCTTAAAATACAGTATCTCATTTAAAATTCTCAGGTCTTCTTCTAGTCTCCTGCATGAAGGAAAGGCAAAAGCTGAGCTCAACAAAACTCCTGCTAACCTAAAGGACCAGTCCAGCTAGGCACCCAAGAGTGGACATTTCCAGGGACAATGTAGAAGCACCACCTAACTTTATCAATATAGTATCATCTTTCTTTTTACAATCATATTTGCAGAACTGGGTCGGTGGGTTCACTCCCCAACCTAAAAGACAGAATACTTAGATATCTGATAACTTGGGTCTCGGGAGTCACTAACTGCATCATGGGTCTCGGGAGGGGGATGGTCATAACAATGGCACACCGCCTGCAATGCAGAACACCCACTTGATGCCTGCAAAATCCCTCTTAAACCCGACCACTCCCGAGACCCATGATGCAGTTAGTAGGGGTGGGCGGAATTTGCGTAATCGCGTTACGCAAATCTCCGCGAAACGGTAAAAAATCTCCGCGAACACGCAGAAATTCCGCGAACACGCGGAATTGCTTGTTCGCGATACTTTTTTCCTGTTCGCGATTGCTGTTTGCGTGCTCGGGGTGAAATCTCTCACGAACACGCATATTGAGAACGCGAACAAGCAAAAAATTTCGCGAAGTCGCGGAACGCAGATTTTTGGGCAATTTCGCGTTCTCCGCGGAACGCGAAATTACCCAAATTCCGCGAACGGAACGGAATTTACCGCCCAGGCCTAGCAGTTAGTGACTGCATCCCATAATAAACTCGGTTCCTCTCACACATGAGGGATACCAGATCTAACGTGTATATATCTATACACTTTTTACCTTTTCACATTAATAACCTCAGGTTAGGTTGGGCCTTAGCGCGCCCATACCGCCGGGGTTTACACTTGACGGTCCTGACGAATGCCTGTTTAATCTAAAACACATAGGCAGAAACATGTTGACCACTTCTTAAGTGGACTTTGCTGAACAATTTATTCAGTCTAACTGTCTCACACTTTGTTTTTACGGTGTCCGATTGGCTTCTAATAAATTTGTTTTTTGACACAATCGTGATACTTTTAACATTCACTTTTTCACCATTCACAGAACACTAACAACCAGCTCCGCAGTAATTCTGGCGTTGTAGCACACCAGTGTGGCACTCGGCCTCTTCTGGTGGGGCCCAATGATGAAGCATGTCACCAACTAGGTTGGTGAGTGAGGGCTTTATAAAGAACCTATTTGGATTCTTCTTTTGTGCTCTACATTCATTGTTTGAAAGGCACACTCTTCTGTTGTTATGATCAGATTTATTTTGGGTGACTGAGAGTGCTCCTTAATTTACTTTCCTCCTTCTCTTGTTGTTTTCAACATGGCAGTATTCCCCCAATAGTCAAGATTGTTAGAGAGGTATAACTGTATAATAAACACTACACTCTCTTTTACAAGCACATAAACAGGCTGCGCAAAAGCTGAAGGTAGCTGTGCAAAGTAGAAGTAAAACAAATTACTTCAGGCATAAATTTAGATGAAATAAATAGTTTCCCCTTTATTTATTTTTACAAAGAAACCCACCCTCTCCACCCCCACAAACCCTCCCTTCTCCCCAAACAAAACTGACCCAAGCCCCAATGTCCCAAAAATCAATATGTCCAAGGAAAATCAAGCCCGATCCCATGTTCCTTCTAACCCTCTCCACCCAGCCCCAATAAACAGGTCCCTCCACTGAAACACCTGGTGTGTTCAGTTTCAAATGCATTGAAAACATTGTAAATGTTGCATTAACTTAAGCAGATGCACATTGCACAACCAACACTGCAGTCACAAAATGGCCCATACTGCACCTCGGTCATAGGTGGGTAAAAATGCAATAGGCGGGGAGGGGAGAGTGATGAATGATGGGTGGGATACATCTGGCTCACTTAACAAATACAGCGAGTCAAGGGAGTAGAACAAAAAATAAAAAGCATCCCCACTTTGAACCATAGGGTTCATAATCCTGCATAAACATAGTAAGCACAGTAGGTGAGCAGCATGCTCCTCATCATTAAAAGAGCTGCCTTGCCTATTCATTCAAACAATAGAAATATTCATTCATCCTTTCATACTAATTTACCCATAGCCACCATGATGAAGCTTTACTTTCTCACATCCAGCCTTTCACCAAGATTTCCAGTCCATAATCAATCCATTCAATTATCCACCCTTTCTTCTAACCATCCTTGTGACCATCAACCCTTTATCTACCCACATACTTTTCTTTTACCCACCTATCCTTTCACTCATACACCATTTTCTTTCTTTTAACCTTCTGTTCTCCCACTTTACCTCAAGCCATCAATGCACATTACGTGAGTTTTGGTGAGTTTAGCTGCAGGTAGCAGAGGCCATAATAACTTGCCCACCACTGCAGCTGGTAAAGCTGAGGGGACGGGGGGCTCACGGTCATGTGTTGACGATGCCCTGGCACTAGCTAGTGAGTATAGTAATTGCAAAACATTATGTGACATACCAGTGCCCTTGCCTGCTGCCACATTTCCCCCTCCAACTGACTCACTTCTTCCTGCAGCGGCACTGGAGCTGCCATCACTGGTGCTCTGTGTGGCTACAATAAAACACTTTAGAATGTTTTAGATGCCAGATACGCTAGCCCAAATACAACTGCAATACATCACTACAGCACTGCAGTATCTTCTAACACAAATATCACTCCGGTCATTTGATTGCTTCACAAAGTTAGACAAGCCAGGGATGGAATAATGGTCAATGAAATACATATGGTGTTGGTTGGCAAATGTAATGAGAGTGGGACCTAACACTTTTTTACAACCATGCTCCACTGTCATGGGGAACTGCTGGTATGCTGCATAAATGTATGAGACAGCAGCACACTAGATTGTGGGGGAGGGTGGTACACGATGACCATGGCCAGTCTCTTGTGAATTCAACTGTTAGAGAATGAGCAGGAAAAAGAAAGCCTTCTCTCAACAAACAGACATGGTTAATATTATGTATAATATTAGCCTTCTTGGGCCTGCAATCTTTACGCTAGACAGTACCAAGCTTTGTTATTCTTAGTCTTACAGTACTAAAAAATACATAGGAGAGAGGGAAAGATTACCGGCAAAGCAGAAGATAAGTGACTAGAGTAGATAGCGGGAAAAGTCAGCTACCAAAAAAAAAAAACATAGAATATAAGGGAAAAAAGGGAATGCAGGGACAACAGGAATGAAACAAACAATGAATCTATTTTGCTTTGCACAAGTAGGTTCATATCCCTTCCTTGTCGCCACGCGGAAGGAAGCCAGCAGGTAAGGGTGTCCGGGAACATTTATTTATCACCAGCATACCAGCCTCCAGGCAGCAACTCTCATCCTGAAACCCAGCACCAACATTACAATACCCCAAGATTCTACCATAAGCCCACAACAATCATAAAACCCAACATTAGGGAAATTATAATAATAAGGAAAATGACTTACTGGGGTCAGCAGAGCCCTCAGCAGCGGCGCTGGGGGTTGGTGCCGGCTAACCAGCTACTCCCTGACCTGTCTCCTGAACGTCCCTCTTCTTGCCCATGGGTGATGATGTAAGAAATAAAGAAGGTAAAAAAATAGATTACTGATTCAGTTAGTCTCCAAAAATGTTTATGACAAGCAAATGGAGTCCCATTGTACTTCTCTAAAACAGATCACCTATACTACTAGTTTCAACTCAATCGAATACCGTTAAGTTTCCCATACTAATTATAAAATTCCTATTCCAGTTTCCTTAACAAAAACTACATTTGGAACTAATGCATTGGTGCGAATGATCATTAATTCTATTCTCATTTCTCAACCCTCTTTGCGGACCAACTCAGTCTCCCTCTTTTGCAATGCACAGATGCAAACTACACATCGCTGTGAAATAACTTGGAACTGTACGAGCTACATAAACAAAGTCACAGAGAGAACATTACTCACTGATATCACTGATTCACTATAGTGACAGGAGAGGAATCTGCAATGGCTTCTAACTAATCATCCAAAGCGAGGGCCAATGATGAGTATGATTAGGTAGCACTGAGTGCCTGTCTAGCAGAAACTAGAAACTGGATCACTCAATAATATTCCAATGTAAACTAAACACATCTTACCTCTGAGCGTGAGCAGCATGCTATTAGGAAACAAAATGTTAGCATTGTAGAACAAAAAATAAATTATTAATACTCACTGAGCACCGGAATCTCGTCGCCTAGCAGGTGGAAAAGGTCCTGTTTCCTGTCCAGGATATTCTCCCAGCGGTGCGTCAGCTGCTGGGCGGTGCTCTGAACCTAGCTGGTGTGGCACATGTATGGCGCACCGTCCCCCAGCGCCACTGACGCTCCCGCAGGGAGTATCTGCTACCGGGCCTGCGTCCTGCTGTCAGCATGGAGGGAAGGTGGCGTAACAAAAACCAGTGCTGCCACCTCCTTCTCACCAAAGCTTGCCCAGGGCTGCACACGTTTGAGGCAGCACCAACCACAATGTAGCCGACCTGCCTCTGCCATGCTATTGGGTGACTTTAAAAAAAAAAGGAAAAGGAAGGGACTACAAAGGAAAGGAAAGAAGAAAGAAATAAGAAAGTAAGGGGAAATAAACAAAAAGTCAAAAAAACATGATATTTCCCCCCAAAAATGTACAATTCACAAAAACATGCACTAATATAAAAATTAAAAATGAGGGGTGAATTAGTTTTAAAGGGGGAGGATTACACAGATAAAAGAGAGTTTACATTTTAGGCCCAGCACCATAACAGAGAGCAGAAAAACAAAATGGCCACGTTGTGCGTAATTCGGGATGCAAGAATGCAAATGAGTACCGCCTTGCATCGTTCGCGCACGATTTAAAACGCAAGAACACACTCTGCATTCCCATTTCAACGTGAATGGACATGCCTCAAACTCCTCTCACCAGCAGAAGTCTGCATAGCGCAGCAGAGTTTTTTGCTACTTGAGGGGTTCCACGTATGGCAACTCCGCAAACTCCGCCCTGGCCTACTGGGGAGGAGGAATGTCTAATGAACCCACAGGCCAGAAGCTCATCCAAATAATCTTTAAGGTATTGATTTTCAGGTTTGGAAAGTTTGTTGATCTGACTACAAGGCATTGCTACCCCTTAAATCAATGCAACAGTCTAGACAAGAGTAGAATCCAGACTTACCTTTCGGAGAGTGTAGTATATTTTAGAATTATGCAACTGGAGCCAAAGTACTGAAAACTGGAGTATCGATCAGCTCAATCTGATGGTTAGGATTCACTGTTGGTGCAAATTAATTGGATGGGTTCAGTTTCATGAGTGATCAACCCGGAAGATAATTTTAACGTATCCACTGCCCTTACGGGTTCTGGATGATCCATACAAACTAAGGGGATGACAAGAGTTTTGGTTAGGGTGATGTCAAAGACATCTCTGTTTTCTCCTGAATCCAAATTAATTTGGGGGGGGTCTTTTTTGTAATTTATTGGAGATTATTAGTGTTACAGTGATGGTAAAATGCTTAAGAGTCTTAGCGAACATGTTCGCAAGCCATTTTGAGATCCCATATCCTTACGCCCCTGATGTCACAAGCACTATCCTTTGTCTGATCCCAAGATACCCCGGGGCTCATTTATGAGCCCCTGCATCACTTTTTTGCCACTGATGCGTCACTTTTTGTGACACACCAGCGTCGTAAAACATGTGCCATGTTGCGCCATATTTACGAAGTGACGCATCTAGGTAGATGCGTCACTTCGTAAATCCCTGCACTACATTATACCTGCGCCTGGTATAATGTGTGCATGGTGGGTGTACCCCCGCAAGAAAGGGTCGTAGGAGTGGTGCAGTGAAATCTATGAGATTTCGCTGCGCCACTACTAGGACGATAATGCGTCAAAACCTTACGCCTGCCTAATGGCAGGTGTAAGGGTGACGCACGCCCTTTCACATGGGGTTTGCCCCAAGTGAAAGAAACATTGCTGGAGTTGCGTCAGGCTTCCGACACAACTCCAGCAATGCACCATTTTTTGTGCCAACAGATACATCTGTTATACTGACGTATCTGTCCTTCCTTGCGACATGATGCGTCATATTATAAATATGCTGCATCATTGGTGTCGCAAGGAGGGCGCACTGAGAAGTGATGCATCGCTGCTTTCACGCAGCGATGCGTCACTTTTCATAAATGAGGCCCCCAGAGTTTCAAGAGAGGTGTACGTCTGACCATTCCCCCTGATCTAGTCCTACCACTGTCTGGATAGGCAATAGACTTGCACACTAGTTCGGGGGAAGGGGAGTTGGGAGGGTACCTGTGGCTGTTTGTGGCATCTCGCCTTTTCTCAGACACATTAGGTAGTTTTCAGGTTTTCCTGCTTTTGTCTGTCATGACCTCAGCAGTTTCCTCACCTGAGAAACCTCTTGAAACAAAATCACAGATTAAGACAAACGCGCATTATCACCATAAACCAAAGTTACACAGTTTTCACTACAGAGGACTTTTGGTTCGACTGGTTTCTCCCTTTTAAAATATTTTAACTCCCTCAACCATTGACTTAAATCAATCAATCAATCAATCAAAGACATTTATAGAGCGCACTACATACCCGTAGGGTCTCAAGGCTAACTGTTTTTGAGCCTTTAGACTTTCTGAGGATTTCATGAGTTTTTAGATGAATGGCAAATGTTCACAGGTACATATAAACAAATGTAAACACTTTTGTTGCACAGATTTGTGTAGGAAATCTTTGGACTGTAAATATCCAGATTTATTATGTTTCTTTTCTTTTGTCAATGCTGGGTTGGAGCTTTATATTAAAAGTTAGACTTTAAGGACTTAAGGGGGTTAAAGAAAATAAAAGCACAAGCTTGACTGTCAACATTTTCCTTCATGAATAATTATCCCCTTGGGTGTGTCCTTTTTCCCTTTTTTTATCTGAGTCACTTGTAATGCTCAGTTTATTTTTCCCATTATTTATGTTGTGTTTCTGAGTTTGAAACCTTTTAAACGTATATCTATTTCTTCTCCTTTACAGGTCTGGCATTGGTGCACTGGCACAATGAAGAGTTGAAAAGTGTGGTCGAGCAGTTGAGTTGCAGGCTTTCAGAAGCAGGTAAATAGAGGATCCTTCCACACAAACTCTGGAAAGCCAAGTTCTGAGACTAATCATGGTTTCTATAGTCTGTCAGGAAAAGATGGCTGCCATGTCAAATGTTCCGGCCATTCCCGCAAGATTGCGACTTGAGCAAATGTATATAGGTAAGGGTTATGGGTTTAGAAAGGCTGGATGCCTATGAGAATTTGTTATATAAAGCATAGCTCTCCAGAGATCAGGGAGACACAAGAGTGCCAATAATTACAGGTTGATTTGTCCTATGGTATCTTTAGCGTGTTGTACCAGCACAACCTACAGGACACAATACCCAGAAAGTGGACCATGTTCCTTTTTGAGTTTTTTGCTTCCAGGAGGGGGTTATTGGCAATCACTGCTACCCTTCTCTGATTCTTAGGTTAGACAGGGCATTCACAACCTAAATGCACAGTTGTTCGACAATACAAACAGACATTTAACTTTCGCCTTTTGTCCTTCTTCTTACAAAAGAGGGCCTCACGTTCCCTCATTCTCCAAAGGTTCCTTGATATCAGATATCTTGACCTTGGCTTATTTCTGTTCTTCTTGGTCTATCACTACTTTTAAATCAAAACAGGAATTTTCTCTCATATGCTCACCAAATCTGTGGTCTAAAATAACCAGTAAATTAATTAATCCTGCACAGTAATTGTGGGGACCTATTATCTGTGCAAGACTGTCTTATAAGTTCTCATTCAGGCCCCAGTAGAAGAAGTTAGTTATTTTTCCTCTGGCCAGTTTGTTTGCAGTAATAATCAGTTAAAGTGGTTAGAAAGGACAGTAGGTCTTTGATTAAGATTTAACAACTCATTGTCCCTTGCCTGCATAAAAGTATGTTTGGCAAATAGCTTGTGCATCACTTCTTTGAATGCTGCAACATTGTGTATCATCGGAAAATCTCTCTCAGATAGGAGTATAAACCAATTTGCTGAGTTTCCCCCTGAATGTGAGATCATGAACACCACTTTGGAAGTGTAAGTCAATACAAAGGGTCAGATTTACAAGGCCCTTGCGCCTCTTTTACGCTGCCGTTGCGTCACTTTTGTATCGCAGCGGCGGCACAAAACCAGCGCCATACAGCGGGGTATTTACAACGTGACGCATCTGGGAGATGCGTCACGTTGTAAAGCCCTGCGCCAGAAGTAGGCGTTCCTGTGCAGGGGGGGGGCGTTCCATCGCAGGAACGCTTCCTAAAAGTGGCTGAGTGAAATCTACAAGATTTCACTCAGTCACTTTTGAGCCCATGCTGCGTCAAAACCCTGTCCCTGAAGCAGGCGTAAGGATTGATGCAGCATTATAATGATAGGGCAACCGAGAGCCTTGCTGGAGCTGCGTCGCGCTTGCGACGCCACTCCAGCAATGCGCCGCCTTTACAGCACAGATGCGTCACGCATCTGTCCATTTTTGCCCCATGGTGCGCCGCATTGTAAATGCGGCGCATCCATGGTGGCGGAGCCGTGACGCACAATAACTGGTGCATCCCTGCTGATATGCAGGGATGCGCCAGTTATTGTAAATCTGCCCCAAAGTTTATTGTGTAGTTACTTAAAACCATGACAATATAAGACATTTAAAAGACATGTTATACAAAGGAAAAAAGAATTGGTTGATCCTTGCAATACCATCTAGTGTGACTGGCACTTAAAACCTAGTGATAAAACTCAGAGTGTACAGTTGACTTTGCTTAAGTTTAAGGCAAATTGGCTATTTAAAATCAATTAATCAACCGATTTAAAATATATATGAAAAAAGTAAAACATTTTAAATCCACTACAAATTGGGTTGAATACATAACAATTGTTAAAACTCAATTGCAAAGAGGTCACACTTTACAATGGCTAATGTCCGTGATGCCAGAACTAAGAGTAATCAATCAGCAGTCATCTCTGCGCTTTGTTGTGTGTTTTTAAGAAGGTCCTGCACAACTTAAAGAACGTGCCTGTTCTTGCCAGTTCAATGGGAAGCATGGTGCTTATCTGTTTTTTCAATATACTTTTTACTGCAATATGCGTGAGTGATGAAGTGTTAGAACGGTAAAGTTGTTTGAAAGAGTAGCTGCTGCCGCTGTTAGATGAGTGGACCAAGGGTTATTTTTATATTTGAGTATTGCAGGATAAATTTCAAGGTGCCTGGCATCACCCTGATGCATATGTAATAATACTTTAGAAAGGACCCCATGCTAGACCATTCAATGATCTCCAGGCCAAATTCGAGTCTAACCAGAGGTCCCCTGGTGTAATAAGGCAACTTGAACACTCTTTTGTAGACTTTTAGATGTAATTTTTCAATAATTTTAATGAGTTGGCCCGGAAAGGCCTCACTGTCGTGGTGATTGCAGCTAGTAATACGGCCCTGGGCACTTTTCTGATTGGGGCTAAGGTGGGGCTTTCAAGGGCGGTGTGCAATTGGCAGAGTCTAGTGGTAATTAATGCTGCCTTATCCTTTAAATGGCAATGTGATTTGTAGGTGCGCAACTTGCTGAGAACCATGTGCCCAACTAGTTATAGGATTTGGCTCCTGTGATTCTTAAGGGACCCAGAGACCAGTTGAAACTTGTTTGTTTTAGCTTCCTTCCGAAGTATAACACCCTTGTTTTGGAGGCGTTTACTATCATCTTATTTGCTATGTTGTATGTATGAAGGGAGATTAATGCTCTCTGGATTCCTACTTTTGAGTTGTTGAGCAGAACAATGTCATCCGCTTACTGCAGAATTGTGGTTTTAGTTTTGCCTACTTTTGGGGGATTAGATTGGTGTTGCTGAGTGTCTGGGACACATCCACTGTGTATAGATTAAACAACATTGGAGCGAGGACACACCCTTGCTTTAGCCCTTGGTTAGTATTGATCTTCCTGGTAAACGCAGTATGTGACAACTTGAACCTCACCCAAGTTGATGAATATAGTGATATAATGGCATTAATAAGGCCACTTGGAATACCCCACACCTGGAGTTTGCTCCATAAATTACCTCTGTCCACCAGGTCGAATGTTCACGAATAGTCAACAAGTCATGCATATAGAGCTGGGGATTTCCGGGAGTAATTATGTTAGCCAGTATGGAGGAGTTGGGTCTAAAGCATGTTTGACAGAAAGGAATTATTGTGTTTGTTGTTGCCCAACTCTCAAGATCATTTAAGATTGCAGCTGCATAGATATTGGCCTCAATATCCAATAAGGCTATCAGGTGATAGTTGATGGGGTTCTGTCTGTCGCCCTTTTTAAAAATTGGATACTATATTGATCCTGTCCAGCTGTCGGGCACTTGAAGGAACTTGAAGTAGATGCTAAACAATGGGGAAAGTATTGCAGGCCATAGTGCTAAATCTTCTTTGAACAGTTGGGCAGGGAGGCCATTTGGGACAAGTGCACCTGAAGCTCGTGTTTTACGTTGTGCATTTTGAATGCTGTTGGTCATATACATAGGGACACAGTCTTTGAGTCGTCAACGGGGTCTAAAGGTTCAAGTGGAACAACTCTCGGTTGATCGACTATGTATAGCTTTTTTACGTGCAAAGACCACATGGCTTCAGTGGTGGCATTACCCCTTATAACTTCCTGGCTTGTTTTGGTTTTTATGTGCTGCCATAAATCTGCATGGTTATGCTTGCTCATTATCGAATAAACATATTGCCAATCCTTTTCTCTCTGCTGATATTTATCCTGCCATACCAATTGCTTATGTTTTTTTCTTTTCCCTTGAAGTATCAATTGCAGCAAAACTTTGACTTGTTCTTTCTGGGTTTTCTTGCGTGCCTTTGTCAACTTTTGAATAAGCCGTGAGCTAGTCAGTATAGATTGATTTTTATTGGGAGATTTTGACTAGAAGCCCACAGCCTGGGCGCGAATTCAATGATTCATGGATTCCCCTAGTTATAGATGCCCAGTGTGTAAATAGGTATTTGCCACTTTGGGCCTGCAGAGACTGTCAGGTAATGACTTTCCATGATGCTAGTTTCTGTGGACTGACGTGGCCCTATTTTATTCTCCAAATTAAATGTGCTGATTCGTCATTGCGGGAGGTGCCCAGTACCTTATGACCTTTGCGTTTAGGACTCTTTGGAAGTGTCATTGAGAAGAAATGCAGCAGTTCTACAAAGGAATGAATGTTGACATTGATTCATAAAGATTCCAAACACAGCACTGCCCCCTAAGAAATGTTATTGAGGGTCAAGAGGTACAAGTGTGAGAGTGGTCATGATCACATTCATTAGGGAGTTTTTCTCCACTAAATCTCCCCCTTTGTGACCTCCCTGCATTATAGTATTCATGAACTTGGCGGGTTACAGAACAGTAGGGATGCCCTTAGGTTTTGCTCCCAGGTTCCAGGGCAGAAGCACGTCCTAGGCTTGCATCTTTGGAGTTCATCTATATCTGCTGCAGACGGGTATCTTCATAAAGGGTTTGCAACAAATCTCAAGTGTCAATGAGACCATCAGACTCCATCTTCACTTAGGCAGATTCATTTTTGGTAGGCTTGGGTTTCTGTCACACCAAGGGCCACTCACCTGAATTCCCAGCGCTTCTGCAAAAGCATAGATCTTCCACTTCTACACCCTGAGGCTAACCCTAGTATCAGAAGAGACTATTGACCCTAATGACTGACCCCATGCGCACAGGGGTTCGGAGAGAGATAGAGCTAGTGACGGTTCAAGTATACCTGAAGCTCTGATGGAAAGAATGATGAGTATGTGTTGATCCTTTAGAGCCGGACCCTTCAAGTTCTAGTAGCAAGACACACTCTGTCTGCCAGGAGAGGTACTGTCTGACAACTGAAAACAATCACTTTAGGCAGCTATTTATATTTATGAATGCTTTATAATCAGTTTGATCATGCTTTTCCTGTCCCCTTTCAGTTATTTGTGGTTAACTTCTACAATGCCTAAACCCACTTGCGGAGGCCATTATCCAGTTTACCCTTCTACTCTCTGTAAGGAAAAAATGGTTCATTTAGAAGGTTTTTGGGGTGTAAGTCCATGAAAAAATAGCAAACAAAATTTACTAAGAAATCCATGACCACCTGAAGGATCAGTGAACCATGACTCTGTGCTAACTCCCAAATGGATATTTTACATTTTTGTTTTTTCACTGATGATAATAATCATATTAACTGTCCTTTACGTTGTGCTACTACACACATCTCACAAAATGTGTCGTATTTTCTTTTGCTAATTTTTCCTCATTTAAATTCAAATTGTAAGGGTGGCCTTACAATTGAGTTGCAAGGAGAGAATGATGGTCATGGTCAAGTTGAGGGATGCGCTCCGGCGCTGGCTGAACAACCAGATTCCAGGGTCGAGGTCACAAAAAGTCATGTCGAAGGGACGGGATTCTAAGTGAGGTTGTAAGCCCTCAGCTTCCAGGTGACAGATTTCCGATTGCTCTTATCTCAGATGATGGGACTCAGAACCCACGGGTGTTGATTACAGGAGTCACAGCTCTCTCTTCAGACACATTGATGAAACCAAGTATGCAGTCACACTTTCGATTGGATATTTATAGAAGGTTAAGAATGTGCAGAGTGCTGACTGCTAATCAGAAGACAGTTTCTGAGGCAGGAAACAGAGGTTCTTAATTAGTCAGCAGGTGGTTGTAAGAAATTGGGTTACTGGTTGACTGGGGAGTGAGCCCTGGTCAAGCAGCAACCACAATCTTTGTCAGGGTGAAGCATAAGCCAACCCTAAGTTAGCCTGTGCTCCAACCTCTGGTATCTTGGCTCACAGCATTCAGGCTTAACTAAGAGACAATGCGTAAAGTATCTGTGCAAGCAGTAATAAAGTGAAAACACCACACAATTCAATTCATAATCTTTATTCGATTTTACAGATACAATCATAAAAGACAAATCGTTAAAAACAACATACAGATTTTCAGTTCCAAAATCATTCTTGTTTTGAAATCCCCATCAAAAAGCATACAACAAAAAACACAAATAGAGGGAGAATTTAACAGCTGTAAAAACAGTAAGGCTGGCCTGACTTAGGTAAAATTCAGAGGTATTAAAATTGGGCGTATGAACTTATTTTGCAGATTATTATATTTTGGGCACAGCATAACCATGTTTAATGTACCGTTGGTTGACATGTTATAATTGCAAAGGGGAAAATCCGAGTGCGTAAAACAACCATTTTTAAAAGGGACGAGACAGGGAAATAAATGTAACCTGAAATAAGTCAGCAAGCTTCGTTGGTGGCTAGACATATTTCAAGTCAGGTAAGGTTCAATATTAATAACTGTTTTCACTATTATTGCATGTCGCATAGAGTGTTTCATTAGTGCAGAGTCCTCACATCATGATACCAACTTGTCCCTAAAAGCAGTTTTGACCAATTTGCCATCAGTACGAGTTATGACTGAGGGGTTAACAAACATATGTGGCCTCCCTAGGGCCCGCAAATTACTCGCCACATATGCCAGCCATTGGATCTGGAGGGATTTTTCTAGTTTTAAGCAATCCTGCCAAATTAGTCTACTAAAACTGAGGGGCATATCATCAACGAGGCGATAAAAGATTTCACCCGAAAATGGACGCAAAAGCGGCGATAATTTTATCACCTAATCGCGTGAAACCTTGCATTAGCACGCTATCTCAGCGATAAAAATCCATGTTAGCTGGCGATAATTATCCTAGCGCTAAGTGTGCTTAGCGATAATTATCGCCGGCCCTTGATGATATGCCCCTGAGTTTATCCTTTAATCAAATTGAATTCCAAAGTTTTAAAGTACAGAGGCAAAGCTGGTCAATTAAAAAATCTAAACTTAGTTCTTCATGGACAATTTCATATGGTACATTTTTACAAACTCTCAAGAGGCTCCTTAAAAAATCGTTTTCGGCAACTAGGAGTGGAGCAGCCTGGCCATATCCCTGAATTCCACAGCCATAGGACACTAGGGGGATACACTTAGCCCTGTAAATTTCCAGGACTGATTAAATATGAGTGCGCCCGAGATGTCATGAAAAATCTGCAATGCTGAATATCACTATATTGAAAGATAAAACATTCTGGTCTATACGTGAGTACCAATCAAACTCAGAGTCCAGTTGGATCCCCAAGTACTTAAACTTGTCCATCTGGCTGATGTGTTGGCCATCTATTGCGTATTTCATGGTTTTCGTGTTTGATGGTCCAAACTTCATAATATGTGATTTTGAGAAATTCGTCAGCAAATCAAGACTATTCATAAATCAAATAAAAAGGGTAAGGAGCTTTTGCAAACCTTTAACTGTATGGGCAATAAAAACGGTATCATCTGTATAGAGCAAGGCAGGTATCGTATGACCTCCAACTCTAGGGACATCAATACCCGGGCTATCAGGGCATGCTCTATGTTGTTAATATAAAAAATAAATAGAAAGGAGCTAAAATATAGTCCTGCCACACCCTGTGCCAAAGTTCAAAGTGCATTCCCCGTTAGGACCAAACCTGACACTGGCCGAAAGATCTTTGTGCAAATCACGCAAGAAATGAATTAAAACTAAATCATCATCCATCATCCATCTGTTCCATTATGGACCAAAGCTTAGAGCGATTGACTCTATCAAAGACAGAGCTAAGGTCCATGAAGGCCAGATGGATAGCTCCCTTTTTAGCCTTAGTGTATTTACATGTTAATAAGTAGAGGTTTAGAGTTTGCTCTATAGAACCCTAACCAGGGCAAAACCCATACTGAAGGTCAGATAAAAAGCCTCTCACTTTAGCCCACTCCTTGAGGCAGTTTAATAAAATCTGACCAATAAGAGAAATGGGCCTAAAGCAGGCTGGATCTGACCTGTTACCATTTTTATAAATAAGGACTATTATTGATTGAGACCAGGTTGGTGGAAAATGGCTGGGAGCTGCAGATTTTAGATGCAGTGTCAGTAACGGACACAAAAATCTATAAAGGTTTTGTATAGGTCCCCTGGTACCCCATCAGGCCCTGGAGATTTGTTTAAAGGCAACTGGGAGATGGCAGCTCTAACCTTTGACAAGTTGAAAATTATGCAATGCTTGGTCCGGGGGTCTTTTAACAGCTCTGGCTCCACGTCTAGGCTATAGATGGCCTTACAATGATCGACCCAGGCCTGAGAAGGGATAGTACAGGCCTGGTTAGCGAGGTGATCTTTACTAAGAAGAGACAAATTGATAACACCCCAAAAAGCAGAGCTACCGCGCTGCTGACTAGCAGTTAATAGCTTATCCCAGGACTCCTCTTTAATTTGGGCCTTATGTTCCTTACAGGCCATTCTAAACACAGCCCTGGCCCTTTTAACCTTCTCTTGGCAGCAGGGCTTAGCATGCAAAAGATTCAAGAGTCCTTATGAGTTTCAGAGCACTGACTATCCAACTATCTTTCTACACTTGTTGCCGAAGAAATGGCAGTTTTCCAGAGCGTGGATTTAATAAACCTAATGATATTAGAAAATGACGCCAAGATTCTCTGTGGTGACTCTAATTCAGACAAATAAGTGTGAAAATCAGGTTGACATAAAGTGATCTAATTTTGGACAAAAAGTGGGGGAACAATGCAGGCCCTTCTTACCCATAGGATCCTTATAGAGAAGTACTGCTCCCAGTGATTTATTATCCCAGTAATATTATGCTGTCAGCAGATTGTAATCACTCAGGTAGTGTTTTAGAACCTTAAAATCTAAAAGTGCAGTAAAAAAACAACCAGAAACAAAAATATTGTCAATAACGGTGCAATGCCCCCCACTTAAAAGTAGCTGTTCTCTCCTCAGAGATAAGGCTGGGAGGAATGCAATTTAAAATGTCCAGCAACCATGATTAACCCCTTCGCTGCTAGGCCTCCTCCCCCTCCCCCCGTGCTAAGCCTTTTTTTTGGCAATTTGGGGTAGTTTGCGCTTAGGCCCCTGTAACTTTTTGACCACATAAATTAGCCATGCCAAATTTGTGTCCTATTTTTCCAACATCATGGGGATTCTAAAGGTACCCAGGGTTTGTGGATTCCCCTGGAGGAGACCAAGAAATTAGTCAAAATACAGGTAATTGTTTTTTTTGGGTAAAAATGGGAAAAAAGGGCTACAGATGGAAGCATCTGTTTTTTTCCCTGCAAATGGTATCAAAAAAGGGGTTGTGGTGCTGAGATCACCATCTTTCCAGCTTTCAGGGACAAGCAGACTTTTGTCAGAAAACCAAAAGTTTTTACACAGTATTGGCATTTTTCTGGGACATAGCCTATTTTTGCTATTTTGTGTGCTTTCAACCTCTTTCCAGTTAATGGTAGAAATGGGTATGAAAGCAATAATGGATCCTGAAAAGCTATACCTTTTACAACACTAGACAAAATTCTGAATCAAGCAAAGAGTCATTTGTGTAGATCCGTCAAGGTTTCTTTATAGAAACTTACCATTGAATATAGGAATAATTGAAAATTAGTTGAAAAAACTAGCCATTTGGGCCAACGTTTTCACCTGTATCTTCTTCTAATTGTGACAGCTGTTTGAAAGCAATATACCGTGACATTTGTTAGACCTTTGTGGTTGTGGGGATATATAGGACTTGTAGGTTCACCAAGAACCAGACGAACCCAGAGCCAATAACGGAGCAGCATCTTGCAATGGTTTTTCATTATGTCCCGGGTACATAGCAATTAATTTGGGAAAATATATACATGGAAAAATCGGTATGAAAGACACCTATGTATTTCTGAAATTGGAACAAAATATAGAGTTTAGAAACAGTAGATATTTGCACATTTCCAAAATTGTGAGAACCCATACTAGCATGAGACTTATAGGTCATTTTTCAAATTAACTTCTTTTTTACACATGCAGCATCATGCATCAACCCAAAATCCAGTCGGTAAAATACCGATTCGCTAATAGCTCCCGGTATTAAGTTAAAAATACCCAATCCCAATGCATCAACCCAAAAGCAGAAATCGCTATTTAAGGAATCCTTAAATAGCGATTCTTTAAATAGGGATTCCTTAAATACCGATTCCTTAAATAGGGATTCCTTAAATACCGATTCCTTAAATAGGGATTCCTTAAATACCGATTCCTTAAATAGCGATTGCATTTAAGGAATCCCAAAGTGAGATTCCTTAAATGCAATGCATCAAAGTTAAAAAATTAGCGATTTCGCTAATAGAGGGAGCAAATTACCATGAAGATGAACTGCATGGTAATTTGCAAAAACTTTGAAAAATGCACTTTTGTGCATTTTTCAAAGTTTCATGTTGCGCACACACATGCCCTTAGAGCATGTGTGTGTGCAACATATGTGCACATATCATTTTCAGGGGTGCTATAGGGTGTCATTTTGACACCCTTGCACCCTTGAAATTGCATGAGCAATTAGCGAGAACCTACTGGTACTCGCTATTTGCTCATGCAATCTCCGAATCATTCCTATGGGCCTGGAGGCCCATAGGAATGATTGGGACGGCATTCCTTAATTGCTACTCGCTATTTGCTAGTAGCAATTAAGGAAAGTTAAGGAATCGCTATTTGAATAGCGATTCCTACATGCATAGCCTTTTGCTATTCCTTATTAGCGAATCCTTATTTTTCGCTAATAAGGAATCGCAAATGCTAATGTTGATGCATATGCCCCATTGTCTTTTATTTGGAAGGCAGAAATGCATCGAATGTCTACAATGCTGTTTTACCCTAAGTCTCCAGATAAAAATGTGGGTAGGCCCCTCCTCGCTGACCTCGCTTGGTCATTTAATATAACTCCGCTAGTGAAAAAGGCGTGGGCTGATCTCCTCAAAAGGTAAACTCTACCACTGAACCCTATGGGCAGAGTAGCTCTTTTTAAAATGATGACCCTTTATATGCTCCAGAACACGCACCTCTCCTTCTCACGGTCGTGGTTCCGGGAGCTAGACAGCATGGCCACTAAGTTCCTATGGGGGGTCGGAGGCCTCGACTGGCCCTCACCCAGTGCCGGATCCCACCCTTCGACAGCAGCTTGGGGATGACAAATCTCTACCTTTATTAACTCGCAACCCGGCTCCTTACCGTGCATGTCTGGTTTAACGGTGGATGGTCGGACCCGGCATACCGCCTGGAACTGCACACCCCGGACCTGTAAAACATCCAAGCGATGTTATATTGGAATCCCATGTCCCAAACTCTACAAGAGGTCACCCGCCTGGCGGGCTTCTTTGCGTCACACCCAATGGTTAAATAAACTGACCCAACATACCCCACTGTGGTGCGGCACATAGCTCCGAGAGGTCGCCAACCTCTCTGGCTTTTGAACGTGAGATCTCATTGGCATTTCCCTGCTGGGTGACATCTGGAGTGGGAACCACATGTGCACTTTCCAAGAATTGCAAACTCGCTACTCTCTTCACGCTTCCCAGTTCTGATGATACTTGCAGATATGACATGCCCTCCAATCTCACATCTCGGACGGCTCCCCCCTGCCGAAATATAGCTCACCCGAAGCCCAGACCATGACCGGTAACTTAGGGTAGTGGGGATCTTCCACATCTATCGATCCCTTATCAATAACACCCCTAACACTCTATCACACCTCAGGGACAGATGGGAGGGTTGGCTCGGGACTCTGGACGCCGCCGATTGGAGGGACGCATTGATGGCCCCAAAAACAGTCACAGCTTCAGCAAGGCTCCATCTAGTTCAAATATATTATCTCCACACAGCCTATCTTACACCGTTGTGTCTCCACCGAGCAGGGCTCCGGCCTTATGCATCCTGTACCCGCTGCAGCTACCCACAAGCTGACTTTTATCACATGTTATGGCTCTGTTCTGCAATCACGCACTACTGGGAGTCAGTGACTGGGGAACTCACTGAGGTTCTAGGCTGGGAGGTTCACCCTAACCCGCTGAATGTCCTGCTGGGTATCACCGAGGGGATGGATGGCTTCAGAGCTGAAAAACTCTTTTTGAACATGGCACTGATGGTGGCCAAAAGGGACATCGCGGCCAACTGGTTTAGCTCAACCGCTCCCATCATGGCACGCTGGTGCAGAAGGGTAGATTGGTGCGCCGCCCAGGAGCGTCCTCTGTATGAGGCAAGAGGTTGCCCGAAGAAATTTTGCAGAATGTGGGGCAAACGGGTTGTGGTGGTGGAAGATTGATATTCTCAATGTGCACCCGAGGACTGGAATGGGTGCGGAATGGTTTTGACCTTTGCTTGGTCTATCAGTTCTTTTATGCTGATGCAATGTCCACTTGTATGTGCCTTACACGTCTAATTGCGCAAATAGCTGGTATTGTTATATTTTGTTATTTTTGCCGATTTTTTATAAAATCAATAAACTTGGTTATCAAAAAAAGAAATGTGGGTAGGCCTAGTGCCTGCTACAGGAAACGCTCCAAAACGCAACATGGACACAATTTCTTTTTACAGTGAATACTGACCCTTTTTTTGCAAAGTGCCTAGCTGTAGATTTTGAACCCTAGCTCTGCCGGCACCCAGAGAAACCTAGCAAACCTATACATTTTTGAAAAGTAGACACCCAGGGGAATCCAGGATGGGGTGACTTGTGTGGCTCTCACCAGGTTCTGTTACCCAGAATCCCTTGCAAACCTCAAAAGTGGTAATAAAAAACACATTTTCCTCATATTTCTATGGTGGAAAGTTCTGGAATCTGCGTAGATCCACAAAATTCTACCCACTCCACGTTCCCCAAAGGCTTCCAAGAAAAATGGTACCTCACTTGTGTGGGTAGGCCTAGTGCCCACAACAGGGAACAGCCTAAAACACAAAATGAACACACCACATTTTCACAGTGAAAAATGACCCTATTTTTGCAAAGTGCCTAGCTGGAGATTTTGAACCCTAGCTCTGCCGGCACCTAAGGAAACCTAGCGTACCTATACTATACAAGTAGACACCCAGGGGAATCCAGGATGGGGTGACTTGACTAGCTCTCACTAGGTTCTCTTACCCAGAATCCTTTGGAAACCTCAAAAGTTGTGAAAAAAACACATTTTCCTCACATTTCTGTTGGAACGTTCTGGAATCTGCGTGGATCCACAAAATTCCACCCACCCCGTGTTCCCCAAAGTCTTCCAAGAAAACTGGTACCTCACTTGTGTGGGTAGGCCTAGTGCCTGCGACAGGAAACGGCCCAAAACGCAACATGGACACACCACATTTTCACAGTGAAAACTGACCCTTATTTTGCAAAGTGCCTAGCTGTAGATTTTGAACCCTAGCTAACAACCTGATTTTGCAAGGGGGGACACCTGGATTTTTGGCCCCGTGCTCGGTGGCCAGCTATGGAAACCTACTAAATCCATACATTTCTAAAAACTAGACACCTGGGGGATTCCAGGGAGGTATGGTTTGCGTGGATCCCCCAATGTTTTCTTACCCATAATCCCCTGCAAACCTCAAATTTAGCTGAAAAAATCCCTTTTTCCACACATTTTTGTGTGGGAAAGTTGTGGCATCACCGGGCTGACACAAATATTCTACCACCCAGCGTTCCCCCAGGTCTCCCGATAAAAATGGTGCCTCACTCTTGTGGAAGGCCCAAGTACCCGCGACAGGCAAGGGCCCAAAAATTATTGAGGGGACATCAAAATTGCCTATCACAAAACAACCTGGTTTTGCAAGGGGGGTCACCTGGGCTTTTGGCCCCGTGCTCGGCGGCCATCTAGGGAAACCTACCAAACCCATACATTTCTGAAAACTAGACACCCGGGGGATTCCAGGGAGGTATGGCTTGCATGGACCCCTCAACATTTTCTTACCCAGAATCCCCTACAAACCTCAAATTTCACTGAAAAAAATCGCTTTTTCCACACATTTTTGTGTGGGAAAGTTGTGGCATCACCGGGTTGACACAAATTTACTACCACCCAGCATTCCCCCCCCAGGTCTCCTGAGAAAAATGGTGCCTCACTCGTGTGGGAGGCCCAAGTACACGTGACAGGCAAGGGCCCGAAGTGTATTGAGGTGACTTCAAAATTGCCTATCACAAAACGACCTGGTTTTGCAAAGGGGGTCACCTGGGTTTTTGGACCCGTCGTTGGCAAGTAGCTGGGACTGAGTACAAGGAAAAACCATGAAGATGGATGCAACCCTCAGTATTCCATATTTCCTGTAAACAAATAAAGTTAGCTTACTCTGGACCCCAGCAATGTTCCAATTAAGAACCGCAATGGAGTCTTGGATCATAATATCCGGTTCCCGGTTTGGAATAACAGAGTTCTGGGTATCTCTGATGGAAATAGGGGCCAGTCAGTCGAGATCATCCAACGCACTCTCGGGTAGGAGGTGGTTGCTTAATTATAAAGCAGTGGTGACAGATAAAACAGAAGGGTTGGTTAAACCACGGGGTGACTTTTCTGTAACAAATTCCAGTCTCTTGTGACCTAACCATCAGAGTTTTTAGACGGATAAAAGAAGCCCAAAGGAAGAGCAATTATATCGTTCAATAATGTGCCTTTTGATCCCAGGGCATAAAAAATCAAACCTGCCCTGCAGGATTGTTAAAATTCACTATTAAGCAATCACCCAGTGCTGTTGTCTGAGCCTGGCCTATCCAGCCCACCCTGAAGTAATTATGACTTCTTCTGCCAGTGTCTAAGCGAGAGAGTGGAATGTATTCACCCTGGTTTCCAGCCAGTGAACTTCTTTATTTTTGAATTGGGCGTAATTTTCCTGTGTATCCTTTCCCAAAGGTGTGTTTCATCAAACGAAGCATCTCAGAGAAAGAGCCCGTGAAAAACGAAAACTGAAATGATGAATAACTTTATTGGAACAAAACAAAAGACTGTCCAAATCGATTTCTACGAGGAATCCTAACAAATTAGACTTGAAAACGGAGAGACCCAAAATATTTAAAAAGGGAGAAAAAAACTCTCACGAGTAAAGGCACAGGTGGCATCTGAAAAGAGAAACCATAACAGGTTGTACCCAGTCTAAGCCCTGAAGAGAACTCCAAGAATTGCACCAGGGCTCGAAACGCGTCCGCAATATTCACCACCATAGGTAACAGTTTGTTATAAATGTCTGTTCCCGACAAGGTCAAATAGTGCTCCAAGTTGGTAGCAGCTATAAAATGACTATCTGACAAATAAATCAGGATAATGGTTGCTGCTTGTTTAAACTGATGACTGGTTCAATAATGAGTGTTACCCATTGTACACAAATGTAATGTGCGTATTGTATTGTTTGTTATGTTTTCTTGTAAAAATATGATTTAAATGTATGCTAAATGTATATTTATGGTGGCAAGTATGAGGTGCTTTTGTTAGTCGTCTTAGTCTAACCCAAAAGACAAATGATTTATATAAAAAAAAGGTTAAAAATGATGAGTAAATAAATACTACAGACCATTGAATTCAAAAAGCAGCATTTTAAGTGACAGCTGGTTAATATGCTGTAGTGGCATTTTTAAAATTGTAATTTAAAATCCGACCTCACCATGAGCTAGGATTTTTCATTGCAATTCCAACGACACAAATCATGAACTGGTTACCTGTTCCCATTTGGACGTTACAACTTATTGAATGGAATGCTCTGCTTTCACCATAATCTTGTGTTCCATGCAAAAATACCAAAATTCCTTTGCTAAATCCGAGCAGATTTATATATGCCACAGCGGAAATATTGTCCATTTTCATCAACACTGTCTGGCCTCCTTAAGGCATATAACCTTACTGTTAACTCCAAACAATATATATGACTCTCTTCCCCTGACCATATACCATCTGTCTGTCTCTCTCCCAAACAAGCTCCCCAGCGTCTCAGACTGTCATCCGTCTCTAGCACAAAATCCGGTGAACAACTAAAACTTGCCTGCCCATTCCAGCCAACTACATTATATAACCACCAGTTCAATTCCTCTCATCCTTCCTGATTCAGACACACGATGTCTCTGTGCCACAGACCCCTCTTTAAAGTCTCTCTCCTTATCCTCTGCAATGTACAATAATGTTGAGGACCAGGAAAACTTGTCTGAATGGAAGATGGCAGCAAACCTACCATCAGAGCGAAGTCCCTCCAAGAAAGTATCTCTTTCTTCAACACATGTAATACTCCTTCCTTATCATTTTCTCTTTCCTCTCTGGAAGTTGAAACATCACCTCCACTGTATTTACCCTAAAAACTTTATCTTTTGGTCCGGAATCAAATTAGATTTTTCTGTGTTTATCAGAAAAAACAATTTCTTCAGTATATTCTTCACCATATTCAACTCTTTCCTAATAACTGTTCTATGTCTTGAGACATAATCGAAATATCGTTCAAAAAGATTATCAGTCTTATGCTCCTCTTTTGCAAAAAAGCCATAACTACCCTCATCACTTTTGTTCAGCGCGTTTAGCCAGATGATAAACCAAAAGAAAAGCACTGAAACTGATATGACCTATTCCTCCAACAGAACCTCAAAAACCTCTGACTGTTCTTCTCCATTGGAATACTGAAGTAAGCATCCTTCAGATCCAACTTCACTAACCAATCGTCATTTAGTAACATATCTCTCAAGTAATGTATCCCCCCACATTGAAATGTCTGTAAATCAAGTACTTGTTCAGCTCTCTTAGATATATAACTGGCCACCATCTGTTGTCTTTCTTTTGTACCAAAAACAGAATACTTATAAACCTCTTGCATTTTCTTCTATCTGTCTTATTGCTCCCTTCAGCAGCATAGACTCTACCTCTGAATCTATGACCAACACTTTTTTCTTTGACAAACATAACTCCCTTTGTGCCTTCACCTGTTGTGGAAGCTCCACAAACTCTATTTTGAAACTGTATTATCTTTATGACCCATGAAACTTTGGTAATTTTTCCCACTCTTCCACATAATTCCATAACTGTCCTCCTACCCTTCCTTGGATAAAACCAGAAATAGTCAATATAGATTGATAATCTTGGTAACCTTGTCTTGAACTTCTTCCTCTTCCTGGAAGTCCACCTCTACCTCTTTTCAGGTAGAAACCTTTTGAGGCCTGGAAACCTCTATGATATCCTCTGTATTGGTTGTTATAGTGGGACCTTTGCATTACCAGGCCAGTCGAAAGTCCCCGAATACTGGCCCTACCAAAAACTCCACTTCCAAAGACTTACCTCATATTAACCTGTGCTTTATCTAATGCAGCGAACATTGCCACATACTTCCCTTGAATTTTAACAAGTATTCACCAAACAATAAACCTTCTACTTCTTCACTAGGTTCCTTTTCAGCCATGTCACCCAACTTTGGGCTTATCTTTATTAAAATTGATTTTCTCCTTTAAGCCATCAATCCGGCATTCAATTCAATTAAAAAATTCTTTATTTCTTCCGGTTTGGCCATAAAAGAGTACAGAGTAAAACAGAAAAGGGAAGAAAGGGGAAGGGAAGGCAAGCAGCATTTAAAATTCATTTGTATACACATGGCAATATTTTCGTACAGGCAAAAATACCCTCTCATCTGTAAAATATTTTAAAAATGCGTCAGATTCCAAACACTAATTTCAAAAACATTAGGGCTAGCAGTCGATATCGGTTAATTTACGCCTCTTGCACCACATAGCTAGCAAAAATTTAGCCCTATAGTGCAAAAACAATAGGGCTCGATGTACTGGTTTTAAAAATTCTAAAAGCATTCAAGCAATGTTTAAAACCCAAATTTCTGCACAGTGGCAACAACCAATATTTTCTTGGTTTGGTATATGCTGGGCAAAAGAAGAGAACATGAAGCTCATCTTCTAAATCGCCGCTGCAGCCTGGGCAGGACTTATTAGAGGAGGCCGTCCACTTGCTTGTGACGGCCTTGAGGGGTAAAGTGCCATGTCGCCATTGGATAAAAAGTTTACGCGCTAAAATCGGGAAGACAACATCCATGAAGTCCTCAAAATAATAAAAAAAATTGAATTCTAAAAAAGAGTTAGTGAGGGAACCTGCATTAGGGGCCATAATTAAAAGTTCCAGCTTTTGCTCTTTGTAGATTTTAGTAAACATCTTTCGTGATATCCGGCCACATGCCCTATCTAGATCTTCCCACATAGACTGTAGTCCTAGACTTAGAAGTTCACGCTTAATGAACGCAAGCCAGGGGATTTTACTTACACAATTAAAACTAAGGATCTGTTTAAGTTCGTCCCTATAGTTTGAAAGATCTGGAGTGGTCCATAGTCTATGCCAGAACCTTAGGGGTTTTACTGCTAGCTCGTTTGCAATAGGCGTCAGTCCCAGATCTAACCTCAGCGGTGTTAATGGAGTACCCTGAGGAAGCGATAGTAATCGCCTTGCAAATTTACACTCAAATTTAGTGATTTCAGGGGCAGCACAGTGACCCCAAAGCTCACCCCCATAGAGAGCAGCTGCCCTTGCTTGCGTCTTATTGACCTCCAGGGCAGGACTCACTGGTCTAAAGCTTGATGAGTCAGAAACCCTTAAGATAGCACCCGACAGCTGTGAAAGTCTCATGTGGGATTTGGCTTTTTGCGGACCCCATGACAAATTTTCATGAATTGTAACACCCAGGTACTGGAAGGTCGTAACCCTTTCCAGACATGCATCGCCCAGTGATGGATTTGCGTGAGTATACACTGGCGGGTTAAAGATCATGAATTTTGTCTTATCAGCGTTGATCTCAAGGCCTCTACTCCGACAGAAGTCCCCAAAGCCGTTCAATATCCTCTCAATCCCCATGGAAGATTTGGAGAGTAGGAGGGTGTCGTCCACAAACATGATCGCCGGCACCCTCCTACCAGCCAGTCTTGGTGCGTCATTATCAGGGACACTGTCCAGATGAGAGATTACCCCGTTGACATAAAGGCAGAACAGGGTCGGTGCTAAGACACAACCCTGTCTCACCCCCCTGCCAACGGGGAACCTTGGTGATAGCGTCCCATTCTTGCCACAGCGAACCTGGGCAAAGTTCCCCTCATGCAATCTTATGAGTAGCACTAAAATCTGGTGCGGGAGACCCAGATCCTGAAGGACAGCCCACAGTTTACCCCTAGGAACTAGGTCAAACGCGGACCGTAGGTCCATGAAGACCATATAGAGGCTGCCACCCTCTACCTTTACCGTCTTCCTGTACAAAAGGGTCAGTCGGAAGATTTGGTCCATAGTGGACGGATTCCTTCTGAATCCTGCCTGGAAGGGGCTCAGTACGTTGTGATCCTCCATCCACGTCAACAAATAGTCCAGGACCAATCTTGCAAATATTTTTTGTTGAATGTCAATTAAGCTGATTGGCCTGTAGTTGACTGGGAGCAGAGGTGACCCCTTCTTAAATATCGGAACTATCTCTGCCCCCAGCCAAGTACTGGGAATTTCCATGCCCCTCGAGATAGCGTTAAATACGACAAGGAGATAGGGGCCCCAGATCTCAGGTTGATGTCTTAAAAGATCCCCCGGTAATTTATTCAGTTTCGGGGCCTTTCCCACTGGAAGTCTGCCTATTACACTTATTACCTCCCCCAGGGTAAACTCCAGGGGCTCCTGCTTGTCTACTGGGACTTGTGAGTCGGGCAAACTACACAACGTGGCTTCCCCCCCATATAAGCCTTTAAAATGGGCCTCCCATGCTGATGCCGCAATATTCGGTTCTATGGCAGACTTTAGGTCACCCGAGCCATGGTTAACAAGTGACCAAAATCTGCGCACATCTTTTGTGTCCAGGGCTAGCTTTAGGTTCATCCACCTTTACGTGTCCCATTCTTTTTTTGCATGCCCCATGACCTCCTTATACTGCAATCTGCAATCTCGAATCGCCATTTTGCTATGCCCTGCCTTAATTGCTATAACAATATTGCTCTTTGCTCTCCTACATTCTGAATTATACCAGGAAGAGACAGGTTGTCTGGGCCTTCTCGTGGGTGCCTGGGGGTAGAAAACTTCAGCCAGGCTATTGGCCAAATCTGAATGGATTACACTAAGTTCTCCATTGAAGTCACTGGGAACATCTTGGGAGCTTAGAGTTTCGACCTCCAGGAGTCGTAATAGAACTATGTTGTAGACTTTAGCTAAGTTCTCTTCCGAACCTATTATTCTCCCCCACTTTACCCTCCGCCTGTTACTTGATAAGATCAGACCCAAACCCTCATCGTCCCCTCCTATATTAAGTGAGTCTGTTTCTTGTTGCCCTGGATTCACCAACTCCAGGCGTAACGCGTTATGGTCACTATCAGCCCTCTCAACTACCCTAAAATCAATGAGCATCGACCACATCCGGGTTTCCACCATGATGTAATCGATTCGGGACTCTTGCCCCTTCTTGTTATAGGTGCATACTGACGGGCTATTGGACGCTGAACGGCTATTACAAGCCCTAAGGGAATTATTTAATACAAGGGCTGTGATCTGAGTAGCCAATGGGGACCACACCTTAGGGCGTGTGGACTGACATTGGGGGATCGCCCAGTAGTCATCCTCTCCCATAAGTGCGCCTTCGCTACTTCAAGCCTAGAATCCCCTGGCAATAGACTCAAGAATTGGGATAGATCATCGATTGTGGGTGACTCAAGCCCTATCCGAACTGGCCGCGAGTAAACATTCACAACCGCCAGTCCATACCCATTGGGCCATTTTAGCACTAAACACTGCACATCCTCTGAATGAGTGGGCATATTTTCCACCACGCAACCCAAATGAAGAGCAACCCATATAGCCAATCCCCCAGAAGGTCTTCCTTTCCCTCCCCACCTTGCGGGTACATGATAAGTGGCAAATCCCACTCTTGAGTGTTCCTCCCTGGCCCAAGTCTCCTGGAACAAACATAAATCCATCTGGTCTACCAGGGCACCCCACTCTGGGCAATGTAGCTTGTTTGTTATACGCGCCACGTTCCAAGACAGTATTTTAATTGAGGTCTGTGCCATGGCTGCTTTGGTAACTGCAGCACTTCCTAGTGTGTCACCTACACTCTGTGCCCCACAATCAGGTTGAGCTTGGTGCTGTAGCACCACACTTTCTTGAGTCACAAGCCCCTCTACCGTTTTAGGAACCCAGGTCTGGATAATTGGAAACGCACTTTCTGAACCACCCTCAAATTCCTCTGCACTTTCAGTAATCTTTTTAGGGACCATGGACTGGGAATTGCCCACCCTCAGCTCCCTATCCACATGAAGTCAGTCCACCATTTCAAGGGAACTAAACCTATTATGGGTCACAGGGTAGTTTTGGGTGATTGGGTCTCTGTGATCGCCCCTGTTTACCCTTAGGCCCCGCTTTTGCATCGCCAGTGACCAATCCGATGAACAAACTGGCGTTGCAGGTCGAGGGTAAAAGAAGGACAGGGGATAGGGTTTGATCCTTGAGCCTACACTATCGTAAGTCCAACTGCAAATATGTTCTACTGTGCGTGGGTCCCTGAAATTAACCAGAACACAATCGCCTGGGATGGTTTTCCTACTGCGTCCCACCCAAGCTATCCTACGTACCATCAGTACTTCACTTTTTACATTATGCGGTAGGGGCCGATTATGAGTGAGCCAGTGGGTCACTTTATTTTTTAAAGACATAAATGATTCCTGGCCTGGGTTGCTAATTTCAGGAGTGCCTGTCAATACCGCCACATACGGACTGGTTTCAGGCGGTAAATCAATTCTTCTCGCAACCTGAGGTGTAAAATTAGGTAGAGACTCTCCCTCCTCTGGTGCTATCGCGTCTAAAGTGTGCGTACTCAGATTGACTGCCAATACTGCCCCTGCACCAGCTCCTGCGGCCGCAGCTGACCTATTTGCAGCTGTGATAGAAGGCGCGGCAGTAGGAGAATGAACAAGACTCGCAACCCCAGTAGGCACAGAACTGATTTGGGCTGTATCCGCCATCTGCATTTTTTCCTTTCTTTTTACCCCATTCCCAGCCATAGCCTGTTGTAGCTGGGAGAGCTGGGTTTCCATGCGAGCTAATCTCTGATCTAACGGATCAAGCGCTATCTTTAGTAAGGACCCCAGACTCTCTATGAGGATATCGTACTCCCCCTTGGCCCCACCCATGCACTGAACCTCCGGGGTCATGGGTCCTTTTGCAGCTGGAGGCGACAGGGATAAGTCAGTGTCCGCGCCAATCGAGTTATTCGAGGTAGGACCTCCCTTGTGTTTTAAGGATGTAACACTGCTAGACCGGCCCTTCGCTGTTCTGGTCTTCCTGTGACAATCCACTTTAGTGGCAGCCCGCTTCCTTTTGCATTTTGCCGCTCCTTGATTTCCCCTCGATGGATTTTCCGGTGATTTCACGGGCGAGGTAGGGAAAGATGAAACCTCTGGTACCACAGTTGTCACAGTTGCCTCTGGAATTGGGGAGCCTGTAGTTAAAGAGATGTGACCGTCGTCCTGAGGAGCATGTACCAGGGTTGGGACGCAGGTAATATTAATAAGATTGTCATGCACAGGCGTCCGAGAATTGGCAAGGTGGCCCAAGGAAGATCGTTTAGCCATTGCAAGGTCCTGAGACACTCTGCGCTCCATAAGGATAATACCCTGGTCAATCACTGAGTTTGTTCTAACGATAAAATTGTCTAAAGTACCAGTAACCAACCCTCTGCTGGCCATTGTATTGCTCCTTGTCCCTCGGGCAGCCATATTAATGATATCCCCAGCAGTACTTACTGTGGCAGATGTAATACAGTCCTAGAGCCACAGGCAAAAGAGGAATAGCTTAGCCCGGCCTCTCCAGGCCCCGGACAGCCACAGACGGACCCCGCCCTAGTCCCGGGCTGTTCCCGCGCACTCCTGCAACGGAAGTGCTAGTGGAGTGAGTTTCGTCAATAGGGGAGGCGTAGCTCTATCCCAGGAGCAAGTGTGTGCAGCAAAAAGGATTCCTGGGACTTCGAGTCCTCAATTGAGTAATGCGCCCCTTTGTCTTTCGTGCAGTAGACCCCCCGTGATCTCCACTGACCTCCGTGTCAGGCAGTCACCTCGACTCCTCCTCGCTGGCCTCCTTGCAAGCATAGCGGGCACACGCTCAGACACGCTCAGACACCAAGCCCACGAGGAGCCGCCCCAGACAGCAGACGGGGACCCGGAACCCGGAACTCCCACCACGACCCGAACTGCGGCGAACTGCAGCGGCAACTGCAGCGACACTCCTCCACGCAGCGACACTCCTCCACGCAGGCACCTGTAGCTTTCCCTGCACAGGTGCGGCGCGTTCTCCCGCTGCTCCGGGATTCGCATTGCCTGGAAGGATAATTGATCTAGATCCACTTCTGTTTCATTAATATGCGCCTCTTCTGCCATTTCCAAAATCATACCTCTTGGCCCTATGATGTGCAAAACCTCACCTTGGCACTGTTTCAAAAAGTGCTGCAGGGCTTTCCATGGATCTCTGCTAAACCTAAATAAAAAACTGATCATTTCAGGATCTAAATTAGGTGTAACCCATACCTTTTCCTCTATTACTGGCCTTGAACACTCTGCTTTCAGCACCCTTCTCACCTCCTTATTCAAGAGTTTCCTCAACCATTCCTTATTGAAAATTCTGTATGTGCTCCATAGGTCACCTTTCACCACTTGGTGGGGGTTTAATCTTGTAAGGAGAGAACATTTCTACTCCTACGGGATTCCTCAAAACCTCCTTAGAGGTTGCACCCACATTAGCCTCAAATTCTTGCGCAAACTCATCATCTTGTGTTATGTCAAAAACATACTCATCCAAATATTTGTTTTCATTACTTAATGACGTAATTTCTAAGATATTAAACTCTTCTTTTTGCGTGCCACTCTGGACACTTACTCTCTGCGTGCCGCTAAGGACACCCTTACTTTGGGTGCCACTTGGGACACCTTTCTTGTTCATGGATTTAAATCCATCTTCACTCTTTTTTTCATACTTTTCCCTTCCATTTGCCTAGTCTTCTCCAACCTTTTTCCACCTGTCTCCCTCTTATACTCTTCCTCTGATAACGAGCAAAACTCCTTGCATGACTCCCTATTCTTTCTCCTTTTCTTTGATAGAATGCTGTCCAAAGTCTTCTTGACCTGCACTCTTATCTCTTGCTCAACAAGCTTTTTAATGGTGCCCTCATTAACCCTAGCTGCAGTAATCTCCACACTACATCCCTGCTCTGTATCCATATTTCAACCACTCTGATAAACACAAACTCTCCGAATATATCAAGACCTATGCCAAAATAACATATTACTCAATATTAAACACTTCTCTGCCTCACAATCCGTTGAAGAGTAAACTGTGTTGCTCCTAACAGTCTTTATGCACTGCGGGACTTTGTTTCCTTTCTTCTTTGTTATTTTTGCCCCAAAGCAGGATGACTACAGTAACCACACAAGATCACGGCGAGGCCATCCTGTTAGTTCTCCCCCATGCCCAGTGTGCATGTGTCCTGATGACCTAAACACGCAACTCTGCCGTAAGTAAGCCAGCGTGCTGACAACTCACAACCACGCTCAGCTCTCCCCTTCGAAAGGACACACCAGCACGCGCCGGCACGAGCGCTGCGCTACCAATGGCACGTGGGTACCCCCTGCTCCAATGGACGATCAGAGAGCAGGCCAAACCCACTACACATCTTCGCACTGTCTGATCCCCAACGGAAAACACTTTCCCGTTTTGAAATAAAGCGAAACGCTTACGCGCCTGTTTATCAAAAAATTGTCCTTTTCCTACAGAATGTTTTTAAAGCTTGCCCTTCTGTAAATTAGAAGCCCTCACACTAGATTAAAATCTTAACAAAGATTTTATCATCAAATTACGCAGTTAAACATCCCATATAAGCAAAATAAACAATACTTATCTCAACTGGAACAGCATTTTAAAGAGGAGGGGTTTTCTGTGAAGGGACTATTTATAGACTAATGTGTTCTGGTTCTAGATTGCTGTTGGAGTGTTTTGCAAGTTCTTTAAAGGTGATGCAGGAGTGTCAATTAAAAGGTGTAATGCATATTAGAAGCCTTGGGTCTTGAAATGAAATCACCTGCTGTGTAACATTGCTGGTACTGCTTGAACTTAGTGCACAGTTTTCTGAGAATCAACTACTGTTTTACATTGCTAGCCTTAGAACACACTTTTCTGAGATTCACCAGATGTGTATGCCATTAGTCAACAGGGGGTGAGTAGAGTTTCACTCAGATCTCTGTTTTGACCTCATTGGAGCAGGTTTACTGCTTTTGGAAGCACAGTTACATATATTTTAGACAAGAAGCACAGGCCCTGACCTACTCTTTAGCAGTGGTAAAGCGCACAGAGTACTAAAGCCAGCAAGAATAGGGTTCCCAAAAGAGTGAAAAACTAGGAATGACCATGCAAAAATGATGGATTTACAATACATGTGCAAGGTGCAAATTAATGCATTTTCTACCTTGCCTTATCAGCTCAGTCTTTCATTGAACCTAAATGGAAGCTACAACATTCTATTGGTTAATGCTATTAATTGAAAAATATTTGCTAGGTGCCTAGACCAACTAATCACCATGCATTAGGCCCTCCCACTTCATAAATACACCTTGTTGGAAGGCGGACCTCTGGGGAGTCGGCGGGACCACCCAGTGGGCCTCCTTACTGCAAGGAAGTAGCCGAGCGCCGCTGAGAAGCCTCCTAGGAGAGGTCCTTCCCCTATAATCGTACTAGCCCAGTAACACCACCACACAGGACTTGACACCGGTATCAGTTCTCATATATTTTTATCGGTAATTATCGTAGGTTTCTTTGGCAATATGTACAGGTGGATCGAGGGATCCGAAAAGAGTCTCAATGTCTTTGTGGGGAAGGGGTAGCGGGACAGTCTCAGTATCAGCCTGGTACGGGGGTACCCTGCGCCCAGGTATTAAGCCTCAAGCTGGGAGGGACTCCGGGAGTCCCAGCGTCGGGTGCCGGAAAACAAGGGCGGCTCGAAGAGGTCGAGCCGCGACGGAGTCAGCAGGGCTCGGAGGGTCAGTTCAGCTAGCTTGAGCCGCGACGAAGTCAGCAGGGCTCCGATGGTAGTTCTGCTAGGTCGAGCCGCGACGAGGTCAGCAGGGCTCCGATGGTAGTTCAGCTAGGTCGAGCCGGGACAAAGTCAGCAGGGCTCCGATGGTAGTTCCGCTAGGTCGAGCCGCGACGAGGTCAGCAGGGCTCCGATGGTAGTTCAGCGAGGTTGGGCCGCGACGGCGTCAGCAGGGCCCCGAGGTTTCCGTGAGGATCTTATTCTCAGCAAGGTGGAGCCGCGACGCAGTCAGCAGGGCTCGAGGTACAGTTCCAGGCAAGAGTCTTTTCTCCGTAGGGTCAGCCGCGATCCGATCAGCAGGGCTCTCGACTCCAGGATACAACTACTGTCCTGGTGCGGGTTCGCCCCAGATATATGTCTGGAGCCCTTTGATGTCCGGACCCTTGCGTCCGGGGGGCGGAGAGGCCAGACGCCCAGCGGGAGAGGCGCCAGTGCCCAGGGAGGCCGGAGAGCGATCGCACCCAGGCGTTGGGGGACGGTTGGGGGTCCCATCGAAACTCCCCTCCTCCGGGATCGGGGGATTGGCCACGTGGTGCCCCCTGGCCGGATCTTGGTGCCTCGATGTCGGGGTTTCGCTGGGGCCACGGCCGGGGGGAGCCGGGTCACGTTGGCTAGTGCGGGTAGATGTGTACAATCCAGGGGGGACCCCGAAGGGTGAAGAGGTCCCCAGTCGGCCTGAAAAGGGGGCCAGGACCACGCCACGAGGCCGGGTCCAGCAGGCGTCCCCCCCAGCCGAAGGCAGGGAGAGTCACCCATCTCCTTGGGGGTTCTCCTCGCCAAGGCGGAAGAAACGGGACAGGCCGTCGGCATTGGCGTGGTCGTTGCCGGGCCGGTGTTCCACTGTGAAGTCCATCCCTTGCAGAGAGATGGACCATCGCAACAACTTCGGGTTCTCTCCTCTCATTTGCATTAACCACCGCAAGGGCCGGTGGTCGGTTTGGACCCGGAAGTGGGTGCCGAAGAGGTAGGGCCGGAGCTTTTTGAGGGCCCATACCACGGCGAAGGCCTCTCGCTCGATGGTGCTCCATCTCTGCTCTCGGGGCAGCAGTCGCCGGCTGATGAAGGCCACTGATCTGTCAAGGCCTTCCAAATTTACTTGGGACAGGACCGCCCCAACTCCGTACTCCGAGGCATCGGTCTGTACTATGAATTCCTTGCTGTAGTCGAGGGCTTGCAGCACAGGAGCGGTACAAATTTCTGTCTTGAGGGTCTCGAAGGCCGCCTGGCAGCGGGGCGTCCAGTTCACCTTTTTGGGTTGCTTCTTGGACGTAAGCTCCGTGAGGGGTCCCACAATGCTCCCATAGTTTTGGATGAACCGCCGGTAATAGCCCGTGAGGCCCAGGAAGGCCAGGACAGCGGTTTGGGTGGCTGGGGGCTCCCAGGCCTTGATGGCATCAACTTTTGGCTGGAGGGGAGCCACCTGGCCGCTCCCCACTTGATGACCCAGATAGGTCACGGATCCCTGGCCTATCTGGCATTTGCTGGCCTTTATCGTGAGTCCGGCTCTCTGGAGGGCGGCCAGAACCTCCCCAAGGTGCCCCAGGTGCTCGGCCCAGTGGCTGCTGAATATGGCAATATCGTCCAGGTAGGCGGCGCTGAACGCTTTCAGCCCGGCCAGGACCTTGTTCACTAGTCTTTGGAAGGTCGCCGGGGCATTCTTCATGCCGAAGGGCATCACCCGAAAGTGGTGGTGCCCATCGGGAGTGGAGAAGGCGGATCACTCACGGGCGCCGGGGTGAGCCTGATCTGCCAGTATCCGGCAGTGAGGTCGAAGGTGCTTAGGTAGCGGGCTGCTCCTAGGCGGTCGATTAGTTCGTCTGCCCGAGGAATGGGATGGGCATCGGTCTTGGTGACGGCATTCAACCCTCGGTAGTCCACGCAAAATCTGAGTTCCGGGGTGGTGCCTGGGGCGGCGGCCTTCGGCACCAGGACCACTGGGCTGGCCCAGGGACTGTCGGAAGGTTCGATGACCCCGAGGGCTAGCATCTTGGCGACCTCGGCTGGGATGCAGGCACGCACTCGGTCGGGCACCCTGTAGGCTCGGTGTCACACGGGGGGGCTGTCCCCGGTGTCGACGTCATGGACGCACCAGGGAGTGACCCCAGGAGTGAGGGAGAAGAGGGCAGCGAAGGGTTGCAGCAGCTGTTGACAGTCGTGGCGCTGTTCCGAGGTCAGGGTGGTGGAGAGTTTGACGCCCTCTATGAAGCCGTCTTGGTCGGAGGTCCTCAGGTGGTCGGGTAGGGGCTCGGAGTCGCCTTCGCCCCCATCGTCGGTAGCTAGCAGCAGGCTTAGTTCCGTTCGGGCAAAGTGGGGTTTGAGCCGGTTTGCGTGTAGAACCCGGAGGGGGTTCCTGGGGGACTCCAGGTCGACTAGGTAGGTGACGGGGCTCTTCTTCTCCACCACCTTGAAGAGCCCGGTCCATTTGTCCTGGAGGGCACAGGGGTCCACGGGCGACATGACCTAGACTTGCTGGCCTGGCTCGAACTCAATGGAGGAGGCGTTCTGGTCATACCAGCGTTTCATGTCCTCTTGGCTGGCCTCGAGGTTGGCCTCGGCCAGTGCCCGGAACCTCCGGGTTTGGTTCCGCAGGGTCAGGAGGTACCAGTAGACGTCGGGAGGGGCATTTCGGATGTTCGTCTCCCAGCCTTCCTTGACCAGGCTGAGGGGACCTCGGACAGGGTGTCCGTACAAGAGTTCGAAGGGGCTGAACCCCAGAGACTTCTGCGGGACCTCCCGATAGGCAAATAGGAGGCAGGGCAGCAGGACGTCCCATTTCCGCTCAGGGGCTCTTCCAGGCCCTTGATCATCCCTTTCAGTGTTCTGCTAAAACGTTCGACTAGTCCGTTCCCCTGGGGGTGGTACGGGGTGGTGAACTTGTAGGTGACCCCGCATTGTTGCCATAGGGACCGCATGTATTTCGATATAAAGTTCGTACCTCGGTCGCTCATCACTTCCCGGGGGAACCCCACTCTCGAGAAGATTCCCATCAAGGCCCGGCCCACCACGGGGGCTGTCACAGTTCAGAGAGGGATGGCCTCAGGGTATCGGGTGGCGTGGTCGACTAGAACGAGGATGAAGCGGTGACCCAGGGCGGTTCGGGGGTCCAGGGGCCCCACTATATCGATCCCTACTCACTCGAACGGGGTGTTGACTGCCGGGAAGGGCTGGAGAGGGGCTTTGACCCGTCCCCAAGTCTTCCCGCTGGCTTGGCAGGTCTGGCAGGCCGGCAGTGATTGTCCATGTCCTTACGCATTCGGGGCCAATAGAAGTGGGTCACCAGGCGGCTGTATGTTTTGTCTTGCCCCAGGTGCCCGGCGAGGGGCACATCATGTGCCAGATTGAGGATGAAACCTCGGAATCGGAGGGGGACCACCAGCACTGGACCAGCCCCTAGTTCTGCGATCTTCTGCTCGCTGTAGAGCAGGTCATTGTCCCAATAGACCCAGTGAGTTCCCGTTTGGTCACCGGCTGCCTGGGCGGCCGCCTGCTGTCGGGTCCCCTCGAGGGAGGGGCAGGTTTTCTGTTCTTGCTGGAACTGTTCCCTTGTGGGGCCCCCGTCGTGGCGCCACTGTGCAAGTTCAGGGAGTTCGCCGAGGGAGGCGATCTCGTTCTGGGGAAGTTCGGATGGCCCGGCATCCGCGTCGGGTTCCTCCTCGACAGAGGGAGGTGGTGGTTCGGGCCCCTCGGGCTCGTCGGGGGCCACCGCTACGGTTGGTCGGTGGGCCTGAGCGGTCATGGACCGAGTGGTGGCGCAGGCCCATACGGGCAGTCCCAGCATCCCTAGATGCTCCCGGCACTCAACCTGGGCCCAGGGGGAACTTTCCAGGTCATTCCCCAGGAGGCAGTCCACTGGGGCGTCGTCGCGGACGGTCACTTTCAGCAGGCCTGACACTCCTCCCCACTCGAATGGAATCCGGGCCATCCGGCACATGCTCTCGGTGTTGTCGGCCATCCGGACGGGGCACAGTACATGAGGCAGGATCTGTTCGGAGGTCACCAGGTGGCAGCGGACAGCGGTCACGCTGGCTCCAGTGTCACGGAGGGCTTCGGCCCGGCGTCCATTAATGGTGACCCACTGCTGGTATTTCTGGGTGTTGCTCGGGATGGGGGTTTGGGGCACCATTTCTCGGCTGCCCAGGCATACGAGGGACATGGCGGCCGGCTCCCACTTGGTGGACCCGGCGTCGGTGTTCTCTTCCTCCTCCTCCCCTTCCCCCAGGGCGGCGGCCGCCAGCTGTCGAGGCGGGGGCCCGGTGGTCCCGCTTCGTCGGTTCATGGGGCAGGTTGGGTCACTGGCATAGTGCCCTGGTTGTTGGCAGCTGTAGCAGGTTACCGTTGGCCGAGGTCCTGGTCGGGCTGGGGTTGTCCCCCTTCGTGCTAGGGTCGGGGACGTGCGGTTCGAGGGCGGAACCCGAGGAGGACTCCGGGGCGGCCCTGCTGTAAAGTCTCGGTACCGGTTTGACCCTCCTCCTCCGCCGCGCTGGCGGGGGGGACCTGTGGCGTTCCGCTGGTACTCTCCCATCGAGTTCTGGGGGACACGGGTGTTCACCCACCGATCGGCCTCGGCGGCGAGCTTCCGCGGCTCGGTCAGTTTGCTGTCGAGGAGGTGCTGTCTTAGCTCGACGAAACAGTTGTTGGAGAGATGCTCCCAGACAATGAGGTCGAACAGCTGCTCGTAGGAGGTGACTTTGCTGCCCTTGACCCACCCTTCCAGGGCTCTGCTGAAAAAGTCGACGTACTCCACCCAAGTGGTACCGGGGAGTTTCTTGCAGTCTCGGAAGCGCTGGCGGTACATTTCTGTGGTGAGGCCATAGCGGGTGAGCAGGGCCTCCTTCATGTGATCGTACGAGGTCATCACGTCGTCCGGGAGCTGTAGCAGGGTGTCTCGACCCTCGCTGAGGAATCGTCCCCATAGGCCGGCACCCCAATCCTTCCGGGGTACCCGATGGGAGGTCATGGCCACTTCGTAGGCTTTGAACCATTGTTGGATGTCGTCGTTCTTGTAGTATTCTTTGACGACATCCTTGGGGATATGTACCTTCGCCTCTGTCGGCGGAGGAGTGTCCTTGTTTCCGGGGGTGCCGGTCTCCCCCTTTTTGGACTTAAGTTCAAGCTCCTTGAGGCTCCGCTCGTGCTCGAGGGTTAGCCTTTTCTCCTCCAGTTCTCTGTGCCGTTTTTTTTCCTCAATCTCTTCTTGCAACCGTAGTTGCTCTAGGGCCAACTTCTTTTCCGCCAGCAGGAGTTCTCCGTCCAGCCGGAGTCGTGCAAGTTCTAACTCATGGGTCCGGACCCTCTCCCGCTCCCGTATCTCTTCTGGGGATAGGCCGGCTTCCATGCTGTTTCTTCCCCCATTTGCCGGGGCCGTGGTTGGCTGTAAGGCTACGTTTAGTTCTGACGTTCCTTCGCTTTGGGGCGACGCTACTTCGGACTCTACCCAGGCTCTTAGGGCTTTCTGCATGTCCTCTTTTGAGCCTAATCCGGTGGTCGAAATGCCTTTGTCTTTACAGAACTGTTTGAGTTCTTTGTGGGTATATTCCTCCAACCATTCTTGTTGGAACCCCGCGGTCGTGGTGGTCTCCTGGCTGCTCATGGTTATTCTGCGTCTGGTTAGGTAGCGGGTGAGTTACTTGCTGTACGATTTGCGTCCGGCTCGGATCCCGTCGCTGGCGACCAAATGTTGGAAGGCGGACCTCTGGGGAGTCGGCGGGACCACCCAATGGGCCTCCTTACTGCAAGGAAGTAGCCGAGCACCACTGAGAAGCCTCCTAGGAGAGGTCCTTCCCCTATAATCGTACTAGCCCAGTAACACCACCACACAGGACTCGACACTGGTATCAGTTCTCATATATTTTTATCGGTAATTATCGTAGGTTTCTTTGGCAATATGTACAGGTGGATCGAGGGATCCGAAAAGAGTCTCAATGTCTTTGTGGGGAAGGGGTAGCGGTGTTAAATGGTAGCGGCAGTTTCAGTTGATAACCTTTCAAGTATTTGCCCGGCGGTAATCGCCTCTCATACCACTCGATAATTTACCAATAAAAGAGGCAGGCGCCGGAGACTGGAAGGCAGGAAACAAAGTTTTATTCCGTCGGAGCAGAACACATCAGATCAGACAGCAAGGTATCGTCACGAGGTGCTCTAACCGCATCTCTGAGACCTGGTCTCTTATACACCGGTTTATTGCTTTATTACATATAGTACATTCTTGAGATTCTCTTGATGCCTGAAAGAACATCCCCTGAAGCCCCGGCTCAGATCCGATCCCACACATGGTTACAGTAGAGGTTCCCACCCTACCCGCAGTGGGAGATGGCTATCGCGCAGCAGGGAATTCCGCTAATTCCCGGGGGTGTGTGCAACCGGCCGGGTCTCAGGGGGTAGGGGCTTTGATCTACTGTAATCCCTTTGATGCGGGGTGTTTCCCTTACAGTAGGGGCACTAAACTGCATCCGCAGGGCTAGGTGATGGCCTGGGACCAGTTCGGACAATGGGGCGCAGAGGAAGGGGGTTATCAAAGGAGAGGCATGACCATGTATGGGATGTCGGTCGGATGTGGCTCCGTAGCAGGGTCGCGCAGAAGGAGAGGGTTTATGGCCTGTATGAGAGAGCGGGGGTGGCCGGCGCGCGGGGGATGCTCGCAGCGCCGGGGGAAAGCGCTGGCGATCGAGAGTGAGCGGGGAGAGAGAGTGGGGTGCCTAAAATGGCGGCCGTGCATTTGCTATGCGTGGCGCTGGGGAGAGGCAAGATGGCGCAGACAATGTTCAGTTTGCACGCTAAATTTCCACAGTCCTCCCTTTTAACATGTCTCGCCAGCTTGCCTAGTGTGGATCTATCCCCATAATACCCCGTACCTCCACCTCATTCAGAGCTTTCATCCGCTCAGTTTCAAAGTCCAAAGTCTTAGGGCAGATGCAGTTCATAAAAAGCGAACATAAAGGTGGCAGACACTGAATCCCCAAGCAACATCCACATAGTATCATGATTGGTATGAGGATAAATGAAAACAGCCTCCATCCCCAACCTTTAATAGTGTCCCAAAACCAACTCCCCAGTGACCATTCTTCTTGCTCTTGATGGACCTCTGTGGACAGTCTGTGGAGGTGTTCAATTGCTTTGTAGACTGAGGGGGAGTTATCCGGTACGTAGGTACAACAGCTGGACCCAATGATGCGGCATGCTCCTCCGCGATCAGCCAGAACCACATCTAGAACAAGGCGGTTCTGGAGAGCCACCAGGCGGACGGCCTGAAGCTCAGCGGTGTTGTTGGCGAGGGCGCCAGCTGTAATGTTCATTGCTGTTTCGACTGCCTGGGTTAAGTGGCGGATGGCACGGCTGTTTGCCATCGGACCCCAGAGCGGAACAAGACCCTTTACTGCGTCCATGAACTGTGCTCCGGTGGAGTCGGTTTGTACAATGTCTTTGGCACGTTTCTGTCGGTGATGGTTTGCTGGAGCCACATACGTCGGAGGAAGGACAAAGGCGATGTAGCAGGTGCCTCCCCAACCTTTCGGGAGCCAGGTGTAGGCCTTAGTACCACAGACGAAGTACATATTCGGGGAGGCAACAAAGGAGGGTGGGTCAACTGAGTCCAATGTTCGGGTGATGAGGCAGGAGCTGTGGCCCACCAGCTGTGCCCCCAGGCCTTCGAGGCATACAGATCCAGTGATGTTGATGACGGACAGGGCCACTGTTAGGGTGGCGGCTGTCCGTTTTCGGAGGTAAGAGAAGGTGGGTCTGGCTGGATTGTTGAACACTTGCATTTCAATTCGTTCTTTGGCGGGGATGTCCATGTGAAAGGAAGTGTTCGATCTCAGAGGGCAGAAGAGGGCGGAGGTTCTACCAGTTTTGTTCAGCCAGAACCCATGGTAGAAGTGTGACATGGTTCTGCCGGAAGTGGCATTGTCCTTGTAGCTCTCCTGCAGGAGGATCAGCCAGGCGAGGCAGGAACCATGGACAGAAAAAGGTGAAGGGATGAAGGGGATTGAGTGCCCAGTGGCATGGGGCAGCAATCCACAGATCCAGCAGTTAGTGGCGTTGGTGGCAAGATTGTGTTGGTGGAGCAACTGCACAAAAGAGTTATTCCAGAACTCCTTACGCCTTTCTCGGAGTTGGGGTGAAAGTGAGATCAGATGGTGTTCTTTCGTGGTGGTAGGTTGAACGGTAGTCAGCAATGTCTTATGAGCGGGTGTGCTCTCCTCCATGATCCAGAAGGTGATCACGAGGAGAAGGCAAAAGAGAAGGGAAATGAAAAGCGCTATTGTCTTAAAGCTGTGCATTCGGTCAGTCTTTGGGTTTTTGAAGTGGATCTTCGGACGTCCGGTTGCTTCCATCATCTTCATGTCGGGCGCTTCCATCACCTTCAAGAGACTCGGTAGCGGGCAGAACCACAGACTTTGTTTTAGTTTCTCTCCTGGTGGCCTTTGAGGTGACTAGGCTACCGTTCTGAGATTTCCACTCAGCCTGTGGTCTGCTTAGCCGAAGTTCTCTCCTTTCGTCGCAAGTTATACCCTTCTTTGGATGGCACAGTGGGATCGGGATATTCAATCAATTCAAGTGTCTCTGTATCCGGGCAGCGGCTCAGGGATGGTCGGTCTTTGTCCAGAAGTTCCTCTTGGGCGGTGATGTTGTCCGTGGTTGTCAGGGTCGGTGATACCTTCTTGCAGTGGTGTGCATGCAGCCAATTGCGTTTCCCCTCCACTCGAAGAGCTGTTCGGGTGGTGATCAGGACTTGCAGGGGGCCCGTCCACCGGGGCTCCAGACTCTTGGTGCGCTGGAAGTTACGCACTAAGACGAAGTCACCGGGTTGGATGTCGTGTCCCGGGCCCCTGGAAACATCGGGAATGGCGTGCAGCACCTGCTGATGGATAACAGACAACGTCTTAGTTAGGTTATACAAATAGTCAGACATGAGGACGTCCGGGACGTCGTGGATGGATGTTGGTTTTGGTGCAGTCCAAAGGTTCATGGGCCGCCCAAAGACGACCTCGTAGGGGGTTAAGTGGTGTTTGGTGGGGGTGGAACGCATTGATAGCAATGCTAGTGGGAGAGCGTCTGGCCATCTTAGTCCTGTGGTGGCGACTATTTTTGCTATCTTAAGCTTCAATGTGGCATTGTGTCGCTCAACCAGGCCTGCAGATTGGGGATGGAAGACCGCATGGAACTTCTGTTTTACACCCAACCCTTTTAAGATGAGTTGGATAACTTCGGCTACGAAGTGGGGGCCATTGTCGCTCCACAAAATTCGACAAAGGCCGTATCGGGGGAAGAATTCCTTCAGCAGTACTTTTGCGGTAGTCATAGCGGTGTTGTCATGGGTTGGGTAGGCTTCCACCCACTTGCTGAAGGCACACACAACGACGAGTACATACTTTAAACCTTGGCACCTTTCTAGCTGGACATAGTCCATTTGTAGGACTTCAAAGGGGTGATTGGGGACCCCAAACCCTCCCCGGGGTACAGCAGTTCCTTTCCCAGGGTTGTGTTGGAGGCATACTAGGCATTGTTGGACCAGACGTTTGGCTGAGTCTGGTATTCTGTCGTTGTGCCAGACTTTGGAGATGAGTTCGATCATGGGGGCAGACCCTATGTGTGCGGGGGAGTGTGCCATGGTCAGCATGGGGATCAAGTATGAATCTGGTAACAACCATTTGTTCAAGTCTTTGGTTCGCCAGCAACCGTCATCGTCCTTCAATCCCACCCGGGCCCATTCAGTTAACTCGTGTGGTGTGCTGGCTAGTTGGATATCCCTAATTGTTTCCCTAGTATCCTTCCATTTCTCAGTTTGTGACCTGGTCACGTACATACGGGTCGTGGACCTATTTTCGGCTGTGGTTCGGGCAGTAATGTCAGCCAGTGCATTTCCCTGTCCTATAATGTCTGTCACCTTCTTGTGTGCCTGGCATTTGATCACAGCTAACCGTGTGGGGAGGAGGACTGCTTCGGTCAGGGCAGAGACTAGATCTCCATGCAGGATGGGTGTGCCATGAGAAGTCAAGAATCCCCTCTCTTTCCATAAGAGCCCGAAGTGGTGAACTACCCCAAAGGCATACTGACTGTCTGTGTAAATGTTTGCGGTTGTCCCTGCTGCCAGGGTGCAGGCTCGTGTGAGGGCAATTAGTTCAGCCGCCTGTGCGGATCGCTGTGTGATGCGGGCTGTCTCAACAACTGTTCGAGCTGTGGTGACTGCATAGGCAGCTGAGGTGGTGCCATCAGGGAGCTTGATGCATGAGCCATCCACCCATAGTTCTCCGTCAGGGTCCGGGAAGGCATTATCCCGGAGGTCAACCCTACTCTTGGTTTGTTCGTCGGTGAGGGTCACGCAATCATGTATAGGGGATGCATTGGGGTCAGCGTCAGGGAGAGGTAGTAGAGTAGCTGGATTCAGAGTGGTGCATCGTTTCAATGTGATATGGGGTGCAAGCAGAGTCAGTTCATACCCAGTCAGTCGTGCGCTAGTCAGGTGTTGAGTCTTGGTTTGGTTCAGGAGGGTATCAACAGCATGGGGTACCAATACTGTGAGGGGGTTCGAGAGCACGATCCCCTCACTTTGCCGGATAGAGACAGCAGCGGCGGCTACTGCTCGAAGGCAGGCGGGCAAAGCTCTGGCTACGGGGTCAAGAGTGGCAGAGAAGTAGGCACAAGGGCGTTGCTTAGGGCCTATGGACTGGGTTAGGACAGACAACGCACATCCCTCCCTTTCGTGGGTGTAGAGGGAGAAAGGTTTAGTGTAGTCTGGGGTTCCTAGGACTGGGGCCGAGCAGAGGGCGTCTCGTAATTCTTTGAAGGAGGATTGGCATTCGGGTGTCCAGGGGAGGGGGAAGGGGGTATCTTTAGCCAGCAGGGAAAGCAGAGGTTTTACGATAAGACTGAAATTTGGCAACCACTGTCGACAAAAGGAGGTGAGGCCCACTAGGGACCGCACTTGCTTCTGAGTTTTGGGAACAGGGGTTTCTAGAATGGTTTGAATTCGGTCAGGGGTAAGTTTCCTCCCGTCTTTGGATAGTAGGTGGCCTAGATACGTTACTTGGGGCTGGCAGAATTGCAATTTCTTTCTGGAGACCTTGTGACCGTTCTCCGCAAGGAAGTGGAGGAGGTGAATGGTGGCTGTGACGGCAAGTGGAGCGGTGTCGGCCGCCAAAAGAATGTCATCGACGTACTGTATCAACACCACTCCATCGGGTAGTTGGACTGCATCCAGTTGCCTCTTGAGGGCTTGGCTGTAAATACTGGGACTCTCAGTGTAGCCTTGGGGTGCCCTGCAGAATCTGTATGAACGGGCTTTTAAAGTGAATCCGAACAGGTAGCGGCTGTCTGGGTGGATGGGGATGGAAAAGAATGCGTTCTTGAGATCAATAACAGTAAAGATGGTGGCAGTGGATGGGATCAGGGTGAGGATGGTGGTGATGTCTGAGACCACGGGGTACTGGGGTATGACTACTTTGTTAACCTCTCGCAAGTCAACAATGAAACGGTAGGCTTTCTCATCCCCCTCGCCTTGCTTCTTTACAATGGGTAGGATAGGGCTGTTGCAAACATTACTCACTACTTCTTCTACCACTCCTGCCTCGACTAGGGACTCGATGATTTCCACCAATGCCTTCTCGCCTTCGGGTGATATCCGATACTGTGGAAGCTTTGGGAGCACTGCGTCCGGTCGGACGGTTATGTGTACCGGGTCGATCACCATGCGCCCTACATCTGAGTCGGTTTTAGCCCATAGATGTGAAGGTAATGTGTCGAGTAGGGACATGTCAGCATCGGTTATAGAGAGCATACGCCGTGTGTGACAGGGTCTGGACAGATCTGGGTTATCGTGTAGGATGACTCGAACTCCGTCTGGGGAGCATCTGATGGTAGCTCGAAAATGTTTTAGCAAATCAAGTCCCATAATAGCATCGGGGGTGTTGGAGGAGAGCAGAAAGGTCGTGTCAGTGGTGTTATCGTCTAAGTCAAAGGAGATTGGTGCTGATAAGGGGTTAGTGGAGGGCGTTCCATCGAAGCCTATTGAGGTTACATGTGAGCCAGACAAGGGTGCCCTAGGGATCAGTCGTTTGGATAACGCACTACGTGTCGCCCCAGTGTCTACCAGGAATGGGGATTTTGTGCCCAAGACCTTAGCAGTGACGTAAGGGCCTTGCTGGTCAACACGGAGTTCGACTGGATCCCTCCCTTGCCCCTGGCGGTCCTATGCGAAGTCATGGGTGCTTTCATAGTCGGACTGCTGACACTGGTTTTGTCGGGGGCGATCAAAGGTGTTTGGTCTGCCTGGCCTGTCGTTGATGGTGTTGTTCGTGTGCCCTCGTCCCTGTCCTCTATTTCTGGGGTCATATGCTGTGTCTCTGGGGTCCCTATTCTTGTTCATTTCCAGAAGGACCGGGCACTGGGATTTCCAGTGTCCGAACCCTCTACAGAACGCGCATTGATTCCCATCTAAGTCCCTCCGTCCTTTGTAGGGTGTAGGTGTATGGTCTCTAGGGGGTAGCTTTCTAGGGGCGGTTGGTTGGTAATTCTCTTTTGGAGGTTCTCTTCCTATGGTCACCCCTTGCAACTGTGCTATCATTACCCTCTCCTTTAGTTCCTTTTTCTTCTTCTCTGACGCCCTATCGTTCTCGTTCTTCTGGTTTTCGTAGTATTGGGCCATCTGGAGAATTGCTGCGGGTTTGGAGGCTGCCCAACTACTCTCGCTGGTCTGTAGCTTCTGGGAAACTTCTTGTGACAGACCCTTTACATAATTCTGGACAAAGAGGTGGTGTCCGGTTGCGGTGGTCATGACTTGGCCACTGTAATCGGAAAACACAGTCTCGAATCGGGAGAAGTATTCAGACACATCTTCCTGGGGTTTCTGACGGCAAGCCGTCACTATCGACCAGTCTACCTTTCTTTCTGGGATTAGAGTCTTCAGCTTTTGTACAATCTTGTCTGGGAGCTCTAAGATGGCTTTCGGGGGTTTCTGTCCTGGCTCTCGCTGTTTATCTATGGTATCGAGTTGTACCCAGGTATATCCGAACGGCTCAGCGTGGTCAACTTTCCGGATTTGTTTCCACACATCAGCCGGCAGACATAGCCCAAAGAACAAGTCGATATCTGCTAACGTCATTATCGTTGAGCCTAAGGCTGTACCCAATTCCGTGTAGAAGGCAGTCGGGTTCTTTCTTAAGTCGGGTAGAGTCTTTCTAAAAGTCAAAATATCTTGTCGGTCCCACGGCTGATAGACCCAGTTATATACAACCCTTCCCTTCGCATCTGGGTTGTTGATGTCGTCGTGTGTTCCCTGACCCCGTGGGGGGACCCAGTAGGGGGCAGCTTCTTTAATGGGCATCATGGCATCGGCCCTTCCTCCCTGGGGATTAGTTGCTATGGGGGTTTCTGTTTTGGTGGTCTGTCCATGTTCTTTAAGGTGTCGGTAGACCTCGAGTGTACGAGTGAAGAGGTTCGTTACATCGCCCTCTCTTTCTTCCCCAATGTCTACCTTCCTATATAGGGCCGCTAAGCCTTCGGGACCTTTATCGTGGTACCTATCCTCATATGCATTCAGGGCGTGATAACAGAGCCGTACGACGAAGTGTCGTCTGCGGCTGTCGGCATACGAGTTATACACGTCTGTTATATACTCCTCACTTTCTTTTCGTTCCACCAGCGTCCCTACTATCTTGTCAATTCCTGCTCGTTCATCCTTAGTTAATCGATTCATTCTGGTGGACTCTTTCTTTCCTATCTCATGGTCGTCTGGCGTTGTAGTCGACGTTGGGTTCGGCACAAGAGGCTCAGCCGGCGCGGAGGCCGTGAGGGCCGAGGCCCCTGTACTGCTTTCGCTCGTGTTCGGGGGTTGTGGGTGTTGCACTATTGATTGGGAGGGTGCATACGGAGGGGGCATGTAAATGATCGGGGGACCTAACAGTAACTCGTCATTCGTTCGCTGCTTGGAGGACAACTCAGGGTAGAGCAAAGAAGGGGTCCTAACAGCGTACTGGCCTGAGGTTTCGGGCTCCTGTCTTAGTTTAGTTTCCCTTCTCTCCTTTATGTCTTCTTCTAACTTTCTAGCGGCAAGGTGAGCTGCCTTTCGTAATTCCTTTTCTGCTTTTACTTCTTCCCTCTTTTTCCGTTGCGTCGCTTCTTTGCGCCACATGCCGATACTGTCAATCATAGTAGGCGTCGTCTTATTGCTACGCAGAGCTATTTCTAGCGCCTCTATCTTATGGTCGTCGAAGGATCCCATCAGTGGCCACTGACTCTCGGGGTCCTTCTTTGTATATTTATGCCATAGCTTGGTATAAGCTACGGCGACTAGTCCATATTTAGTGAACATGTCCTTATTAGGGGTGCCCTCCAGTGGAGCCGGATGGTTCACCTCTAATAAGCGGTCCGGGCAGAACCAACTACCAATCAGTGGGGAGAAGATAGGCATGACGGGTTTCAACGGGGACAAAAGTCAGCACTACCTATCTTTTCACTGCTTCCAAAGACTAGACAGAATATCTCTATTCTTCGTTATTTGCAAGCAGAGAATACCTCCAAAGAACCAATATCGAACAACTAGTGTTCGGACAATCAATCAATCAATGGGAGATAAAGATAGGCATGACGGGTTTCAACGGGGACAAAAGTCAGCATTACCTACCCTTCACTATTTGCAAAGACTAGACAGAATATTCCTATTCTACGTTATTTGCAAACAGAGAATATCTCAAAAAGCACTATTCTCCAAAACAATCAATGTTCGGACAATCAATCAATGGGGAGATAAAGATAGGCACGACGGGTTTCAACGGGGACAAAAGTCTGCGTTACCTACCCTTCACTATCTGCAAAGGGAGAGAGAGAGAGTATTTCTACTCCTCCCCGTTTGTAGACAGCGAATATCTCAAAGAGAACAATCAATGAGCACAATCAATGAGCAATACTAGTATTTCCAAAGCATCAAACAATCAATCAATTATTTCTCAATTTGTCGTGTATCACGACCTTACCCGGACCGCGTGGACAGTTTCTCGTCTTCCGCCTCCAGCGCCCGATCGTCCTCTACTCTCCGTATTTGCCGCGGCACTCCTGATGGTTCCCAGTCAGGACCGTAGATCACTCGAGAGAGGTCTGCTCGGAACCAGTGAAGTTCGGATGATCGGCTGCCAGACGAGGGTCTATTGGGCAGGAGCTCTCCCGATCGTTGCAGTCGTTCACTCTGTCGTCGGGACCTCTCCCACTGGATCCACGTGTCGCTGATGGGCCCCACGTTTGGGACGCCAATTGTTAAATGGTAGCGGCAGTTTCAGTTGATAACCTTTCAAGTATTTGCCCGGCGGTAATCGCCTCTCATACCACTCGATAATTTACCAATAAAAGAGGCAGGCGCCGGAGACTGGAAGGCAGGAAACAAAGTTTTATTCCGTCAGAGCAGAACACATCAGATCAGACAGCAAGGTATCGTCACAAGGTGCTCTAACCGCATCTCTGAGACCTGGTCTCTTATACACCGGTTTATTGCTTTATTACATATAGTACATTCTTGAGATTCTCTTGATGCCTGAAAGAACATCCCCTGAAGCCCCGGCTCAGATCCGATCCCACACATGGTTACAGTAGAGGTTCCCACCCTACCCGCAGTGGGAGATGGCTATCGCGCAGCAGGGAATTCCGCTAATTCCCGGGGGTGTGTGCAACCGGCCGGGTCTCAGGGGGTAGGGGCTTTGATCTACTGTAATCCCTTTGATGCGGGGTGTTTCCCTTACAGTAGGGGCAATAAACTGCATCCGCAGGGCTAGGTGATGGCCTGGGACCAGTTCGGACAATGGGGCGCAGAGGAAGGGGGTTATCAAAGGAGAGGCATGACCATGTATGGGATGTCGGTCGGATGTGGCTCCGTAGCAGGGTCGCGCAGAAGGAGAGGGTTTATGGCCTGTATGAGAGAGCGGGGGTGGCCGGCGCGCGGGGGATGCTCGCAGCGCCGGGGGAAAGCGCTGGCGATCGAGAGTGAGCGGGGAGAGAGAGTGGGGTGCCTAAAATGGCGGCCGTGCATTTGCTATGCGTGGCGCTGGGGAGAGGCAAGATGGCGCAGATAATGTTCAGTTTGCACGCTAAATTTCCACAGCGGGACAGTCTCAGTATCAGCCTGGTACGGGGGTATCCTGCACCCAGGTATTAAGCCTCAAGCTGGGAGGGACTCCGGGAGTCAGAGCGTCGGGTGCCGGACACAAGGGCGGCTCGAAGAGGTCGAGCCGCGACGGAGTCAGCAGGGCTCGGAGGTTCAGTTCAGCTAGCTCGAGCCGCGACGAAGTCAGCAGGGCTCCGATGGTAGTTCCGCTAGGTCGAGCCGCGACGAGGTCAGCAGGGCTCCGATGGTAGTTCAGCTAGGTCGAGCCGCGACGAAGTCAGCAGGGCTCCGATGGTAGTTCCGCTAGGTCGAGCCGCGACGAGGTCAGCAGGGCTCCGATGGTAGTTCAGCTAGGTCGAGCCGCGATGAGGTCAGCAGGGCTCCGATGGTAGTTCAGCGAGGTTGGGCCGCGACGGCGTCAGCAGGGCCCCGAGGTTTCCGTGAGGATCTTATTCTCAGCAAGGTGGAGCCGCGACACAGTCAGCAGGGCTCGAGGAACAGTTCCAGGCAAGAGTCTTTTCTCCGTAGGGTCAGCCACGATCCGATCATCAGGGCTCTCGACTCCAGGATACAACTACTGTCCTGGTGCGGGTTCGCCCCAGATATATGTCTGGAGCCCTTTGATGTCCGGACCCTTGCGTCCGGGGGGCGGAGAGGCTGGGCTGGGAGAGGCCAGACGCCCAGCGGGAGAGGCGCCAGTGCCCAGGGAGGCCGGAGAGCGATCGCACCCAGGCATTGGGGGACGGTTGGGGGTCCCATCGAGACTCCCCTCCTCCGGGATCGGGGGATTGGCCACTTGGTGCCCCCTGGCCGGATCTTGGTGCCTCAATGTCGGGGTTTCGCTGGGGCCGCGGCCGGGGGGAGCCGGGTCACGTTGGCTGGTGCGGGTAGATGTGTACAATCCAGGGGGGACCCCGAAGGGTGAAGAGGTCCCCGGTCGGCCTGAAAAGGGGGCCAGGACCACGCCACGAGGCCGGGTCCAACACACCTATGGAAGGACAGTTTGTTCATCGCTCACTCTGTGATGTTCACCTCATTCAAGAGCACTCAACAAAACAGACCTGCCAGGAAGAGAGTCGATATGACTGCCTAGGAGTTCCATGCACAGCCTAGAACATATCTGAAAGTATACAAAAACCACACAGAATAGATGAAGACTCTTGTGCAAGAGCTGTAATACCAAGAATATCGTGATCGTGGATCAGGGCGGCACTGCGGCCATTATCTTATTGGACCTCAGTGCCGCCTTCGACACTGTGAATCACGACATCCTGCTTCACAGAATCTCAGAACTAGGGATAACATCTACAGCGGCGGCCTGGCTACAATCATTTCTGTCAGAACACTCCTTCCGAGTCTGCGAAGGCGATACCACCTCGCCCAGTAAACCACTCAGTTGTGGGGTTCCCCAGGGTTCGTCCCTGAGCCCCACACTGTTTAACATATACATGCACCCCTTCGCAGAAATAATTCGCCCTTTCGGCGTCCAAGTCGTGTCCTACGCGGATGACACGCAACTGGTGGTTACCCTAAATCATCCTTCTTCATGTCCTAATGATCTCAGAGGCTGCATGGAAGCAGTAAGTACCTGGATGAGTCAGTCTTACCTGAAACTAAACGGCGACAAAACAGAGCTAATGGTACTGGGTAACTCCCCTCAAAAATCCATTGAGTCTCTGTGGCCACCAGATCTAGGCCCAGCACCCCCAGCCAGGAACACCATCAAGAACTTAGGAATTTGGCTTGACAGCACATTATCCTTCGGACACCAGGTAACCAAATTATCTGCCACCTGCATGGGCATTATAAGACTCATCCGGAAAATCCTACCGCTTCTTCCCTACAAGGCCAGACAGATCATGGTCCAGGGCCTAATCCTCTCCCGGCTGGATTTCGGAAACGCCCTTTATCTAGGCGCCCCTGAATCAACCTTGAAAAGACTCCAGGTGATTCAAAACTGCGCTGCCCGCACGCTTCTGCGCATTTCCCGCCGCCAATCAGTGAAATCTGAACTAAAAGCCCTCCACTGGCTGCCAGTAAAAGACAGGATCAATTTTAAAAGCATGTGCATTGCCCACCGTGCCTACTGGAGGAAAGGAGCAATCCTGTACCATACCCTGATTACCCCATACCACCCCAACAGACAGCTTAGGTCGACTCATACCTTTCAAGTCATCAGACCCAGGTTCAAAAGAGAAAGGAGTGGAGGAAGAATGTTCTCAACAAACGCGGCAAGGCTCTGGAACTCCCTCCCAATCTCTATTCGTTCAGAACCCAACCTTCGGCACTTCCGGAAAAAACTAAAAACCTTTCTCTTCAGCAGATAAAATTGACCCGCCCACACACCTGTACTTGGCTAAGCGCTAGGATGCCTACGGGTAGCTATCGCGCTCTACAAAACCCATATCCAATCCAATCCAATCCAATACTCCAATAATTTTATATAAGATAATGTAGTATACTGTACCGTAAATTAGCATAACATAAAATAGTATAACATCACATGATTTCACATAACAGAAATTAACATAAGGTAACAGAATATAGCATAACATAACATAAAATAACATAGCATAACCCACTATACCATAACATAACATAGCATTGCATAGTATAGCATAACATAGCATAAGATAGCATATCATGTTATAGCATACCATACCATGACAAATAATAACAAAACATAATATAACATAACATTTGGTGCAGACTGATTAGTGCTTGCTTATTAAAGCCATTACACTGACTGCCATTGTCTTCTTGAAGCCTTTGAGATATCACCTCTGTTCTCTGACAAGCCTTCACTGGCACGTCTACCGATGAAAGGCTGCTCTTCCTGTCTCCTGATCTTGAAGCATTCTCTACAGAAATATCATTGGCATTTAAAGTTTTGGCTTAATCCCTCACCTAAAGTTTGGAAGTCTTTTCTATATCTTGCTACGTTTTTTTCAAGGCATTGTTGCTAGATGCTATGCTGTCAGTGTGGATTGTGAAAGCATTGTTTAAAAGGAAAATGCTTCCTTGCGTCTGAGCTCAGAGTGAGAATATCCAGCAATTTCCACTTTACAGATTTCACGGGATTTAGGGACACCTGATGGCTTTTCTATGTTCATAAACATGTTTTATATCTGGATAGCAATGGATTAACACTGCATGTGACAGGAAGGATCTCTAGGTGTAGACCTAGTGGCTGAGTATGTTTTATACCTGGATAGCAGTGGATTAACACTGCATGTGACAGGGAGGATCTCTAGGTGTAGACCTAGTGGCTGAGTATGTTTTATACCTGGATAGCAGTGGATTAACACTGCATGTGACAGGGAGGATCTCTAGGTATAGACCTAGTGGCTGAGTATGTTTTATACCTGGATAGCAATGGATTAACACTGCATGTGACAGGGAGGATCTCTAGGTGTAGACATAGTGGCTGAGTATGTGTTATACCTGGATAGCAATTGATTAACACTGCATGTGACAGGGAGGATCTCTAGGTGTAGACCTAGTGGCTGAGTATGTTTTATACCTGGATAGCAATGGATTAACTCTGCATGTGACAGGGAGGATCTCTAGGTGTAGACCTAGTGGCTGAGTATGTTTTATACCTGGACAGCAGTGGATTAACACTGCATGTGACAGGGAGGATCTCTAGGTGTAGACCTAGTGGCTGAGTATGTTTTATACCTGGATAGCAATGGATTAACTCTGCATGTGACAGGGAGGATCTCTAGGTGTAGACCTAGTGGCTGAGTATGTTTTATACCTGGATAGCAGTGGATTAACACTGCATGTGACAGGGAGGATCTCTAGGTGTAGACAAAGTGGCTGAGTATGTGTTATACCTGGATAGCAATGGATTAACACTGCATGTGACAGGGAGGATCTCTAGGTGTAGACCTAGTGGCTGAGTATGTTTTATACCTGGATAGCAGTGGATTAACACTGCATGTGAATGGGAGGATCTCTAGGTGTAGACCTAGTGGCTGAGTATGTTTTTTACCTGGATAGCAATGGATTAACACTGCATGTGACAGGGAGGATCTCTAGGTGTAGACCTAGTGGCTGAGTATGTGTTATACCTGGATAGCAATGGATTAACACTGCATGTGACAGGGAGGATCTCTAGGTGTAGACCTAGTGGCTGAGTATGTTTTATACCTGGATAGCAATGGATTAACACTGCATGTGACAGGGAGGATCTCTAGGTGTAGACCTAGTGGCTGAGTATGTTTTATACCTGGATAGCAATGGATTAACACTGCATGTGACAGGGAGGATCTCTAGGTGTAGACCTAGTGGCTGAGTATGTGTTATACCTGGATAGCAATGGATTAACACTGCATGTGACAGGGAGGATCTCTAGGTGTAGACCTAGTGGCTGAGTATGTTTTATACCTGGATAGCAATGGATTAACTCTGCATGTGACAGGGAGGATCTCTAGGTGTAGACCTAGTGGCTGAGTATGTTTTATACCTGGATAGCAATGGATTAACACTGCATGTGACAGGGAGGATCTCTAGGTGTAGACCTAGTGGCTGAGTATGTTTTATACCTGGATAGCAATGGATTAACACTGCATGTGACAGGGAGGATCTCTAGGTGTAGACCTAGTGGCTGAGTATGTTTTATACCTGGATAGCAGTGGATTAACTCTGCATGTGACAGGAAGGATCTCTAGGTGTAGACCTAGTGGCTGAGTATGTTTTATACCTGGATAGCAATGGATTAACACTGCATGTGACAGGGAGGATCTCTAGGTGTAGACCTAGTGGCTGAGTATGTGTTATACCTGGATAGCAATGGATTAACACTGCATGTGACAGGGAGGATCTCTAGGTGTAGACCTAGTGGCTGAGTATGTTTTATACCTGGATAGCAATGGATTAACACTGCATGTGACAGGGAGGATCTCTAGGTGTAGACCTAGTGGCTGAGTATGTGTTATACCTGGATAGCAATGGATTAACACTGCATGTGACAGGGAGGATCTCTAGGTGTAGACCTAGTGGCTGAGTATGTTTTATACCTGGATAGCAATGGATTAACACTGCATGTGACAGGGAGGATCTCTAGGTGTAGCCCTAGTGGCTGAGTATGTTTTATACCTGGATAGCAATGGATTAACTCTGCATGTGACAGGGAGGATCTCTAGGTGTAGACCTAGTGGCTGAGTATATTTTATACCTGGATAGGAATGGATTAACACTGCATGTGACAGGGAGGATCTCTAGCTGTAGACATAGTGGCTGAGTATGTGTTATACCTGGATAGCAATGGATTAACACTGCATGTGACAGGGAAGATCTCTAGGTGTAGACCTAGTGGCTGAGTATGTTTTATACCTGGATAGCAATGGATTAACTCTGCATGTGACAGGGAGGATCTCTAGGTGTAGACCTAGTGGCTGAGTATGTTTTATACCTGGATAGCAATGGGTTAACACTGCATGTGACAGGGAGGATCTCTAGGTTTAGACATAGTGGCTGAGTATGTTTTATACCTGGATAGCAATGGATTAACTCTGCATGTGACAGGGAGGATCTCTAGGTGTAGACCTAGTGGCTGAGTATTATTGCAGTCTCTAGCATCAGCACCAAGGAGCCATGATTTGCCTGATCAAGCGTGGAACCAGCACTAATTGCTGCAAGAAGGTTAAGAGCAATAATTAAGCAAACACAAGATGATGGACGGAGTGCTGAAACTTTTCAAACACTCACCCCCAGTCACAGATCTGGGTTGAATCCATAATCATTCTCTAACTTGCTTTACCACCCCAGTTCAGATACAGCTATATGCAAATCAGTCTTGACCCTGTGCCTCATGGGAACAGTCCAGCCCGAACTGCCAACCCATGTCTTTCCTGGACCGGATAAAAGCATCCTGGGACCGGTTTCGGGCTATCAGCCCTCTTCAGCCAGGCTAGCTCGAACCCAGTGGCAAAGTGAGCAAGGGACCCACGTCTGGGCATTCTGTCCATCAACTGTTGCTTTTGCGTTTGTCACCCCGAGTGGGACGGGTATGCCCAGACGTGGGTCTCTTGCTCTCCATGCCACTGCAATCAAGCTATCCTGGCTGAAGAGGGGTGAAACCCTGAAACCGGTCCTAGGATGCTTGGTTCCAGTCCAGGTAGGACCTGGTTTGGCAGTTCGGGCTGGACTGTTCCCATGAGGCACAGGGTCAAGACTGATTTGCGTATGGCTGGGTGCACACTGGAATGGCATGGTGAGAAAAAAAAGGATGGATTTAGGCCCAGATCTCTGTACTGGGGTAAATGTATGACATTGTTCTGCATTCTGTCCATCAACTGTTGTTTTTGCGTTTGTCACCCCAAGTGGGATGGGTATGCCCAGACGTGGGTCCAATGCTCTCCATGCCACTGGAATCAAGCTATCCTGGCTGAAGAGGGGTTACACCCATGCCACTGGAATCAAGCTATCCTGGCTGAAGAGGGGTTACACCCTGAAACCGGTCCTAAGGTGCTTGTTTTCAGTCCAGGGAGGACCTGGCTTGGCAGTTCGGGCTGGACTGTTCCCATGAGGCACCAGGTCAAGACTGATTTGCATATGGCTGGGTGCAAACTGGAATGGCATGGTGAGCAAAAAGCGATGGATTTAGGCCCAGATCTCTGTACTGTGGTGAATGTATGACATTATTCTGCATTCTGTGCATCAACTGCTATTTTTGCGTTTGTCACCCCGAGTGGGACGGGTATGCCCAGACGTGGGTCCCGTGCTCTCCATGTCACTGGTATCAAGCTATCCTGGCTGAAGAGGGGTGAAACCCCAAAACCGGTCCTAGGATGCTTGTTTACAGTCAAGGTAGGACCTGGCTTGGCAGTTTGGGCTGGACTGTTCCCATGAGGCACAGGGTCAAGACTGAATTGCATATGGCTGGGTGCAAACTGGAATGGCATGGTGAGCAAAAAAAACGATGTATTTAGGCCCATATCTCTGTACTGGGGTGAATGTATGACATAGTTCTGCATTCTGTCCATCAACTGTTGTTTTTGTGTTTGTCACCGCGAGTGGGACGGGTATGCCCAGACGTGAGTCTCGTGCTCTCCATGCCACTGGAATCAAGCTATCCTGGCTGAAGATGGGTGAAACCCCTAAACCGGTCCTAGGATGCTTGTTTCCAGTCCAGGGAGGAACTGGCTTGGCAGTTCGGGCTGGACTGTTCCCATGAGGCACAGGGTCAAGACTGATTTGCATATGGCTGGGTGCAAACTGGAATGGCATGGTGAGCAAAAAACGATGGATTTAGGCCTAGATCTCTGTACTGGGGTGAATGTATGACATTATTTGGCATTCTGTCCATCAACTGTTATTTTTGTGTTTGTCACCCTGAGTGGGACGGGTATGCTCAGACTTGGGTCCTGTGCTCTCCATGGCACTGGAATCATGCTATCTTGTCTGAAGAGGGGTGAAACCCTGAAACCGGTCCTAGGATACTTGTTTCTAGTCCAGGGAGGACCTGGCTTGGCAGTTCGGGCTGGACTGTTCCCATGAGGCACAAGGTCAAGACTGATTTGCATATGGCTGGGTGCAAACTGGAATAGCATGGTGAGCAAAAAATCGATGGATTTAGGCCCAGATCTCTCTACTGGGGTGAATGTATGACATTGTTCTACATTATGTCCGTTAACTGTTGTTTTTGCATAAGAGCAATAATTAGCATACAATGAGGCATATTTACAAGGAGTTAACGCCACCAGAACGTCACTTTTTCCGATGTTCTGGTGGGGTTAAGTCCTTCACCTTATTTACAAGGCAGTTTTAAGCCACTTACAGTGGCTTAACGCTGCCCTGGTAAATAAGGCCTCTATTCATGCACCACTTAGCGTATACGGGATGTGCAATGGGTGCTGCAGTGGGCGTTAGCCTTGAGACAACCATTGCCGTAACACAGTGCTCCATCAGTTTCTATACATATGACCCACTGTGTGATATGGTGCTAAAGAGAGTCTTCTGGTATACTGGCATCACCTGAGCAGTTTGTGTAAGTGGCTAATTAATTCCCAACACTTGCATCTTGATAAAAGGAGTACAATGGAAATGAAGGCTCTGGGCACTTCGCCATAATGTTGTGGGTTGTTTTAAAGAAAGTATTGTCTCTTCTTGAGTTCATTAATTGCTTTATATATTGCTCCCAAATAGCACCCAGATGATCTCTTAGCACTGAGTTCAGCAGTATTTAGGATGTAGGAGGTAGGCTTGAAGTGAGCTGATGGCCATGTTGTGTCTCTGTATTGTCTCAGCTGCTTCAGATATTGTTAGAAAAGGGCCCTCTTTAAAGGGTCACCCTAACTTTTGCCTCCCGCCTTCTCTTTTTCTGAACTTTTTGTGCTAGATTTAGGACTCTGGGCACTTTGCCACTGCTGACCAGTGCTAAAGTGCATGTGCTCTCTCCCCTAAACTTGTTATAATTGGGTTACCCGTGTTTGGCATACTTGATTTACTTGTAGAGTGGTATACTATATACCCAGGGCCTGTAAATTAAATGCTACTCATTGGTCTGCAGCACTAATTGTTCCACTCCCAGAAGTAGACTTTCAAACATGTATCACACCTCCATGCAGGGCCTGTGTGTGCAGTTTACTGCCACTTCGACTTGGTATAGAAAACAACTTGCCAAGCCTTAAACCCCACTTTTATTACAGATAAGTCACCCTAAGGCCAGGGTGTCATGTAAGTAAAAGGTAGGACATACACTAGTATGTTTTGCATGCCCTGGCAGTGACAAACAGCCTATTTTGTTTTTCACTAATGTGTGACCTACCCCTCTCATAGGTCAACATTGGGAATTCCTTAATACACTTTTCAGCTGTAATTCCTGATCAGAAAGGAGCAGCGTATTCATGTTTCATATGTTTGGAATGGTAATTACAAATTCTCCTTACTGGTGAAGTTAGGTTTAACACTACTGTTTTTGAAAGGCCACTTTTAGAAAGCGCACATTTCTCTGAGTTTATTACTCTGTGGGGGATATTTACAAAAAAAGTTGTGGAGTGAGGCATTAGCCATTATGGATTAACGCCTCACTCCGCCACTTCAGAAATGCAAGGCTGCACCATATTTACAAGAATGCATCAATGCAGGCACTCTTGCACCATAGTGCAAGGGTGTCTGTGTGCAAGGGAAGATTGTTTATGTACAGGAAGGTCCCCCTTCCTGCACATACACAATGTTGAAATGCCATTTTATCACTTCTATGTGTGCTGCTTAATACAGCACACATGGAAGTTACAAAATGTCATTTTTTAAAGACTGCATATGTGCAGGAAGGTTCACCTTCCTGAACATAAAAAATCCAAGGCGTTTTGCTTTTTCCATGTCCATGTGTGCTGCACAAGGCAGCACACATGGAAAAAGCTAAAACAAGGAGAAATAAAGCATTTCTACTTGTTCTGCCAAGTTAAGACCAGGTTTTCCCTTGTCTTAATTTTGGTGCTGCCTCCTATTTGCGCTGCTCTTGTAAATATGGGGCAGTGTCAAAATCAATGGGTTTTGTGGTGGAAGACCCACCACAACACCCACTGCCCACCCCTTTCATGCTAAGCATAGCGTGAAAGGGGCCTTATTTACAAGGTAGCGTGGCATAACGATGCCCTGTAAATAAGGCAAAGCCCCTATCACCACGGAAACTTTGCAAAAACTCACATTCCAGTGGTGATAGTAGCTTGTAAATATGACCCTCTGTGCTTTGCAACTTGTCTCCAGTACATGTCTGGGCTGGGTGACAGCTTTTCCTCTAGATAACCGCAAAAACAGGAATGTGAGACTGCATACTGATGGGTCTTCCTTGGAAGGCTGAGACTTACCCTTCAATAGGTAGTGTGCTATCCACACACAAGGCACTGATTTACCCCCAGCGTTAGCATCGCAGACAGGACTGGGCTGAAAGGGATTGTTGTGACTTTAGAGAGTTCCATTGAAGTCATCCCCTCCATCAAAGGCACTTTCGTGTATAAGTACAACTGCTCTGACCCTATCAAATCAAACATCTTGGGACCTGTAACCGCTTAGTGCTGGATCTACATCCTCACATTGACAGAAGGACTGCTGTGCTGCCTAAAGGACTCATCTTTGGACTGCTGAGCTGCAAAGGTCAGCCTTGCTCTGCTGTTGTCGTTCTGCCTGCTGCTGTCTGCCTGTGATGAAGGAGTTCTCCAAGGGCTTGTTGACTTGCCCCCTGTTCGCCGAAGTCTCAGGGTCATAAAATACTTCATTGGCACTGATTGGGCTTGCCGAGTCAGCCCTCCTAGCAAGATTCCCATGCCTACAGCTGTACTTGCTTCTACATTCGCCCCCGCCTTCATGGTGCACAGACTGAGCTTGTTTTGGCTGTTCTGCCATGTTGGTCATGCTCATGTCGGGCGCTCCATCTCTGATTTTGAACAGGCTCAGTAGTGCCATGGTAAACCCTTCTAGCATGGCCCTGCTGTGTTGCCGTGGTAACACGTAGTTCAAAAACGGTGTCAGCCTTTTATTGCAACCCCGAGGGAGGGGCCCAGCTTCTAGGTGATATCGCCATCTCGATGTTTTATTTTTGCCATTGGTCAACCAAGTCTGTCCCGCCTATGCCGAGACAGCCCAGCGCAGCCTTCCACTACACCAGAGAACCACACGGTTAACATCCAGCCATCCAGTTGGAGAATTGGTACTGTGTTCACTGAATTGGACCTGCGAGGTCCTTGTAGATGTTCTGCACACTTGTGGGCATCTGAGCTTTCCTGCACACTCGGTCCCGAGGACAAAGTGCAGAACTTTATTGGGCGCTTCTTGGGGCCCTATTTAAACCCCGATACGATGAGGAAATGACCAGTAGTATTTCCTGAATAGACTTCTCTCCCCCAGACTCTCGTAACTGCAGGGATAGGGTATGACACATGGGTTGCACCTCACACCCACATACACACACACTTGGCCCTTCTAGGAAATTAAAATGCAGGCCTTGAACTTCTGGACCACTCACTGATAGATCAGGAGTGAAGACTTGTGAAGTGTTGGGGACAGAGCTGGTCTGTCAATAGACCACCATGTAATAGGGCTAAGATACTGAATGATTGGTCTGTTTTTGTCAATATCTTAAATTAACGCAAAGATATTGAAGTTTCAGTGCACTTAAGACTAAGAGGAGATATCTGCTCTGCTTGTCAAGTGTCATCGAAAGACTGCTAAAACATGAAGGGGCATATTAGCAACGCTTTGCGATACATATCGCAAAGCGCGCTTCACGGGTTTTCAACGCGGAGATAGCGCGTTATCAGCAACGTGTCCTTCCAAGGCAATAAGAAATCCAGCGATAATAATGCCTTATTATCGCTGGAAATCCTGCGATGTAATTCCTGCGTTAGTGAAATCCTTGGTAATAAGCCAAGGTGGTCCCAGCCTGACAATCCATCTCCTATTGGCAATATGGCTAAGTCGGGTTTCTAACAGGCGTTAGGAAGCAGTGATAATCGTGGTTAGCGCGAGTTATTTCATCGCTCCGCGTCCATTGGTAATAGGGGGAAGGTGAGTTAGCAACTGCTTTCAGTTGCCTTGAAGTTGGGAACGCCTACTTTGCATGTCATTAGCGATAAATATCGCTGACATGAGAAGCGGCACGCAAACCCGTCGCTTTCGCCAGGAAGCTTTCGCTAACAGCTGTTAGCGACAGCTTGCAGATAGGGCGATGAAAATATCGCCGCTTTAGCGGCGAAAAGTGCCGTTAAAGTGGCGATGACGCCCTTGCTAATATGCCCCCATGTCTCTTTCTGCATTAAACCTCATGCACGTGGATTGGCAGGCTCCATCATCGGTCTTACTCTGATTCGATGCTTGTGTTCATAGAATGCTAACTGGGAGCTCATCGAGTGCAGTATTGGACTTGTTTTTCTGGTAGGCAACCGTAACTGGAGTAGAACCTTGATATTCTTACACTGCTTGAGATGTGTTCCAGACTGCTGCACCAAGATTCGAGGTGACGCCTTAGGACCAACGCTTTAAAAAATGTGCCTGAGTTGGTAGTCATGCATCTTCCTCTTGAAGTATATTGATTTAAACTGTTACTGCTGTCATTTATACAAATAACTTCAACAAATTGATGACTAAACATAACCTGCCAAGAATAAAGAATTTACATTAATCTTATTGGAAATTACAAAGAGGTATGGCCTGAATTATGTCTCTTTTCATTTTAGTATCTTTTCCCCTTTGTACACTAGAGATTTGAAGACAATGATGGCAGGATACATTTGAAGGGCACTATGCATGAGGTATAGTGATCACTGACAAGTTGCAGACCCAGCTCGATCAACATGTACAATCAAAACAACTGGCATGCAGACTTTGTGGACAAAATAACCAACAGTTGTTGAGTTATTGTGGGAGTTGGAAGGAACTCACAATCCTTTAACATGTAAGTACTTATCAGCCCTGTTTGCCACACATTGAACAGGCTAATCTTCTGGACGGATAGATGTAGCCACTTACAAGAGGGCTACGTTTTTGAGACAGGCAACATGCAAGAATGATAAAACTAGGTCTTTAAACATATTTCTAATGGACTACAATGGATTAATGAAGCTAGGGCCCACAAACTTGCCCATGACTACCCTTATTATGAAGCAATGGGTAAAGCCCATGCATTCAGTTTCGTGTGACTGGAATGTATCGCCCATAGGCATGAGAGCTAAGAAAGAGATCTTAGATGGATTGGGGCCAAGAAGGTTCCATGTGCTGTCGATTTTTTACAAAGTTAAATCACTTATAATCAAACTGCTAAAATCGTGGGTTTAACCTTTAAGCATGCACGAGTGTAAAGCGAGAGGCCCAGATCAATGTGAAGTGTAGGATAAGATAGCAATTCTAGTGAGGCAGTTTGAACAAAAATAGTAACAAGAATATGCTGTGAAACTGGCAGGTTTCAACAGTAATCAAGGCAGGTGTTATCTGTTTGAAAAGCAAGTAATGATAGCAAAGTGCCTAGTATTTTTCATGTTAAACAAGATTTTATTGTTTTCATACAACACAAGACAGCAGCAGTGTGGGCATATTAAAGGTGGCATATCCAGCTTTGCTTGCACTGCGTAAGTACATCATTGATAGGGCGAAGGCCTATATTTCTCATACAAAATCAGAGTGCACAGCACATCCGATCGGAATATAAGCCCTACTGCCACTAGCAGTGAACAACCCCCCCACCCCAGCCTTCCCCTCCCTCTTATCCTTCGCCATGCAGCTGCATATAAACTCCCATAGTGGGTAACAAACTTTCGGAGCACCCCCTGTGTGCTCAGTTACCCCCCCCCCTTGAAGCACCACTTCATGTGTACAAAGGGGCATATTTACAAAGACTGGCGCATCCCTGCATATCAGCAGGGATGCGCCAGGTAAGATGCGTCACGCATGTTTACCCTTCCGCCACCACGGATGCGCCGCATTTACAATACGGCGCATCGTGGCGCAAGGATAAACAGATGCGTGACGCATCTGATGGCGTAAGGGCGGCGCATTGCTGGAATCATGTCGCAAGCGCGACGCAACTCCAGCAATATTCAGGGGCTGTCCATACCTAACATGCTGCGCCACGCCTTACGCCTGCTTCAGGCAGACGCAGGGTTTTGATGCAGCAGAGTCGGAAAAGTGACTCAGTGAAATCTTGTAGATTTCACTGCGTCAGTTTTCCGAGGCTTTTTCCGACGGAACGCCCACCCTGTATACATTAAACCTGACGCAGGTTTAATGTAGCGCAGGGCTTTACAACGTGACGCATCTCCCTAGATGCGTCACGTTGTAAATAAGGCGCAATATGGCGCATGGTTTACGCCGCCGCTGCGTCACAGAAGTGACGCAACGGTGGCGTAAATGTGTCGCAAGGGGCTTGTAAATCTGCCCCAAAATGTTTAGCCGCTTTTACTTCCTGAGTCCCCCTTAGTTAAAAGAGAACTGTGTGTTGTATCTGTGTATGTGTCCATGTCCGGGGCCATAAGACTTCCACCAGGTGCTCTCATGCGCTAGCCCTATCAGTTGTTCCCTGTGCCCTCTTCAGTTCCTGGACTAGTTCAGCACTTTCAAGCCCCTCCTATTTATTTAGCGCTTCTCGCCATTTAACTAGTTTCGGTCCCCTAGGAGCTCTCTAGTGCAAGGTGAGCTCCCGTTTTTGCCAGAATCAGTGCCAGGCCAGAACATCTAGTAATTATTTTGCGTCAAACGTGGGAATCCCCCAAGGAGGCAAACCCGAGGGGTGCACGGGATTGGCAGGCGAGTAACCGTGTTGATGCGATCGATCACTGCTTTCCAGTACCCTGCTGAAGAGGGCAGGTCCACACCGCATGGAACGTTTCTGCCCCAAGTTCCCCACACTGAGGGCATGGCTGCAGTTGTTGTATAATCCTGTCGGGTGTCAGGTAAGCCCTGTGTTGGAAATCAAATTTCATCAGTTTGTACCTGCTTCTAGGGGAAATGGTGCATATGTTCTCCAGGATTCTACCCTAGTCCTCATCGGCAAGCTGTAATTCCAAATTAGTCTCCCATCACACCTTTCGATCTGTCAGAGAAGCACGAATGTTAGCATGTATGCCTCGGTGGAGGCATGTAACCGCTTTAACATGATCACAAAGCAGCTGTCTCTCCAGTTCCCCACTGGTTCCTGATCAGAGCCACTATTGAGGAACTCAGGAACGAAGAGGGCCCCTCTAGTTTAAATAGTATATGGTCAAGTTGAAATAGAATCACCAAGAATAAAGATGCCTGGGCCTATCCCGAACACTTCCACACACCGAACTCATGCAGCATTCGGAAAACACAGTCTAAAAACAGCGAGAGGACTCGCGGTCGGCCGACCCAGAGCCGTTCAGATTTCAGGAGGACCTAAAGTTAAAATTAATGTTCCTGATGAAATAGTGACTCTCAATAATATGAGTTAATATTATCTCAAATAGCTTTTTGCCTTAATTGAAACACGATGACTGTATATAACGCTGCTGTCGTAATTATCTCCAGAGCCTGCATCAATGAGGTTTCGGTGATGACCCTGGAATTCAGGCTGCACCTTCTTCAGGGTGCTGAGAATGAGAGGAGGTCAAAGGGTCTTGGTGCCAAACGGGGGAAAATGCTGTGTAATCATTGAGACTAAGGGCCATATGTATGAACACATTTTCCCATAGACACAGAATGGGTAAAACCCTTTGATACATCTGGCCCCTAATGAGTCAAGCGACTGCTGCCACAAAAAGCCCCGGAAATAGATGGACACCCCCTGTAGGGGAAGTCTTCCAGAATGATTCTTGACAATGCTAGCAAAGCAGCTAGTGGAAAGGTGTAAGGTGGCATCTCAAAGCATCATGATTCATAAGGTCTGAGAGATAAGGTGGGTCTTGTCTGTAAGAGGACACAGAGGGACTCACATCCACAGGCCTCTGCTTCACAACGGGTTATTCACAGACCCATCAAGGGAAGTCAGCAAGGAGGGATTCCGAATCCTCAAATGCATTGTTCTGATAGCCACTATGGCCCAATGCAGTAGGAATTGTCAAACGGGAATGACTCATTTCACAGTCAAGTCCTTAACGGGGAGTAATTCCCCATGTCAGTAAAGGACTAGAAACCGGGTTACCCCGTAGGCTGCAAGGAGTCTAGTAAAGGAATAGTTTAATTTCAAGAGCTCATCCAGAATGCATAGGATACGCTTATAAATTATAGTTATAGTAGATAGACAATATTTTCAATGCATACGGATGTTTAAGTCCCCAATGAGCTACATGGACAAAAAAGAGTAAGTCCGATAAATTCTGCTGAGATTCAAAGCATCCACCTTCTGTGGTTTTTGCAGAGATGTTACCTCAGGTATAGATGCTTTGACTACAGATGTTGCTCTGTCAGAAAAGGATGCAGTTTGCAAACATGACCACATTATAGCTACTAAAGTGCTTTACCGAAATGTTTTTCATTAAATAAATATATAAACAAGAGCTAAAAATAAATATAAATATACCAAAATATTCAGAAAATATAATATATAGAATTATGAAACAGCAGGAATATTTAATAATTGATACTGCAAATATGTAAACAATGCAAGCACCAGGACAGTTACATGATGTAAGTATGGTGAAAAGTGGCGCATATCATTAAACATAAATAGAGTTCCTTTTGAGCCAAACACACAATATGAGGATTATAGAGTATAATGCAGGGTATTCCAACCAAAAATACTTGTAAGGATGTGAAAAATAACAGTATATCATAGGGTTGTGAGCGTAGAAAGAGTCTGCAATTCCATATGCTCATTCAGTCCATTTATTACTGTATCTAGATTAAATATGTTCTTGTAGCAGAAATAGGTTAGGCAAGTTTCCACCTTGTGGTGGGGGTATCACTTTCACAATCACAGTCCTTTTGAAGTTCAAGGCTGAGTAATGTTTGTCCAGAAAATGTTGTACAAGAGGGGTATTTCAAGCCCTGCTGACATGCCTGCTTTTGTGCTAGGAAATACTTAGATTATTCTTGTGGCTAATTTTATTGACTATATTACACTTAGGGGGCAATTACGATCTTGTTAGGAAGGCCTCCAGACAGGTTCTGGAATGAGCAAATCCGACTGAATCTTCTCCTGTTCTGAACGACCAAGTACGATGCGAATATCTCGTCCCGCATCGACCAAATTGTTTCCGAACCAGATCCTGTCAGTCCGACTCGTTCGTAGCCGAATCGTGCTGCACAATGGAGCTGGCTTCTGAACGAGCGAATACAATGCACGATTCGGACAGCCATATTGACTCAGTTTCAGCGAGACGAAACAGCTGTGGGAATCGGACTTCGGGGGCTGTAGCAGGCCCCCCTTTACCCGAGACCCTCCTAAGCGGTCCCGTGGGGGTACCCAATGGTCCCCCCTTTCCATGCATGCACATTGTGGTGGGCACCATGGGGTGCCCACCACAGGGTGTACGCTTTTCCCCAACCAGCCCTTTTTTCTATGGGAGCCTGGTACACATTTGGTATACAGGCTCCCATAGAGTTCAATGGGAGTCCGAGCGAACCGAGTCCGTCACCATACGGGTGCACCAGAATCAGTCATTCGGATGCGAGGTGCACAATTCGTTAGGAAAGCCCTCCAGATCTGAGTCGCACAAAGGGCTTTTCTAGCGAGATCATAATCGGTCCGTTAGTTTTGGTAGGCAAAGTTTAACATCAATGTACTGAAAAATCTTTAGTGATGGCAGTTTGATCACACCGAGAGATGTGAGCACAATTGAAATAGCAGAGCTACGAGACCATGCTGTTGTTATATTAATGTGTGGCATTTCATCAGTTCTATATGTGTGAATTACATATTAAGGAGTTTTTCCCTTTGAAAGCAAAAATAGTTTTCTTAAGGTGTATCCCTGAAAACCCAGATTTTAGATAATTTTGCTGATCGAGTTTCTCAGTGGATTTAACTTGGGGAAGACAACTCTACAAACCCACATTTCTGGACAAATCCTGTACCCTATTTACACCAACTTCGACAACATCCGAGTTGACAAGCCCATATCAGTTGCTTGGAGATACCACAACCCCATCAAGCTCAGTATCCCCAACCAATGCACCACTGCCAGATCAGCCTCCTGAAACTGGAACAGCATACTGACAAGGACTGAAACACTGCTCTCAATATCCACTGACCCAAACACAGCAACAGCCACCCCAAAGCAATCAAGAATCTCAACAATTGGATCACCTCCTGTGCTAACTCCCTGGCCTTCCTCAAACACAGCAATACAGCAATAGCCAGACCCTAGGCCAGTTGGTACACTGATGAAGTGATGAAACACCACTGCAAGCAACTAGAACACAAAGGGAGAATGAGCCAGGATAATGCAGACAGAAGCATGTACAAATCCGCCTTTGGACTCTACCACAAAATGATCCAGACCACCAAACGCACAGCTCTGGCAGACTGCATCAATGCCACCACCAACAGCAATGGGAGAAAATGTATCTTTTCTATTATGAAAGATTTTAACTTGCCATCGGCCTCCTCCAACTCGATTACCCATTCACAGAACCTCTGCAACAAGCTCTCTCAATTCTTCAGCAGCAAGATCACTGTAGTTTACATCAGCTTCAGCCCACAACCAGATCCAACAAACCTTGCCTAACTCCTCATGATTTTGTTCAAAGGAACAATGCTACCCACATTTGTGTGTCATCACCCCAGGAGAAACCACCGCTCTGCATCAATTCTGATGAGGCTGGAAGCTCTGTGCCCGACATAATTTCCGATGAGGTTTTGTTGGGTTTTGCATCCCTTCATGCTAGTTTTGGTGGACCATTATGTTAAGCCAGGAGGAGCTCTCTCTCATGCCAATAAAGGGTCCAAGATCTGAGGCACCACTTGGGTTTTAGAAACTCACTCCAGCAGATGCCAGCGTGGCTCAGGCAAGTCCAGTTGCAGGTCCAGGCAGGTCAAGAGCAGCAGGGCAGCTGGGCAGTTAAATAGAAGCCTCCGGAGCCGGTTGTGTCTCTATCGCTTAGCACAGAAGGTCATTCAGGTGACCAATGGAGTCTCTAAGACAGAGATGAAGGGAACAGGTCCAGTCTTTCTTTCCAGCAAGCAAGCCAGGCCTCAGTCAGCAGGGTAGTCCTCTGGCAAGCAGGGCAGTCCTTTTTCTGTAGTATTCACAGGGCCAGGAGTGTACTGAAGAGTGGGACTGAGAGCCATGTTTTTCTTTCTTGTCTCTCCCTTTGGAGAAACGTCTGGAGACCGTGCTAGTTCCAGCCTGTCTGCAGGCATAATAGGCTATTTTGAAGCTCTTTGTGTGTGAGCTTAGGCAGTGTATTTAAATTGCAAGGGGGCTGTGCCCAGCTCCAACCATCCTGTCTTTGGTAGCCTATTCTGCCAAGATCTCGCCCCCTATTTTTTGGGTATCTGGCAGGAATACACAAAGACCAACTGCTAACTACACCTAGTCATGTGACCCAGAAACAGGATGCAGGCAACAAATTGTTAGGACAAAAATGCCAACATTTCTAAAAGTGTCTTTTTCAGAATTGTGATTTAAAACCAGACTTTACTATTGGTGAGGTTTTACATTGCAGTTCTTCAGACAGCAAACATGACTTTCTGACCTGCTCCCAAACAAACGTTGTCATTTACTAAATTGTAATAAGGTAACTCAGTGTTATCCTGTATGAGTGTTCGGTCTTGAAGTAGTGAATTTGAGAGTTTTTGACTACCAAGACATATAAAACTTAAAAGTACAGGTCCAAATGTTTAAATACAACTCACCCTGTCCTATGGGCTGTTTAGTGCATACCTTGGGAGAGACTAATATGTAATATATAGGGAGTTTCTGGCTTGTCAAGGGGATTATTTTGCCATGTCGATCTGGAAGTTTAAAACTGCACAAAGGCAGAACTCATACATGTTTAAAAATATTACTTAAGTGGTTAGCACAATAATTGTTGCAATCCCACTAGAAGCATTTCATTTACAGGCCCTAGGTACATGTAGTACCATTTTACGGGGGACATATAAGTAAATTAAATGTGCCAATTGGGATTAAGCCAATTGTACCATGTTTCAGGAGAAAGCACAAGCATTTTGACACTGGTTTGCAGTGGTTTGCAGTGGTAAAGGGCACAAAGTCCTAAAGCCAAAAGAATAAAATAAATCTGAAAAATAGAACAGTTGATGGTCAAAGGTTTGGTGGTTACCTTGCTGAGAGGGCCAAGACCAACAACATGCAACTGTCCTGCCATTGATGAAGAAACCTCTGTGGACCCTTCAATACTCACCACTGAAAGACCAATCACCTGATACCATTCGAAGGCAAGGAATTAGAGAAGATTTTTTACAGACACCTCATTGAATGTCTAAATAACCATCAACTTCTCAAAACCAAACAGTCTGATTTCAGACCCAACCACAGCACAAAAACTGCCCTCATCGGCACCAAGGATGACAACCACATCACTCTGGAAAGAGGAAACATGGTGGCCGTCATCCTCCTAGACCTCTGTGCAGCATTTGACACTCTTCCACCCTATCCTCATCCTAGCCTACATAACACTGGAGTACAAGGACAAGCACTCCGATGAATCTGCTCCATCGTGACTGGAAGAACCCAGTCTGCCAACCTCACTGTACACCTCGGACACCACAAACTCATCAGCAGATCCTCCCTGAACGTGAACCTTTAATGCATACATAATCCACTAGCCAGTATGATTCACTCCCACAAACTCAATGTCCTCCCCAATGCCAATGACACACAATTCATTATCTTTATAGCAGACAAGATGCACAAGGCCTCATTTACCATCGGATCGTCACTTTTTATGACGTTCTGTGGTGCAGGACCCTGCTCCAAATTTAAGAGGCAGTACTATCCACTTTTTTGACTTAATGCTGCCTCGTAAATAGTGTCCCCTTTATTGTAGTTTTTGCGCTAAAGGGGCATGCAATGGGTGTTGCTGGGGGCGTTCCCAGTAACATTCATGGAATTTTGACACTGCCCCAGTTTTATGAGAAATCGTAATTCTAAGACAGTGCCAAAAACTTACGCCTCCCCAGGGGAGGCGTAAGGGAGGCACAATGAGGAGAAATATTTTTATTTCTCCTTTTTTTGTGTGCTACATTCGAAGGAACCCCAGCAGCGAAGGGGACTTCATCCCCCAACCAAGAGTGCACCAGTAGTGAAGAAAGGGGGGGGGGACTCCATTGAGTTGCCAGCTTCTGATTTTTTATTTTCCTCCCCATGCCAATATTGGTCCCACAGACCCCATCCGCTGGGGCCTGGTCACTTCTTTTTTTTAAAACTATTTGCTTTTAAGGGGTGCTGCTGCCATTCCATAGCAAACTGTAATGTCCGAGAGGTGGGCACCCCGGGACATTGCTGGAGCTGGCCCTGGGGTCTGGCAGTCCTCCGGGCCATTTGTGGCTCAATGAGGGGGGCCACGCGGACCCCTCCATATAATTAAGTCCTGGGGAGATGGTGGTCCCTGGGGTTGAGTGGGGACCTGGAGCCCCCCACACACTTTTTTAAATGTTGCCCTGGGGTCTGCTGGGGGCCACATGTTCCCCCCTGCATTTCAGAAAATTAGCCCTGGGGAGGTGACGGTCCCCTGGGCTGCGTTGGGGGCTGGAGCCCTCCCACGCATTGTAGTAAAACATAGCCCTGAGGAGGTGGCGGTCTCCGGGGCTGCGGGGGGGCCAGGTGCCCCCACATTTCAAACAATTAGCCCCAGGGAGGTGGTGGACTCCCACATCTTTATTTTAATTGCCCCGGGGACCTGGCCACCCAGGGGCCAAAACTAAACAAAGCAAGGAAACCTGAGTTTCATTTTTTTAAGCATCCACCGCAAATCCCACTGAAATATTTTTTTGAATGCTTTTTTTTGGCCATTGGGGTACCTGTGGGATTCCCTGATCAGGGCTACTGGGTCAGGGTGTTTCTACCATGCCCCCTTTTCATGTTTTTTACTGTTTTTTCTTGTGACTCGGTTCAACTGGGTCACAAGATGGCTGCCAACATTTCCTGGTTTGAAGTGCTGTCAACCAATCAGATGGGAGTCAGAATTTGGCAAGCATCAATGTCCCTCGTTAATATTGGGCAAAATCTGTAACTTCTGGTTCACAGTGATGGGAAAGAAAATACATAAACAAAATAAAAGATGCCGTTACTATAAACACCCAAACTTATATATATCTTATTTCCCGCTCAATCGGGCAACTTCCCAAAAACAACCATAACAATATTACCCAAAAAGTTATAATAAAAACTGTTGAAAGAATACATAAGGAACCTGTCCAAGTGAATAGGACATATCGGGAATCTGTGAAATTAAAAAAAGAAAGCAAGGAGTTAAAAACCTGGCATCCTGAAACCTACCTTGATGAGGATAAGGAATTAAATGTTTTGCTGGACTCATGAGAAGTTTCACTGAGGGGACGTATTGTGTCTAACTGCGTTCTCCCACTCTATTATGGGTTGTCACACTCTGTAATAGATTGAAAGTACTGTTATTAGAGATGCTTATTTGTTTTTCCTTGTGTGAGTTTTAACCAGTGGTGGAGGTTTATACAAATTACTTTTTCTTGTAGGGCTGACTCATCCAGATGAGGGAAGACTTCTAGACAATTATAAATTTGGGTATCAACATGAAATAGGCAGGTGATGAATCCAATGACTCTATGAGAAAATATGATTTGTAGAACTGACATACCTATTGTGTCTTAATTTTCACAAGAAAATGTTCCTGAATATAAGCATCAATTTAGTGGTTTGGGATTGAGTTTAATTAATTTTGACCATGTGGGCTATACAGTGATTGATAAATATATATGGTTGTTGAATGGTGTGCAACCGATCATTTACTTCTACACAGATTACTCTTTTTTTGCATGGAATATATGCAACACTCAGGATCAATCATGTGAATGAGTTAGATGTAGTCTTATAAATATATTTGGCAGGTTGAGAATAATCAAATAATGTTGGTAGCAGCAGCTTAAATAGTTCTAATAAAGTGGTTGAGGATTGAATGTATTCTTTCCACTTGAACAGTATATCGATTTTCAAAACTTAAAAGTGCTCATTAATAATCTATTTTTTATGAATGATGGTAATGCGACATTTGTAATACTTTGGGTGAATCATGTGATTTAATCCAAACTATCACCATATGATATGTAGTGTTCAGTATAACTCACTCCCTCACAATGTACTGCTAATTACCTCACATATTACATCATCGGTGACAAGTTCTACGATATCATGGTTTACAATACTGGAATGTCATAAATGACATAATTGAAGACAACACCGTGCATGGCGGGTTGTTAGTTCTAGTTAATTGACATAACTATAATTGGTGCATTTAAGTGGTTTTTGTTATGTTTATATATATCTGCCAACATCAATCTGCTAGCCATGTGTGCACAGCAAAGGATTGGATGCAGACTCCAAAATTACTGCTCAAATCCCATTTATTTAAGCATAAGACTCCTTTACCGCCATTATGCATTTTGGCCGACACATGCGTCTGATCACATTACGAATGTGGTGCCAATTTTCTTTATTTAAATACCTATTAAGTCATTACATATATTGAAAACATACCATGCATTGCTCATGTACATGTCTAACAGAATCATTTAATTGTGCACATTTTGATGAATTACATTTCAGTTTTAAACTTCTTATTTGTGATTCAATCTTTACAAAATTATGAATCTATGAATCCATTTGGACACGCCAACATCACTTGATTTGAAAATTGGTCAGTGCTTTCTAAAATTAATCATGATAAATGTGACTTTTACATTCTTACAATATAAACAGTTATAAAGAGTAACTGAATACTCATATTATAGTTCACTATATTGTTTTGTAAAGCAGAATCATGATTACAGATACACCATTGTGCCCAAGTGGGCAAATGATTAATCAAACACATTCCGTTTCAAATTAACTTATTTCAATAACTTGTGCATATGTATGATGCATAAAGTTAAAAATGTTTTTGTCAACTTTAATACAAAACAATTAAATAACAAATCATTGTGATAAAAAAGGATGAAAGGGATTTCCATGAATATACTGTTTAAAAAAATCATTTGAGTCAGGCAGTGAAGATATGGACTGCTTATAAATGACGGTACAAGTTACATTCAAACAACATGAATATAAGGATCTATGTAATTCATCGTCAGCATTTAAACTATTCAGTTTTCTGCAGTCAAGTTTGAGAATATATTTAATTTACAGCTGTCTGAATAGCACCTCTTGGGCTCCACCCCTTTTGCTACTTTGTATTGCATCCGCATGAAACACCTTAACTGCATTACATCATGAAATGTGCACTTCTGCAATATTTATATATGTATATGTATATCTATATCTATCTATATCTATCTATCTCTCTATCTATCTCTCTCTCTCTCTCTCTCTCTGTGTATATATATCGTGAACAAGGAGGTTTCCCTCCGAAACGCGTCGAGTGACTGGGCGTTTGGAAAATAAATAAACGCGCTGACAAGAAAGTGGCCTGGACATCGTTTCTTTTATACAAGATACGAATTGTGAGGAGTTTGGGAGTCGCGACCAGGTCTGGGCCCGCCGCTGCGAGTGGTTCGGGTTTTCTGTGCGAACTTTGGAAGTGGTGTATAGATATATATATATTACCTACTGGCGGTCGCCAGTAGGTAGTTATAGTTAGGACCCTCTTACCATAGGAAATCCGCAACATTCTATTTGGAATAACTTTGGCGCCGGTCGACGAATCCTCGCGAAATTTTCAAAACTAATGGGGCGCTACGCTCCGCTCCTACCATGAAAGTCTCGGGGGGATTCGTCAAGCGGGGGCTGAGAAAAAAGGGGGGTCCCAAAACGCGTTTTTCCCATGCATTTTTCCATAGGACCTTTAGACACAGCTACAGCCCGAACGGCTGAACAGAGTTACTTGAAATTTGGCAGAGAGGCAGTCTACAGGTCAAGGAAGTGCCTTTTGTAGGTTTGGTGTAAATCTGTTCAGTAGATCCTGAGAAAATTGCATTTAAATCAATATATATATCTGTGGCAGCTTACGGTGCGCTTACCGTGCGCTTACGGTAAGCTTACCGTACGCGTACGGTGCCGTGCGCGAGCGCGATTCTGATTGGCTGTTAGATCTTAGTAAACATTCGAATCGGTCGAAACCAGGAAGCGGCGGCCGCCATTTTCTCTCTCGCACTCTGAGGGGGGAGGAAAAACAAAAAACATGTAAAGGGGCTGTTTAGAAGGTGTCCCCAAAGAACTCCCAAGGCCAAAAATTCAATTTTTTTTTTTAAATCGCCGATTACGCTTACCGTACGGTAAAAATTATTTTAAAAAAACAAAATACCCACACTCTCCCCCCCCCGTGTGCAAATGGTGCCCGATGTGCACCATTTGTGCATGGCATATAAATTTAACGGAAAATTAAAAGATTACCTTTCACAACGAAGCGCATAATATGTCCTCCATGTGCGCACGGTGCGCGAAGCGCATCGTGCGTACATGGCCCATCGAGCGTAACGTGGGCACGCGGTGCGCGTAGCGCACCGCGTGCCCACGGTGCGTGCAGGCACTAACAGCGTAAAGTGGGCGCGCGGTGCGCGAAGCGCACCGCGTGCTCACTGTGCGCGCACGGTGCGCGAAGCGCACAGTGCGCGCATGGAACGAACTGCGTTAAGTGGGCGCGCACGCCACGAATGGCGTAAAGTAACTTAGCATTTAAAAAAACGTACAATTTCACTGAAAAAACCATAGGTTTCACACACGTTATAGTTAGGAATTAGCATTTAAAAAACCTTGCAAATTCACTGAAAAACCATAGGTTTTACACATGTTATAGTTAGCTGGACATTTTACTGATAAAAAACCATTGAAATTCCCCCGTTATAGTTAGTGCAGGCAACTATAACTCACGCGACCGCAATCCTCTGCTGATTACATATGTGTCTTTATGAAAAAAAAATATTTGTAATATATGTATAGCTAAAATTTAATGGAAGAAGACATGGGCAAATAAGTGTCTAAATACAGTATTAGCATCAGCAGAGGATTGCGGTCGCGTGAGTTATAGTTGCCTGCACTAACTATAACGGGGGAATTTCAATGGTTTTTTATCAGTAAAATGTCCAGCTAACTATAACATGTGTAAAACCTATGGTTTTTTCAGTGAATATATATATAGATAGATAGATATATGTTTCCAGAAGTTCGTTGTGAAATCACCGCTCTCCTCCCTCGCGACGCCGGTGCCAGCAACGGTCACAACTCCGCTTTAAATGTTTTCACCAGGATAAGATCCGAGAATTCTCAGAAATAAATCCAGCGGCACACCAAGGACAACACAATAAACCTTTATTGTGTCAAAAAAACAGAACTACGCGTTTCGGCGAAGCCTTTGTCAAGTTGCTGACCTGTGCCTAAATTCCCCTAGAAATACAGGTCATGGTTGATAGACATGAAAGAAACATTGCGAGCGCCCCGTATGGTTCAAAACAAAAAACAAATTCATTCATCAACAATCATTTTTTCGATAATTTTTCTTCTTCACACAGACATGTGCAATTAGAATTCATAATCATAAAGGGCGAAGGAATAATTATAATTATAAACATTGGTGATGTACCCAAAATGTCAGCCATCTCATAGGCAAGTGCCTATATCACCTAAGAGCCCAATTATTGCACATTCTGTCAAGCGAAAAATAGAATTCATAATCAAAATAATAACATAATGATAATATAATGAATCGAAATAACCTGACATACGGCACTTTCAATTTCATAAAAGGCGAAAAATATATATATATACGCAAACAAGGGTAATGTACCCACAATATCAACCATCTCGTAGGCAAGTGCCTCTGTCACATAAAGGCCCAATTGTTGCACATTCAATTTTTTAATTAGAAAAAGGGAAAATTATTATATAAATCTAAATTGCTATTGGTAATGTACCCAATCCATCTGTCATACGAGGGGTCAGTACCCAATCACTATGCAAAGGGCTATTATCGAGAATTCAGATGCCATTGTCCAAACCTAATCAATTAGACGTTTGGACATGTGCGTTTATCGTTGCGCTTATATCTGTCTGCCAGTCAGGTCTATATTGAAATCCACATCATTAAAGGGGAACATGTATAAGGGCATGTAGGTCAGATACTGTTTGTAATATGTGCAAGACAACCCTGGTAAACCAGTAAGATAAAAATAATAATAATAACAACAGTCAATGAAAGAACCACCAAGTGAGTAATAAAGTACAGGTAAAAGTAAAAGTAAAGATAGGTGCAGATAATCTCAATTACTACGCTAAGCCTAGCTAGTAGTGTGAGGATAATGAATCATGCTCAATCAGTCAAATCAATGTTCTAAGGTAATATTCCCAGACAACCATTATATATATCTGCCCTATGCTATCATATTTAAAATGGTGCAATGTTAAAAATACACTCAGTACGGTAGTGCAGAGAGGAAACAAAAGCACTTTCAGTTGCTCCATTTAATAAAATCTGTTTTCAAAGTAGATATTGAAGGCCAAGTTGAACTGTGGGAGTTACTTTGTGTGGGTGGGAATAGACATTGCCACAGGAAGTTACTCGGTTTGAAACAGTAAGGACATATGGTATGCCAGCTCACATTCTGTAGCAGTCCATGTTTTTAAGAACCAGATAACTGCTGTTAGAAAGCTGTGTGAATGTTGGTCTGATTGTGGGAGTTGGCGTGTTTTTAAGAAAGCAAGCAAGATTGGGGGCTGTAAGGTTAGAAGCGTCGTGCAGTTGGACATTCTTGCATAGTAATGGATGACTGCCATTGTGGTCCCACTTTTCACCTGTGAGAAAGTTATGTATCCTCTTTAACACATCGATATGTAAATGCGAGAAACCACTGCTCGTAAATAAACGCGCAACCTTATATAATAAAATACAACATGACAAACAACATGTACACCTAGCAGACACAACAACACTACGTACTGTGGGAACCATGGCTAGCCATGTACACAAACCAAACGTAGCACCTCTGCCACACAAAGCAGAATGCGGATAGAGATGGAAGCAAAGTATGTGCCAAGGTGGCAAGTGATTGTCGATTATAAAAGTATACAATGCAAAGTCTTGAGGGGATGTGCCAGACAGACTTGAGTATGCAGAGCACAGATATGTACATGTCAACATACACTGATGGTCTATTGAGTGAAGTGGACAGTGGACGCAACCATGATAGTACAGTCAGTAGAGAAGTTTACAAAAACATAGCGTGTATGTGCCCCCTACCCCCCAAATCTTTAGCTTAGTAGGCTGGCTCGGCATACGCAAGGCTAGCGTAGGGGTATGAATAAAAGGCACGTTTCTCTGGGTGTGGTTCTCTTCCGGAATGGCAAACATGTCTGTCAGGTCTGCGCAGCTTGCACCGCCACGAGGCTGATGCCGTGAGCGAAGGTGGCTGCGGCAATAATGCTCTCAGCCTGCTGGTACCCAGAAACCGTCATAGCCTTTGCGATGCACATATGCCCCACAGTTCAACTTTCGACACCGCCGTATGTGAAAGAGGGCCCACCACGTGCCGGCGGAAGCTTTTGGGCCGAGGTCTGCAAGCTGGGAAGGCTCCTGAGATCAACGCTGGCTACCGCGACACAGGCAGACAGCGCCCAGCCTGAGGCCCAGCACCGTGGAGTGCTCTGTATACTACTAACACAGTAGTCCAACAGGTACCAACAGTGGAACGGTGTTTTCATCCCACAATGGATGATGTTAGAACTGCATTTGAGAGGGCAGATGAAGGTACTTCCTTCGACCAGGTGTAACCAACTCTAGGTCCCAACAGTGGAACGGTATCTTGATCCCACAATTTACGATGTCTGATATTACCGGCTGCTTGTTGGTTTTCACAGAACTCCCTCTGTTGAGGTGCATCAGACTCTGTGCTCCCGTAGCTAATTGCTGCACATGATTATTGGGCTTGGCTGACTGCAGTTGCTGGAGTACACCGCGGTACAGCAGGTCCGAACAGTGAAATGGGGTCTTGATCCCACAATGTACGATGTTAGAACTGCATCTGAGAGTGGAGATGAAGGTACTCCCTTCGACCAGGTGCAACCAACTCTAGGTCCCAACAGTGGAATGGTGTTTTGATCCCAAAATGGACGATGTGTGATATTACCTGCTGCTTGTTTTTCACAGTACTCCCTCCGTTGAGGTGCATCACACTGGGCTTCCGTAGCTAACTGTTGCACATAATTATTGGGCTTGGTTGACTGCAGTCGGTGGAGTACACTGCGGTACAGCAGGTTGGAACAGTGAAACGGGGTCTTGAGTCTCTGATTGAGGAAGTTAAAGTCTGTGATGATTTGTGTGTACACCCTCCAATCAGGTGCAACCAACTCCACGCTTTCGAATCCAACGGCACGTGGCTGTGAGGCATTAATGACCACTGCCTCTGGCCTACACTGCGGTCAGCAGGGCTCAGAATTCAGATCGAGTGGTGATTGTTTAATTACAGAATCCAGTAGGCAACTAACTACAACGTCTATTTAAATATACACAATATCCTTTTAGTATACTTGCTTGAAGAACATTTTTTAGATGACTTATAGGTCTAGAACAATGACCAAATTCTTCTTGTTGGTGGTAAAGAACACTGAATAGCAGTCTACACTGTGGACAGCAGAGATTGCAATTCGATTTGTTTTGATTTATTTCTTGCTGAGTTTTTTGTAATTTATGTTGTTGTATTTTGTGAAGAGGAAGAGAGAAAAAGTATTCATGGATGACTGTGCTCACTACTGCCTTCAATTTACACGGCAGACAGCAGTGTTCACAATTCAGATCGAGTCACTATTGTAGATGACGCAGTCCTGTAGGCAAAAGACATTGCTCCAGTGCGCACTGTCCGCACCACGCACAGGCATCATCACAGGGTCCGCACATGGTTTTTGTTGCTTCGCGTATGACAAACTGGGCAGCTCAAGTCAACGCCACGTGGTTGTGGGCCGTTGCTGACCGCTCGCTGGCCTACACTGCAGACAGCAGTGTTTACAATTCAGATCGAGTCGCTATTGCAGATGAGGCAGTCCTGTAGGCAACAGACATTGTTACTAATACGGCCCACCCGCAGTACGCATCATCGCTGGCTGTACACATGCTGAATGCTTTTGATGTGGCTATCTGAGTGCACTAGACCTGAAGGACCCTTTATGATACAATCTTTTTGTGTATTATTTCAGATCTACTGCCTGTATCTCAGTATACCACAAGTTATGGTTCTTTTACGAAAGAATCTTTTCGGTATTATTCCAAATCAAGTGTCCCTACCTTACTGCAGCACAAACTATTGACCCTTTAATTATTGAATCTCTGTGTGTGATCCAATGATTGCTGTTGTAGTTGATGCTAGCAGCAACCATTCCCTGAGGGCTGGTTTACACTCACCAAACGCGCATTCAGAACAGACTTCACTGGATATGTGACCCTGGTAATAAAAAGGAGTCGAGCGCACGTGCCCGTACTCACTTCCACTATCTATCTGTGTCTGTGTGTTCATTATCTATGCATGATACTGCCCCTGGGCCATACCACATTACCTTGTGCTGTGGACAGCGTATGCAAACATGTTACCTCTGGCAGTGGGGAGAACTTCTGTTATGTAGCTTTTAGATGCATGGCTATTACAGGTGGAAGGCTACTTTACAGAGCATGAATATTGATGAAGATGATGGTTGCATGGTGTGTGCAGTGTCAGATATGTGTACATAGCAAAAGGTTTTCAAAAAAGCTCTCTAAGCAGAAGAGGAGTCTCTCATCAAACGCCTTAGAGAGAATGACTAAAATGGTTAGGGTCCTCCAACTGTACAATGGGAAATGTTATGAACCAATCAAATGCTTTTCTATAAGGTCACATGGCAATCGCACACCTAGCACGCAAGGAGGCCGCACCTGACGCGACTTTGAGAAATTGTATGTACCATAATATAAGTTTATTACAGTTAGAAATATATAAATGTTTAAAATATTTTAGATTATCGCTTGTTCTCATATACACTTTAAACTTATTTAGATATAGTTTTGAGACAAAACAAATGAGGTAATGGTGTACCCCATGCGATACCACACATCTATGACGTAACACAGGGCCTGGCAGCGTGCACTCGTCGCATACGCAACGCACAGCGGGCACAACCCCATACGCACATGATGTAAGGCGCGGCTTAGTACTGCGTACCAGTCGCATACCAAAGTAGCAGCTGGCGCGACCACATACGTATATGATGTTATGCGGGACGCGGTGCAACGAGCCCGTCGGATATGAAATGCGCATCCTTTACGAGTTTAGCAATATGGCGGATAGGATTTGCATGCTGATAGAGCTTGGTACGCTACCGGTACGGGACTTCAGTTTTCTCAAAAAAAGAAAAAGATATAGATACTTTTTTGGGAAGATATAAAACATTACATATTTTTTTAAATTACTTTAAAAAAAGTATGATAGAGTTCCAAAATATCACAAAAAAAATTGAAAAAATATAGGTTTTATAAATATTAAAATATGAAATTAACATTTAAAAAACTTTAGAAATTCACTGAAAAAACCATAGGTTTTACAGACATTATAGTTAGGAATTAACATTTAAAAAACCTTAGAAATTCACTGAAAAAACCATAGGTTTCAGGGACGTTATAATTAGTTGGACATTTGACTCATATAAAACCAGAGAAATTCGCCTGTTATAGTTAGTTGAGCTAACTATAACTCGCGCGCCCGGAATGCACTGGTGATGACGTCACATATTACATCACTCATGACATGGTCAGTGACATCACTGATGACATCTTTTTTCAGTGATATATATATATATATATCCATGCTCCAGCTTGTACCAACAACGTGAGAGGCACTCGATGAACACCACTGAGCTACATGCTTCAGACTCCTTGAAAGGTATGGAGAATGTCGACTCGCTGATCTCTTTCACAGCCTAGTCACCTTCAACGCCTGATGCATTTCTAAATTTATCTTTTTCAAAGGCTCGTAATGGTTAGATGGAAACACGCACCGTCCGATCACCAGCTCTTATATATACTTGATTGTGCCCCCCCTAATGGGCTGTTGTGGATGAAACTGTGCAGAGTATTCTGTGAGTTGTGGTACGGGGGAAATGCGTTTCCTTTAAAGTGCGTATAATGTCCTGCTGAAAACATTAAAAGCCTGCAGATGGGTCTCAGCGGGACGGGCTCTTCCTAAATTCTGTGGAGTTTCTCCTCATGTAGAGGCCAATGAATATCAACCCCAGAGGCCCCCTATGTACATGGGGTGGTGCTCTCTCGGCGGTTTGGCCACCACCTAATATCCATGCTCCAGCTTGTACCAAAAATGTGAGAGGCACTTGATAAACACCACTGAGCTTCAAGCTTCAGACTCCTTGAAAGGTATGGAGAATGCCGACCCGCTAATCTCTTTCACAGCCGTGTCACATTCAACGCCTGACGCAGTTCATCTTCTTTTTCAAAGGCTCGTAATGGTGAGATGGAAGCACGCACAGTCTGATCACCAGGTCTTATATATATCCTTGATTGCGTGCCCCCTAATGGGTTGTTATGGATGAAACTGTGCAGAGTATTCTGGAAGCTGTGGTGCGGGGGAAAATGCATTCCCTTTAAAGTGCGTATAATGTCTTGCTGAAAACATTAAAAGCCCGTAGATGGGCATCAGCGGGATGGGCTCTTCCTGAATCCTGTGGAGTTTCTCCTCATGTAGAGGCCAATGAATAAGTACCCCAGAGGCCCCCTATGTACATGGGGTGGTGCTCTCTCGGCGGTTTGGCCACCGCCTAATATCTATGCTCCAGCTTGTACCAACAACGTGAGAGGCACTCGATAAACATCACTGAGCTGCAAGCTTCAGACTCCTTGAAAGGTATGGAGACTGCCGACCCGCTGATCTCTTTCAAAGAGGTTTCACCTCCAACATCTGACGCGTTTAGAACTTTATCTTCTTTTTCAAAGGCTCGTAATGGGGAGATGGAAACATGCAGAGTCCGCTCACCTGCACTTATATATACTTGACTGCGCGCCCCCTAATGGGCTGTTCTAGATGAAACTGCACAGAGTATTCTGGGAGTTGTGGTGCGTGGGGAAATGTGTCCCTTTAAAGTGCATGTAATTTCCTGCTGAAAATATTTAAACCCCGCAGATGGGCCTCAGTGGGACAGGTTCTTCCTAAATCTTGTGGAGTTTCTCCTCATGTAGAGGCCGATGAATATCAACCCCAGAGGCCCCCTATGTACATGGGGTGGTGCTCTCTCAGCAGTTTGGCCATCACCTAATATCCATGCTCCAGCTTCTACTAACAGCGTGAGAGGCACTCGATAAACACCACTGACCTGCAATCTTCAGACTCCTTGAAAGGTATAGAAAATGCCGACCCGCTGATCTCTTTCACAGACGTGTCACCTTCAACGCCCAACGCGTTTCGAAGTTTATCTTCTTTTTCAAAGGCTCATAATGGTGAGATGGAAACAAGCACTGTCCTATCACCAGCTCTTCTATATACTTGATTGCGCGCCCCCTAATGGGCTGTACTGGATGAAACTGAGCATTCTGGGAGTTGTGGTGCGGGGGGAAATACGTCCCTTTAAAGTGTGTATATTGTCCTGCTGAAAACATTAAAAGCCCACAGAAGCACCTCAGCGGGATAGGCTCTTCCTAAATCCTGTGGAGTTTCTCCTCATGTAGAGGCCGATGAATATTAACCCCACAGGCCCCCTATGTACATGGGGTGGTGCTCTGTCTGCAGTTTGGCCACCGCCTAATATCCATGCTCCAGCCTACACCGACATCGTGAGTGGCACTCGAAAAAACACCACTGAGGTGCAAGCTTCAGACTCCTTGAAAGGCATGTAGAATGCTGACCCGCTCATCTCTTTCACAGCCGTGTCACCTTCAATGCCTGACGTTTTCAGCAGGACATTATACGCACTTTAAAGGGAACGTATTTCCCCCCGTACCACAAATCCCAGAATACTCTGCGCAGTTTCATCCAAAACAGCCTATTAGGGGGCGCGCAATCAAGTATATATAAGAGCTGGTGATTGGACTGTAAGTGTATCCATCTCACCATTACGAGCCTTTGAAAAAGAAAATAAACTTCAAAACGCGTCAGGCGTTGAAGGTGACACGGCTGTGAAAGAGATCAGCAGGTCGGCATTCTCTATACCTTTCAAGGAGTCTGAAGATTGCAGCTCAGTGGTGTTTATCGAGTCCCTCTCATGATGTTGGTACAACCTGGAGCATGGCTATATATACATATATATTCCAATTGAAACTGCTCTCACAGCAAAGACACCTCACCCAACGCTTTGTTTCAACCTTCTTTTATTTGGCAAGCAGCAGCAAGCTGAAACGGGCCACACCAACAAAGTATTTCGCCAAATACTGCCATACGTGTTTCGGAAACCACTTCCCTTTATCACTGGCTTGGCATTCAGGGAGAAGGATGTTGTGCGTGTTATATGTAAGTATTTTCAATCAAACCTAAGTGGGCATATACTCGCTACGCATGCTGGTTATCGTAGTCCAATTAATATTCTTTAGTAGAAGCCGCTTATCCTTCATCTCCTCAAATAATATTCCCATCAGGTTCTTGACATGGATACGAGCCGCCTGCTGCTCAATTTGCGCCTACGAAACAGGTGCGTTGTTCCTTTGCGTGCCTAACTCGCACAACGTTCTTCTCCTCCCTCTTGCCTCTTTCTGTACCCATCTTGCTCTTGTGCACCTCTCCTACCTCTTTCTGCACCCCTCTTGCCTCTTTCTGCAGTTTCCTTTCCTCTTTCTGCACTTGGCTTGCCTCTTTCTGTGCCCCTCTTGCCTCTTTCTGCACCTCTGTTGCTTCTTTCTGCACCCCTTTTGCAAATTTCTGTAACCCTCTTTCATTTTCCAACACCTCTGTTGCTTCTTTCTGCACTTCTCTTGCTTCTTTCCACACCTCTCTTGCCTCTTTCTGTACCACTCTTGACTCTTTCTGCACTTCTTTTGCTTCTTTCTGCACTTCAATTTCCTCTTTGAGTACCACTCTTGCCTCTTTCTGCACCTCTGTTGGTTCCTTCTGCACTGCTCTTGTTTCATTCTGCACCTCCTTCGCAAATGTATGCATCCCTCTTGCCTCTTTCATCACCCCTCTTTCTTCTTTCTGCACCTCTCTTCCCTCTGTCTGCACAGGTGTTCCCTATTTCTGCACCCCTTTTCCCTGTTTCTGAAATCTCTTGCCTCTTTCTGCAGTTCTTTTTCCAACTTCTGCAACTCTGTTGCTTCTTTCTGCACTTGTCTTGCCTCTTTCTTTACACCTCTAGCCTCTTTCTGCACCCCTGTTGCTTCTTTCTACACTTCTTGTTTCGCTCTGTACCTATTGCTTTATTTTGCCCCGTCTTGCCTCTTTTTGAACCCCCTCCCTCTCTCTGCCCCTCTCTTGCCTCTCTCTGTACCTCTATTGCTTCTTTCTTCTCTTCTTTTGCTTCTTTCCACACCTCCCTTGCTTCTTTCTGCACCCCTGTTGTCTCTTTCTGTACTCGTCTTCCCACTTTCTGCACCTCTCTTGCTTCTTTCTGAATTTCACCCCTTTTCCCTTTTTTGCATCCCTCTTGCCTGTTTCTGAAGTTCTCTTGTCATTTTCTGTACCTCTCTTGCCTCTTTCTGCACCTCACTTGCTTCATTCTGTACCCGTCTTGCCTCTTTCTGCACCCCTCTTGCCTGTTTAAGCTCCTCTCCTGACTCTTTCTGCACCTCTCTTGCCATTTTCTGAAGTTCTCTTGCCTATTTCTGCACCTCTTTTGCTTCTTTCTGCACTTCTCTCTCCTCTTTCTGCACTTGTCTTCTCTCTTTCTGCACCTCTCTTGCTTCTTTATGAACTTCTCTTGCTTCTTTCTGCACCCCTCTTGCCTCTTTCTGCATCCCCTTGCCTCTTTAAGCACCTCTCCTGACGTTTTCTGCACCTCTCTTTCCTTTTCCTGAAGTTCTCTTGCCTCTTTGTGCCCCTTTTTTACTTCTTTCTGCACTTCTCTCTCCCCTTTCAGAACTCGCTTTCTCTCTTTCTGCACCTCTCCTGCTTCTTCTGCACTTCTCAGGCTTCTTTCTGCACTTCTTTTGCTTCTTTCTGTACCCTTCTTCCCTTTTTTGCATCCCTTTTGTCTCTTTCCGTTGTTCTCTTGCAATTTTCTGTACCTCACTTGCCTCTTTCTGCACTTCTCTTGCTTCTTTCCCCACCTCTGTTGCTTCTTTCAGCTATTCCCTTGCCTCTTTCTGCAATTCTCTTGCTTATTTCTGCACCTCTCTTGCATCTTTCTGTACTGCCTCTTCTGCACCTCCCTTGCTTCTTTCTGTACCCCTCTTACCTTTTTCTTCACCCCTCTATTCTCGTTCTGCACCTCTCTTGCCTCTTTCTGCACCCCTGTTCCCTCTTTCTGTACCTTTTGCTTGTTTCTGTACCTCTTTACCCTCTTTGTGCAACTCTCCTACCTTTTTCGCATGCCTCTTGCCTCTTTTTGCACCTCTGTTGGTTCTTTCTGCACTTCTCTTCCTTCTTTCTGCACCCCTCCTGCCTCTTTCTGTACTTCTCTTGTCTCTTTGTGCCCCTCACCTACCTCTTTCTGCACCCATCTTGCCTATTTTTGCACCTCTGATGGTTCTTTCTGCACTGCTCTTTCTTCTTTCTGCACCTCACTTGCCTCTTTCTGCACTTCTATTGCTTCTTTCTACACCTCTGTTGCTTCTTTCAGCAATTCTCGTGCCTCTTTCTGCACTTCTCTTACTTGTTTCTGCACCTCTCTTGCGTCTTTCTGCATCTCTGTTGCCTCTTTCTGCAATTCACTTGAATATTTCTGCACCTCACTTGCCCCTTGTGGTAGCTGTGTTGCTTCTTTCTTCACCGATTTCGGGTCTACCATTTGCAGCTAAGGTCCTCGAAAAATCGGTCAATAAGACTTTAACAGAATATTTAGACAGTAATAGGCTATTGGACCCCACCCAGCATGGCTTTTGGCCAAGATACTCCACGGAATCCGCCCTGATTGCAGCTTCAGAGGGGATTCGGAGAGTGGTGGAGGTAGGGCAATCCTTGTTCTTCATTTGTTGGCCGCATTTGACACCGTGAATCACACGGTGTTGGTGCGGCGACTATGGAGGCAGGAATCGGTGATTCGGCTCTGGCCCTCCTCTCCTCTTTTTTAGACAGGAAACAGAGTTTTGAGCTGGGACAGCTTACAATTGGACAGTTTTAACTTACCCTGTGGTGTTCCGCAGGGATCAGCTCTGTCCCCGACGTTGTTTAACGTCTTTGTGAAGCCACTGTCAAAACTTGTCAGGAAACATGGCTTCACATTTGTGTCGTATGCCGACGACTCACAATTGGTGATATCCTTGTCGGACAAGCCTGAGCTAACAGCTGCCAGCTTTCACTCCTGTCTAAATGACATCATGAATTGGATGAGTCTAAGCTTCCTGAAGATTAATACTTAAAAGACAGAAATGATTGAGTTTGGCAATGGGACACCAATATGGAACAATTGTTGGTGGCTGTTGGAGGCTGGGGAATGTCCTCTCCCTGTTAGGAAAGTGAGGAATCTTGGGGTAATTTTTGATGATAAACGTAATATTTCAGCAAAGGTCAACAGTTTAACATCTGCCAATTTTTTCTGCAAAAGACCCTTCGAAAATATTGTCTTTTTATTCCCCTCATACTACAGAAGACGGGAATAGTTGCTATTTTTCTGTCCAAATTGGACTATTGTAATCCGATGTTTTTGGGCATTGATGAACATCAGATCAGCAAACTTCAATCATTGCAGAATGCTGCAGTACGACTAATCCTAAAGCTTCCTAAGGGTCATCCTACATCACAGGGAAGAAGGGCATTACACTGGCTCCCCGTCCAGCAGAGAATTGAATTGAAAGGCGCTCTGCCTGGTGCACAAGGCATGATACGGTGGGGGTTCTGATGACTGGCAGGAAATGTTCAGGCTCTATACCACCTCGCGAAACATGCGGTCGGCCAGTCTTGGCCTGATCTGTACCCCAAAGTTTCGACAGGCCAGATGGGGTGGCAGGTCTTTGTCTAGCTGTGCAGCACAACTGTGGAAAAAATTGCCAGTGGCTTTGAGACGGCACCCTAACCTTTTATTCTTTAGGAAAGCCTTGAAATCCTGGCTGTTTAGTCCTGAGTAGATCTAGTTTAGTTCCTGCCCTGTGTACACACACCGGCGCCAAGACGCCTCGGCATTCGAGCGCTTAATAAGCTCTATTTCATCATCATCACCATCATCTTTCTGTACCCCGTTCCCTCTTCTTGCACCTCTCCTGCTTGTTTCTGTACCTCTCTTGACTCTTTCTGTAGCTCTGTTGCTTTTTTCTGCACTTTTCTTGCTCTTTCTGCAGTCTTTGCGCCTCTTTCAGCACCTCTGTTGCTTCTTTCCGCACTTCACTTCCTTCTTTCTGCACCCCTCTTGCCTCTTTCTGCATCCCCTTGCCTCTTTAAGCACCTCTCCTGACTTTTTCTGCACCTCTCTTTCCTTTTCCTGCAGTTCTCTTGCCTCTTTGTGCCCCTTTTTTACTTCTTTCTGCACTTCTCTCTCCCCTTTCAGAACTCGCCTTCTCTCTTTCTGCACCTCTCCTGCTTCTTCTGCACTTCTCAGGCTTCTTTCTGCACTTCTTTTGCTTCTTTCTGTACCCTTCTTCCCTTTTTTGCATCCCTTTTGTCTCTTTCCGTTGTTCTCTTGCCATTTTCTGTACCTCACTTGCCTCTTTCTGCACTTCTCTTGCTTCTTTCCTCACCTCTGTTGCTTCTTTTAGCTATTCCCTTGCCTCTTTCTGCAATTCTCTTGCTTATTTCTGCACCTCTCTTGCATCTTTCTGTACTGCCTCTTCTGCACCTCCCTTGCTTCTTTCTGTACCCCTCTTACCTTTTTCTTAACCCATCTTTTCTCGTTCTGCACCTCTCTTGCCTCTTTCTGCACCCCTGTTCCCTCTTTCTGTACCTTTTGCTTGTTTCTGTACCTCTTTACCCTCTTTTTCGCACGCCTCTTGCCTCTTTTTGCACCTCTGTTGGTTATTTCTGCACTTCTCTTCCTTCTTTCTGCACCCCTCCTGCCTCTTTCTGTACTTCTCTTGTCTCTTTGTGCCCCTCACCTACCTCTTTCTGCACCCATCTTGCCTATTTTTGCACCTCTGATGGTTCTTTCTGAATGAATGAATGAATGAATGAATTTGGGACTTCTATAGCGCATGGCTGCCCGGAAGCGTCCCAGCGCTGAGATTGCAGACAAACACCTGAGGGTAGAAGCAGACGGGGAAAGGGGAGAGGTTATTGCGGAAAGAGGTGGGTTTTGAGAAGTTTTCGGAATCTCATGTGATTAGGCTCAGACCGGAGTTGGATTGGAAGAGAATTCCAGAGGGTTGCGGCGATCACCGAAAAACGGCGTCCACCGGTTCGAGCTCTTTTAATTCGTTGGACCTTTGCCAAGTTGCCCTGCGCTGATCGTAAGGGTCTGTTAGGTAAGTATGGGCAGATCATAGATTTCAACATTGGGGGTCCTTGATTTTGCATGGCTCTGTGGGTGGTACATAAGGTTTTAAATTTGACCCTTTCTCGGATCGGCAGCCAGTGCAATGCCTTTAGGGTAGGTTTGGCTGAAACTCTGCGGGATGTTCCCGTGAGTTTCCTTGCAGCGGCATTTTGTGTTCGCTGCAGGACATTAAGCGTAGCTTCAGGGGCGGCCAAAAAAAGGGCATTGCAGTAGTCTAATCTTGACAGTATTAGACCTTGCATGAGCATTTTTTGTGAGGTTGTGGGGAGTAGTGGAAGAATCTTCCTAGTTGATCGAAGTAGACCAACACAGGTGCCGGCTGTTTTTTTTGCCTGTGTTGTCATGGAGAGATTCTGTTCCAGCCAGAACCCTAGACTTTTAATTTCAGTCTTGGGCTGGGGGAGGGGTCCTAGGCATGAAGGCCACATCGCAATGGGGAGAGATGGTAGTTGTTGTCCCAGGAGCATAAGCTCGGTCTTTGAGCCGTTGAGCTTAAGCCTTGAATTGGACATCCAAACGTATATGCCTTCTAGGCAGTCATGGAGGTTTTTGATTTTTTCTTCTTCGAGTGAGAATGATACGATCATTTGGGTGTCGTCAGCGTAGGTGACGGCTTTTATCCCAAATGGGGTGACCACATCCTCCAGGGGGGCCATATATGTGTTAAAGAGTGTAGGGCTCAGTGAAGAGCCCTGTGGAACCCCGCACTGGAGGGAAAAAATATCTGATCGAACGTTCCCTTCACAAACCTGGAAGGTACGGTTTTCTAGGAAAGATGAGAGCCAACAGAGTGCAGTGCCTCTCACTCCTAGCTCAGATAGTCGTTGGATAAGGATCTTGTGGTCCACCGTATCAAATGCAGCGCTTAGATCCAGGAGGAGCAGTAAAACCGATCCCCCTGAATCCAAGATGCATCTGGCCTTCTCTACCACTTTCAGGAGGGCTGTCTCGGTCCCCTGGCCTGGATGGAAGCCTGTTTGTGAGGGTCGCAGGAGATTATTGGATTCGAGGAAGGCTGACAATTGCTGGTTGACTGCCTTCTCTGCGATCTTACTCATGCCAGGCAAGAGGGAGATCGGTCGGAGGTTGGATAGATCTGAGGGGTCGTGGCCTGGTTTTTTCTGTAATGCCTTGACCATGGCATGCTTCCAGCTGGGGGGGACCACTCCTTGGCGCAGCGATGTGTTAATAAGGTTGGAGGCCAGGCGAGAGATGGTAGGTCCAACTTGTTTTAGGATTCGAATGGGAGCAGGGTCGTTGGGGGAACCACTTTTCAGGTCTGAGAGGGCTTTCAAGAAGTCCTCATTGGACAGTTGATTGAAGCTGTCCAGGGTTGGTCTCGGGGTGGGGGGAGGGGGGCAATAGGGGGGTTGTTGTCTGCTTTTGGTGGAAGTGATTGCAGAATGTTAGTGATCTTGTTCTGGAAAAAGCCTGCTATTTGGTTGCATCTGGCAACTGAGGGTTGTTGAAAAGAGGGGGGGTTGGGTATTTTGAGAAGTTCTTTGACTATTTTGTAAGTCTCTCGGGATGAGCTGGATGCAGTTTTAATTTTTTTGTCAAAGAAGGAGATTTGGGCTGATTTTCGCGCTGCTTTGTAGGTCCTCATTGCTGTTTTATACTCTTCCTTAATAAGGGGGTCCCACTTTTTCCTCCACTTTCTCTCATGGATTTTGCAGATTTTTCGAAGGTTCCTGAGTTCTTGTGAGTACCATGGAGATTTAAAGGAGTTATTTTTCTTTTTTAGATCTTGTTTAGGGGCGATTATATCCAGAGTGGAAGTGACCCAACTGGTAAAGTTCTCGTCTGCTTTTACCGGGTCGGGGAGTGGCTAAGGAGCGGAGCGGATTAGCTCCTGTGTCCAGCGCTCAAATTATAGTCTAGACCATATTCTGTCGTGTACTCTGGGGATTGGTGTTTGGGCCATTTTTACTGGAGTTTGCCAGGTGAATGGGATGAGAAAGTGATCAGTCCAAGGGAGAGGGATCACAGGATGAACCTCAGTTTTTGGCAGGTTAGTGATGAGAGGGTCCAAAAGATGGCCTTTTGTGTGAGTAGCCTCTGAATTAATTAAATGAAGATCAAGTGCTTTTAGTTCTGAGGTGAGGTCCCCAGCAGTTTTGTCTGTTTTGTCCTCAAAATGTAAGTTTAAGTCACCGAGTACGATGAAGTTAGGGGTCGAGGTGCAGGAGGAAATGGTGGACTCTAGTAGTGAGCTAACAAAATTTCCTAGGCTGCCGGGTGGACGGTATATTAGAGTGCCCGTAAGGGATTTATTAGGAGTTATCTGAATGGAAAAGTGGGTGCTTTCGCAGTCCTCGATACCTCCTTCTTGTAGCCTGCATACAAAGGAATTCTTGTAGACAATCGCTAGTCCACCTCCTTTTCCCTCCCTTCTGTTCTGATATTGTATAAGGTGGTCCTGGGGTAGCATGTTGAAAATGTCCGCTTCGGAGTGGGACGTTAGCCAGGTTTCCGTGAGAAAAAGAATATCCAATTTTAAGTCTTGGATCAGTATTTTGATCTCTATGGCGTGTTTAGGGGCTGATCTGCAGTTCAGCAGGGCTAGGCTAATACCATTGGAGGACTTGTTGATGGATTTCCCTGCAGGCTCCTCTTGGGGCTTGGGAGCAAGTTGGGATCCTGGGGAAGGAGCTGTCGTACAGAATTGCAGGAGGTAGTCACGTGAGTGTCTGACCCGGGGATTATGTGAAATGGGCATATTGGATGGCCCTGTGCCCGGCCTGGCCCGGCCTCCGGTGCGCCATCGGCGCGCCCGCTGCGCCCGCCCGCTGCGCGGATGGGGAGGAGGCTCCATTTTATAGTGGATTGGGCCCAAATCGCCCAGCCACTAGAGCGCTGTCCAGGCCCCAATTCAAGATGGCGCCGTGGATTCCTTGCCTCGAGGGGATTGTTAGTTAGACCGGGTGCCTCGAGATAACTTTGTGCCTTTCAATTCTTAGGTACAGTAAAAGCGGCTTACAAGCGGTCGTTTGGGAGATTTTTGACAGGTGAATTCCACAAGGTAACACAGCTCACAAAAGTACACAGTAAAAGCGGTAATAACAACAATTTAAAAGCGCTAGTGCTGGTATAAAGTGCAGTGCGTTTAAAAGATAGAGATAACAATTATTCTGTTTATCTAGCAGTAAAACCTCCCGGCTTCCGCCTCAGGAGTATGTAGCAATCGATCTTTCTGCACTGCTCTTTCTTCTTTCTGCACCTCACGTGCCTCTTTCTGCACTTCTATTGCTTCTTTCTACACCTCTGTTGCTTCTTTCAGCAATTCTCTTGCCTCTTTCTGCACTTCTCTTACTTGTTTCGGCACCTCTCTTGCGTCTTTCTGCATCTCTGTTGCCTCTTTCTGCAATTCACTTGAATATTTCTGCACCTCACTTGCCCCTTGTGGTAGCTGTGTTGCTTCTTTCTTCACCGATTTCGGGTCTACCATTTGCAGCTAAGGTCCTCGAAAAATCGGTCAATAAGACTTTAACAGAATATTTAGAGAGTAATAGGCTATTGGACCCCACCCAGCATGGCTTTTGGCCAAGATACTCCACGGAATCCGCCCTGATTGCAGCTTCAGAGGGGATTCGGAGAGTGGTGGAGGTAGGGCAATCCTTGTTCTCCTTCATTTGTTGGCCGCATTTGACACCGTGAATCACACGGAGTTGGTGCGGCGACTATGGGAGGCAGGAATCTGTGACTCGGCTCTGGCCCTCCTCTCCTCTTTTTTAGACAGGAAACAGAGTTTTGAGCTGGGACAGCTTACAATTGGACAGTTTTAACTTACCCTGTGGTGTTCCGCAGGGGTCAGCTCTGTCCCCGACGTTGTTTAACGTCTATGTGAAGCCACTGTCAAAACTTGTCAGGAAACATGGCTTCACATTTGTGTCATATGCCGACGACTCACAATTGGTGATATCCTTGTCGGACAAGCCTGAGCTAACAGCTGCCAGCTTTCACTCCTGTCTAAATGACATCATGAATTGGATGAGTCTAAGCTTCCTGAAGATTAATACTTAAAAGACAGAAATGATTGAGTTTGGCAATGGGACACCAATATGGAACAATTGTTGGTGGCTGTTGGAGGCTGGGGAATGTCCTCTCCCTGTTAGGAAAGTGAGGAATCTTGGGGTAATTTTTGATGATAAACGTAATATGTCAGCACAGGTCAACAGTTTAACATCTGCCAATTTTTTCTGCTAAAGACCCTTCAAAAATATTTTCCTTTTATTTCCCTCATACTACAGAAGACGGGAATAGTTGCTATTTTTCTGTCCAAATTGGACTATTGTAATCCGATGTTTTGGGCATTGATGAACATCAGATCAGCAAACTTCAATCATTGCAGAATGCTGCAGTACGACTAATCCTAAAGCTTCCTAAGGGTCATCCTACGTCACAGGGAAGAAGGGCATTACACTGGCTCCCCGTCCAGCAGAGAATTGAATTGAAAGGCGCTCTGCCTGGTGCACAAGGCATGATACGGTGGGGGTTCTGATGACTGGCAGGAAATGTTCAGGCTCTATACCACCTCGCGAAACATGCGGTCGGCCAGTCTTGGCCTGATCTCTAACCCAAAGTTTCGACAGGCCAGATGGGGTGGCAGGTCTTTGTCTAGCTGTGCAGCACAACTGTGGAATAAATTGCCAGTGGCTTTGAGACGGCACCCTAACCTTTTATTCTTTAGGAAAGTCTTGAAATCCTGGCTGTTTAGTCCTGAGTAGATCTAGTTTAGTTCCTGCCCTGTGTACACACACCAGCGCCAAGACGCCTCAGCATTCGAGCGCTTAATAAGCTCTATATCATCATCATCACCATCATCTTTCTGTACCCCGTTCCCTCTTCTTGCACCTCTCCTGCTTGTTTCTGTACCTCTCTTGACTCTTTCTGTAGCTCTGTGGCTTTTTTCTGCACTTTTCTTGTTCTTTCTGCAGTCTTTGCGCCTCTTTCAGCACCTCTGTTGCTTCTTTCCGCACTTCACTTCCTTCTTTCTGCACCCCTCTTGCCTCTTTCTGCATCCCCTTGCCTCTTTAAGCACCTCTCCTGACTTTTTCTGCACCTCTCTTTCCTTTTCCTGCAGTTCTCTTGCCTCTTTGTGCCCCTTTTTTACTTCTTTCTGCACTTCTCTCTCTCCTTTCAGAACTCGCCTTCTCTCTTTCTGCACCTCTCCTGCTTCTTCTGCACTTCTCAGGCTTCTTTCTGCACTTCTTTTGCTTCTTTCTGTACCCTTCTTCCCTTTTTTGCATCCCTTTTGTCTCTTTCCGTTGTTCTCTTGCCATTTTCTGTACCTCACTTGCCTCTTTCTGCACTTCTCTTGCTTCTTTCCCCACCGCTGTTGCTTCTTTCAGCTATTCCCTTGCCTCTTTCTGCAATTCTCTTGCTTATTTCTGCAACTCTCTTGCATCTTTCTGTACTGCCTCTTCTGCACCTCCCTTGCTTCTTTCTGTACCCCTCTTACCTTTTTCTTAACCCCTCTTTTCTCGTTCTGCACCTCTCTTGCCTCTTTCTGCACCCCTGTTCCCTCTTTCTGTACCTTTTGCTTGTTTCTGTACCTCTTTACCCTCTTTGTGCAACTCTCCTACCTTTTTCGCACGCCTCTTGCCTCTTTTTGCACCTCTGTTGGTTCTTTCTGCACTTCTCTTCCTTCTTTCTGCACCCCTCCTGCCTCTTTCTGTACTTCTCTTGTCTCTTTGTGCTCTCACCTACCTCTTTCTGCACCCATCTTGCCTATTTTTGCACCTCTGATGGTTCTTTCTGCACTGCTCTTTCTTCTTTCTGCACCTCACGTGCCTCTTTCTGCACTTCTATTGCTTCTTTCTACACCTCTGTTGCTTCTTTCAGCAATTCTCTTGCCTCTTTCTGCACTTCTCTTACTTGTTTCTGCACCTCTCTTGCGTCTTTCTGCATCTCTGTTGCCTCTTTCTGCAATTCACTTGAATATTTCTGCACCTCACTTGCACCTTGTGGTAGCTGTGTTGCTTCTTTCTTCACCGATTTCGGGTCTACCATTTGCAGCTAAGGTCCTCGAAAAATCGGTCAATAAGACTTTAACAGAATATTTAGAGAGTAATAGGCTATTGGACCCCACCCAGCATGGCTTTTGGCCAAGATACTCCACGGAATCCGCCCTGATTGCAGCTTCAGAGGGGATTCGGAGAGTGGTGGAGGTAGGGCAATCCTTGTTCTCCTTCATTTGTTGGCCGCATTTGACACCGTGAATCACACGGAGTTGGTGCGACGACTATGGGAGGCAGGATTCTGTGACTCGGCTCTGGCCCTCCTCTCCTCTTTTTTAGACAGGAAACAGAGTTTTGAGCTGGGACAGCTTACAATTGGACAGTTTTAACTTACCCTGTGGTGTTCCGCAGGGGTCAGCTCTGTCCCCGACGTTGTTTAACGTCTATGTGAAGCCACTGTCAAAACTTGTCAGGAAACATGGCTTCACATTTGTGTCGTATGCCGACGACTCACAATTGGTGATATCCTTGTCGGACAAGCCTGAGCTAACAGCTGCCAGCTTTCACTCCTGTCTAAATGACATCATGAATTGGATGAGTCTAAGCTTCCTGAAGATTAATACTTAAAAGACAGAAATGATTGAGTTTGGCAATGGGACACCAATATGGGACAATTGTTGGTGGCTGTTGGAGGCTGGGGAATGTCCTCTCCCTGTTAGGAAAGTGAGGAATCTTGGGGTAATTTTTGATGATAAACGTAATATGTCAGCACAGGTCAACAGTTTAACATCTGCCAATTTTTTCGGCTAAAGACCCTTCGAAAATATTTTCCTTTTATTCCCCTCATACTACAGAAGACGGGAATAGTTGCTATTTTTCTGTCCAAATTGGACTATTGTAATCCGATGTTTTTAGGCATTGATGAACATCAGATCAGCAAACTTCAATCATTGCAGAATGCTGCAGTACGACTAATCCTAAAGCTTCCTAAGGGTCATCCTACGTCACAGGGAAGAAGGGCATTACACTGGCTCCCCGTCCAGCAGAGAATTGAATTGAAAGGCGCTCTGCCTGGTGCACAAGGCATGATACGGTGGGGGTTCTGATGACTGGCAGGAAATGTTCAGGCTCTATACCACCTCGCGAAACATGCGGTCGGCCAGTCTTGGCCTGATCTCTAACCCAAAGTTTCGACAGGCCAGATGGGGTGACAGGTCTTTGTCTAGCTGTGCAGCACAACTGTGGAATAAATTGCCTTTTTTTTTTTTTTTTTTTTGAAATTTTTTATTAGCATCATGAGTAACATCAGCTACATATATAAACAATGTCAGTTAACTCATATAAGATAAAGCATCAATCAAAAACAGTACTGAAAAGCAATATTTCCGTTAAATTGTTAAGACATAATTACTCCCCAAATTTCCTGTATCTTTCGTTTTTGCCTCAGTCCCTTAGTCATCGCTAAAGTGTTTTCCATATCATAAATGTCTTTAACCAGAAGCCACCATTCCATGACCGTGGGGGGATGGCTTTGTATCCAGGCCCTGGCAATAGTTAATCTAGCACATGTGAAAAGTATATTCATCAAATCACGAGATCTATTTTTTAACCCAACAACTCCGATCAAAATATCCAATGGCGTAAGTATAATGGGCCTAGCCAATTTAGTCGAGATAACACCAACTACATCCTTCCAGAAAATGGATAGCTCGGGGCATGAAAAAAACATGTGAACAATGTTTGCCCCCTTAAGTGCACATTTAGGACATTTTGTACGGTCATTCGGATCGTTCAGATCATTATTAAAAGCCCATTTTAGTATCCTGTCTGGTGAGTAATACAGTTGAAACACAGTTTTAAACAGCTGTAACTTCAGACTAGATGATTGAACTGCATTATTTAGGCTATTTAATGAGGAAGTTATTAAGTCTGATGTTACATTCACACCCAACTTTGTGCTCCACTTTTCTGCCACCTTACTAATATCATCCTTATTTAAGATAGAGAAAGTCTTATAACCACACCTGATCAGTGCCTTGTCAGAATCCCTATACATACAGCTCCAGATTTCGGATTCAGATATACTATCAAGGCCTATTCTATGGGTAATATAATCCTTGATCTGATTATATTTAAACCACGCCCTTTCTGGTACTTTATTCATCATCTTTAACTTTTCAAAATCAAAAAATCCAGTATGGTCATACAAATCTCCCAAATTATTTATGCCATTATCCGAGAGCATAGAAGTAGCTAGATCGTGAAAAACACCTGGCAACCCTGGGTTATACCAGAGTGGTGTTTTGGTGTGAAATAGGGAGATGTTATTCCTAACAAGAATAGATCGCCAGATGCTCACTGTGTCCCGAATCGTCTTGAACCGTACTCGTTTAAAGTAGTTGGGGTCATTAAGTCTGTACAGAAACATAGTAGCGTCATCCCCTAATGTAAATTTGTGAAAATAAAGACATTTGTCAGAAATAAGTAGGCTGCGAAAACGAGTTAAAAAAGCAGCCCAATAATATAATTTAAAGTCTGGTAGCCCGAGTCCACCTTGGTCATAGGGGAGTTTGAGCAAAGATATCGCCCGCCGTGCTTTCTTATACCCCCATATGAAGCTGCTGATGATGCCCTCCAGTCTACTAAAGTAAGTGTTACATACTCTTAAGGGTATGGACCGAAAAAGATAAAGAAATCTGGGTAAGATCTTCATTTTAATTAAGTTAATTCGCCCCAAAATCCCCATTGGAAGTTTGTGCCATTTCTTAAGAAGAAGAGAAGTTTCTTTTAATAAAGGTTCGTAGTTGAGTGCAATTATTGAATCAATACTAGAAGATATTTTTACCCCGAGATATGTTGCCACATTACATATTCCATCTATTGGTGTTAGTGAAGTAAAATTTGTAATTATTTGTGTTTTGCTAATATTTAACCTATACCCTGATGCCATACCATATTTATCTGCTTCAATACCTATACCTGATATAGCTTCAGGGACATTTGTAGAGAAAACCGCTACATCATCTGCGTAAGCAGTTATTTTTAATGCATTAAGGCCATTTTTGAACGGTACAATCATCTCTTGTTTGTGCAATGCAATCAAAAAGGGTTCTATTGCTAAAGCAAATAGCAGAGGAGACAGAGGGCACCCTTGTCCTGATCTCTAACCCAAAGTTTCGACAGGCCAGATGGGGTGGCAGGTCTTTGTCTAGCTGTGCAGCACAACTGTGGAATAAATTGCCAGTGGCTTTGAGACGGCACCCTAACCTTTTATTCTTTAGGAAAGCCTTGAAATCCTGGCTGTTTAGTCCTGAGTAGATCTAGTTTAGTTCCTGCCCTGTGTACACACACCAGCGCCAAGACGCCTCGACATTCGAGCGCTTAATAAGCTCTATATCATCATCATCACCATCATCTTTCTGTACCCCGTTCCCTCTTCTTGCACCTCTCCTGCTTGTTTCTGTACCTCTCTTGACTCTTTCTGTACCTCTGTTGCTTTTTTCTGCACTTTTCTTGTTCTTTCTGCAGTCTTTGCGCCTCTTTCAGCACCTCTGTTGCTTCTTTCCGCACTTCACTTCCTTCTTTCTGTACCCCTTCTGCCTCTTTCTTCACCTCTCTTGCATATTTGTGCACCTCTCCTATTTTCTTCTGCACCCCCTTGCCTCTTTTTGCACCTCTGTTGGTTCTTTCTGCACTGCTCTTGCTTCTTTCTGCACCTCACTTGCCTCTTTCTGCACTTCTCTTACTTTTTTCTGCACCTCTCTTGCCTCTTTCTGCATCTCTGTTGCCTCTTTCTGCAATTCACTTAAATATTTCTGCACCTCTCTTGCCCCTTGTGGTAGCTGTGTTGCTTCTTTCTTCACTTCTCTTGCCTCTTTCCGCACCTCTGACTTAGAGGTAGTTTTAATCCCACTGCCCTATTGTGATAAGTTGGCCTGGTATATGCTGGTCACTAATTAAAGTGGCCACCTTGCACCAGTACAATTCAACTCTTATGGTAGATAGGTTTAAGACAACCTTTTAAGAAAGCTATCCTAGTGGTAGCTGTGGAGAGCAGCCTTCAGGCTAAGTCTCAGAGGAATGTAAAGAAGCTTGTTTTACCTTATAATCTCTTGAATCACTAAATGAAAGGACACCACACAGGTATATATGTATAATATATATATGTATTTATTACTAGACACACTCTACTAATCTCTTTATGAGATTAGAAGTTAAGGACATATGCACAAATCAACATTTCACAACAAATTAAGCACTTATATGGCTGGGGCCCTAGGGGCATACCAGACCATATACTAAAAAAGAGGTATAAGAAGAACGACTTGAAGAGGTAGAAGGCCTAAGGTCTTCAGAAGCGCTGGGGCCTCACTAATCCACCCAAGGCAGGTACGTAAAGGACGCATGCAGTGTGAGAACACAGCCGCAGAGCCCACTAGACTTCAATGGAGCAAGTCGCAGTTGAAATTTTAAAACTTTAGGATACTTTGGGAGAGTCTACAAGCAAGTCACTTACAGGGTAAGTAGTTCTAGAGCCAACACATACAGGAGCACCAGAGTTCTCGAGTTACCTCACGCAGGGAAGCCGGGTGCATAGGTGTCTTTTGGTGTCGGATCGCGGCGTCCTTTTCAATGGGAGCCAAAGAAGACTTGCTGCTTGTGAAGACAGGAGAAGTGTCCGGTGGACTCCAAGGCTGGATTCTGAAGAAGGAAGACCTGAATGCAGTAGAGACAGTGTTCAAAGTCACTTGCCAGTGACCCGGGGCCAGGAAGCTGGATGCCCACAGAAGTCAGGTGATTTCAGGTGATCATGGGTGTCTTGACTCTGTTGGCGGTGTCTGCTCGCGGTGCGGCGTTCTACGATGGTTACTGACCCGGGGATGAGAAATACAGGGAGACGGCACGATATCTAAAAAGGATCGTAGAACGCCGCACCGCGAGCAGACACCGCCAATTCACGAAGGTGTACATTTGGAATAAACTCCCCTACGAGGAGCTAACGTTGAACAGTGGCAACCGTGCAGTATCGATGCAGTATCTTGATGCATGAGTGGACCGGATCCTACTGGGCAGAGTCCCCCATTTTTCCGCAGTAACCTATAATTATTGAGATCCCTATAGTCTGAATAAACTGGGACTTTTTGAGGACTACATTAAGAAACTTTCTTGCAACAGATAACATTCATACATCTGTTCTTCAAAGTGGACCGCACCCGCAATAGGGGTTTTTAAATTGTTCAAAAATATTGGAGAGCTTTTATCTTTGTCCTGAAGAAGGTGGATTTTAATTAGAATTTACCACCGAAACGCGTCGACGCCTGTACCACTCAGAATTGGTCTAAAATCCAGAAACTGTCTCACACTTGGATCTACTGTATTAAAAATGGACCTGTGATACACACATACATATTAATGTACACTGGAATTATACCATTCTGTGATGAATGTATTGATTTCACATCGTACCCTTGCTCTCTAACTTTTATGTTTTTAGACATTGTTTATGTTCTTCTCTTTTTTTGACTGTTTATATACATTTGAGTATACAATAACAGATATGTGGATAAATTGTTATTAATAAATCACAATATTAATTTTTATTCAATTTGGTTCTTTGTCTTTGAGATATATGCGGCTATTGTTGTGGGTACTTTAGACCCTTAGTTGAGTTTGTTTGCATGTTCTGAGTGAACTTGACATGATTGTAGCCTAGGCGGTCTTATACACCCAAGAGAATCTCTTTTTTTTAGATACTTATTTCTCCTTCTGCACATGTCATACCTCTGTAGGCAAAGTTAGAAATTAGCATTTAAGTAAACTTTGAAATTTACTGAAAAATATAGGCTTCAGGGATGTTATAGTTAGAAATTAGCATTTAAGAAACCTTTGAGATTCACTGACAAAAACATAGGTTTCAGGGATGTTATAGTTAGAAATTAGCATTTAAAAAACCTTTGAAATTCACTGAAAAAACCATGGGTTTCAAGGACGTTATAGTTAGTTGGACATTTCACTCGTACAAAACCTGAGAAATTCAGCTGTTATAGTTAGTTGAGATAACTATAACTCACGCCTCTGCAATGCACTGCTGATGACATCACATATGACATCACTCATGACATGGTCAGCGACATCACTGATGATATCACTGATAACATCATCCATGTGATAATCTGATGCACCTCCTCCCACCCTAATATAATCTTTGATACACCCACTCTAAAATACAGACTGCCATTTTAGAACATTCATCAGATGGTGATAAATGATTAGGAAAATAAAAAATGCTTTTCCTATGGAAACACAATCCTAACTGTGCTATATATACATAGTTTAGTGGTCAAAATAATTATACAATAAATATATTTTTATGTTGCATTTTTTAAATGCTGTTCTTCATTTAAAATAGATATATACCAATGATTTTACTTGCAATGGTTTTAATATATTTTTTGAGTTTAATAAACCTCTTTTCTTTCTTTCCCCTATACTTTAACATACGATATTCTCTTATTTGGTGGTAGTAACTTTAGAGTGCAGTTTGTGAATAACAACGACCTTACTCTTTTGTGGGACGGTGCATGTCTCTCCCTAAGGCTAATCCTAACCATCACTAAATCCCTCTATACTCCTCTGTAAACTCCAGAAATTTAGTAGTAAGCATGCTTTTTTTTCCAGTCGCTTTTTTACTTCTTAGTGCTCGATTCCGATGCGGTCAGGAAAGCCTCCTAATGGTATTTGCTCCATCTGATTCGGATCGGGAACCTGTCTTTGTGATAGACTCGAAAAAGTTTCTGGCTCACCGAGTACGATGTGAGTTAGGTGTTAGGAATGTCCCAATCAGAATCCGACGACATTTGGAATGACCGAGCCGTTCGTAGCAGGATTGTACATCTCTATGTGTCGAGTTTCCAAACGAGCAAGTACGATGCTGGATTAGGACAGCCTTTCTGAATTGTCCCATTGGACATGAATCAGCAGTCAACATCAGACTTTGGGGTCCCCTAGCGGGCCCCCATGCAGCCAAAGCCTTCCCAATCACGCCCGTAGGCATACCCATGGGTCCCCCCTTACCAGCTATGCACAGTGTGGCAGGCACCAGGTGCTGCCTTCCACAGGGTGCCCGATTTTCCCCAGCCACCTTTCTATTCAATGGGAGCCTATGCATTTGGGCTGTTTTTCCCTTTCTTTTCATTTTTCTATCCTCTTTTTGCCTTTTCTGCTAATTATTATAACCTTTGTTATGCCTTTTTCTGCTCATTCTTCCCTGCTCCTACTGTTTCCCTCCTACCGCCATTTCCCTCTTCCCACCACCCAGTGCCCCGCCCTCCCCCCAGGACCTACTCAATGGAGGCCGCAGCATGACCCCATTGAGTAGATCCTTATGCCAGCTCCCCCTGTAACAGTTCCCCTGTCCAGCTTGCCTGCAGTCCACTACCTTCTGCTGCCTGTCTACCTGCTGACCTCTGTTTATGCTTCCTGTTCTCATTTCTAGCTCTTTTTTGCCTTTCCTGCTCATTTTCCTGCCCTTTGTTTTGCATTTTCCTCTCATTTTTCTGCCCTCCGTTTTGCCTTTCCTGCTTGTATTACTGCCCTCTATTTTGCCCTCTCATGCTCTGTTTGCCTTTTCTGCTCATTTTTCTGCCCTCTGTTTTGCCTTTTTTGTCTTTCTCCCCTCTGTTTTGTTTTGTCTTTTCTGCTTGCTTTTCTTCCCTCTGTTTTACCCTCTTCTGCTCTGTTTTTCTTTTTCTGCTATTTTTCCACCGTCTCTATTGTCCTGATGATGATCTCTAACAAATGAGATCGAAACGTCGTCGAACTCTTTCTACAACCAAAACTCCTTTATTACATTGAATCAATTGGAGTTTTGCTTATTGTTGTCAATGTGATGCATTTTTAAATGTCACCAACCCCTCACTTCACACACCTTCACTATTTTTGTGTGAGCACCTGAACTAAACTATGTAATCAAGCGATTCTCCATTGATGTCGTTAAAAAATGTGAGATCCTTTCAACCTTGTGTCCCGTCATATACTGTGCAGCAAATACCTATTTATTATGTTTTGTTTGATCCCCTGACTTGTGCATATTTAAGTAACTGTAGCCTAGGCTACCAAAGGACCAAGTTGGCCTCTCTAGTACCCTTGTTCACCTCTACTAAAATGTGTTTCATTGGCATGTGCAAATTGATTTGAATGGAAGGTATATCGTAGCACTTGAATTATGTGGAAAGAGAGAGCCAAATCATGTGACAGGGTTGGCTAAATCATGCAGCAAGAAAAGGCAAATTATGTGGCATAATGAAGCACATTTTGTGAGAGTGTTACTTCATTATTTACTCATTTTTACACTTGTTAATACTGACTGGGCTGCACCTTATTAGTACCAGTTTAAAACCCAGATATCGCAATATATAAAGCAGCAAGGTGACCAGGCACCCTTTCCGAAGGACCTTCTACTGAGCTGCAACACGTGTCGATGTATTGTTAGTAACTTTTGATTCGTTTGAGCTAGAAACAATTTTTTTTTGTTGAAATCTGCAGAACATCTGCAGCAGATTATAAATGATGTTAAAAATGCGACAAATCCATAATTATGCAGAAAATGCAGCATTCGCACAATTGCATTATTCCAGTGGCCCTGCTTATAGTGTGTACTGTGTGTTCTCTTTTTTAATACTGCAGATTGCGTCATGGATCTGCACAGAAAAGCCTTTGGTTAGTTTGCAGAAGTAATAACAAATTTACCTACAGAGTATTATTCTATCAAACTCTGTTGTGAGAATGAGTTGGTGGAACACTCGGAGCAAATACATTTGGAGCAGTGTTATTATGAAACTTTATAAGTAACACGAAGTACTTTCTTTTCCCGAGTCTTTGTGACTTTTGCACTGCAGTTGCGTCACTTTTTTGACGCAACAGCGGCGCAAACAATGCGGCCTATTTACAACGTGACGCATCTAGGGAGATGCGTCACGTTGTAAAGCCCTGCGTCACATTCTACCTGCGTCAGGTATAATGTATGCAGAGTGGGCGTTCCTACGCAGGAAGGCCTCGTAAAAGTGACTCAGTGAAATCTACAAGATTTCACTGCGCCACTTTTAGGACGCCACTGGGGCAGATTTACAAGCCCCTTGCGCCTCATTTACGCCGCCGTTGCATCACTTTTGTGATGCAGCGGCGGCGCAAATCCTGCACCATGGTGCGGGGTACTTAAAACGTGACGCATCTGGGAAATGCGTCACATTGTAAAGCCCTGCGCCACATGTAGGCGTTCCTGCGCAAGGGGGGGCGTTCCGACGCAGGAATGCCTCCTAAAAGTGGCTGAGTGAAATCTACAAGATTTCACTCAGTCACTTTTCGGCCCATGCTGCGTCAAAACCCTGTGCCTGCCTGAAGTAGGCGTAAGGATTGACGCAGCATTAACAAGATAGGGCCCCCCAAAGTATTGCTGGAGCTGGGTCGTGCTTGCGACGCAACTCCAGCAATGCGCCACTTTTACGGCACAGATGCGTCACGCATCTGTGCTGTTTTTGCCCCTTGGTGCGCTGCATTGTAAATGCGGCGCATCCATGGCGGCAGAGCTGTGGCGCTCAATAACTGGCGCATCCCTGCTGATATGCAGGGATGCACCAGTTATTGTAAATATGCCCCCACTGCATCAAAATCTTACGCCTGCTTCAAGCAGGCATAAGTAGTGACGCAGTGTAGTGGGAATAGGCCTCAACACGCATTGCTGGAGTTGCGTCGTGCTTGCGACACGACTCCAGTAAATGCGTTACTTTTCCGCCAACAGATGCGTCAGAATTTCTGACACATCTGTCATTCCTTGCGCCATAGTGCGCCGTATTGTAAATACGGCGCATCTATGGTGGCACAAGGGTTTCTAAGGGTGGCGCAGGGAAAGTGAACCATCTGTACAGATGCGTCACTTTCTTGTAAATATGCCCAACAGAACTTTAGGAGCAGAAAAATGAAAATATAAATGTTACCCTTCAGGCTTTTTATATGGCCTCCTTTCCATTTAATAATTCACAACTCACATCATAACACAGTATTATTTTTCGTGAAGAACATTTAGACTTAAACTAATGCACCGACTACAAAGGACAGGAGAACAGTAAGTAATGTGTTTGGCTCCTTTTGAACAACTGAAAAATTGAGATGTCAATGGATGGGCAATTATAGGCATAATTAGGGGAATTGTAGGAAACACTCCAATGTATACTGGGTACGGAGGATGTGCATTGTGCAGAGGACGTTTCCATTACACCATTTATGAAACAAAGTGATGGATAGTGGCCGTGCTGGCCATTTTTCACTTTTCTCCAATAATAAATCATCAGGACGCTGCAATGATCTCTTGGGTCAGAGTTGTAGCCACTTGCCCCCTTCTCCGCAGTCCCCCCTTCCGCCGCGCGTAACGTCAAGTCTGACCCCTCCCCATGGCAGGACATGACGGAGTGAGCCCCGCCGCAGCAGCGCGCGGAAGGTTGCGTGAAGTCTCAAGTGGCTGGACAAAGACGTGACCAGGATGGAAGGACAATGCAACCATGGGCTGGGATTTCAGATGGACTGCGGGGCTGGGACAAGCCTCCACGCTCATCTCACGCCCGCGCGCCCTCTTCAAGGAGCTGCAGGCCACGTGATTGTGTCAACCCAAATATCTGGAAATAGTTGTATTCTGCAAGGGAGCACATATTAGAATTGTATTTCAGTGCCGGGGAGTTGTCACATTGTGCTCTTCAATTACTTTGCTTGTCAGTGTCACATTGAAATGTCTAATATTGTCTGCATGTCTTGTGCATGCTTTGCTCACTGAACCCATGCCACATGTCAAGGCTGCATACACAACACCTCATTAACAGATGCACGAGCTGGCAGCACCCACGGAGCTTGTTTATTAGATGGGAGAAGTGTGTGCCTAGCCCACGAGCAATCGAAATGAACTCACCCATGTGAGTCGGTTCCCAGTCAATCTTCGGCATAAGGCGACTGTGGAATGAAAATCCGATCTACAGGAATGCAATCACAAGTGAACCTTAACCAATATATCTAATGTCAGGTATTGCATATCAGCCTAGTATGCAGCACTGGCTACAGCTGGGGTGCAATAGTGTGCCATTCATCACTGTACTGAGCACAGCACAATTCAATAGCATTCAATGACTCGAAATTGCAGCACACATGCGGGTACACAGTGCTGTTCGAAGAAGGTTATTCCACCCTGCTTCAACGATCCGAAGATTGATGTTCACCCATGTTAATTGCCACCCTATAATCAAGGTGGTGACACCAGAAAGAATGTGGGCTATAATTTTATTAGCTCTCCTAAGATTCTTGTAGCTTGATGCACCCGAGCCTAGAACACAGACTAACAAGAACGTTTGAAGAAATGATTGTAATCTTTCTGGTTTCACTGCATAGAGCCGACAAAGAGTGCTTCTACATATACCTTGGAGGCAGTGCTTAATTTGTAAAAACATAAGTGCCAGGGCTCTCACCAGGAGGCCATTGCCGCTTGCGCCACATAGTGCCCATGCCACGCTGCCAAATATTGTAACAACACAACTACCAACCATCACACTCCTACAGGCGTGACAATTCGGACTATTCCGGGCCCCCAAAGCTATACGAATGGCTTGGGGTGGTAGGACACAGTGATTTTCAATGTATATTGAATTACAAATTAACTGTTGGTGAGGTCATCTCTAAATTAGCAAGACAGCAGCACATTGTGGCAGACTGTCACAAGTGTAGGTGTTGACAATCAAGTGGTGGTGCCGAGCACCGGAAACCACCAGCTCAAATGAAGCACTGCTTGGAGGTGCCGACCCTAGGAAGCAGCACCATCTTGCCGGACAACTATAAACGCTACGGTTGTAAACATGTTACGTGAAACAAAGAGTGTAATAAAAATGACTGGTAAGTAATCAGGGATTTACCACTCCGTCCCTCTTAGTTGTTACATCGTGAGACATACAAAGTAGTCAAAAACGACTTCAACTCCTGCAACAAGCATGTTCTTTAATATATTCATAATTTCCAAAATTCATGGCATATTAAAGGCCGCCTCCCATGAGAGCAGAAGGCCCACAAGGCACCAGGGAAAGGCTTCATAGGGAGTTTCCAGTGGCTAATAAAGGGCTCAGAAGTAGCTGTGAAGGGCTCCTTTCCGTATAGGTGCCACCAGGATACTTCAGGTAAGAAATACATAAATTCGCTGTCCGATTGGAAGCAGCGTCTTCGCTTCAAGTGACGTGCCTGCAACTGCTTCCCTCCCACCCCAACTCACAGCACTCCAATAGAGAGTCTGGAGCTCAGAACTACAGAGAGGTGATGCAGAGTTAAAGCACCAGCTCTGTTATCACACATAACCTAACTCTACAACAGAGGCCCAGGTGATAGTCCGATAAGTCCTCACATACATCTTATGGCACTCACCCGTATGTGTCACTGAAAGGCATCATTCCCAGCGCCTCACACTTCTTCACTTGCCCCTTCCTACACAAACATACCCTGCAGCAGGAGTGGGCAGTGAAGGGAAACATATAGAGCTAGCATCTGGGTACAAGAGAATGAATCCAGGAGCCCCAGATCTTAAAAAAGCAAGAACCTGCACACCCTCATAAAACAACAACTAGAATCAATGTGAGGGTAAGGCAGGCCAAAGAACCATGGAGACAGGTGCCAATGGCCAGGTGCATTAAGGGAGCCGTAGATGGCTTCATGTTCGGGTTGAGGTCTGCCTCCAGGTGAATGAGCTAGCAAAAACAGTCTAGATCCCCTGACCCAACTCTTAATTCATGAATCACTTGAATGACCACCCAGACACTGTCTCAGTTGTGTCAGGCATGTGTCTCTTAGAACAAAAAATATCTTGGTAAATCATATATAAACCTAATATCTTAGGCACTATTGAACATGTGGTATATGGATAAAATCTTAAATATACATTAATGTAGCAGACTCATTAACACTAGGTTGAGAAACAAAATGCACTTTTTTTAACATATATACTTAAAAAAGTTCTAAACACAAAATGGAATTGTCCGCCCTATGATACCAGAAGAGTTTGTGTTTTTTTAAGTCAAATTTTCAAATCAGTCATAAGCAGATGTTCCTGTGAGATTTCACGCTGAATCTTTGAAGAAAAACTCCTCTGACAAAATGTATTGACACTGCACGACCCTTTGAGTTTCGAACTGTTGGACAGATAATGACTGTGATAAGGTTTTCACCAGGACAGGGATCTGAGCATGCACATTTTAATCTTGAATTAATAAAAGTTGTATAATAATTAGTAACGGTTTATAAAAAGAGCAAGTTAGTGTTTTAATTTTTGAGTGACTTGAACATTAGTGTCATGCTCGTGTATACCTGGGCATGTGGGGACAGGCAGCAATGTGCCACAGAGGAATCAGAGAACCTGTTGGACACCATGGAAACAATGAAAGAAAAGAGATGGAAGGGCCCACTACCCCCGCATAATGCCCCGGTCACCACCCACATGCTCTAGACAGTCTTTATCCCCTAGGAGGGCAGGTTGTGGGAGTTATCCCCTCCTAGAGGAGCAGAGAATTGAGTAGACCCCAGACATAATAAATACATGCGATGACTGGCCGAATAAATTGAGTTGCTACCTCCCGATCTTTCCATCCATGAAGGTGGGGCAGGATGGCCTCCAGACAAAAGGGAACAGGATTTTAAAAAAATCAATGAGGGACTGCCCTGTCTGGAATTGGGCCATCACCCCTCCCATGGGAACAAGGTCTATAATCTGCCTCCTAGTAAAGCAGAAAGCCCACTAATCACCAGGAAAAGAATGAATAAAAATAAAGGAATTCGATAGTGTGGCTTGACACCCTACGATCCTGGATCCTGGAACCAAGACAGTTCTTCTGTTCTGCTGTGAGATCTGACACAAATCCAACCATTTCCATGCAAGTTTGCCTTTGGCCCTTAGCTCAGTGTTGCCGTGGGTGGGACGCTGATTGGGCTGGATTTGGTTCTGCGGGGTTAGGGGCTGCAGCAGCGTGCGCATTCTGCGTAGATTTTTTCCAAAATGCCACGCCCCGGCACACACACAAACCGCACGAGTTACCAGCACCTCAGCATGATGTCGATGGCAGCACCAGCAGGCTAATTAGTAAAGGCAGTGCCCCCACCAGTAACCGAGTATGTAGCCAAACCAACGCCACGTTTTCTTTGAGCCTGGTGATGGTCACCATGGTGGTTGTCACGTGCTAATAAACAATGAACCAAGGCCCGAGCAATCATGCCTCCGGTGCCGCCAAAAAGCTTCCTGCGAGGGAACAGCCCCCCTGTGAATGGCAGACAAGTGTTCGGAATGTGTCTGCTTGATTATGAGGTGTCGGGCCTCGGTCCAGGACTCGGCTGGCAGTAATGACTCCCTGTCCCCCGAGCTGCCGTGCTTCTCAAGTGATTCTCGTGTCATGGAGATGTGCAGCTGGTGTGATAGGCCGTCTGGTGCTCGAATGAAGAGTATGGCCTTAAAGGTTTGGCTTTAATTGTCAAGTTAGCAGCATTCATGCCAAAGCTACTGTCAGTGCAAAAAGTAGAATTATCTGTCGGGAAAGGGTATGGAAAGCAGGTGCAGGTTTGTTTGGGTCTTAATTGGTTCATTGCTTAGTCCATGTCCTATAAGCATCCTACATTAGAACATGGACTGCACTGTTGTATTTTTTGCCTTAGCTTTGTGCATAACGTACCCCGATACTTGCAATATTTGTTTTTAATGAAGAGTTCAGTCCTCTTTTTAGTTATGGCCTTGTTTGTGTATTTTAAAGTCTTTTTAAGGGCTCTTGCTTAATAGGATTACTGTTACTCCTAGCTAAAACAAATCAACCATTGGCAAAGCTACCAGGTTTGTTTTATTATAAAAATTGTAGTGTTGTAAAATGATGCACATCGTAACAGGCACCATCTAGTGCTTAATTTGACCCAGTGGTTTCTGGTTCTCAGCACTTAATCATCAACACCAGCACTTTTCAAGAGCACCAGTTAATGACACAATAATTTACGCACGGGGAGATTAAGTGAATTGTCCGGAATCACAGGATTCTGTTTTAGGTGGCGTTTATAGGAGAAATGGGCTGGTGCAAGCTGCCTCCTGACGAGAGCCCTGGCACTTATTTTTCTTACAAATTAACCACTGATAGTGAGCCTTTCATCGATCCAGAAACCTAAACTCTTCACTGATGGAGAAGGTGCCGGGGAGCAACTCTAGCTCATTTTGCCAGCTAAGTTCATTCCAAAGGGAGGAGTTGTTTCCTACCACCAACACCTCTGCTTTGTCTCCATTCAGTTTTCGATGACTATTAGAAATGGGTTTCTGGTTGGCTGGGGTATGTCAAGTCAAGTCAAATAGGCTTTATTTCGACATAAAATATCTTAAAAAGCGTACATACATTAAAGGTCATTTAGAGCATTTACTAAATAGAAAACATAAAAAACCCTAGATATTCTAAAATTCAACATTTTTTCTACATTTGTCTAAAAGGAAAATTATTTAAATTAGCTAAAAGAATTAAAATCATGATTAAACAATTTGCCTAAGTCTTTTTGACCGTATTCGCCATGCCCAACCTAAATACTTCGAGGTGGCGCATGCGAAGAATGGGCGAGTGTCTGTAAGTAAAATTCGTAATGCCACGTTACAATGTCTAGTGCCCAAAGTAAGGCACATCGGTTTTAACCATTTCATTCGGGGAACCTTATAGGCGGGGCACTCGAATAACAGATGGGGGACAGATTCATAACGCTGAGGGCAAAATGGACACCATGGCGCAGTCTGGTGTGGTATTTTCCAGTGACATGTGAGTTCCATAACCGGGAGAAGACCTAATCTGAATTTGAAATACAGAGATCTATCCCATGGGGCAGTAACAATGTCCAGGTACAGTTCTCTGATAGGGACATCTTTATGCTCCACAAAATTTCTGGTGGATTTGCAGATCGTTGAGGAAGAATTCCTTTTACTTGCCACCCATGTCCAATAAATTTGTTTTAGCATGGATTTGGGCGGGGCTGACTGTTGGTGCCATGCTTCTTCCAGCCCCAGATTTATAAATAGAGCCTTGACGTCCCTTAGCCATTTTATTTTTGCCCAGCCGGGGCAATTAATTATCTCCCGTAGGCCATCCGCATAACTTGAGAGCTCTGGCACTCTCCAGATGCGGGCCCACAGTAACAGGGGGCGTAGTTTTGCTTGATCTTCAATCGCCCGGCAACCCATGTCCAATTGCAGGGGTAAAATGGGAACAGAAGGACCGAGAGACATTAGGCTTCTCTGGAAGGCATTCTCAGCTCGAGTTAGCACTTTCATATTTGACATCCCCCAGAGCTCCGCCCCGTAAAGTGCTGCACTTACTCCTCTGGCGGAGTAAATATCCATTACTGCCGCTATTGGTCTTGTAGATGCTGCTCTCTGTTCTTTCAACAGGGCCCCAGTCACTCTTTTTAAGCTCAACAACATTTTGGTCAAGTGGCAGTCCCATTTCATTGTATCCACCAAGCGAATGCCCAGATAGTCAAACGTTTTAGTTCTTTCTAGAGCAACGTGCCCCAATGTTGGAGGGGGGCCAAGCTTGTGTGGGGGATTCAAAATGAGATACTTAGTTTTGTCTGTATTAATACAAAGGCCTCGCTGCTTACAGAAGGTGTCAAATCCAGAAAGAAGCTGCTGGAGGCCCATCGGAGATTTTGACAAAAGTAAAGTATCGTCAGCAAAGAGTAAGGTAGGAATTAGGCGACCTGCCAGACGGGGTGCATCTGCTGGAGAAAAAATCCACCACTCCATTTACGTATAAGGAGAACAGGGTTGGGGCAAGTACGCAACCTTGTCGTACACCTCTGTTCACCTCTATTCTTGAGGTCTTTTGACCATTTGACCCCCAACGTATTTGGGCATAGTTATTTTCGTGGAATCTCATGATCAAATGAAGCAAGTAGGGTGGCATACCCAGGTCGCACAACACTTTCCACAAGTTGTTTCTAGGCACCAAATCGAAGGCCGTGCGGAGGTCGATGAAGGCCAGATATAAGGTACCCTTTCCAATTGTGACGACCTTCCAGTAGATCATAAGTAGCCTTAGCGATTGTTCTATCGTCCCTGTCCCGGGTCTGAACCCAGCCTGAAAATCCGAGAGTATCTTATTCTCGTCAGCCCACTGCTGGACCCTAGATAAGAGGACCTTGCCCGCCACTTTTTGGGAACAGTCTATTAAGCTAATCGGTCTATAATTAGCTGGGTCATCTCTTGAACCTTTCTTGTGCAGGGGAACCACCTCAGCTGCCATCCAAGAAGCAGGGAGGGGGGCGCCTGCCATGACTGCGTTCAATAGCGAGGCAATCATCATAGCCCATTCGCTTATGTCCATGCGGATAAGATCGCCAGGTAGGCCATCAGGTCCAGCTGCTTTGCGAGGAACCAGGGATTTTATGGCAATTTCAGCCTCTTTCCTGGAAAATAGACTCTCCTCATAGCTGCCGGCACCTTGAAGAATCTGAGGTAAAGGGAAGACCATCGCTTCTGCAGCAGGTGCAGTATACAGCTTCAAGAAGTGTGAGTGCCACTGGTCCTCGGTTATATTGCATGTAATGACGGTGTCCAGGGGTCTATGTTTTTTCCGTAACAGGTCCCAAAAACCTTTTGCATTTTTTTCTATGCTTGCTGCGCGAAGCTCCTGCCAGAAGGTGTCTTCCCAGTCTCTCCTGGCTATATTAATTGTGGATTTGTAGGACTTACGTTTAGCAGCTATTGCTAGGGCATCACCACTCTTTACTGCCATGATTAGAGCTCTTTTTCCAGCGCGGCACGCCTGTGAGTACCAGCCTAATTTGCCCTGTCGCTTAACATGGTTTTTGTTTACCTTGGGATTTGGTTTGACCAGGAACAAGTCCCCTATCGCTGTCGAAACCTCACTGAACATGGCTGCTGTCTTATGCGGGCTAGGAGGTTGATTTTCCAGGGTTTCAGAGGCTGCGGCAATAACGGCTCTGATGCAAGATAGTTTTTCTTCATCAATGGCCACTTTGTCCCATTTTAAACGTCTGAGACAATTGGAAGGGACCACCCCCCCCAATGACCTCTGCTCGAGTGCCACAGGAGCTCCAATTAGTGAGCCACTGGCCCTCCACCAATGTATTAGGGATAATGAGAGTGCATTGTGATCACTTTCCAAGGAAGGCAAGACTATCATATCCTCCAAGTGGGCCCACAAGGAAAAGTTTAAGAGGATATAATCTATCCTAGATGAGTGACCCACCCTATTATACGTATGTGCACCCTCTGGGTCTGACCGTGTTCTCCCGTTTGCTGCTCTCAAGCCAAACTCAAGTGTAAGGGAATTCAGTTGGACGATTCTGGGTGTCCACCTTTTGACAATTGGAAGATCGAGGAGCGGAACGCCTCTCCTCGAATCTTCGTCAAACAGGTCCAAGGATTCGTCGGCCATCAAAGGCTCGAATGTGCAGTTAAGATCCCCCATCACCAAAATTAATGAGTCGCCACGACACTCCCCCAGGGCTGCTTCTAGAGCCAGGAGGGTTGGTGACGAGGCCCTCCCAGAAGCCCCTCGTGTATAAATGTTAAAAATCTCCAGCTGCTCAACTTTATTTGGACATATTACAGTGAGCCACATCAAATCTGGTGATTTTTGGGGATGGTGATACACTCGCCAACCTAATGTTATATCGACCCAGACTAAAAGACCTCCAAATGGGCGCCCTCTTCCTGATACTGGTATACCTGCCGGGACAGAGAAGGAAGCATATCCTACTCTGTGCCTTGGTTCCACGCACCACGTTTCTTGAAAGGCACAGACGGCGTGGGGCTCTGTAAGCGCCACCCAGTCCGGGGCGTCCAACTTGTTATTCAGGCCTGCCACATTCCAACTGATAGCCTTCAGGATAGGACGAATCAGTGGCCCTGCACATCCAGCAACCCTGCTCGGGGACCCCGAGTATTCTACTCCTTCCATGAGCTCAGTAGACTCAGATCGACTGCCTGAAGGAGAGGAGATGGAGGTGAAGGACGTTGGCTGGAACGTGTGGGGGGTAACTAATGACGAGGGGACACTCACTGCTGTGTACAACCCATTTGCCTTGGGTGGAGGGGCGTTTAATGCAACTTGATTATCGAGTCACCAACCCCATCCATGGGGTGGAGCCACTTGAGTCGGCATCCTTGCCCTTACTCTGGCATCCAAGGTTGGATAGTGAGGATACCATGCACCTCTGCCCTCATCCGGCAAAGGCTTCTCAAACCCAGATAACGGAGGGGGACGATAGAAATACCCCAAGTCCCTGGTTTGTATGTCGCAAAAATTGTGTGGCGACTGCTGACTGCAGATCATACCTGCTGCTCTGGGATCACTGAAGTTAATTAGCACACAGTCCCCGGTTAAGTCCTTGCGTCTATTTCCAATCCACCCCACACGGCGGACATGGGCTATCCTACCATCAATATGCCCTGGGAGAGGTCTATTTAATCTGAGCCAGGACAGGGTCTTGTGTTTGAGATCAGAGTACAACTCGCAAGAACCCTCTTCAAGCTCCGGGACCCTCGTGAGGATTACCACATACGGTTGGCACCCAGGGGGGAGGCTAGCATTGGGTGTGCTAATTTTTGTCCTGCCCGGTGGTAATTTAACTGGGGGTTTAGCTAGAGGTTTAGGCACAACCTGACTGCCGGAAATGGAAATAGGTACAATTATATTTCCATTCGGCACGGTTGGCGTATTTTCAGCTACCTTGGAGGTTGACGCTATATCCTCTGGGTTAGGGGCAAAATTAACTTTAACTTTGGAGGTCTTTGCTGCTTGACTATTTGATTTTTTCCTTGGGGGGCCCAGACTAGGTATAAGATTAGAAGTTTGTGGAGCAGGACTGATACCTGTATTTGGTTGCAGTAACTGTGGGGCCTTCCCAGGTATAGGTACTGTATGGCAAGACATTGACTCCGAGGGTACTAGTGTTACTGGTGTTACTGTACCACACCTTGACCCTCCGTTGTCTTCTCCCTGCCTCTTGGAGTGGAATTTAACCAGTGATTTCACAGCATAGAAGTTATCCAACATTGATTGCTCAAGGGTGGCTAATTTCCGTGTGAGACAATCAATCTTGTCTGCAAGGGGCATCACCACAGACCTAAGTAGGCCCTCAACGTCTAGAGGTCGGAGGACAGTATCAGTGTGCGCTACCTGAGGAACTGGGGTGGTGCCAGGAGACGCTGGCGGGACAGGTGTGCCTAGCGGACAAACCAGGCCCCTGGGTAGTGAGACTCTAGTATGAGCATTAGTTGTTTTAGAGATACCCCCTTTGGTCGCGTTGTGCCTGCTTAATTTACTACGTGGTTTTAGAGGACCCCCCCTGTAAGGGCTAACAGGGCGCTTTCTTTTCCTGGGTACTGCAGAACCTGAAACTGGTTTCCCAGATGGAACAGTCGCTAAAGCCGCTACTAAGGAGGTACCAACTTCGGTAGGTGCAGCTGTAAAGGGAAGGTGTAAAGCCTTGTTAGATGTAACAAGAGGGCTTTGGGCGTTGTTAATCTCAGATTCAGGGTCGTCGTATTGGACCCCCAGCAAGGGATTGCATGAGTCGAGTAGGTTAAAATGTGTTGAGTCATGAGCAATGTCTGGTGCAATGGTCGTTACCGTTTCAGAGCTTACCCTAATCCGACTCACCCTCTCGACAGTGACCGGTGAGTCGACTACCACAAGTGGTGTAGGTGGTACATTTACTGGGCTAGGGGCTAGGGCGAGGGTGCCCAAAGATGAGCGCTTGTGTGTCAGGCCCATAGAGTCCCGGGATAGTCTTCGTTCAGCTAGAACTATCTCCTTTTCTACAATGGAGACTGCCCGGGATATGAATTGGTCCATTGTGCCTATGACTGTGTTTCCCGCAGCTTTCCTAGATTTACTAGCTCTAGTGCCTGTGGCCATACTCCCGTTTTTCTCGTACCCACTTAGCAGAGCCAAGAGATGTGGCCCGGCCCGGCCTCTTCTGGCCACTGATGGCCAAAGATGGTCCCGCCCTTGTCCCGGGCTTCTCCCGGATACTCCCGCGTGCTCCCGCACAGCGGGGAAGGGGCGTCCCTTTATGGGGGCGTAACGCGAGGGGTGGGAGGGGCAGCAGGTCAGCAGGTGTGCCGGAAAGCATGGGCTCCTGGTTAGGTGAGTCCCTGCGGCGGCGCTGATAGTACAGGCTCAATCCCTGCTTCCTCGAGACCTTCCTGATGGCTGTGAGCAAACGTGCTCCCAACAGCAACACAAGCCCAGAACTGCGACGCGGCACCCGCGGAGCGGGTGCGGCTAGTTGTGAGCAAAAGTCCAACAGCTACAGAGAAACGCCGGTAAGCCCTCAGCGTGTGTGAATCACACCGGAGTGAGGAGCTCGAACGCTTTTCACCCTCTGAGCGAGGGGTGGGAGGGGCAGCAGGTCAGCAGGTGTGCCGGAAAGCATGGGCTCCTGGTTAGGTGAGTCCCTGCGGCGGCGCTGATAGTACAGGCTCAATCCCTGCTTCCTCGAGACCTTCCTGATGGCTGTGAGCAAACGTGCTCCCCACAGCAACACAAGCCCAGAACTGCGACGCGGCACCCGCGGAGCGGGTGCGGCTAGTTGTGAGCAAAAGTCCAACAGCTACAGAGAAACGCCGGTAAGCCCTCAGCGTGTGTGAATCACACCGGAGTGAGGAGCTCGAACGCTTTTCACCCTCTGAGCGAGGGGTGGGAGGGGCAGCAGGTCAGCAGGTGTGCCGGAAAGCATGGGCTCCTGGTTAGGTGAGTCCCTGCGGCGGCGCTGATAGTGCAGGCTCAATCCCTGCTTCCTCGAGACCTTCCTGATGGCTGTGAGCAAACGTGCTCCCAACAGCAACACAAGCCCAGAACTGCGACGCGGCACCCGCGGAGCGGGTGCGGCTAGTTGTGAGCAAAAGTCCAACAGCTACAGAGAAACGCCGGTAAGCCCTCAGCGTGTGTGAATCACACCGGAGTGAGGAGCTCGAACGCTTTTCACCCTCTGAGCGAGGGGTGGGAGGGGCAGCAGGTCAGCAGGTGTGCCGGAAAGCATGGGCTCCTGGTTAGGTGAGTCCCTGCGGCGGCGCTGATAGTACAGGCTCAATCCCTGCTTCCTCGAGACCTTCCTGATGGCTGTGAGCAAACGTGCTCCCAACAGCAACACAAGCCCAGAACTGCGACGCGGCACCCGCGGAGCGGGTGCGGCTAGTTGTGAGCAAAAGTCCAACAGCTACAGAGAAACGCCGGTAAGCCCTCAGCGTGTATGCACCCAAGCCAGGCAGAACCTACCACTCTAGTCAGGATAAGGGAGTTACACACCCAAGATAACCCCTGCTCACCCCCTTGGTAGCTTGGCAGAGCAGTCAGGCTTATCCCAGAGGCATTGTGTAACACGTTTGTGCCACAGATGAGTCTTTGGCTTCCAGGTCCTGTAGGAGGCCTCACTGCATTGTGGGTTACCAGGCAACGCCTGTGGACTCACGCCACTCATGGGTGGCCAGGCTTTCTTCGCTGTGGTCCCCCCACGCCCGGGTAGCTCACAACATGGTCCATCTTTGTTTGCTGCACGTTAGCGTGGCAGCGGGAGTCAGCCCTGCAATTGGGCCAAGGCAATCTCCCACAGCAGGCAAACACCAGGAAACTTCAGCACGCTCAGCACCAGGAGCAGCAGCGCTTGCCACACTTCCTGGGCTGCAACCAGACTAAAGTAAAGAGAACACCACATGCTTATTTTTATGAAGGTGATTGCCCAGTGAAGTGCTCACCACGTGCTTTATGGCACACCAGGCAGCTCCCTTCTCCTCAAGATGAGGAATATAGTGTTCACCCCACGCTGTTGGGCACTTAAGGACAGTCCAGTCCTTTCTCCTGCACCAGGCAGGTCACCTTTAGATCCAGCAAGGATCATTCCCATGGAGTTTTTGATTTCCCAAAAACTTCCAACAGAAGGCAAGCACACACACGCACAAGGATACTACAGCAGGGCAAGAAGAGTCAATCTTTTACTCCACCACAGACAGAAGCAGCAACTGCAGGCCAACCCACCGCTCAGAGAGAAAAGGCAGCGCTCCTTACACAGTTCTTCCACTCTTCTTCTTGGCAGGGTCATCTTATTTCTTGAAGTAATATAACGTCCTGGGATTTTAGGTCTAACACTTTTATCCCATTTGGTCATTGTTCTCTTTGCTTCAGAGTCTCTGAGCTCAGTACAAACCAGTTCTGTCCTCCCTGGTCCAGAATGTTCACAGGGGGAGAAGACAGCATTGTGCAAAGGGGACGCAACCTACCACCTAAATGCATACCAGGCCCATTCAGCTCAGTGATGAGTCACCCAGGCAATGCATGACACACATCAACCCCCTTGGGGACATGTCACGTATACTGGTACATGTCCTACCTTTCAAATACACTGAACCCTGCCCATGGAGGTACCTTGGGCCTACGATATGGGTGACTTTCTTGTAACAAAAAGGAAAGGTTAGGGCCTAGCAAGTGAGTGCACTTGCTAGGGCATCATGGCAGCTTAAAACTGTGCACACAGACACTGCAATGGCAGGCCTGAGATAAGTTTGCAAGGCTACTCAGGTGGGTGGCACAACCTGTGCTGCAAGCCCATGGTAGCATCTGATTTACAGGCCTTGGTATACTCAGTGCACTTTACTGGGGACGTACCCGTAAATCAAATATGCCAATCATGGATAATCAATCATATTCACAATTTATACAGAGAGCAAATGCACTTTATCACTGATCAGCATTGGTAAAGTGCTCAGAATCCTATAGCCAACAAAAACTGGGTCAGCAAAATAGGAGGCAAAACACAATATGTTTTGGGATAAACTGGTAAATATGGCCAGGACTAACAATCACTGCCTGAAATCCATCGAGCTGTTCTGAATGTCTATAGAGAGTGGGACGACAATCTGAGTGTTGTCTGCATATGAGAAAAGCCAAACCTATATGTTTGCACAATTCCTGCCACCGGGCGTACATAAACATTAAAAAGGGTGGGACTCAGCAAGGATCTCTGGGATACTTCACAGTTTAATGCAAGCATTTTAGATAAGGAGGTGTCCACCTGGACTTGGGAGATTCTCAGCTTTAGGTAAATTGTTTACAGCCATTTGAGGAAATTTCCATTTATTCCTGCGTCCTTCATTCTCTTAATGTGGACTGGATGGAATACTGTATAGAAGGCTGCGCTCAGGTCCAGCAAGATCATTGATGTAGATCCTCTTTGATCCAGGATTGATCTTAGTCCTTCAGTTGCCACTAAAAGCTTGAAGTTGGCGGTAATTTGCGATTCATTAAGTCCAAATTGAACTTTTTGTGTGCTTTTTACATTGCATTTAAGGAATCGCAATTTGCTATCGCAAAATAGGGAATTGCAAAATTTGCGATTCCTTATTTTGCATGGGGTGGTTTGTGTCATACATATCACACTGCTGTTTTGCGATCGCAAACGCCGAAATTCTGCGAATTTCGGCATTTGCGATCGCAAAATTGCCTTCATACATATGGCCCATTGTCATTTACAATGCCAATAGGTTAAACTCGCGTAAATGCGAGACCTATTGCATTGCAAATGCTTTTTTTTTTGGAGCGGACAGTCTTGTCACAGCACACCACTCATTCATGAATGTATTAATTAACCATGCTCTCAGCCACTAATTCATTCATACATTAATGCATTCACACATCCATCCACCTGTTCTCTCATTCCTCCACTCATCAATCAGACACACAGATTTGCCTGTTTCCAGAAGGTGAAATATATGGGTGAAATACGCTGGCCAACATGCAGTGGACATGAGGTGTTCACACTAAATATGTAATTGTAATGGTCCGATAACTTGCGTAACCGGCCCCATGGCAATAATTAGATCACTTGTAATAAGGGCGGAATGGAAGCTCGTGTGGCTTTTTTTAATCAAAATAAATCGGTCAACAGGGGGGCTACCTCACCTGTGCTGCCCATACAAAAAATGCGAGACCTACTGTTCGAAGTGCCGTTACCCATTAATGACTGAACTAGGGGAATGGAGATGCCAGTGGCTGCATTACCATTTTTTTTAAGTGCTTAGGCAAGGAAATCCAATTTACAGAGCATACTCTTGAATAAAAAACAGTAGTGTCACGCAACAATCATTCAATACAAACTTGATGATGGCTCTAAATAAATAATCAGAAAATTACCAATAGTTAATATGGCAATGCATAAGTAGTAAAAAAGCAGAGAAGTGCGATAAAGTTTAATAGATTTTGTTAAACATCCAAAATGAAACAATCTTCAGGACCCGTTAGCACTGGCAGACGGACACAGCAATGTTCTGCATCTAGATCAAGTAACAGAAAGCGGCTCATGGCAAGCCACTGCACACCATTGCTGGCAGCATGTAAGGGAATGGAACTGTATATTACTGGGTGACACACAACAATCAACAAAAGGACAGCATAAATCGTCCACTCTATTTAACCATACCTTGCAGTTTACTTTTGAAAGTGGAAAGAGACTTGTGCGAGGAGTTCTAAGAGCAGGTTCAGTGGCAATGGAGACGGAGGCTTGGTCTTGCTGGGCTCTGTCCCACCCCACCCATCCCTTAAAACGTGCAGTGTGATCAGTAGCAGCGGAAGTGGGGCCGCAGCACCACTGCTGCTTTTTAAAGGTGGACCAAGAGAGATTGCATGAAAGCGGGTGCCGTGAAACAAAATGCAGCACCCATGCCCATAAAATATATTGCGTGGCTGCAAGTAAAGCAGCATGCTTGTGAATAAGTAATTAGCGCTGGCACCACGTTAGCCAATAAGTAATGGGCTCTGGGCGCCCATGAACACAAAAGGAATTGCGTAGCTGCAAGTGAGGTAGGCACCATGTTAGCAAAAAAAAAAAAAACATTGAAATGCATTCGGTCTGGTCCTGCAACTGTACATGCACGCTCCCAGGTTGGGGAAAGGCAAATGAGGGGGGCTGGAGCAGGGGTCGGCTGAAGCAAGGATAGGCATGCACCACGAGCAGCCATTAGGAGTGTGCAAGCAACTTAAAAAACACAAGCAGCCATCTGAGGGTGTGTGTGCGAAGAGTGGGCTGCGAGAGCAGAGTCTGCTTCATTTTGAAATAAAAATGAAACTGATACAAACGCAATAACAGAAACCATAGCAGCAGTGGAGTTACTCTGTAAAAAAAAACACGCTTGACTCCTTTTAAAAGCACAGTGCATCGCAGTCCGCAGCTCTGCCTAGTAACAGATTAACAGCGACATTCTGGTAACAATGCTTACATGGTAAATAAGCGTTGGAAACGCAATCAGTCTGGTACACGTGTGTTTCGAGGCTGTGGGGGAGGTCGGCTGAAGTGAGGAGAGGCACCCTGAGCAACCATTAGCAGTGTGCAAGCAACAACACAACTAAGCAACCCTTCCCCTGAGGGGGAGGTGTGCAAAGAGAGGGCTGCGAGAGCAGAGTCTGCTTCCTTCCGCCAGGGCCGCAGCTGTCTTCGGCCACTTTCTTTAGCCGAACCCTCATTCTATCCATGCAGCATGGAAAGCATCCGGCCTCACGCATGTCACCAAGCGTAGAACTCCAGCCTGGATACTAGCGGCTTAAACAAGTAGAGAAAAACAACAAAGCGGACGCTGCGCTGAAACTTTAAGTGTGGCGCCTCACTACATAAAAGCTGTGCACCCACGGGCACAAGCACTGTGATAAAAAAAATTATTATTAGATCAAATAAAAGGAACATGCTCCCGTGTATGTAAAATCTGTGTGCGTGGCGGGCGTGAAGGTAGCGCGCTTCACTGTCATGAATAAATAAATACAGATACATTAACAGCGCATTGTACTACAAACAGGTACCTATAGTGGAGCTTGAGCATGACACTGTGTCTCTACAGGAAATACAACCACAATTGCAGATTCCATCTACGTAAGTAGCGCGCGCATGTTAATGCCCACTATTTTATAAAATAACAATTACGCTGTGTAAGCGTAATGAGACTTTATTGAGGTGGTGCTGCTTCCGGTAGAAACAGAAGTTACGTATCGGGTCGAGATCCAATAAGAAGCCCGCTAACAAAAAAATGCCAAAGTCCACAAATGGCAAGCGGCGAGAAATTACTCTGCAATAGGTGGAGTTTCACCACCAATATAGATTGCTAAATGTCTCGGAGAGACAGCGCATGCGCGCTGCCTAGGCGAGACCTGATGAGCCCCTTGATATTGGCAGAAATAGGATCCAATGTATGACCAAGTTTACGGTTTGGATGTTTTACCACTTGAGTGATCTGGATTGCTGCCATATCCTGCATGAAGTTCTTTATACTTTCAATGTTATCCTTCTTGAAGCGGATGTTCAGATTACCTAGTACTGTAAAATTAGATTTTTTCCATACTAAGTTCAGCAATTAATTTAGGGAGTGAAATGCACAGTCGGGCCTGAGGAACAATATATTAAAATTCCTGAGAAGGGAAAAGTAGCTGAGAGTTTTAGAGACAACATTAGGTATTCACTACCCAGACGTTTTATGGTAGAGAACTGACCCTTATGTTTCTTATAAAATGATTGCAACCCCTTCCCCTCCTGTCTCCATGGTCAAATCTTTGAATGGCGTAGGCTTGGGGAAGGGTCAGAACTAGGTTTGGCATAGACTCTTTTCGCAGCCAGGTTTCTGTGATGAACAGAACATCAGGTTGCTCATCTTCTAGTAAGATAAACAGCTCTAAGCTGTGTTTACGCATCGAGCTGCAATTAAGCAGCATCATACCGGGTTCATGTGGCCTGTTTGTTGGGGAGGAGTTGGGAATACTACTTGGTATAGATATTATATTCCCTGTTTCCCATTTATAATACTTGCAAGCCCTCATATGCAAATACAGAGTGCCTGCAGGCCTCTTCCAAAGGTGTTTTAAAGGATTTTTATATCGCAGGTGTAAAAGTTATACTAACTGGACAATGAGAAGCAGTGGTTGTGGCCCCTGGCCATGGCTGGCCACAAACTGGCGCAGACGGCCTTGCCTTTGGTGTGCCGCGGTGAACCCGTTGCGAGCGTCCATGCCCTGGGCTCCATTAAATACTGGGCTGGACAGTTGATCAAAAGACTAGAGAGCCTACCTTAACATGGCAGCTTTAGTTGGAACAATAGCACTCAACATGGCCACTACAATTAGAAAAAACAGGCCGTTGATGAATTCAGAATTTTGTCTACTATCTGAAAGGATTAGCTGCCCGGGTTCACTTATTAGTTTCACACTCCTTTCCCCCACACACTGAATTAGGGAGAAACCATACAATTTATTGACCACCACTTACGAAAGTGCAAACACTATGGTGAAAATATTTTTACAGCTCTGCCTGTTTCTGAAAGCTCAGAGAGGTTAATCTAGAAAAAATGAAAATGCCACCAGATACAGACTTTTTTTCCCCAGCAGCATGCAGTAAGTTGTCTGGTCCAGTGAAACTCATCATGTAAAGTGGAGACTGAATTTACTCTAGCCTGCTCACAACTCTAACAACAGAACAGAGGGGCATATCATCAAGGCAGCGCTATGAAATTATTGCCTCTTTTGCATCCGTTTTCGGGCAAAAAGTGGCGATAATTTCATCGCCTTATCAGCAAAGACACGCTATCACACGTTTTGCTGACTTAGCGCCCGTCACAACAACGCCCCGCTTTGCATCTCTAATGAGATGCAAAGTGGGCGTTCCGTCCCAAAATAACTAGAGAAATGTCCCTAACCGACATTTCTCCAATTATCAATGGGCATGCTAACCTGCAGAGCGATAAGAAAAGTAGCGCTAACCGCGGTTATCGCTACTTTCCTTACACCTGCTTTTAGTTTGACTTAGCCATGATATCCAATGGAAGGTGGATATCGTTGTTAAGTCTGCCCTGCCCTATCAGCAAGCTATCACCAAACGTTATGCGATTATCGCTGGATTTCCAACGAAAATCGCACATTTGGCAGCTTGCGCCTGGAATTTTATCACTTTTGAGATAAGCGTTGTTGACAGCACGCTATCTCAGCGGTAAAATTCAGCGCTAGCCGGCAATAATTATCCTCACGCTAAGCGCGCTGAGCAATAATTATCGCCGGCCCTTGCTGATATGCCCCAGACTCATTTCTGGTGCCTAGTTTTCTCCCATGCTCCAAACAGCACCGTTTGTAGGGGATTCTTATGCTGTGTTTGCCAGCCCGTGGGACTCAACTCCGTATATTAACTCACAAAGGAGTAAGGTCCCTCCACTTTACAATATTTTCCTTTTCAGTGCTCGACAACTGAAGGGTGAAGTTTGACGAGCACTCACTTTCCTTACTTTGTGCATTGTATATAACTTTGGCACATGTACAAGCTAAGCAATTAATTCATGAATGCACGGTTGACAACAGAAGCATTTCAACAACAAATCTATTAATCTGTCAGTCAATTGTGTGTAGTTTACTCAAAAAAGGAGCAGTGCCAGAACCAGATTTGTGATTATTGTGCATGGATACATATGCAAGGCTGAAAACGAACTGCAAGAAATAAAAGCACATTTCCCAGCAGACTCGTCTACAGGGGACTTACACTGCACTGCTCAGCCTTACGGGGTTTCTTTTTTGCTTGCTGAACAAAAGGAGCCAGCTTTTGGCTTTGTCTTGTGACGTTATTGTTTTCGAAAGGCTACACATCATTGTTTGCAGACGCGTGATTGTCACAGTGAAGAGTGGTATTAGCAGCAGCAGCCGCCATAAAATGAAAGTGAGGGGGCGGTGGACGGCCGGGGGTGGGAAAAGACGGGGAATTTAGGGAGAAATAATAATTTTAAAAAGTTACCTTTCACTGCCGATGCCTCCGACGGACGCCTCAATCCTTCACTCCCAGCAGTCTATGGGAAGGCACAGGCTCCCCACCCAATCCAGATGCGGCTCTCATGCAATGTGAGCAGCACCAGGAATGGTGTGTGCGGCCTGGTCTGCCGTCCAGACCAGTGGCGCAACAAAATTCCGAAACGGAGTATCAGGAGCTCTCGGACGAGAGTACTGTGCTGAGGGGGCCCCCTGCAGCTCGGGGCCCCCCGCACCACGGGGCAGGGCCGGACTGGAAACCGAAACCAGCCCTGGCAAACTGCTCGGGTGGCCCCCCCTGGGGGCTAGGGGGGTGCAGCCGAGCTGTTTGCGAGGGCCTGTTTCGGCCGATTTGTTGCAGGGGGCCGATATTGCCGGCCCCTGGTAACAAAAACGGCCCCCCCCCCAGCAGCCCAAAACCGTCCCCTACCCTGGCAGCCTACCGGGGAAACACCCAGTGCCCGCCAGGGCCAGTCCGGCCCTGCGGCAGGGGCCTGTGTTACACCCTTGACGCAGACACTGCCTGGGAGCATGCGACTTCTCTTCCCTGAATAGTACATGGCGGGCCCCTCTGGCCTCACTCAGGAGCACTCAGTCCAGGGTACTGTGCTGAGGGGGCCCTCCCAGAACTCAGCCCCCCTCCCCACTGCAGGGGGTGCAAGGGCCTTTTCACACCACTGTATGGATGGCGTTTAGCTAATGGGCTTCATACATTGGTCTATTAAACTCGCCTTCCTATTTTGCATCCTCCCTGCTCAACATACAGCATGGGGCAGTAGGCCACTTTACCCATTAGCTCCTTTCACTTTAAATGACTATGCAAAGCCAGGGCACATTTTTCACATCCACTAAAATTCCTTTCTCTTCGGTGCAAAACTTGCTTCAAGGTGTGTTGGGATATTATTTTTATGTTAACTTTAAATGCCAGCTATTAATTTGCTTACACGTTGGGTGCCAAGGTAGATGTTGATTTATTTTCAGTCTCCTATATAAAGTTATTGTTATAGAGTATTGAAGTGACATTCTGACACTCTAACAATGTTGAAACCTGTGATTTGAGTGCTAGGATAGATGGTGATATTTTTTTGTCTACTTCACAAACAATATTAACAAATAAATAACATTTTTAAAATGTAGGACACAACTGAAAGGCTTGTTATTCAAAAATGCAAGAAGTAACAAGGCTACATTAGTGACTGTTTTTAAGTTTATAATTTTGCTGCAAGCATATGGGGACACATTCAGACTAATGCTTGTTTTCTTTTTTATTTATTTTTGCAGCATATGCCTGCGATAAAAAATAAATCAACATTGCATTAGCTTGCCAAAGCCAGACCTATTGATTTGTCAATGCTTGCTTGAATATTGTGTTACAACAAACAAATGATGGACGGAATGCTGACAATGCAGACATTCTCCCCCAGTCAAGAGATCTGGGTTAAATCCATCGTTCTTTTGCCCACTACGCCACCCCAGTTCAGACATGGCCATATGCAAATCATTCTTGACCCTGTGCCTCATGGGAACAGTCCAGCCCGAACTGCCAAGCCATGTCTTCCCTGGACCTGAATCAAGCATCCTAGGACCGGTTTCTGGCTATCAGCTGTCATCAGCCAGCTATAGCTTGACTCCAGTGGCGTAGTGAGCACGGGTCCCACGTCTGGGAATACCCATCCCACTTAGGCCGAAAAGCGTTACAACAAACAAATGATGGACGGAATGCTGACAATGCAGACATTCTCCCCCAGTCAAGAGATCTGGGTTAAATCCATCGTTCTTTTGCCCACTACGCCACCCCAGTTCAGACATGGCCATATGCAAATCAGTCTTGACCCTGTGCCTCATGGGAACAGTCCAGCCCGAACTGCCAAGCCATGTCTTCCCTGGACCGGAATCAAGCATCCTAGGACCGGTTTCTGGCTATCAGCCGTCATCAGCCAGGATAGCTTGACTCCAGTGGCGTAGTGAGCACGGGTCCCACGTCTGGGAATACCCATCCCACTTAGGGCGAAAAGCGTTACAACAAACAAATGATGGACGGAATGCTGACAATGCAGACATTCTCCCCCAGTCAAGAGATCTGGGTTAAATCCATCGTTCTTTTGCCCACTACGCCACCCCAGTTCAGACATGGCCATATGCAAATCAGTCTTGACCCTGTGCCTCATGGGAACAGTCCAGCCCAAACTGCCAAGCCATGTCTTCCCTGGAACGGAATCAAGCATCCTAGGACCGGTTTCTGGCTATCAGCCGTCATCAGCCAGGATAGCTTGACTCCAGTGGCGTAGTGAGCACGGGTCCCACGTCTGGGAATACCCATCCCACTTAGGCCGAAAAGCGTTACAACAAACAAATGATGGACGGAATGCTGACAATGCAGACATTCTCCCCCAGTCAAGAGATCTGGGTTAAATCCATCGTTCTTTTGCCCACTACGCCACCCCAGTTCAGACATGGCCATATGCAAATCAGTCTTGACCCTGTGCCTCATGGGAACAGTCCAGCCCGAACTGCCAAGCCATGTCTTCCCTGGACCGGAATCAAGCATCCTAGGACCGGTTTCTGGCTATCAGCCGTCATCAGCCAGGATAGCTTGACTCCAGTGGCGTAGTGAGCACGGGTCCCACGTCTGGGAATACCCATCCCACTTAGGGCGAAAAGCGTTACAACAAACAAATGATGGACGGAATGCTGACAATGCAGACATTCTCCCCCAGTCAAGAGATCTGGGTTAAATCCATCGTTCTTTTGCCCACTACGCCACCCCAGTTCAGACATGGCCATATGCAAATCAGTCTTGACCCTGTGCCTCATGGGAACAGTCCAGCCCGAACTGCCAAGCCATGTCTTCCCTGGACTGGAATCAAGCATCCTAGGACCGGTTTCTGGCTATCAGCCGTCATCAGCCAGGATAGCTTGACTCCAGTGGCGTAGTGAGCACGGGTCCCACGTCTGGGAATACCCATCCCACTTAGGGCGAAAAGCGTTACAACAAACAAATGATGGACGGAATGCTGACAATGCAGACATTCTCCCCTAGTCAAGAGATCTGGGTTAAATCCATCGTTCTTTTGCCCACTACGCCACCCCAGTTCAGACATGGCATATGCAAATCAGTCTTGACCCTGTGCCTCATGGGAACAGTCCAGCCCGAACTGCCAAGCCATGTCTTCCCTGGACCGGAATCAAGCATCCTAGGACCGGTTTCTGGCTATCAGCCGTCATCAGCCAGGATAGCTTGACTCCAGTGGCGTAGTGAGCACGGGTCCCACGTCTGGGTATACCCATCCCACTTAGGGCGAAAAGCGTTACAACAAACAAATGATGGACGGAATGCTGACAATGCAGACATTCTCCCCCAGTCAAGAGATCTGGGTTAAATCCATCGTTCTTTTGCCCACTACGCCACCCCAGTTCAGACATGGCCATATGCAAATCAGTCTTGACCCTGTGCCTCATGGGAACAGTCCAGCCCGAACTGCCAAGCCATGTCTTCCCTGGACCGGAATCAAGCATCCTAGGACCGGTTTCTGGCTATCAGCCGTCATCAGCCAGGATAGCTTGACTCCAGTGGCGTAGTGAGCACGGGTCCCACGTCTGGGAATACCCATCCCACTTAGGGCGAAAAGCGTTACAACAAACAAATGATGGACGGAATGCTGACAATGCAGACATTCTCCCCCAGTCAAGAGATCTGGGTTAAATCCATCGTTCTTTTGCCCACTACGCCACCCCAGTTCAGACATGGCCATATGCAAATCAGTCTTGACCCTGTGCCTCATGGGAACAGTCCAGCCCGAACTGCCAAGCCATGTCTTCCCTGGACCGGAATCAAGCATCCTAGGACCGGTTTCTGGCTATCAGCCGTCATCAGCCAGGATAGCTTGACTCCAGTGGCGTAGTGAGCATGGGTCCCACGTCTGGGAATACCCATCCCACTTAGGCCGAAAAGCGTTACAACAAACAAATGATGGACGGAATGCTGACAATGCAGACATTCTCCCCCAGTCAAGAGATCTGGGTTAAATCCATCGTTCTTTTGCCCACTACGCCACCCCAGTTCAGACATGGCCATATGCAAATCAGTCTTGACCCTGTGCCTCATGGGAACAGTCCAGCCCGAACTGCCAAGCCATGTCTTCCCTGGACCGGAATCAAGCATCCTAGGACCGGTTTCTGGCTATCAGCCGTCATCAGCCAGGATAGCTTGACTCCAGTGGCGTAGTGAGCACGGGTCCCACGTCTGGGAATACCCATCCCACTTAGGGCGAAAAGCGTTACAACAAACAAATGATGGACGGAATGCTGACAATGCAGACATTCTCCCCCAGTCAAGAGATCTGGGTTAAATCCATCGTTCTTTTGCCCACTACGCCACTCCAGTTCAGACATGGCCATATGCAAATCAGTCTTGACCCTGTGCCTCATGGGAACAGTCCAGCCCGAACTGCCAAGCCATGTCTTCCCTGGACCGGAATCAAGCATCCTAGGACCGGTTTCTGGCTATCAGCCGTCATCAGCCAGGATAGCTTGACTCCAGTGGCGTAGTGAGCACGGGTCCCACGTCTGGGAATACCCATCCCACTTAGGGCGAAAAGCGTTACAACAAACAAATGATGGACGGAATGCTGACAATGCAGACATTCTCCCCCAGTCAAGAGATCTGGGTTAAATCCATCGTTCTTTTGCCCACTACGCCACCCCAGTTCAGACATGGCCATATGCAAATCAGTCTTGACCCTGTGCCTCATGGGAACAGTCCAGCCCAAACTGCCAAGCCATGTCTTCCCTGGAACGGAATCAAGCATCCTAGGACCGGTTTCTGGCTATCAGCCGTCATCAGCCAGGATAGCTTGACTCCAGTGGCGTAGTGAGCACGGGTCCCACGTCTGGGAATACCCATCCCACTTAGGGCGAAAAGCGTTACAACAAACAAATGATGGACGGAATGCTGACAATGCAGACATTCTCCCCCAGTCAAGAGATCTGGGTTAAATTCATCGTTCTTTTGCCCACTACGCCACCCCAGTTCAGGCATGGCCATATGCAAATCAGTCTTGACCCTGTGCCTCATGGGAACAGTCCAGCCCGAACTGCCAAGCCATGTCTTCCCTGGACCGGAATCAAGCATCCTAGGACCGGTTTCTGGCTATCAGCCGTCATCAGCCAGGATAGCTTGACTCCAGTGGCGTAGTGAGCACGGGTCCCACGTCTGGGAATACCCATCCCACTTAGGGCAAAAAGCGTTACAACAAACAAATGATGGACGGAATGCTGACAATGCAGACATTCTCCCCTAGTCAAGAGATCTGGGTTAAATCCATCGTTCTTTTGCCTACTATGCCACCCCAGTTCAGACATGGCCATATGCAAATCAGTCTTGACCCTGTGCCTCATGGGAACAGTCCAGCCCGAACTGCCAAGCCATGTCTTCCCTGGACCGGAATCAAGCATCCTAGGACCGGTTTCTGGCTATCAGCCGTCATCAGCCAGGATAGCTTGACTCCAGTGGCGTAGTGAGCACGGGTCCCACGTCTGGGAATACCCATCCCACTTATGGCGAAAAGCGTTACAACAAACAAATGATGGACGGAATGCTGACAATGCAGACATTCTCCCCCAGTCAAGAGATCTGGGTTAAATCCATCGTTCTTTTGCCCTCTACGCCACCCCAGTTCAGACATGGCCATATGCAAATCAGTCTTGACCCTGTGCCTCATGGGAACAGTCCAGCCCGAACTGCCAAGCCATGTCGTCCCTGGACCGGAATCAAGCATCCTAGAACCGGTTTCTGGCTATCAGCCGTCATCAGCCAGGATAGCTTGACTCCAGTGGCGTAGTGAGCACAGGTCCCACGTCTGGGAATACCCATCCCACTTAGGGCGAAAAGCGTTACAACAAACAAATGATGGACGGAATGCTGACAATGCAGACATTCTCCCCCAGTCAAGAGATCTGGGTTAAATCCATCGTTCTTTTGCCCACTACGCCACCCCAGTTCAGACATGGCCATATGCAAATCAGTCTTGACCCTGTGCCTCATGGGAACAGTCCAGCCCGAACTGCCAAGCCATGTCTTCCCTGGACCGGAATCAAGCATCCTAGGACCGGTTTCTGGCTATCAGCCGTCATCAGCCAGGATAGCTTGACTCCAGTGGCGTAGTGAGCACGGGTCCCACGTCTGGGAATACCCATCCCACTTCGGGCGAAAAGCGTTACAACAAACAAATGATGGACGGAATGCTGACAATGCAGATATTCTCCCCCAGTCAAGAGATCTGGGTTAAATCCATTGTTCTTTTGCCCACTACACCACCCCAGTTCAGACATGTTTGATTGGTTCTGATGCTCCGTCCATCACCACCCCTTTTTGTACTGCTTTGTTCGCCATAAGTTGGCAGGGTATGCTCAGACGTGAGTCCCTTGCTCACTACGCCACTGGAGTCAAGCTATCCTGGCTGATGACGGCTGATAGCCAGAAACCGGTCCTAGGATGCTTGATTCCGGTCCAGGGAAGACATGGCTTGGCAGTTCGGGCTGGACTGTTCCCATGGGCACAGGGTCAAGACTGATTTGCATATGGCCATGTCTAAACTGGGGTGGTGTAGTGGGCAAAAGAACGATGGATTTAACCCAGATCTCTTGACTGGGGGAGAATGTATACATTGTCAGCATTCCGTCCATCATTTGTTTGTTGTAACGCTTTTCGCCCTAAGTGGGATGGGTATTCCCAGACGTGGGACCCGTGCTCACTACGCCACTGGAGTCAAGCTATCCTGGCTGATGACGGCTGATAGCCAGAAACCGGTCCTAGGATGCTTGATTCCGGTCCAGGGAAGACATGGCTTGGCAGTGCGGGCTGGACTGTTCCCATGAGGCACAGGGTCAAGACTGATTTGCATATGGCCATGTCTAAACTGGGGTGGTGTAGTGGGCAAAAGAACGATGGATTTAACCCAGATCTCTTGACTGGGGGAGAATGTATGCATTGTCAGCATTCCGTCCATCATTTGTTTGTTGTAACGCTTTTCGCCCTAAGTGGGATGGGTATTCCCAGACGTGGGACCCGTGCTCACTACGCCACTGGAGTCAAGCTATCCTGGCTGATGACGGCTGATAGCCAGAAACCGGTCCTAGGATGCTTGATTCCGGTCCAGGGAAGACATGGCTTGGCAGTTCGGGCTGGACTGTTCCCATGAGGCACAGGGTCAAGACTGATTTGCATATGGCCATGTCTAAACTGGGGTGGTGTAGTGGGCAAAAGAACGATGGATTTAACCCAGATCTCTTGACTGGGGGAGAATGTATGCATTGTCAGCATTCCGTCCATCATTTGTTTGTTGTAACGCTGCTTGAATATTGTGGGCATTAGTAGCATAATGGTGCACGCCCCTGGTGTAATGTTTGTCATTTTATTAACATTATCACTTCTGCTGAGTCCTTTGATTGCTGATTAGTGTAACCAGCATGCATCCAAACATGTATTCATGACTCAGTTATCTATACACTGACGATTTTGACCATACATCCATGCAACTAACTTACCCATTAAGCATCCAACCAAATAGTCACTCATTCATGCACCCATGCACTTACTCATATAGCCAGACACATGCTTTGCATTATACACGCACAAACTTGGCAGACAATAAAATGGACTTTCACTTAGATTATAGCCAGACATATTGGCTTTATCAATGCTTATTGAATTTTCTTTTGTCTCAGTTCTGTGTTTTTGTTCTTTTACTATCTCTGTAGTTCCTTGCTCTTAATACTAGGGATGGGTGATAAATTCTGCGGTGGCGGCAGAGTTCCCAGAGTTTTCCCTACTCCGTGTTACACTTGAGTTCCGGCAAAACTCCACCAACCGTCACGTGGTGATGTTTTTTCTAACGCACGGCTCACCAACGTTAAGTTTATCAAGCATCAGCGAGAATTGGTATCCCCAGACACCTTGCAAGATATCCTCAACACAGCAGTTAGGGGCAGTTGTGACCGTTTGCAGTTAGAAAGCTGGCACTCGAGTAGATTAGCGGCAGGAAAGAAGCAGCGCCCTCTGACACTCAGCTTGGTGCCATTCGTGTTGACTTGGCATCGCTGAACACGCTCCGGCGCTAAACATCAGCGCAAGGTGCTGATTCTGCCCTTTTGGAATTGTGCGCAGTGAAATTCTGTGAGTTCCTCCCACCCGTACTTGATACCTTCTGGTATGAATTTTGTCCTTTTGTGTTGTTTTTTAAACCTATATTTTATTGAAATCTGATCTAAAACAGGAGCACAACTCCTGAAAAATATCAGGTGTAGGTGTCCTCTGGAAATATGCTTTTGATGCCTGCCATAGTATAGTTCATACTTCACCGAGCATATGCAAATTGCCTTTAAGTTTTATTAATGTCTCTTAGTATCTCCCTCTTCTTGTCCAACCTAATAGGACACTGACCTCGACCAAACAGCCATCCTTTCGATGTACACTAATGTAGTTGCTCTACAGTTATTCTTCATTAGTGATTTTAGGGCAGATTTACAAGAAAGTGGCGCATCTGTAGAGATGCATCACTTTTCCTGCGTCACCATGCAAAACACTTGCATCATCATGGATGCGCCGTATTTACAATATGACGCACCATGGAGCAAGGATTGACAGACGCATCAGAAATTCTGACGCATCTGTTGACGGAAAAGTCACGCATTGCTGGAGTCGTGTCACAACCACGACGCAACTCCAGCAATGCGTGTTGCAGCCTATTCCCAATACACTGCGTCACTCCTTCAAGCTTCATGCAGGTGTAAGGTTTTGACACAGTGGCGTCCTAAAAGTCAGGCAGTGAAATCTTGTAGATTTCACTGCAACACTTTTACGAGGCTTTCCTGCATGGGAACGCCTACCCTGCATACATTATACCTGACGCAGGTATACTATCACGCAGGGCTTTATAATGTGACGCATCTCCCTAGATGCGTCACATTGTAAATTGGCCACAGTTGTTACGCCGCTGCTGCGCCACAAAAGTAACGCAACAACAGCGCAAAAGTGACGCAAGGGGATTGTAAATCTGCCCCTTTGTTGGTAAAATGCAACATAATGTGGAACAACTGTAGTAGACAGAAACTTTGCTCTCATTGTCTATGATATCATTTGTAATAGCCATGGGAAATGTACAGTCATTATAAAGAGCACAAGAAATTAGGTTACTTTTTTGCTCCGAATCAAAAGCAGTAAAACAATGTTCCAAATTCTGCTGTTTTTACAAGACAGCAGTCTTTGGATCTCATGCCTGGGTGGGAACTGATCTGTCACATACCATGGTCTCAGTAGACCAGAGGGAGGCAATAGAATGATGGTCAGCTGGTGGCCTACTCATCTGGTATTTCCTGCCTCCCTCACGTCTCATTAAATCAGAGAGAAGTGGAGGAACGGGGAAGGTGCTCTGGTAACTCATGTTGGAACACTTATCTTGAGTATATCATACTCACTTAAATGGTAAAAGACAGCAATGTTAAAGATTGTACTTTGACCCCTTATTGAAAAGCAAATGGTTATTTGCATCTAAAGACATGAATGTAGTGAAACTCTGATTATCATCCAGGAGCTGGTTGTTTGAGAATATATCTTGAGATATCAATTTATGCAGAAAAGACTTTTGGTCTGAATTTGAATGTGAATCTTTTCCCACAATGATGTACACAAAGAGTTTTCCTTATTCTCTTCAATAAGGTGGGGTAATATTAATGTAGTGAAGAGAAGAGAGGCTGTGTTGGTGAGTGCTGACTTAAGTAGTTCTGAAGTAAATGATCATTTGTGGCATTTGTCTTTGAAAACGTTTTCTCTAGGAATAATTTTCTGAGAGTGTCTGTGAAATAATTCTGTAACCATTGCTGTTCTTCTGATATTTTGTATGTTTGCTGGACTTTCAACTTATCGATACTGATTCTAGCTTTTTTGCAAGGAAACCATAAAATATATTTCTGTTTCTTTTCAAAATAGATCTATGCGTGATTTTTACGTGGGAGAGCAACATTTTGAAAGATGTATTGTATTTTAGGCAGAGCATTATTCTTTATTACATTTATTCCAGTTTATACACTTTGGGGCTGATTCGGCCGCAAACGTACCGACCGACACGGACCCGGAATGGAGACCGAACGACACGGACCGGCGCCGTACGACCCGTGCAGTATGATGCAAAGCGTGTGAATTACAACCGACACGTACGAAATACAAGCCGTACGACCGAGCCGTAGGGAAAACAGTGATTCGGCCGGAAAACCGACGCGAGTTGCACCGACCGACACGTACCCGGAATGAACCTGACCGACACGTACCCGAGATGTCCGATCCGCGCAGTACGATGCAATGCGTGTAAACCCAGACCGGCTCGCACGGAGCCCAAGCCGCATGACCGGCACAGACAGAAAACAGGGAACCCAAGCAATAGAGATCTGCACGGCCGACGCGTATGAAACACAGAAGAAAGTCAGCGTGAATGAGCCGGAGAAGCCCGCACGAGCCAACATCAGCGTCTGTCTCGGTCAGAAGAACGTCTCCTTCATGCCTAGAAAACCTGAAGGAAAAAAAGACAAAAAAAGGACCACACAAAGCAATGACAAAGCCAATAAATATAAAAAAAAAAAACCTGGAACAAAGACACACACACAACTCCACCTATATAAAGGACATCAATCACTACCATGATCCTTTGCAAATAGGAGACAACAGCCAGCAGCAAACAGTTGTTGTCTGGATGCCCTGCCCCTGTGACAGGAGACAGTGTTGACTGACTTTCCAGGCATGCCAGTGCATTGGCATTTAACTTGCTATGAGTGATCCTGCATTGTGTTCAAATGTGCTCCCTGCACCCCATTGTGTTATTGACTATCAGGACATGAGAACATCAAAGTGTGTGTTGCTGGTATGCATCACAAGCATGTGAAATGAGACTCTGGTCATCCCTTCATCCTGACACCTGCACTGAGTCAGTGGCAAGTGATGTGATGTGTGTATAGTGACATACTCCTACATGTTCACTTGCATGGCCAACAAATGTGTAGGTGGTGCATGTCGGCACATTGGGGTATTACCATCCAACATGCAACAGACATATGGGTGCAAGTCCAGGAGGGATATGAGTGCCATGGTTGATGGTGGGACTGAAAATCGGCTTATTCTAAGCAGTGTGAGCACTTTGAGCAGTGTTCAGCTGATGATGCCAGGGCTTTCCCTGTGATGTGCTGTACTCACTGTGGTGTATGCAGTCAGTGCAAGTGACTGATGTTGTTTTCTTTTTTCATAATTCTATCCAGATACATCCACCAGATACATCCACGGCCACAGGAAGGGACCGCTCCACAGACCAGGAGGAGCCACAGAGCCTGACTGGGACAGAAGGCGAGGAGTCGGAGGGACCCAGTGGCACAGAGGGCAAGTGGAGCCATACCGAGGAGTCCTCAGCAACATCCTCCCCAGCTGAGGGCCACAGCAGCTCGGAGGATGACTCCCTTGTGGAGGCGGGTGTCAGCAGCCACCAAACCCCAGCTAGTCAGGCTGTCCCCGCCACCGCCCCCACCACCACCATCACCATCCTCCCATCGGCTCCCATCCCAGAGGTCCGTGCAGGCTCCCGTGTTCAGGAGCATGTCTCCTTTGTGCCAGGCACCGCACCCCCTGCCCCTGTGTCCCCTGCTGCCCTGAGTGGGGAGTCTGTGGACTTGCTTCGACAGATCCATGTAGGGCAGACATCAATGCTGAGTGTCCTCCATGCACACACCAGTCTGTTGACACAACTGGTGTCATTCATGAAGGGCATTTCATCGGGCATGTCTGCCCTACAGAGGACCAATCAGTCAGTGGCCTCCTCCCTGACGGCAGCAGTGTCCGTCCTCCAAGAGTCCCGCACCCCTCCTACCCCTGCACCACCCATGATTCCTAGCACCCTACCTGTCCCAAGCACACACACACCAGCACATCCACACAAGCCCACAGACACGGGCAGCACACAAACACCCAAACCAAGGGCTAGATGTGCACACAAGCAACCTCAGAGGACTGATACCTCACTCACAAGGGATGGTTTGCAGACACACACACAGTCATCCCCAACCACTCTGCAGTCCTCCGATACCTCTCCCTCCCAGCCCCCTTCCTTTGCCTCACCTGCAACCTCATCTCCCCAGAAGCTCTTCCTCTGTGACCTTGGCCTCTTCCCCACTGACCCAGCAGATCCAGCTTACAAGGGGAAGAGGAAGTCCCCACACACAGAGGGGAGTGCCGGACACCCGGACACCCTCCCCCAGGCACAGTCAGACTGAGGCCCCCCCTGAGCCGGAAGAGCAAGACCCCACCCCGCCCCACAGCTCCACGACAAAGTCTCTGTCCTCCATCCCCCAGGCCACCACTCCACAGGTTCCCCCACCACACCCTGCCCCAGGTTCCCCCACCCACAGATACACCATCCCCAAAATGCTCAGGCCCTCCCCCCACCACTTGCTCTTCTGCCCCCACCACCCCCGGTCAGAGAGTTTGTGCAACTGATGTGGGGACCGTGTCCCCCCCTCTGTCCTGCCGACCTCACCCGAACCCCCTTCCACTCCCATTGAGTTAGGCACTGCAGTGGAGTTCACGACCACCCCGTCTGACTTGGGCACTGCAGTGGTGACCCAGTTCACTCCATCTGACCTGCCCACTGCAGTTGTGCTAGCACCCACCCCATCTGACTTGTGCCCCAAAGTTGTGACTGCACCCCCTATTTCAGTCAGCTCCACTGCAGTTGCCAGTGACTCTCCTGCATCCACCACCCCTTCACTGCCTCCTTCTACTGAACCCTGATCCTGTTCCTGCGGTGGCTGGCCTGCCCCCATGTATGCCCCTCCGAGGGGATGTCCCCTGTCCTTACCAGTGCAGGCAAGCAACATGTGACAGTTGTCACTCAAGTTAACTTTTTGTCATTTGGATATGGACTGGCCATTGGCCTTTGTTTTGAAAGGACTTTGCATTTAACAATTCATGAATAAAGCATTTTTCTTTATCCTTGTGAATTTCATTTAGCTGTACATTATGTTGATGATGTTTAGTATGAATTTTCAGTTGTAATGCTGGATTTCCAATGTTGAATACTGAGGTGTTGATGTGAGGTACTCCATGTGGTCCATGAGATATGTATCCTATTCTGGTTGTTATCCATATAATCCTTTGCAGCTAACTTGGGTATGTCATGATTAACAATTTGTGAACATCTCTGTAGACATTTCATTTCGATGGTCACATCTGTGGCTTGTACACATGCACATATGATTTGCTTCCCACTGTCCAATTTGTCTATTTCCCTGACTGTGGGCACATCTCCACTGAACATGTAAGTGTGGGCATCATTGGTGTAGGAGCAACTGGGTCCTCTGTGCAACTTGCTGAACATATGTATTGAGTATGTGCAGATGACTTAAGGGACACTCCCGTGCCCAGGCTGTTGTGACCAGAGCCTATATTGTGTGGTAACTGAAGGCTGACTGACTAATTGTTCTGCTGACATGACTGAGACCTGCTGGGACTATGGTTGGCACAGCTGAGCTTCCACAAGAGTTGAGTCCCCTCAAGTAAGTGTGTTGTTCCATGACATTGCCTGGGCCCTTGGTGTGTGTTGTGTGAGCATGTGTGTGTGTGTCCACATCCCTTTTCATACACAGGCAGTGTTCCCTTGATATGTTCCTGTTGTTGATGCTTGCTGAGTTGTACTGTGTTCATCCTACAACTTTGCCATGGGCTTCCAGATGTGTGGGTGCATGACACACTACTGTTAATTGGTGTTTCATCATTGGGATTTGTCAGTTCTGAGTGGTGATGATGTGGTCAGACGCAGATGGGACACAGTCAGGGGTCCCCAAGTCACTTGTTTGTTCGCAATATCATGTAGTTGTCCCTAGGTGGTACCTTTCAGTGATTGAAACATGTGTATGTGTGTGTGACTGCTCACACTTGTCCGGTTCAGGGCTTCAATGTGGGCAAGTGTCAGCATGTGTGCCTTGTGGTTCTCCTTGGCTTCTGCATTGTCCTGTGACTGTGGCAGGTATTCCGAAGGTTACGGGAGCTTTGATGTCATGGCCATGTACCGCATACTGTGCAGTACGTCTATCATTCACCAGGGTTATAGACTGTCCTTGTGTGATGAGTCTGTGCACCTTAGTTCCTCCCAACATCACTGTGTTAGTCATGGGTGCATGTGCAATGTCACCTGTCCATGTGGGCTTCACAGATGCACATTGGTGCAGTTCAGGGTGTGTGGTGTTGATGGTGGACTGATGTAAATGTCCCCTATCTCCCGTTTGTCCATGGATGACGGGCCATGCTGAGTGATTTGTGTTTGTGTAGGTGGGATGTACTTTTGTGGCACAGGACACATGTCTGGGTTTCACAGTTTGTTTGACGTCTGAATGAATGAATGAATGAATGTGGGTTTTATAGAGCGCGTAGTAACCCGGAAGCATCCCAGCATCTACCTTTGTCAGCACAGTGGACGTATCATGCATGCTTGTGTCACCCCAATGTCTGGTCCCTGGGGGTAGTGCTGTTGTGTGTCAGTCTCTTGCTGTGTTAGTTGCTGTGCATTCCAGCTTGTGTCACATGTGTCTGTTGTGATCCCTCTCATCTCATAGTGCCTGATTGTCCACTAAGGGGGGCCCATTGATTGGTTACTTTTGTATGGCACTGTGTCCACATCTGTCTCACTGTGGTTCAGCCCCCCTCATGTGTTGTGTAGTTGCCTGGGGATACTGAGACACACACACACATGTTGTATCAGATGTGCAGTGTGAGGTTGCCTGTGTTTGTGCATCTGCACCAGTGCATTGGTATGGCTGTTGTGGGCCATTGTCTGGATGTTGTTTTTGTGATTTTCCCCGCTGTCCCTGTGAGTCATATCACATCATTCTGCACATTCATCCTGGTTGTTAGGTCCCATTGCTGGCATGGAATGGGAGTTTGTGACCTGACACCTACAGTCTACACAGGATGTTTGGATTTGTGTGTCTATTTTCAAGATGTGTGTATCTCTTTGTGATGGTCACTTCTGCTTTTGTGTCATTGTACACTGTATGCATTGTCAGCCCCCATGGGTGGTGCTTGTCTGCACATGGCAGAGAGTATGTTAGGTTTTCACAGCACTGTTAGCCTCACCACATCTCTGTGGGTATGGGACACAACCACTTCTTTGCCCCAAAAGTGTTTCATGTGTTGGGACCAGGAATTATATATGCTGTTTGGCATTTGCAGCTTTGACCATGATGACACTTACCTTTTGGTCACTGTGAAGAGGGGGGTTTTAGACCCCATCACCACAATGCTTAACATTTGCTGCAGATTGGAACCACACACTTTTGTACTACACAGTGAGGGGGTGTTAGTTTTACATTGACATAGCGCTATTGTGATGCTTGCCTTGTGTAGGCCACACTCAGTTTTTGGTCACACATGTGATGGTAGTTACATTGTATGTTCTAAGTCATAATCACTGTTGTGGGCATTTGTCACAGACTACACACTGTTGTCATGATATTAGGGGGGATGTATTTGCTGACATACCTAATGTTGGTGTATGATGGATGTGTGGCGCATTAACTATCCTATGGGTGGGGTGGCAGGGGTGATGGGCAACAGGTCCCCTATGGGTGGGGGTGGCAGGAGTGCTGGGCAACATAAGAACCTATGGGTGGGGGTGTCAGGAGTGATGGGCAACAGGTCCCCTATGGATGGGGGTGCATTAGTGCTGGGCAACATAGTCACTATGAGTGGGGGTGGCAGTAGTGCTGGGAAACAGGTCCCCTATGAGTGGGGTTGGCAGGAGTGCTGGGCAACATAAGCCCTATGGGTGGGGGTGGCAGGAGTGATGGGCAACAGGTCCCCTATGGGTGGGGGTGGCAGGAGTGATGGACAACATAAGCCCTATAAGTAGGGGTGACAGGAGTGATGGGCAATATAAGCCTTATGGGTGGGGGTGGCAGGAGTGATGGGCAACAGGTCCCCTATGGGTGGGGATGGCAGGAGTGATGGGTAACATAAGCCCTATGAGTGGGGGTGGCAGGAGTGATGGGCAACATAAGCCCTATGGGTGGGGCTGGCAGGAGTGATGGGCAACAAGTCCCCTATGGGTGGGGGTGGCAGCAGTGATGGACAACATAAGCCCTATGAGTGGGGGTGGCAGTAGTGATGGGCAACAGGTCCCCTATGGGTGAGGCTGGCAGGAGTGCTGGGCTACATAAGCCCTATGGGTGAGGGTGGCAGTAGTGATGGGCAACAGGTCCCCTATGGGTGGGGGTGGCAGCAGTGATGGGCAACATAAGCCCTATGAGTTGGGGTGGCAGTAGTGATGGGCAACTGGTCCCCTATGGGTGGGGGTGGCATGAGTGATGTGCAACAGGTCCCTTATGTGTTGGGGTGGCAGGAGTGCTGGGCAACAGGTCCCCTATGTGTGGGGGTGGCAGGAGTGATGGGCAACATAAGCCCTATGAGTGGGGGTGGCAGGAGTGATGAGCAACATAAGCCCTATCGGTGGGGCTGGCAGGAGTGATGGGCAACAGGTCCCCTATGGGTGGGGGTGGCAGCAGTGATGGGCAACATAAGCCCTATGAGTGGGGGTGGCAGTAGTGATGGGCAACAGGTCCCCTATGGGTGGGGCTGGCAGGAGTGATGGGCAACAGGTCCCCTATGGGTGGGGTTGGCAGGAGTGCTGGGCAACATAAGAACCTATGGGTGGGGGTGTCAGGAGTGATGGGCAACAGGTCCCCTATGGATGGGGGTGGCATGAGTGCTGGGCAACATAGTCACTATGAGTGGGGGTGGCAGTAGTGCTGGGCAACAAAAGCCCTATGGGTGGGGGTGGCATGAGTGATGGGCAACAGGTCCCCTATGTGTGGGGGTGGCAGGAGTGCTGGGCAACATAAGCCCTATGAGTGGGGCTGGTAGTGGTGCAGGCCATGCAAACCCTATGGTGGCCTGTTGCTAGTGGCCAGGATATGGATCCTCTGGGTGTGTGTGACATTTGGCGGGTACGTGTTGTTTGTTTGTGTGGTGGGTATCTGACTTACCGTCTGCGCTGTCCGCGTCTGTTCCTGATCCGGTCATAGTACTGGTATGACCTGCACGATGGGATTCATGATGTGTTCATCTCGTACACGCTGCTTGTTTTTTTCTCCGTCTCGTACCCGATGCAAGCTGGTCCGTCTCAAAGCCATGGATTGTGTTCTGGCTTGAATTGTACCTGATATGCTTCTTTTCCGGATGCTGTGACGTGCTGTACATGGCGACCCATCCGGCGCGTTTGATTTGCGCATCATACTTGTCCGGCCGGAAACTGCTGTGGCTACTGCTTCTGGCCGACTCGGTTAGGCGTTCGGAGGGACGGCTCGGACGGAGAATGAAGCTTGAATGGTAGCCTACGTGTCAGTCGGATTTTTATCAGTTATGCTCATCGCCCAGACGGACCGGCTCCGGATACGAGTCGGTCGCAAGGTAAGGCTACGAACAGCTCTCGGAGAGCTGTCCGCCCCGGATTGGAATCGGCCCCTTAGATGCAGAGTCTACCTAAACAGAAATCTGGATTTATTAGTTTGATAAACCTTTATAAATTAGTGTTAGTATTGCTTTTTACACTATGTTTGAGGCCAATTCCCATATATTTTACATGATTTGCTTGCCATTTATTTTAGATTGAGACATAGCCCCTTTTTTGTAAGGGGCACTGACACTCATTAAATCCAATTCATTGTATAACCTGAGAAGCTGTAACATATTTGGACTAGATCAAGGAAGTTAGTAATATGCCATATCAGGCAGGATAGAGTAAGCAGCATATGATTTGTGAATTAGAGTTAGAAGAATGCCTTTGGGTCTATTGTGAGGCCCTGCGTGCTATCAATTACCAACATTCTAAAAAGTAATTTCTTCTTTCTATTGTTATATTTCTGGATAAAATCTCATTGGGGCTGGTATTAGCACAACCAACATCAATCCTTTCTATAAGTTGGCATTGCTACAGAAATGTGAGATAAAGTTAACTTTTTTCATTAATTCTAGAAGTTCTTTTCTAGTTGGCGTCCTCAGCTTCTAGCCCTATCACAAATTAATCCTCACACCTTTTAGTAATTAATTGAATGATGTCTGAGAATACCTTTTCTTCTCCTGAAACCAATGTGATCTCTGTCGAAAAGTGCTGTGATTCTACCATTTCATCTTATGTTGAGAGGTCAACATCTATGTTTAATACTGATATCAATCTTTACCTTGCACAGTTAAGGTGCTTGTAGGCAGATCACCTGGGGCTGTTTCATCTAATTTGGGAATGGAATAATTGAATTGCTTTAATATAATCTTCTGTTACGTTTTTGTGAATTTCTCAATGTAGCTTTTATAAAATTCTGCTGTTAGATATTCTGGGACTGGAGGTTATGATTCTCCATTGGCAAGATGGTGTGTTTTGTTTCTATATCTGACCTGTCCAATGTTTCTATACTACTTGAAGAAAAAGGCAGTATGTGAAGAACTTCAAAGAATACATTTATCAATGATTTGTTTAAAATACATCTAAATAAACAGTTTCGGCACTGTTATGATGCTGCGACAGCGTAAAAAATGCGCCACCGTCATATTTAGAAAGTCACGTATCTAGGCAGAAGTGCCATTTTTCCACCGACAGATGCGTAAGGATTGCTGACGTATCTGTAAATCCTTGCGACATAAAGCGACGTACAGGAAATATGGCGCATCCATGGTGTCGCAAGAAGGGTGCACTGAAAAGTGTTACAACACTGTTTTACCGCAGCAATGCAACACTTTTCATCCGTAAGGCCCCCTATTTTTATTCTTGGTATCTCTTTGCCTTTATGTGAACTTCTACCACCTCAATTGACATTATTTTTTCTCATTCAGGTATTAAAAGTTTGACTGAAGGAGGTGAACGAGAGCAGTGCAATGCCAGAACTTTCTTTTTTAATACTCTTTTGGATTGGGGTCCTACAGAGAGAGATCAGTAGGTTGACATGATAACCAGCAATTATTTATTTCTGCACAAAATATATTATTGGAAATCATTAGAAATCCACTCTCTGGTTGGCAGTGGTGTGCACCCTGTCCAAGTAGGAATCCTCACTCTAGTCATGGTAAGGGAGTAACACAGCTAAGATAAACCTTGCTCACCCCCCTTGGTAGCTTGGCACGAGCAGTTGGGGTTGTCTCAGCGGCAATGTGTAAAGCATACATACACACAGTAACACAGAGAAAACACTACAAACAGAGTCCACACCAATTTAGAACAATAGCTAATATTTATCTGAATAAAACAAGACCAAAACAACAAAATCCAACATACACAAATCAAGATATCACTTAAAGGTTAAGCAAGTTCAATTCATGGATGCATTCTTTATAGCACAAAGTACCTTGGATGTGTAAAAAATCAAAGTCAGTGCCAGGGGCAGGGTAGATGAGGGGCTGTAAAAGCTAAGTGATGCGTCCATTCCTTACTACACAGAAGAGGTGATGTTTTGGTTCCTTACTAGCAGAAGAGGTGATGCATTAGTTCCTTACTCTATGCAGGGGAAGTGAGGTGTTTGGTTCCTTACTGGTAAGAAGATGATGCATCGGATTCCAGACACGGGGCCTCAGTTCCTTACTGTGGGGGGTGATGATGAAGAGTCACTCCCAGGACTGATGCATCGAAAATCCAGACTCACTGCGTCAATGCGATAGTGGCGTAGTAGGTGCTGCGTCGATTTCTCAGCTGTGATGAAGGTGCTGCATTGGAGTTGGAGCGGTTGCCACAGACGTAGGTGACATGAGACTCAGGACTAAAGCTGAGGTGATTTTTTCTGATGTGCTGCCATGGCATGCTGGTCCTGTTATGAGAGTCGTGGTCGATGTGCTCAGCAGGAACCACGCTTAGAGGCAGGCAGCAGTGATGCATTAATCTTTGGCAGAGACGTGTTGAGAAAACAGGAGCTGGGATTTTCTCCTTCAAATTACCAGCTTCCATAGGCCAAGGAACTGGATTTGGAACCATTTGGCATGTCAGGACTTTTATCAGAAGAGCCCACGCACTGGTAGATGAAGTCGTTGATGGTCCTAGGACTTCTTAGCGGAAGGCAAGCACACACAAGCCCTTGGAGAACCTTGGATGCAGGATGGTTAAAGCATAGCAGAGTCTTTTCACTCCCAGGACAGAAGCAGCAATCAGCAGGCCAGCACAACAATTCAACAGGCAGAGTGGCAGTACCTCCTGTAGCATCCAGGTTCTAATTTTGGGGTGTCAGAGGTCCAATACTTTCAGCCTTTGAAGGAGGCAAACTTCAAAGGAAAGTCTCTGTAGTGCACAAGACCCTGATTTTCCTTGACCTGGCTCCAGACACGATACAAGGGAGTGGAGACAGCTTTGTGTGAGGACAAGCAAAGCCCTAATCAGGTGTCAGTGACAACTTCTCCCCCCCACTCTTCCACAAGAATCCCCATCAGACTGGTGATGGGCCATCAGCATGTGAAAGGTACACCTCAGTGCCCCTTGTGTGACTGTCTAGAGTGAATGCACAAGAGCAAACCCACATATGTATTCTACAGGCAGGCAGAGACACAGAATGATTAAGCTAGAAAAATGTCTACTTTTGGTATCGCTTTGTTTGCCCTAAGTTGGTAGAGTATGCCCAGACGTGGGTCCCTTGCTCACTTTGCCACTGGATTAAAGATAGCCTGGCTGATGAGGGTTATGAACCCAAAACCGGTCCCAGGATGCTTGTTTCCGGTCCAGGGAAGACATGGGTTGGCAGTTCGGGATGGACTGTTCCCATGAGGCACAGGGTCAGACTGATTTGCATATGGCCATGTCTGAACTGGGGTGGTGGAGTGAGCTAAAGAATGATGAGGGATTAAACCCAGATCAGTTGACTGGGGGTGAGTGTTTGATTTGCCCAAACGCTCCGTCCATCATCCCCTTTGGTATCGCTTTGTTCACCCTAAGTTGGCAGGGTATGCCCATGTTGTAAATTGGCAGCGATTGGATTAGCATTAGCGGAATCCATCTGGTATTTAGAGGCTATCTTGTCCATGTTGTAGAATCCATTTTGTATTTCTGGCAGCCATTTTGTTTGCCATGTGCTCACCATGTGCTTTGTCCTCCCTTAGTGTTGACTGCTCTTGTAATCTGCCTAGTAACAAACTATATTTAGTATCTCCTACTTCCGCACATGCCCAGTTGAGTTTGCAGCTGCTAGTAGCATGTAACTGTCAGGATATGTTTACCAGTGTTAGCAAACTGTCAACTCCTCCCACTTGTCGACTCTGCAGTTTCTGTATGACCATATATGTGCATAACTCCTCTCAAGTATACTTGTACTGTCTTTTAGCCCCTGTGTGGGTATAAAAGGACCAAGGCCCTGCTGTTCAGTGTGCTACTTCATTCAATACCGAAGGTTGCTGTTTGAATGTAGTTCCACCTCATGAGGTTTATTAAACTCTGTATTTTCTATTTCAGTTTCTGTGCCAAATTCTTTCCAATAGTCTGAGGACTCTGTGCAGAGAAGGGCGAACCCCTTGCACTGGTAGGCCTAGCTGAGGCCTATTTTCTATAAATTAGCGCCCAACTCGGGGCTCATCGAGAACTCGGATGCCCGAAGGATTGGTCGCGACGAAGGATTGGAATCTCGCTCTGGACGTGATCACTGCCCGATAAGACCCGAGTCTTGGCATCCGCGGCGGCTTTTCCTTTCTTTCTGATCTGACCATTCAGGTGGCGCCGGTCCTCGACTGAGATCTCTTCTGTTGATTCGCCGTGCAGTGACCATTTGGTCGATTTTAGAACTTGGCAGGATGAATCTGGACACCAAGTGATTGGTAAGTGTCCTTCTGCGGCGCTTGCTGTTGGTTTTGATGCCTGTGATTGGTAAGGTAGTTTAGTAACGCTTACTGTGGCTTTGAGATTGTATATTTGTGTTGGCCAACTTGGTTTGTTTTGACATATGTGACTTGCAATTCACATAGGCAGGTAATGAGGAGAATTTTCTCTAACTGAATTGATTTGAACGGCACATCGTACTAAAGGTACCTTAAGTGCTACTTTGATTATAATACTGCATATTCTGCACTATTTTTGGCATGCCTGTCTTTAGCACACTTCGTAGGATGTGTTGCTTTTGTAATGGTACCACTTTGAGTCTTAATGAAGCACAAGCGGCCCCCCCGGAGGGGACGCCTAATAGGGATATGTAAATTAAGTATGGTCTTTCTTCTATAATGTACAGCACATTATGGAATAAATACACGCGTAAGGATCCTGAGTTGCGTTGGCCTATGTATGGGTCATTTGATTTACGAAAGATTGAGTATGTGGAGCAATGTATGTTTAAACGAAAGACTAGGCACGATATGTTTGATTGTGTACGAATGTGGGAGAAAGAAGTGCGTGAACGGATGAAACGTGAGCAAGCCTTGATTGAAAAAGAACAGCGGAAAAACGTTTATGTGAAAGCATTAGAGTTAAAGAACAAAGAAATGAAAGAGTTGAAGGAGAGAGAAGATAGGGAGCGCGCTTTACAGGTAACTGGCCAATACCCTGTTCGGAGGCCCCTTTATCCTATACTTAATAAACCACAAGATGATTCCTTATTATTAGATCGTCCTCCACCTCCGTATACTGTTCCTTCTGCCCCCCATGAGTTAGATGAGGACTCTAGTTTGGAGGAAGATAAGACGCGAGAAACTCGTTCTATGTTAACTGCTGCACGCTCGTCTCAGCTCCGATCTGCTGCTCGTAAAGCAGCTCATGGAACTGCCACCGTCTCTGAAATTCTTGATAGTATGAGAGGGTGGTATGAAAGGGAGCATTTGTATTTTACTGAGGTGTTTGCCGAAGAGGTCCTTGAGTTGTTTAGGAAATATTCTGAGGAGTTAGAGCCTAAGGATATATCAGATGATTATAAGCAAATGCGTGATGGTCTTTTTGTTTTCTCCCAGGTGGCTGATACAATCAGGCGTTTGGTAAAGCTGCGTGTTGATGCAGTCCGTTTGCGAGAGGAGAAAAAGGCTGCAGAAAGGGCTGTGCAGACATCTCAGACCAGCATGGCACAAGCTCCTGCCTCCGGAACAGATAAGATTATGATAGTTCACGCGAAACCTATGCGGGAGGCCGCGCCCTTGTATGTTCCTCCTAAAGGACAGGGTACAAGCGATGATAAGACCTCTCTTGATGCAAAGGGTTATTTTATTTATAATTGGGTTTACACTCCTTGGAATAGGACGGATGTTATGGCACTTAAAACTGCATTGCCTGATCCGCTGAAAAATCCAGCCGCTTTTTATGAGGAAGTTGAAGGTGCTATTAGTTCTTGCACTATGACTTTGCCTGATATTGATTTATTTTTCGGATTGATATTACCACCTGATATGTGGAGAACTGTTCGTAAAATTGATGATCAGGTAGCTTTTGGGGCATTATGGAAAGACTTAGAACGAATGGATGCCGAAAGGGAACCCGCACAGAAGCCATGTCAGTTAATTTTAGATCTCCCTGCAGCTATACTACTTAAGTTGAAAATGATTATTCCCCCTAAAAAGATAGATTGGACTGTTTTAGCGTCTTGTAAGCAAAAGGCAGATGAATCGGTCTCTGATTTCTTTACACGCTTTGAAGAAGCATTCCACGATTTTAGTGGCCAGTCTTTGACCGATGACACAGGCAGACATCTGTTTGTCGATAAATATGTCGCAAACCTGTTGCCAGAAATAGATAGTCGCCTAAAGGCCAGTGAGAGTTCATGGACCACGTCTTCCCCGGTCTCCCTTTTGACTATGGCCCAGTATTATGAGCGCCAGGAATTAGATGCAAAGGGTAATGAGGACAAAAAGACTAAAGAATTGAAAACGAAAATTATGTTGGCTCAGGCTTATGGTCCGTCTTTCAGAGGTAGCGATAGAGGTGGACGTGGGTCTTATGGTTCATCTCTCACTTCTTATACTCGTTCGAATTTGTCTGCTGACCAGTGTGCATACTGTAGGAAATTTGGCCACTGGGCTTCGGATTGCCCAGCACTACGTGCTCCGCAGTATACACGTGGTCGGGGACAAATGAGAACTCGACCAGGATATTTAGGGCCTAGAGGAAACTCAGGTGATCGTGCTAGGTTTGATACTAATATGCGTGGGCAGGATGGGTTTAACACTTTTGATAGAAGGAACCAATATCAAATGTGTGATTATGTGCCATCTGATTCTCAAGATTCTGCTCATGCATAGGATTGCCTAAGATGGGGTAAGGAATCAGTTGAAGTTCCAGTAGATCAGAGGGGTCCCTATGTTACCGCAAATGTTCTGGGCTCCACTGATCAGTTTCTGGTTGATACAGGAGCTACTCGTAGTGCCTTGTCTAAACAATTGGTTCCAAGGGCTCCCCTGTCTGGCTTAACCATTACATCGATAGGTTTCGATGGAACCCCTTCCCTTAGCCCATTGTCGCAACCACTTGCATTCCATGTGGATAAATTTACTGCTCCATGTCCATTTTTGCTTTCCCCGAATACACCAGACAATATTGTGGGTCTTGATATGCTTAAGTATTTCAGCGCTACGATACGCTGTTCTCCAGAAGGTGTCCGTGTTATCTTGAATGACAACCATCCTGTGGCGGAGAGAGCTTGTCTTGTTACAGAGGATATTGCATTAGCTTCACTCCCTAGTACTTTGTGGGCTACTTCAGATACTGATGTAGGGCAAATGGTTATTCCACCAGTACATATTAGTGTCAAGGAGGGCGCTATGTTGCCACGTTTGCCTCAATACAAAATTTCACAGGAAGGTGAAGAAGCACTCACATGTATTGTCCGTGATCTTATTGCAGTGGGGGTTGTTGAGGAAGTTCCCTACAATATTTGTAACAGTCCGATTCTTACTATTCTGAAAAAAGATACTGACACTAAGGTCTACAGATTCATTATTGATTTGCGAGAAGCTAACAAGATTGTAGTACCACAATACCCCGTGGTTTCTGACATAACAACACTTCTTACTTTGGTCCCCCCAACTGCGACTACATTTTCTGTGATAGATTTGAAGAATGCTTTCTTTTTGATCCCTATTCATCCTGATAGCCGATATTTGTTTCACTTTGAATAATCGATCGTATAGATTCTGTAGAGTTCCTCAAGGCTATACTGAGAGTCCTAGTATTTACAGTCAAGCATTAAAAAGACAACTTGATTCTTTCGTTTTGCCTGAAGGAGTGGCTCTCATACAATATGTCGATGACATTTTGCTGGCAGCTGACACCCCTGAACAGTGTGAAAAATGTACTTTGTCCTTGCTGTCCTTTCTTGCTTCCCATCATCACAAAGTATCACGAAAGAAATTGCAATATTGTAGACCGAAGGTAACCTACTTAGGTCACCTTCTGTCTAAGGAGGGACGTGCACTTACACCAGATCGCATTCAAGCCATTTTAGACACACCAGTACCCCGTACTCAGAAAGATGTCCGTGCATTCATTGGCCTTACTTCTTTTTGTAGGCAATGGATATTAGGATTTTCACATATTGTTAAACCCTTGTTGGCACTTTTAACCAAAGACACCCCAATGCCCCTTCCATGGACAGATGAGTGTGAGACTGCTTTCCGACAGTTACAACAAGCTCTTTGTTCAGCACCAGTGTTAGGCACTCCAGATTATACGAAGTCCTTTTCATTATATGTACACGAGAAAGATGGATGCGCATTGTCAGTTTTAGTGCAGACACACGGCGACAAACAGCGTCCCTGTGCATATTTTTCAGCAGTTCTTGATCCTGTTGCTCGTGCGTTACCTGGGTGCTTCCGTTCAGTTGCAGCAACAGCTGTGTCAATACGTCAGAGTGAAGGGATAGTTTTGTCACATAAGCTGTTGGTGCTAGTACCCCATGCGGTTGATGCCCTTTTAAATCAGACGAAGACGCAACATTTAACTAGCGCTCGTCTGACAGGATATGAATTGACATTGTTGGCCCCTCACATTACACTAAAGAGATGTGCGACATTAAACCCAGCCACTTTGTTGCCATACCCGGTGACTCAGTCTCAGTCACAGGAGTCTCATGATTGTATATTCCTTACTTAGGAACAGACAAAGGGTCGTGTTGATTTACAAGACACGCCCCTTTTAAGTGTCGATGGGGAGCTATGGGTTGATGGGTCCTGTTTGAAGTTACCAGATGGTACAACGTCAGCTGCATATGCAATTACAACACTTCAGACAGTAGTTGAGACAGCTCGTATCCCACAGAAGTCAGCTCAGGCAGCTGAGCTAATAGCATTGACACGAGCTTGTGAACTCAGTACTGACTTATCTGTGAACATTTATACAGACAGTCGCTATGCCTTCGGAGTGGCTCATGATTTTGGGCTACTCTGGAAGGAGAGGGGCTTTCTCACATCCCACGGGGTGCAGATAATGCATGGAGAATTAGTGCATAATCTCTTGACTGCTTTAACATACCCGAAGAGAATAGCGATTGTTAAATGTAGCGCACTTAAGAAAATAGTTGATAAGATAGGGCGAGGCAATGCTTTTGCAGACCAAACAGCCCGTGAAACTGCCATGCAGCGAAGCACCACGTCTATGTATGTAGTAAAGTCACAAGCTGAACGCTGGCATGATACCAGGCAGGAAGTGCTAGATATGCAGAGATCTGCTTCTGCAGAAGAAATTGAGCAATGGTCCAAGGAAGGAACATTGGATGATGAGGGCAGTTGGAGAAATAAAGAGATGAGTAAGTGGAGATTGCCGACAGCTTATTTACAACCTATGATTCATATGGCACATGGGCCGGCACATGTTGGAGCCTCCTCGATAACAAAATTGCTTACGCAAGTTTGGGAGCATCCAGAAATTGCCGGCACAGCTAAAAATATGGTACAGTCCTGTCTGATTTGTCTTCAGCATAACCCTGGAAAAGGGACCCAAACTCCAACAGGAGGGTTTGCTACGCCAACTGCACCTTTTGAAGTCTTGCAAATGGATTACATCCAGCTCGAGCGCTGTAATAACTTAAATTATGTCCTAGTAGTGGTATGCGCCTTCAGTAAGTGGATTGAGGCATACCCTACGAAGGACAATACAGCTCTCACCACTGCAAAGGTGCTTTTGAAGGAATTTTTTCCTAGATTTGGTGTTTGTAAATTTTTATGGAGTGATAACGGTCCCCATTTCATTGGGCAAGTTGTCGAATATGTCTTGAAGGGGTTAGGAATAAAACAAAAGTTCCACCCCGCCTTTCATCCACAATCAGCAGGGTTAGTGGAGAGGTATAACGCCACACTTAAATTAAAATTGGCGAAAATACTAGCCTCCACATCCCTGAAATGGCCAGACGCGTTACCTTTGGCACTGTTGTCCATTAGATCAGTGCCACATTCGCGGTCTGGCCTTACTCCCTATGAGGTGGTGTTCGGCAGGCCTATGAACATTTGGGGAATTCCTAAGCCACGTCCCCTACACGACGTACTGTGTGTATTGATGAGTGACTATTTAGCACAATTGACTGACAGTTTGGTCTCTATTCATCAACAGGTTCGAGAAGCTCTTCCGGACAGGTCTGCAGGTGAAGGCCATGGACTCCGGCCTGGAGATCAGGTGATGATTAAATCATTCCAGAGGTCGAGCAGCTTGGAACCGAGGTGGCGCGGCCCGGAGCAGGTGCTCCTATCGACGAGAACTGCGGTTCGAGTGACGAATAGGAGGAATTGGGTGCACTCCACCCACTGCAAGAAAGTGCCGTCTACCTTGGTGGATCCTGTTGCTTTGATCGACCATCGGGACATCTTGGATACAGAGAAAGGCCAGGCCATATCACCTGAGGAACCTAAGGAATTCTTCCCGGACCACACGATTCCTGGAGTATCCCGATACCAACTGAGACCACGGAAAGAGCCTGCATCGTTGAAAAAGACTGGTTGAGCAACCTCCCTGGGTTAGTGAAACGGAATGCCGATGTGGCAAGGGGGGGGGATCAGTTCTGTGTAGTGTAGCGACACCCGTCTTGACCCTCGGTGAAGAAATCAACGGCTGCCCAGGGATAAGAGCTCCAACGGTTGTTTTGACAAATAAGCTGATCATGTCCACAATGAGATCCTCTGTTTCTAAGAGGAAGATCATTTGTACTATGGGGTTTGTTGTTGCTATGGTGGCTGTAGCAGTAATAACCTGGTTCATTGAGAAGGTGGCTCCTGCTCGAGAACTTTTGATTGCCACTACTCCGGTACCAGTTGAACACCACTACTTCACGCTTCCCTATCATGAACGGAAGCATCGACAATCCTACTTGAATAATACCTTCATTCAGATGTTGCATCATACTCACAATGCCACGAATACTACCAACTGTTGGGTGTGTGGGATGATACCTGCACATCAGAAGAAAGGAGGAACACCTTTTATTCCTCTTCCCTTTTCTCATAATGGTTCTTGCCAAGCTTGGTATGCGCTTTTGTTTGCATCTGGGAAACGTACAGTAGGCGGGCTTCTTTTTCGCCTCAATAAAGTATGTTACCAAGACAACGATGGTTATCCTCAAGCCAACGGGACTAAATGGGAATGGGAAGAGTATCAAGCGGACAATATTTCAACGCCATATATTTTCACAAATATGAGAACTTTTCCTAGTAATAAACAATTTGTGATTTCTGTTACTAGAGCTAAAGCAGATTTATGTGTAAGCAGTGTTGGAAGAATTCCAGTGGGGAAAAGTGAATGTACTGTGATTCTGCCTATTGAGGGTACAAATAATAGCACTTTCATAGCCTCACCTAATACTTACTTTATCTGTGGTAGCCACGGATATTATCACCTGCCTGTTGGATGATCAGGCGTATGCTATGTATCTTTTCTATTGCCCCCTGTGTTTCTGGCACCTGCATCCTACCACCGAAACTTTAAGTTATTTACTGATATCTCTAAAAACAGATATAAAAGGACAATAAGTGTTGACGAAGTAGACCAAACAGATACCACTCTACAACAGTATGTTGATTTTAACCTGGGTTTGTTCTTCTTTGTGGGAGCTGCATTAAACAGTACGAAAATTAGACGATTGACTAGAGTTGTGGAAGCTGTTACCAATCAGACAGCCTTGGTGCTTGGAAATATTACAGAGGAGCTGCAAATTGCAAGGATTGTAGCTCTCCAGAATCGAATGGTTCTAGATGTTGTTCTGGCTGATCGAGGTGGTGCATGTCGCATCATCGGTAGCAGTTGTTGTGTATTTATACCGGATCACTCACCTTCAGTGTATGACGCAATTTCAAAACTGCATAAGATCGCTGCAGAAATTCATCCAGAGACTGGCACCTGGACTCTAGCTGGATGGTTCTGGACTCTCGTTTCTGCTTGGGGCTGGAAGCTATTAACTATCTTGTGTATAATTATTACTGTTTTATTTACATGCTGCGTATGTATTCAATGTGGTCCAATGCTTTGCTCCATTTGCATTTCTGCTTGTATACCTGTTAAAAGGAATATTGAAGAGATCAAGGCCCAACAAATGTTGAATAAAGAAGTGGCCGAAATAATGTTAATAGATGTAAGAGATGCATATTTAGATTATCCTAGAGGAACAGATGTCTTCAGCTAATGCTAAAAGGGTCGTCTGTTGTAAATTGGCAGCGATTGGATTAGCATTAGCGGAATCCATCTGGTATTTAGAGGCTATCTTGTCCATGTTGTAGAATCCATTTTGTATTTCTGGCAGCCATTTTGTTTGCCATGTGCTCACCATGTGCTTTGTCCTCCCTTAGTGTTGACTGCTCTTGTAATCTGCCTAGTAACAAACTATATTTAGTATCTCCTACTTCCGCACATGCCCAGTTGAGTTTGCAGCTGCTAGTAGCATGTAACTGTCAGGATATGTTTACCAGTGTTAGCAAACTGTCAACTCCTCCCACTTGTCGACTCTGCAGTTTCTGTATGACCATATATGTGCATAACTCCTCTCAAGTATACTTGTACTGTCTTCTTTTAGCCCCTGTGTGGGTATAAAAGGACCATGGCCCTGCTGTTCAGTGTGCTACTTCATTCAATACCGAAGGGTGCTGTTTGAATGTAGTTCCACCTCATGAGGTTTATTAAACTCTGTATTTTCTATTTCAGTTTCTGTGCCAACTTCTTTCCAATAGTCTGAGGACTCTGTGCAGAGAAGGGCGAACCCCTTGCACTGGTAGGCCTAGCTGAGGCCTATTTTCTACACCCAGACGTGGGTCCCTTGCTCACTTTGCCACTGGATTCAAGATAGCCTGGCTGATGAGGGTTATGAACCCGAAACGGGTCCCAGGATGCTTGTTTCCGGTCCAGGGAAGACATGGCTTGGCAGTTCGGGCTGGACTGTTCCCATGAGACACAGGGTCAGACTGATTTGCATACGGCCATGTCTGAACTGAGGTGGTGGAGTGAGCTAAAATGACAAAGAATGCCCAAGCAGAACCCTCATAAGAAAAAGGGAGAACTAGATATGGTATTCCTTTCTCGGTGGTATGGGGCATAAGACCACATACCCAACAATCAGTTGTGTTAACCACTAATTGATGCTGGTGTAATAGTTGGACAAAGGAATTGTTGTAGTACTCGGTTCTTCTGACAAGTTCATGTGAAGGAAAAGTATGGAAGAGGTGTGGAGAGATAGTAGAAGAAGGCATGATGGATTAAACCCAGATCAGTTGACTGGGGGTGAGTGTTTGATTTGCTCAAACGCTCCGTACATCATCCCCTTTGGTATCGCATTGTTCGCTCTAAGTTGGCAGGGTATGCCCAGACGTGGGTCCCTTGCTCACTTTGCCACTGGATTCAAGAGAGCCTGGCTGATGAGGGTTATGAACCTGAAACCGGTCCCAGGATGCTTGTTTCCGATCCAGGGAAGACGTGGCTTGGCAGTTCGGGCTGGACTGTTCCCATGAGGCACAGGGTCAGACTGATTTGCATATGGCCATGTCTGAACTGGGGTGGTGGAGTGAGCTAAAGAATGATGATGGATTAAACCCAGATCAGTTGACTGGGGGTGAGTGTTTGATTTGCTCAAACGCTCCGTCCATCATCCCCTTTGGTATCGCTTTGTTCGCCCTAAGTTGGCAGGGTATGCCCAGACGTGGGTCCCTTGCTCACTTTGACACTGGATTCAAGATAGCCTGGCTGATGAGGGTTGTGAACCCAAAACCATTCCCAGGATGCTTGTTTCCGGTCCAGGGAAGACATGGCTTGGCACTAAGGGCTGGACTGTTCCCATGAGGCACAGGGTCAGACTGATTTGCATATGGCCATGTCTGAACTAGGCCTGGGCGGCAAATTCCGCTCCGTTCGCGGAATTTGCGGAATTTGGGTAATTTCGCGTCCCACGGAGACCGCGAAATTGCCCAAAATTCCGCTTTCCGCGACTTCGCGAAATTTTTGCTTGTTCGCGTTCTCAAAATGCGTGTTCGCGAGATATTTCTCCTCGAGCACGCAAACAGTGATTGTGAACAGGAAAAAAGCATCGCGAACAAGCAATTCCGCGTGTTCGCGGAATTTCTGCGTGTTCGCGGAGATTTTTACCGTTTCGCGGAGATTTGCGTAGCGCGATTACGCAAATTCCGCCCACCCCTAGTCTGAACTGGGGTGGTGGAGTGAGCTAAAGAATGATGATGGATTAAACCCAGATCAGTTGACTGGGGGTGAGTGTTTGATTTGCTCAAACGCTCCGTCCATCATCCCCTTTGGTATCGCTACTTTCTTAAAGTGGCATTATTAAACACGCAATTTAAAAAACAACTTCACCAAATGATGCATTTTTAAATTGTGAATTTAGAGACCTCAAACTCCAAATATCAATCTGTTCCCAATGAGAAAAAACTCTTAAAAGATATTTCAAGTCAATCCCCATGTTACCCTATGGGAGAGATGGTCCTTGAAATAGTGAAAACAAAATTTGCAGTATTTGACTATTAGGATATGTAAAACACACCAGTGCATTTCCTACCTTTTAAATACACTGCACCCTGCCCATGGGGCCGTCTTGGGTCTACCTTAGGGGTGACTTGCAGATAGCAAAAAGGAAGGTTAAGGCTTGTCAAGTGGGTGCACTTGCCAGGTTAGAATGGCAGTTGACAACTGCACAAACAAACACTACAGTGGTAGGTCAGTGACAGGTGTGCAAGGCTACTTATGTGGGTGTCACAATCAGTGCTGCAGGCTCATGGATAGCATTTGATTTATAGGCCCTGACACACCTGGTGCACTTTACTAGGCACCTAACACGCACCTCACCCATACGGCTTGGGACAAAGATCTCCGACAAGAAGACCCTCATAGGGTGCCCATCAGGCATTGCAGCGCCGGCCTTACAAGGAGCAAGCCCTATAATGTAGCATGACACCCAAATGGGTGTGTGAGGGCTCCACTTCCCAAATTGGGAGATACCCACACTCCACGGTGCTGCACTTTACTAAGGACCTACTGGTAAATCAAATATTGTAATCATGGATAAACCAATTATGAATACAATTTACACAGGAGACACTTGCACTTTAGAACTGGTCAGCAGTAGTAAAGGGCCCAGAGTCCTAAAACTAGCCAAAACTACATGCAGCACACAGTCAAAAACAGGAGGTCAGAAGCAAAAGGACAGGGGAAACCAGGCCAAAAGACACCAGATCTACCAGAAAGACTTAGACATTAGTGGAGAACGTTGGTGGAAAGGAGAGGACACAATGATTGTTTTTTAAATGTTTGGGGAGAGTCTAGTAAATATGGGAAATGTGAGAGTGGATTAAAGAAGCATATTTTGTTGGTAGTTCTGCAATTACTCTTCTTCTCCTGCACAAGATACGTTGATCATGGGCCATACACAATAAATATGTGTAGTTATTAATCAAGGTTAAGTATTCCACACCAATTTTCCTACTTTTATAATCAACCACCAACAGGTGTCATTTACTGGTTGGTAGAAGCAAGGGTTGTGCTGAAAATGGCAGATGCTACATGTGCCAATGTCATGATTATCTCCATCCATCTAAAGATGGTGAAACCTCAGATTTGGGATCTCAAACTCTGGGGTAATTGTTCTCTGCCAGAGAGAAAGAAACCAGGGCTTCATATTACCTGAATGGTTGGTGGTCTGTCACCCTGGATGCAAACAACACCCTGACATGTTTCAAATAGAAATAGTGAAGTTTAACTGAAAACAAATAAAAGCATAGTTTGTCAAAAATAATGTACAATTAAAAACTGGAAGGTACTGTTACATCGGTACCATGAGTCATGTCAAGAGCTTACCAAACGTTGCATGCTTTCAAGAAAACCAAGCTCTTTGCTCTGTTGGCCTTCATGAACCTGGAATAATGGCTTCATGAACGATGAGCACTCCAGCCATATAGATTGCTGTGGTGTTTCAATGCTCACAGTTATCTGGTCATCACTGTCTTCCAGAGGGATATTTCAGGTTGGGCCGCATTGTTCTCATTGTAGCAGGGTCAAGAATGATTTGCATATCGCTGGGTCCAAACTAAGGTGGTATAGTGTGCAAAAAAGCAGGATGCGGCTCGAGTAGTTGCCCGTTGTTGAGAGTAATTCAAGCATTCCATCCATCACTTTTTTGTATACTTCAGATTTTTATTATCAGCAGATTGATCTTCTGGATTTCTTTACCTGGATTCTTGCTTGGCTCTTTTCTTGTTCCTGATATCAGGAGGAGGTTGGTGCCTTGCTAATTTCTTCAGTTCTAATATTCATCTTCAATCAAGAACTATAAAATTGCCAAGAAGGGTATTTACACTAAATGTGTTTTTCATTCTCTCTGGTATCCTATTAGGGAGATATTTCATCTTTACTATTATATTCAAGGTCACTCCTTGGGTATTGAAAGGAGTCACATTTTTCTCAGATAATCAAAAAGAGGACTACCAGTTCTTTCACACATTATCAATTTCAGCAATTCAAAGCAGCATTACTTAGTTCTCCTTCAAGTGTATTACTATTGTTTTTGTACTTTTAATATGAGCGAAATGAAGCTTGGGACATGGAGGCCAGGTCTAGATTGGTGTATGAACATGGAGCAACCTATATTTAAGGCACGAAGCTGCCCGCAGAAGCATTTCAAGATTTGGAGACACTGGACAGATTTTCAAGGTCTTATTTTAGAACCCCCTCCACCACTCTGTACAGATGCGAAGATCACTGGATGATAACTCAAGGGGACACGAAACACTGCAGAGATTTACTTTCTATGAGAATTGGCTCGCAAGGTATGGTAAGCAGACAATTATGATGTACTTGGCACACTTGGTTATAAAGTTGTGGGATGCTGTTTACAAACCCGAGAATGTTTATTTTCTTATTTTGCAACTATCATATGAAAGTTCTGCTGACTTAATAAAACTGTGTTTTGCACACAAAAAAATAAGAGCGAAATGTATGGGGTTCAAATATAACATAAGAGGAGATTTGCAGACAATGGTCATTCTTTTTTGCAAAAGATTGTGAAAGACATCATGGAAAATAAGTATAAAGCTTCACACTTGTTGATGAGCACAGGCAGCAGTTCAGTTATGAGAATTAAGTGCTTTTGTTGCTAACTAGAAAAGTATTGCATACTTAATCATGTAAATTCTTCAGCACAAAAGAGGGGTGGAACAGGGTTTAATACTAACACCTGCATTTAGCAGATGGATAAATAATATACTTTATCTTATTTCATCAGCATCCCAAAAATTGTCTAATGTTTGTTCATAGAGAATTTCAGATCTGTTGTAGATGGATTATTCCATCTCAATTGCAAATATTAGCAAAGGCTTCATAGGCACGATAGAATATCATGCAAGAATGATGTTGTGACAATAAACGTCTGATTTAAAAATAAACTCTTTGAGTTTTAATGAACAGAAGAAAGAAGCAAATGTTAGCTCTCTTAGTGGAGCACAGTTGGAAAGAGCCAAATAAATGTCTTAATCAGATGTTTCAGTTATTAAAACCAAAATGAACACATCACCAGAGTCACTTATTTTTTCTTGATTCTGAAGCAGAGGGAATAACAGCATGTTCCGTAAAGCATTATTGAATATTTAGAGGTGGGCTTTCATGAGACATAGCTTGTTTAATAGAGTAGTGTTTTGGTGACCAGATACATAGGAAAAGCTGGTGTGATGTACAGTTTTTTTCCTATGGAACCTTTGCATGTTTAAAATATTTCCAATGTTGAATTTTCCCAATAAGCTACCATCACAAGGTTACAAGAATTCCTTATGTCTAGTTTGAGAAAGTGGTTTATTAGTTGAAGTGGATGGTAGTCCTCTTAGTTAATTAACTATTCTTTACTAGGTCCAGTTAGGTCTTGATAATTTACACCTGACCTCAATGCTTAGTATCTGTAGCACAGAGCAGGCAGGACTAAGTTAGCAGCAATATGAAAAACATTTATCAGTAGCAAAACAGTTTAATTAATATAATAACATGTAAATCACACTCTAATTTATGAAAATACAGAAGATGTTAAGGAGCAAATAGACCCAAAAATGACAAACATCATATGTAGGGAAAAGGAAATATGATTTTTCAAAGTTTTAGATGTTTCTAGTGACAAAAATCACAAAGTGCCAACTGAGGGTAAACAGTTGCACTAGACTGGGTTAAAGTCAAAAGTTAAAGCTGACTTCTGAAAAAAAGGACTAGTTGATGAGGTCCTCAGCTGGTCGAGCAGCAAGAGAGATCGAAAGAGGGTATCTTCAATGGCATTTGGCTGAGGGCAGAATATCAGTGTGAGCCTTGGCTCTGGTGAGAAGTTTTGCAACTCTCGACATAGATGGCCAGAAGACGTGCAAAGTCCGGGCCCGGGAAGATATTGCAGCCGTCGGGGTGCTGCCCCACGGTAGCCCTAGTAAAATCTTCTATGTTCGGGCTTAGGAACTTTTTAGAAAATCAGGAACCTTTCAGCGGGACAAAGCTGCAAGTTGTGTCTTACCAACAGGTCAACGTTGTGGCTACAGCTCGGAGGCGGTCTGGTGGTACCTCTAGTTCTTTTTCCTTAAATTAGAGGAAAAGTTTATTAGTGTCTAGTCTTCCAATTTTGAAGGAGGAAAGACTATACTCTAACACCAGCCAATGGCCAAGAACTTTTTGGGCACCTCTTAGGGGTTTGGACTCAATCTCTTAAAATCCACTAGCAGGGTCCAGGGAAAATCCAGTTGGAACTGGTCAACTAAGATCAGCAGAGACTTGGGAGTCATGCACTTTTTGTGTTTCTTGCACTGAATAGGAGGTTAGCCAAATATGCCTTGGAATCCACTCTTTTGTCCTGGGTACAAGTGGGGAGCAGGTCCAACCCTTTGGGTTTCTCTCCATACGTTTAGCAGCAGATGCAGTCCTTCTTTTGTCTTGCACAGGTCCAGAGGTATTTTGAAGAGGGCAATAAATGTGCAACTTTTAGGCCTAGTAGACTCCCAGTTACTCCCTAACGAGTGGGTTAAACATTTCCTGGGGTGCGTCTACCCATGTTTGCAACACTTCCTATGTCTTTAATGAAAATTATCTTACAGTTTACCTATGACCACTATGGCAGAACCTTTCTTCATTTGTTCCAATATCTGGGCATACCCCTGAGTTGTGTCTAGGAAAATGAGACAATCCCCCTGCAAATCAGTTCTGAAACAGAACTGAAACAGTTTTTCCCCCCACAGGGATTGGTGCCACTCTGACTACTTAGACAATGGCAGGGTTGGTCTAGGTGTGAGTTACATCTGCTTGTGAGAGGGGTTGCCCCTCTGAAGCTTGTGCAGTTGGTGAGCATACACCCCAGCCATCCTGTCAGGAGGAGGTCACTATAGAACAACAATGTCTTCCAAAAATAAATGTGTGTGCGTCATTTCTTGTGTTAGTGAATGTTTAAAAAATGCTAAGTTAGAAGGGAAAACTGAAATGGAGACTAAGGACCTTATTAAGAGTTTGGAGGCTCCATGGCCGCGGCTCTCGCAGCCACCGTCTGAACACTGCGAGCTTGACTGCCTGAACACTGAATTACGAGTAGTGAGTATTGGCTATGTGAAGACTGCGGCTGAATTACTGACACCGCCAGCACACCGACAACCGCCGCAGCGTTAGAGCGGTATAGGGGAGTTTTACCACCTTCCATCTGCTGTAGCTCAGATTTCATCTGGATTCAGGCATTGCCTTATTTTTTGTGCTTCAGACAGACTGTATTTAAAATGACACGGAGATTTTGGTGCAAGTGAAAAACACATGGCACATGAAACATGAAATGAGGCAGAGTCAAATGCTTTTTAAAAGGGGCACTTTTGGTGCATTCAAAGAGAAAGACATGAAATGAGGCCTGGTAATTGCTTTCAGTCTGAAATGCTTGTGCTGAATTAACATGTGTTTTTGCAGTGTAGAGAAATTCATGATTGCAGTTTTCCTTTTTAGTTTTGAAGATAAAATGAAATGTGTTCTCTCTTCCCAGCTCCTTTCCCCTATAATCTACACTCCCTGTTCCTGTCTTAAGAGACTTTGGCTTTGTTGCATATTTAGACAATACATATTCAGTTCATAACACATATTTTTATAATGTGTATTAATTAATGCACCAACATTACACGTGGGGCTAAAGCAGTTTGCATGAATAAGCTATCTAAAACGTTGGAGCATGTTGCTATAAGTATGAATTAACTGCTTGTGCTTTGAAAACTTACACTGGTGCATGTTTATGCTATGTTGTACATTGCAAATTTTTGCATGTTGTGCACAAATAATAGAAAAGCTGCATTAAATTATTAGCTTTTGCTAGGTAATAACTAATACAGGATATTAGTATGGGGGAGGTAAACAGAATGGGTTTTTATTTCATAAATTAATACTTTTTTTGTGTTTGTTTTGTTTTTGGGCCTAAGATAAAATGGCTGCCTGTGAATCCAGCAAGGCTGTGAACTGTATTGAATGAGCGACGCATGCGCAGAACCAGCTACACACTGCCAAGTGCCTCAAGTGATGACCTGGTTCAAGGCCACCATGAACTGTACTTTCTTGTTATCCTGCCAATGTACCAGTGTTTGTGGAATGTGTTTATCTTGAGTGCGATGTGACAGGAAGGAGGAAATGGACTGAAACATTTTTTCCTAGTAAATGTTGCTAAAACATATAATTGTATTAATCATTAACGTTTCTTTTGTTAAAACAGGATTGTAATGAGAATAGGATGGTGAGACCCTCATGTCATCTATGCTAACCAATCTTGGTGCAAGCTTTACTGAAAACTGCAACATTATTAGTGTAGTCAGCCAAGAATTAGAGTATAAATAATGACTTCTTTGGAGGCGTGTTAGCTTTTAGAGGCCTTATAGCTTTAGAAGCTTGAGGGGGCAGGTGAGGCCAGACATCATATGGGTTAGGCACGTGACGTCGCGGGCGCAGCCTGGGAGGAGATTGCGTCCGAGTAGAGACAGAAGAAGTTGGGGGGGCCTTTGCTCATATTTTTCAGAGAGTCCTTGCACGTCATATTTTTTGCAAGTCAGATCACATTCCTCTGTGGTCTGTGAAGGAGGGGCCTTTTCAGGAGCAGCCTCTCTCTGTGAAGCACAGAGATGCAGATGAACAAGAGCAGGGCAGAGACAGCAGCTGATGGCAAAGGTTTAGATTTAGATGCTAAAACTCTAAGTTTATTCTTTGACTAATTAATTAATTTGAAAAGATTTATTTGTTTTATGCATTTATTTCTCTTTATAGGAGATTTTTGCCAATTAATTATTGATTAGCCTTGCAAACTCACTCTTGAATTATATTTTTTCTGAAACTCTTTAAAAAGTTCTGACTGACATCGGATTAGGGGTTTTTCCTCCTGTATGCAACCTAAAATATGTTTGTATTACTTCTATTTTTCCTATTTTCAATTCTGTAACCTGATTGATATTTGACAAATGAATAAAGGGTCAGAGAACTTTAACTTTTAACTAGAAAATAAAACCTTTAAAAATATTCAAAACTCTCTTTATTGGCTTAAATGTTATTGATTTTTGATTTTTCATGTTTATGTAAAGTCTCCTGATGGTAATATACAGTGGCAAGGGTCCAGTACCTTTACAGCGGTAAATTAGAGGTAAATGAGGTTTTGCATTGAGAAATTACCATGAAATTACCGCTGCATCACATCTTACGAGTTGGCTTTTCCATGAGACCACTAGTTTGAAGTCGGCAGAAACTGAGGATTTGGGGTGCATACTCACCCTTCTCATGTTATTTTGGTCAGAGTTTGTCGTGAATACCTTTCTTCAGGTCCCTTCTTCTCAGCAGCATCTTCACACTGAGGATTATGACCCTGTTTGCAGCGATGTACAGGTGAGTCCTTGTTCTACCATATACCCATTGACTGGACTGCCCACGTAACGGCCCAACTCCAGCAATGGGTGGATAATATTTTTCCACATATATCATGCATATGTCTGCATTGACACAGAAGCAGGTTTAATGTACACACAGGCATTGATACATATAGAAAAGTATTTATCACCAAAGCAAAATCTCCTCAGAAACACCACGGGCACCGCCATAAACACGTAATAAGGAGGTCTATGGATCACTGGTGCTGTGTTCCCCTGGTGGCCACGACCGAGGTGTTTGGGCGTCCGGTGAGCCAAACTTGTAATAAGGCCCTTAATGTAATCCCTATAATGTCACTCCTGTGGTTGGAGAATACTACTATATGAAAAAATAGCAACAGTACCAAGTGTGTATTAAAAGCCTTATGTTTCATATGACTATTTTAATAGCATAAGCAAACTCTCAGCCCATAAAATATGCCAAATAAAAACCACGTATACTAAAAAAAGAAAAGACTAGTTTCAAAAGTCGCAATTTATATGACTAAGAGGCATCCAAATTGGAGGACGGTATCTCCCAAGTGTCCAGAGTATAATTAGGGCCATGCAGAGAACCCACATCCGTAGGCATGACATCAAAAGAGGCCTGAAGAGCAAGATTCGAAAAAAGGAAGATAGTCATCACCAGCCCATTCAGCAGAAGCGATAGTGCCAGGAGTGCAGCATCAAAAGAGAGATCAGATGCCAGGAAACCTGAAGTGGACGGGGAATATAGTGTAAAGAGAGAGAGGCCCCTTGCTGATAGGGTGGAAGTTCCTTAAGGCAGGGATCAATAAAGCAATGTAAAGACTTAAGGCAAAAAACAAATATTATACTCATGCGTCAATTGTAATTAGAAAAAGAATGAACCAAATCAGATACTGTTTTTATCCAAAAACACAAACATCCTATTATTAATAATATTCAATACAATCGCATAGCCCATTCATACTTTCTCAATTATATCATCATGCACACCTCTCCACAAATTACTCAATTAAAAACATTGTCACTAATAATGACAACTGCAGTGAATTGATCTTTTTGATAACTAAAATAGTATTTCTTCATGTATACAATTGTTGAATATTTTTACATATGTATATAGCTTCACATGTAAGTAAAAAATAGGGCAAAACAATGTGGCACAGATTCAGTTGACTGTCGTTGTATTCTACGTGCGTTTCGGCACTACAAAGTGCCTTTCTCAGGAAAAGGCCACAGCTTAAACACGTTGATATCCTATATTAAATGGCAATGACGAAATAGGGACGTCTGTGTGTCTTACAATTGTGTTGGCATCTGAAGTAGACTGCGTCTATGTTCTTGGTTATAGATAAACCGATGAATCAAAGGCTGATGTACCAGAATCCTTTGGAAATAAAGGCATCATTGTTTTGATGCAGCTAGGAGCTTAAATGGGTTCTTCCATATGGGTATAATGGTGTTTAGCGAACTCTGAGAATATGTCATCTGTGTAGAGGGCTCACGTTAGGCATTGTGCAGCATAGGAAGCAGCAATATTTCACAACACAAATGATACAACTGCAAAGGATGCACAAGCAGATTTATATTTGAAGACTGAAACAATTATGTAGCAAGGCATAAGTCGGGTCTAAACACAAATTAGCACCAAAGACAGCAAAACACTGGCTGCACTTTCTGAAACAACATGGCCAGAAGGACAGAGACCCGTGTTCAATCAGTTCAGTAACACCGACTCTCCAAAATACTGTATCATGCATTCATGACATAGAAGGACATGTGGTAGTTCCATTTCCATCTGGCCTCATTGTGGGACATCCGCTAAAGACCAATACAAATAGAACCAATACAGTAACAAAGAGCAATGACACAATCGGAAAGCTTCCAAAAATCCTTGCAAATGAGTGCAAACACGAAGGATAACTCCAACTACAGTCAGGAATGTAGAAACAAGTCCAGACTCAATCACTTTAAGAAAAGCGTGCTACTCCAGCTGTGTTAGATGAATAAATAAAAAGTGGACATGCTCACCAAAATGCTATGGCAAGCTACAACCCTGGAAACAGTGATCACATACATGAATCCTGGTTTCATCCCGCAACAACTCTGATCATTGAAAATGTGATAGTCCCTTTAGAAAGCAACAAAAAATCCGTTTTTATCAATTGTATAGGTATGCCTTTCAAATACCTTGCTAAGTTAGCCATAGAGGCATAACAAACTCCATGAAGCGCAATCTCTCTGCAGACCAGAGTGACCTAAAGAAGATCCACATTCACATAGACTAACGGAAGCCTCTTTGTTCTCATGTTTGCATCTGTACTGAACAATGAGGAACCAAGCTTTGTATAATAAATGTGTTCCCATCTCCTCACACCTGCCCACTTTAAAAGGCCTCAGACGTGATCTAAAATTAAATGTAGAAATCGGAAGAGAAATATAACCCTGAATTATGAATGAGCCAAACCGCAGATGGGATTTCTGCATTCGAAATATGCACCTTTCCTAAACATTCGATATTAAGCATGATGTAGGTGACTTCCTTTTTAGCCATTATGTTTTGCATGCATGTCATTTTCTCATGTTAGTGAAAAACATGTTCTAACCATCATCTTTACAAGATGCTAAGTTAGTAGGGAAAAATAAATTGGAGACTAAGGTGGATATTAGCAAGAGAAGGCGATAATTATCGCTAACCGCAGTTAGCGCGCCTTTTCTTATCGCTGTCTTTCGCGGGAAACTATCGCCGTGTTAGCTGCGTATTACCAACACGCCGCTAACAGGCGATGTGAAATCCTGCGATAGACTGCGATAATGAACATTAGCGCATGAAATCCTGTGATGAATTAACAGCGCTAATGTCAAGCTTGGTAATAGGGGAGTGTGGACTTAACCTTGCAATCCACCTCACATAGGCATCATTGGTAAATCAGGTTTCAATCAGGCGATAGAATATTGCGATGATGGGGGACTAGCGTGACTTTTGTCATTGCAGGACAGCTTTGCTAAAAGAGCGAAGTTGTTTTAGCGACCTTATCCGTGTTCTTTTTCTAAGGAACGCCTACCTTGCATGTCATTAGCGATAATTATCGCTGGCATGCAAGGCGATAGGAAAACCGGCAGAGAAAGACAGAAAGCTGGCGCTAACGCATGGTAACGCTGACTTGCTAACAGGGCGATGATAATATCGCTGCTTTATCTGCAAAAAGGGCCGCTAAAGCGGCGATAAGGCCCTTGCTAATATGCCCCTAAATGTAATCTTCATTACAATTGGATGCATTATTAGGTTCCCTTGAGATCCTAAATGACCGGTGAGGATGGCTGATACATGCTACATGACTTTTGAAACCCTTGATGCTGCGGCATCTTGTTCAAATAGGGAAGATGAAGAATGATGCATACCACAGTTAGAAACTCAGGCATTGAGAAATGGCCACAAGTTGCAATGCAACGCTTATCGATAACTATAACTTGGGGATTAAGGGCTTATAATGAATGCACTGCTTCTGATTTTAAAGGTAAATATGCTTTTAATAGAGTCTCTAGTACTTGTAAAGTTAAAACTAAGGCCCTTCTTGATTGACATGGAAGTGCTTGACAGGAACAATAGCAGAGGAAGCCGTCTCCAGTGTTGTCAACTCTCTCCTCGGTTTGGCACATGGCGTTATAATTGCTGCGCTGAGAGGGAAATTGGCATGATATATATGGTGGTGACTAGACATAATATCGAAAAATAATATCGAATGGACATAATATCGAAGTCAAAATATAGAATGGACAAAATATCGAATGGACATAATATAGTCGTTAAAAATATCGAATTGGAGGTAAGTAATATCGATTGTCAAAATATCAGAGTATATAATATTGGCATTAAAATATATCGAATTTTTAATAATATCGAAGTGTTTTTTATGTTAGTATATGTGTTAATAGTGTATATTATTTTTGTAATGTGTATTTTTTTTTTAACTAATGAATTTTATGTTATTTAATTTTTGTGTAATTTAATTCCGTAGCGGGTTGTGGGTTTATAGGGGAATAGGGTGGGAAGTAATTTAATTATAGTAAATTAAATATGAATGTTTAGGAATTATTACTTATTTTTAATTTAATTTTGCTTTTTAGTTCTGTAGCGGGTTGTGGGTTTATAGGGGAATAGGGTGGGAAGTAATTTAATTGTAATTTTTGTGTATTGATAATTAATTTACTGTTAATTAATTATTAATTGGTATATTTGTTTATTATTATTTAATTTTAGTTATTGAAAATTAATTTGTTGTTAATTAATTATGAATAGGTAATTAATTTTTAATAACTAATATTTATTTGTATTTATAATTGATTAATTATTGAATAATATGTAATTGGTAATAACCCCTACGCTATCCACCGCTTTCCCTACTGTCGCACTCTCTGGAGTGGGAATAGTCAATTTTACCCCTACGCTATCCAATGCTTTCCCTACTGTTGCACTCTCTGGCGTGGGAATAGTAATTTTAACCCCTACGCTATCCAACACTTTCCCTATTGTTGCACTCACTGGAGTGGGAATAGTAATTTTTACCCTCCCGCTATCCACTGCTTTCCCTCCTGTTGCACTCACTGGAGTGGTAATAGTAACTTTTACTCTCCCGCTATCCTATGGTAAAAATATTGATTTTTTGTATTAATATTACGCTAATTATTAGGCCTGGGCGGCAAATTCCGTTCCGCTCGCGGAATTTGCGGAACTTGCGTAATTTCGCGTTCCGCGGAGAACGCGAAATTGCACAAAAGTCTGCTTTCCGCGATTTCGCGAAATTTTTGCTTGTTCGCGTTCTCAAAATGCATGTTCGCGAGATATTTCTCCTCGAGCACGCAAACAGCAATTGCGAACAGGAAAAAAGCATCGCGAACAAGCAATTCCGCGTGTTCGCGGAATTTCTGCGTGTTCGCGGAGATTTTTTACCGTTTCGCGGAGATTTGCGTAATGCAATTCCGCAAATTCCGCCCACCCCTACTAATTATCTACTGGCGGTCGCCAGTAGATAGTTATAGTTAGGACCTATTTTCCATAGGAAATCCGCAATATTCTATTGAGAATAACTTTGGCGCCGGTTGACAAATCTTTGCGAAATTTTCCAAACTTTTGGCCAGCTCCGCTCCGCTCCTACCCTGAAAGTTTCGTGGTGATTCATCAAGCGGGGTCCGAGAAAAAAGGGGGGAAATCTTTGCGAAATTTTCCAAACTTTTGGCCAGCTCCGCTCCGCTCCTACCCTGAAAGTTTCGTGGTGATTCATCAAGCGGGGTCCGAGAAAAAAGGGGGGACCCAAAATGCATTTTCCCCATGCAATTTCCCTTAGGATCTGTTGTCGCAGCTACAGCCCGAACCGCTGAACGGAATGACAGCAAATTTGGCAAAGATGTAGTCCTCAGTTGAGACTCATGCCTTTTTCATAAATGGTGTGAATCCGTTCAGTAGTTCCTGAGAAAATTAGAGTTAAAAGTACATAAATATCTATGGCCGGGGAGGATCTGCGGACCCTACCCGCACCGTGCGCGCACCCTCCCCGAACTGAGTGCGCACCCTCCCGATCGCGCTCTGAATGCTAATTGGCTGTCGAGTGTCTGTCTACATTCGAAACCAGGAACTGTTGGTGGCCATTTTCTGCCTCGGTAAAAGCGAGGCTGAAGAAGCAAGGGGAATAAGTGTGTAAAACATATAAAAAGGGCTTAGTGGAAATACTCTGACCCTCTAGAGGTGCTTAGGGGATCCTAGAAGGACCCCCTGGGGACGCCTTTAAAAAAAAAAAAAAAAGCGAAATGCGCGCACGGTGTGCGCATCCTATCGCGTTGGGTGCACGGATTCTCTCGCGTTGGGTGCGCGGATCCACGGATTTTTTTTTTTTTTAAAAAGACAAGAAATCATTGGTTGTATGACTACTTTCTACACTGAAAGGTAGGGTGTATATTTCTGTTTTTTAAAGGTATGATTCTTATTGGTTAACAAAAACAGATTGTAAGAAACATTAGATATGATAAGCTGATATGTTGAAAAGTCAAGCACACTTCCTGTCTTGTTTAGCAATATTGTGTGCTGAACTTGTGACCTGTGTGCTCAGTGCAGTGTTTCATGACCTGTTTCTATGGTTAGAGGCAGAAGGCAGATTGGGGGAAGGGTTGAAATGTATTTCAGTTGGGAAGGGTTGAAATGTTTAACCAATAGAAATGTGTGTTTGCTTTTGAGTTTATGTGTGAAGGATTGTGATTTGATGCTTACATGTATATGTGTGGAAAATGAAAGGGAACCTTTTCCATTCTTTGTTTTTGCTGAGAGGTGCACAGTGCAGAGATTCTGTAAAAGAAAATCTGGTGTGTGACTGATATACTTCTTAATCTACAAAACAACTTGAAAGGTGAGTTATTTAATTGTGAGGGGATGTATGTAGACTATTTTGATTTTAATCAGACTAATGTATTTCTACTGCTAAAGTGTAGGGAGTACTTTTTTTCTCTACAATCTTATTGACAGTGTGTATGCATGTAGAAACCATTCTGTGATAAGCATTTGTGTTTTTCATGTGTTTGCAGACAGATAATTATGCTGTTTTTATATTTTGGTAGAATTAGAAACCAGTCATTGTTTATGAATTTGTGAAATGAGTTATGGTATGTTTCTATACTAAAATGTAGTACTTCTTCTAGATGAAGAAATGTGTTTTGGTATAGTGCAAGATATAGTGTTGTTTGTCTAGAATCACACAGTGAGTATGTGTGCATTTGGGAACCACTGTGAGAGAAGCATTTGGTAACATCGTGTATTTGCTGACAGATAACTCTTTTAAAACCTGTCATGTTGTCAAGTTTTAGTAGCATTAGAAGCCAGTCTTTGGTTATGCATTGATAAAAATGATTCATGCTTTGACACTAAAGTGCAGTACTGAAATATGTAGATTGTGTGCAGTCCCCTTACCCCTTCCACAGTAGTGAATGAGTTTTGGTAAGCTGCTAGGGATAGTGTTGCTTGTCTAGAATCACACTGTGGGTCTGTGTGCATTTGGGAACCACTGTAAGAGAAGTATTTGATAACGTTGTGTATTTGCTGACAGATAATTGTTTTAAAACCTGTCATGTTGTCAAGTTTTAGTAGAATTAGAAGCCAGTTTTTGCTTATGCTTTTATTAAATGAGTCAGGCTTTGACACAAAAGTGCAGTCCTGAAATATGTAGATTGTGTGCAGTTCCCTTATCAGTTCCACAGTAGTGAATGATTTTTGGTAAACTCCTAGGTATAGTGTTTGTTGTCTAGAATCACACTGTGAGTCTGTGTGCATTTGAGAACCACTGTGAGAGAAGCATTTGGTAACATCGTGTATTTTTTAGCAGATAACTCTTTTAAAACCTGTCATGTTGTAAAGTTTTAGTAGCATTAGAAGCCAGTCTTTGCTTATGCGTTGATTAAATGAGTCATGCTTTGACACTAATGTGCTGTACTTAAATATGTAGATTGTGTGCAGTACCATTACCTCTTCTAGACTAGTGAATGAGTTTTGGTAAACTGCTAGGGATAGTGTTGCTTGTCTAAAATCACACTGTGGGTCTGTGTACATTTGGGTCAGGATTGTGAGAGAGGCATTTGGTAACATAGTGTATTTGATGACAGATAACTGTTTTAAAATCGGTCATGTTGTCAAGTTTTAGTAGCTTTAGAAGCTATTCTTTGCTTCTGCATTGATAAAATAAGTCAGGGTTTGACACTAAAGTTCAGTACCATGTACTATTCTCTTCACTGTGCCAGAACTGAAAATGTTAAAGTTTTACCCAGGCACTAACCTAGCACTAGTCTGAAAATGTAGTCAGTTTCCAAGTACTCATGTTGTGAACCATACATTACCACATAGATTGCTTCAAATGTCTATGCAGTATGCATGCAGTCTTCTAACATACTATACACTTGTCTTTCAAATTTTCAATTCGCTAGTCAGTATCCATACACTTCCAGGAAACACCCTGTAACTCCCTTTGCAGTCCTCCAGTGACCCATTCAGCACCATGTACTAATCCATTCACTGTGCCAAAACCCAAACACTTATAAATTCACCAAGATACTATCTTTGAAGTACTCTAATCATTCAGTCAGTGCCTAAGTATTCACTGAGCCAGGCCTTAGCACATGGACTGCTGAAGCACTCACTGGAGTTGGAATATTAAGTCTTGCCCCTCCGCTATCCAACACTTTCCCTACTGCTGCACTCACTGGAGTGGGAATAGTAATTTATACCCCTACGCTAACCAAACTTTTCCCTACTGTTGCACTCGTGGAGTAAGAATATTAAGTTTTACCCTTCTGCTATGCAACACTTGCTCTTCTGTTGTACTCACTGGAGTGGGAATAGTATTTTTTACCCCTCAGCTATCCAACTTTTTCTCTACTGTTGCACTCACTGGAGTGAGAATATTAATTATTGCCCCTCTGCTATCCAACACTTTCCCTACTGTTGCACTTAGTAGAGTGGGAATAGTAATTTTTACGCCTCCACTACTCAACCTTTTCCCTACTGTTGCACTCATTGGAGTGGAATTATAAAGTATTACCCTTCGGCTATCCAACACTTTCCCTACTGTTGCACTCACTAGAGTGGGAATAGTAAATTTACCCCTCTGCTATCCAACATTTTCTTTACTATTGTACTTACTGGAGTGGGAATTTTAAGTTTTATCCCTCCGCTATCCAATACTTTCCCTACTGTTACACCCACTGGAGTGGGAATAGTAGTTTTTACCCCTGTGCTATCCAACAATTTCCCTACTGTTGCACTCACTGGAGTGGGAATAGTAATTTTTACCCCTCCGCTATCCAACACTTTCCCTACTGTTGCACTCAATGGAATGCTAAATTTACCTTTAAAGACTATGAAATATTTTAATGTTTTAATTTATAATATAATGTTTTTTTAATTAGATTGTATGGTATAAGTGTATGTAAATATATATATTTCTTTGCAAATTTGATATATTTAATATATGTAAATATATCTATATATTACATTTAAATTTAAATTAATATTTTATTCATTGTTTTAAAGGAAACAGAAATATATACATAAATTACATTTTATATATGTATGTATAACTATTTTTTAAATTACATTTATTTTATTTGTTAAAGTGTATATTAAATCTAAATACATTTTTTAAGTTAATTTTATTATTTAATATATTTAACATTAATTTTTATTTAAATAAAAACATCGATATTTTGTACATCTATATTTTTTACATTGATATTTTTGTACTTACAATTTTAAATATATGATGTCGATATTTTTGACATCGCTATTTTTGTCATCAATATTTGTGTATGGGGATATTTTGGGCATTGATATTCTATAAGTGAATCCCATGGAACAGCCCCTTGAAGAAAAGTAACACAAAGCAGGGCTTTGCTTAGCTTTGCATAACTTTAGGTTTCAATCCAAATCATAATTATAAATACCACAACTACACTTTGCATTGAGTTTGTGTAAAAAAAAAGGGCACAAACCCGACCCCAGTCCCAGAGTTATGAATATTGGTGCAACGCAGCGACACAACTGACTGCGCTGAGCTGTGTTAGATTGAGAGAGTAGGAATGAGCCAAATGTGTTAACCTGTGGTAAATTCCTGCACTCTCTGCAGTGGTGCGTTTGTGACTGTCACGCACCAATGTAGGCACCTTTGCGCCACGGTGCAAGGGTATATCTATTACAGGCAGAATTGTGTTTGTGCAGAAAAGGGTGTCTTCCTGCACAAATACAATCCTCAGAGGCATTTACTTCTTTATATGTGTGCTAATGCAGCACAAGTAGAAATAGGAACGCCTCACTGGGGAAGGTGCAGCCTTTCAACGCTAGGTTTACTAGCCTTAGAAACTCTGGGAATGCACCGCCTTGCATTACTCAAGATTTACTAAAACATGCAGAGCCACGCTAGGTGGCACTGCGTGGCTTAGTAAATATGACTTAATGGCTTGCGTTGCGTCATCAATCGTGACACTAGGGAGTGTAAGTGCCTGATAAATTTGTGCCCAAGGGGCATATTATCAAGGGCCTTATCTCCGCTTTTTGGGCTTTAAAAGACAAAAAAGCGGAGATAATGTTTTCGCCCTATTAACAAGGCAGTGCTAACATGCACTAGCGCATGTTAGCAGCCTTGTTATCGACGCCTCGCTTTGTATCTCTAATGAGATGCACAGTGGGCGTCACTGGGCAGTGCAACCTTGCAAATATTGCTGATGTGCACATCGCAATATTTACAAGGCTGCCCCAGCATTTAAGCAGACATTTGTTTTTGGAGAAAACCGCTGTTTTCGCCAAAAACTAACATCTGGTAAAATGCAGACTTACCTATCCCTAACATTGGGGTGGATTATGCTGCTATGACCGCAGGGTCGTATCAGCAAGGTTATTGCTGTTTTGCAGGGAACACCGCTGGAAAACCAGCAATGTTCCCTGCAAAACAGCGAATTTTTTTCGCCCTGGAGAAACGCGTTGTTAATAACGCGCTACCAGGGCGATAAATTCTAGCGATGGACGGCGATAAATTAAAAGGCGCTAAGCGCGCTTTGCGTTATTTATCGCTGTCCCTAAATAATATGCCCCAGCTGTTATCGAGATGCCCAAGAAGGTTTTCCATCCACCACTGGCCCACCGGGCTCCTGGGGTCTGAGTTGTTGACAGTCTCACCGCCTTGCTGACAGCTGATAGTGTCAGCGCAATCCTACAGTCCTGAACACAATACCACAATCGTTTCTTTCAAAAGTGAAGCATGAGTCTTAATTAGAGCCTGGTTATCGCACCCTGGTGAACCCTGGGTAATCTGCCTGCATGGCGCGAGGCAGCTCGAGGCGGTGATGGCTGTGGGCGGGGAATCCTGTATTTTAATAAGTTGGAATAGCAGTACCATCAGGAGCCAAAAAGTGCATTTGAGCGGGAGACGTTACTCGAATGCGTGTAAGTCATTTAATTGGCAGCCAAGGTCTGCTCCTTCGTCTGATCTGATTCCGGCGTTGTCAAGTCACCAGTCGTCATGTCGCTGTGTCTTACAAGTTCCGAGAGCGCGCGTTCAAACCCGGGACAGCACAATGACAAGTCTGAGCTGCGCATACAGGAGTGAACTCATGCTGCCTTTAAACTGGCAAGTTAGGAAATCACATTGAGGGCAAGTAGCCTGTCAGCTAGATAAGTCCAGGAGCAGTGTGTCTGTGCGCGGCTGTGACGAGCAGAAGAGACAAGAGCGCGGCCAAGGAAATCCCACGGATGCCACTCAATTTTGCACCCTTCCAGGCAATTATGCACCACTGCCGAGCACTTTTTCAGTGCCATTTCCACCAAGCACTAGTGCCAAAGTGAAATTTTATCTCGCCAACCAGTGCAACAAGCTTTGTCAAATAGAATTTGCTGTCTTGCATTTTGAGCCCTCGCTAATTTGTGGTGACAAACCAAAAAATAAAACAAGCGTTGGCAATTCAAATCGGTCTGGCTGTAGAGGAACGGTGTATGGTAATGTGAAGCATTAAAGCATGGAAATGGATATGTATTTGTGTGGAAGCAGAGACATTTAGAATAACATTGCTGTAGGTTAAAAGGTCAGGTGGAAGTTGCACTGTCAAGCCAGACATGAAAGTCTTGTAGGTTAATAACTGCCATCATATATTATCTGGTTATCTAAGAGACCTTCATACTTTTACAGTGTTATGTGTGTGCCCCTAAAAGTTCAAACTCAGACTTCTGGATAAATACAATATGATCCCAGCTGCTTGGGGCACAAACACTTTTCTTGTGGGAGGACGCAACTTCTGCCCAATCAAAACATGTACTCCTGGCTCCCAACATGTGGACAGAGCAAAAGCCCCTCTCTAGAGTTTCTCACAAAATTGTCTGTCAACGACTGCGCCAGTGGTGGTCAGTGCAGGTAAGCGTGGTGGGAGGGGAGTCAACAGATGATGGAGCAGGGAAAATTAAATAAATAAATAAATCCTATTCTGTCGTCTGTCGACTATCTCCCCAGCTCACCGCACTTACATGCCCGGCCGCCGCTGAACTGCACTGTCAAGCCAGATAATATAAACACCGCGGTTCCATGTATACAATGGGCCCAGGAGATTAAAAGAAGCATTTGCAAGGCAATCGGTCTCGCCTTTGGGACCTTATATGTATTTAGCTGTGCAGCACATTAGCCTGGGTGCTGAAACAGCTACTGTTCTTTAACATGGAGGGAAAGTAAGCACCAAACTGCATGATACGCGGAGAGAAATATTGCCTTTCAGCAGGAAATGGTATAGCCCAAAGCTATTTTTTTAATATAAAAGCAGGGCCTTCAGTGGTCATATCACTGGAAATACAAGTTTTGAAAAATATATTATTATCTACGGGTGCTCGTGGAAGACAATTTCTATGGACTGGAATCTAAAGAATGCTAAAGTGATTCTGGTATTTTACTGACATCTGCTGGTAGTTTTCCATCAAGAAAGTTAAATAGAGGCATTTGCGAGAATTTTTAAAAAAGAAAGTCCCTCAGCAGAAAGCAATTCTGGTATTTTACTGACCTCTGCTGGTCATGTTCTATAAAGACAGTTAAATAGAGGCAGTTGAACAGGAAAAAAGTCCCACAACGGAAGCAGACAAGTCCTACGGCTGATCTCCAGAGCCCTCAAAGTACATCAACATATAAGTATATACTAAAGTATATATACTAAAGTATATACTAAAGTATATACAAGAGGTCTCGAATGCTCGACCTAAAAATGTGTGATGATTCAGTGTACGTTTGAGACAATATAATCCTTCATGCTTGACAAAGCAAGCGCACTTCGGTAAACGGATGGTACACCAAGCAACCGATAGATTGTGGTAATGGGTAACAATTAGTCTAGCAGACTGTCAAGCCAAATGGAACAAGTCAAGCTAAACGTAAACATAACATTTTTTAGGAGTCGTTCAGTCCAAATGAAAGTTAAATATTGGTGAAAAATTCACCATCACCAGCATAAAATTGCCAAGCGCTGGTGCCGTTATATGATTTTGTCCTCATATATTACCTATGGCCTGGGGTTTTATAAATCACATTTCTCCACCAGAATCCTTCCTGGCTTAGGTGTGAAATATCATGGATAGTATTCATAAATAGGTGGACACACTTTTAAGCATATTCCAATTCACAAACATAGGGCCCGATTCACAGAACTAACTTAAGACAAAATCCTAAACTTATTACCATTTTGGTATTCACAGAAGGCACTTACTCATTTTGGTATTCACAGAAGGCACTTACTCATTTCGGTATTCACAGAAGTTAGAAGTCCTAACTTTAGGACTCCTAAATGCCTTCTGTGAATACCGAAAGTCTTAAAATTTGGATTTTTCTCAGTTTAGTAGTAGTATAGTTAGGACTCCTAACTTTAGGACTCCTAAATGCCTTCTGTGAATACCGAAAGTCTTAAAATTAGGATTTTTCTCAATTTAGTAGTCCTAAATTTAGGAGTCCTAACTTTAGGACTCCTAAATGCCTTCTGTGAATACCGAAAGTCTTAAAATTAGGATTTTTCTCAGTTTAGTAGTAGTATAGTTAGGACTCCTAACTTTAGGACTCCTAAGTGCCTTCTGTGAATACCGAAAGTCTTAAAATTAGGATTTTTCTCAATTTAGTAGTCCTAAGTTTAGACTTAGGACTACTAAATTGAGAAAAATCCAAATTTTAAGACTTTCGGTATTCACAGAAGGCATTTAGGAGTCCTAAAGTTAGGACTCCTAACTTCTGTGAATACCGAAATGAGTAAGTGCCTTCTGTGAATACCAAAATGAGTAAGTGCCTTCTGTGAATACCAAAATGGTAGTAAGTTTAGGATTTTGTCTTAAGTTAGTTCTGTGAATCGGGCCCATACTCAATAGTACATCAGGCGCCAGTTTCTAGGCATGCTACAGGGAACACCATGGGGCATTTGCCACTGTGCTGAAGTCTACATAAGGTAGATTTAAACAGATAGAAATGTAGCCCGTTGTGGAAATTAGCACTTCTGCCTTCTGGTTTTTTCCAGAGGGAGACTTTTTTTTTTCATGTGTACAAAGTACTTTCTCAAGACCACCATTAAACACTTTGGGCCATATTATCAAGAATGGCACAAACATTATCGCCAGTTTAGCGGCAGGTAACTGCCGCTAAATCATTAATAAGGGGCTTGATAATATGCCCTAGATAATTCCAACAGAAGCCCAGGTTTGATGTCCTTGACACCAGAACCTGGGCTTCTATTGAAATTCTCTAGGGCATATTATCAAGCCCCTTATCGCCGCTTTAGCGGCAGTTTCCTGCCGCTAAAGCGGCGATAATGTTTGCGCCCTTCTTGATAATATGGCCCTTTGGTTATTGGAAAGTTACTCTATGATTCAAGTACATTTCTGACTGTTTTGTTGGGTAGCAAGAGCTGGGATCAGAGTTTCTGAATGTCCACAAATACACATATTGACAGGAATTCACAAACAAACAAGGCTAACCACGCATGTAGCACCAACTTTCCACTCCTTGTGTGAGATTTACAACTGAGGGTTTCAATGCATTATTGGGAGATACATATGGTGTAGTGTATCCACTTACATCTGCTAGGAATCCTACATGCTGACATGCCCAAATGAGGATATTTTCAGTCGTAGATGTGTGTTTATGGCCGCAAAAAATACCTTTGTAAGTTTGCCCTGTGTGATCCTGGGATACTTTAGATACTCAGCTGTAAATAGCATAACATAACACAACATACGACACATTGCCACCATGGTTTTCTCTTTAATGTTGGGGTTGGGTAATATTTTGCAGATCTGAATAATTAACGCAATAGAATGGTACTAATTTTATCGACCTCCGAAGGATGAAAGTCTGAGAGGACTCACCCGACATTAAGCCTGTGACCATCGGTGGAAACACAAATATCTGCAGCTGGTGGGTTCGTCGACTAAATAAAAGCTGCACAACAACCCCCCCCCCCCTCCTTGGTGATAGCAGCACATGAGCTTTCAAAGGCTTGCCCAATGCCGGGGTCATATGTGCTAAGGAAGTGGCCGCGCTCTATGAAAGAACCGCATTATAACAGGCTGAATTTCAGGCTTTGCACTACTCCAAAATGAGAAATTACCGAATGTCAAAAATGCTCACCAGACCTAATAGTTTGGGCTGTGTCCAGGAAACAAATGCATTGTTTAATTATAGTCTAAAATTACTGCTCTCCCAATGGCTCAGAGCCAGGCATGCCCAGACCGCATTTGATATTTCTCGCCATGGGGAATTTACATGACGTGCTATTATTGGACCCAATGATTGTTTACAAAGAGCATTTTCCTCAAACTGGAAATGTTGAGCCCTCACCTCCTGAATAACACTGGCACTGCATTGAAGAATGGTAACCTTCATTTCTCCTTTTGTGGAGAAACGCCTCCAGGGAGGAATGCACCCAGAAGGGCATTCGTTAAGACCATTGTCCTGGGAGCGAAAGTCCTCACAGGAACATAGGGGCATATCAGCAACAACCGGCGCTAATTATCGCTAAGCGCACTTAGCGCTAGGATAATTATCGCCGGCTAGCGTGGATTTTTATCGCTGAGATAGCGTGCTATTAGCAACGCTTATCTCAAAAGCGATAAAAATCCTAGCGCTAACTGCCTAATGTGAGATTATCGCTGGAAACCCAGCGATAATCTCACGCAATGTGGCGTTAGCTTGATGATAGGGACTCATAAACTTAGCCATGATATCCACCTTCCATAGGATATCATGGCTAAGTCAGTCCCGAAGAAGGCGTAAGGAAAGTAGCGTTAACAGCGCTACTTTTCCAGCCGCTATGCTTCATAGCGTGGGGCTTGATGATAGGAGAAATGTCGCTTAGCGACATTTCTCCTGTCATGTCAGGTCAGGAACGCCCACTTTGCATCTCATTTGAGATGCACAGCTGGGCGTTAGGAATTCCTACGCTAACGCAAGTTTTCACGCGTTAGCGTGAGCTTGCTAATTAGGCGATAAAATTATCGCTGCTTTTCAGCCGAAAACGGCCGCGAAAGCGGCGATAATTCTATTGCCTCGCCTTGCTGATATGCCCCATATTTTCTGTCATTGTTTGCATATCAGTGGCTTGTGGCTGCTTCAGAGTTTGGTGCCAGGGTAATATCGTTTAAGTTATATTAACTGCCCGAGACCCTACTCTTGCCCCTGGTGGGGCAAATGAAAAGTCGAAATATTTAAAGCAAGGACAGAAATATTGTACACAGACAATTGATCAGTTTATTAATTGCAGCTACAGCTGGGCTGTTCATAAAGGAATGAAGGACCAATAAATAGGTCCTTGGTACATGAACCTCTGTTAGGAGTTTAGAGTATGTTGCAGAGAGGGATGAAGGTGGAGAGATGTGCCTGATACCCACATGATGGAGGGGTGATCAGGTGTCTGGCATGATATCAGTCATTTCTGAGTGGTATTAGAACATTGGACTGTTGGGAGCTCCATTGGAGTGCTTTGGACTTCTAGATGTCTGGAGCTTCAGGAGCTTCAGCATTCCAATGTTTGTTCACAGCAACAGCTGTGAATAAAGGCCCCAGAGAGCCCGAGGGGGTTTCAACCTCCTCAAGCTCCCTGAGGCCTTTGTTAGAGCATCAGAGCATTCTGCCCCCTAGGGGCAGAATGTTCTAATAGCCTTAGAGCCCTCTGTAGCTGTCTCTACCAGTCATTAAAGGCCTGCTCCCTTGTTAAATCACCTGGCCTTCGGCTCGGGCCTCTAATGGTTGGTAGAACCTGCTACGGCGGGCTCTAAGGCTATATATAGTAAACCTGGAGGCATGATCTAGCATTGGAATAGCTGGATTTCGAGTTTGTGTCTGAGCAGCATGAGAAACAGAAGAATATTAAGAAATATTTCCCAAATGCTGATGGGCTTCCTTTTGAAGGTTTACTAAGCATCATTATGAGCAACACTGATGTCCCATCAGAGACTGACAAAAGAGTGAATGTGGCTTTAACTAGAGGACGTTTCATACACTCTAAACCTACATCCTAGCTCAATACCAGAGCATATCAAATTTGAAATTTCCTGCCCCATCTACAAATGGATAAGCTCAAAAGCTCTAAAATCTCAATGAAATAAAATTAAGAGCTCAAACGTCAAGCATTAGAGAACAACATGCAGGAAAATAAAATAGGACACCATGCCTACATGGCTCAAGGCGTGCAGAATCAGAAACTCCCTTCACACCCAGATAAAGCAGCCCTCCTTACTCCTGCACTTCAGGATGAAACTGAAAACTCAGGAGCATATTTAGAACAGAATGGCAAAGCGTGGCTTTAAACAAACATTGCTAATGCCACGCTTAGCCATTCTGAAAACACAGGGATGCACCATATTCACAAAAATGCTGTGCACCCCTGCGTTTCCCCTAGCGCTGGTGCTAAATCTAGCTGCCTAGCGCCAATGCAGGCACCCTTTCCACCATAGTGCATGTGTATGTGCAGGAAGGTGTCCCTTCCTGCACATAAACAATCCAGAATGCAGATTTGTAACTCTTATGTGTGCTGCATTGTGCAGCACACATAGAAGTTGTAAATCGTCATTTTTTGAATGATTGTTTATGTGCAGGAAGGAATACCTTCCTGCACACACCCACAATCATTCATGGCAATTTGCTGTTTCTATGTGTGTCGCACAATGCAGCACATAAAGAAACAACAAAAACGAGGAGAAATTATTAATTTTTCCTTGTTTCGCCTTATAAAGACCAGGTTTTCCCTGGTCATGATTTCGGTGCTGCCTCCTTTTTACGGCACCCTTGTAAATAGGGGTCAGCGTCAAAATCAATGGGTGTTCCGGCAGAACACCCACCACAACACCCATTGCTCACCCATTTCATGCTAACTGTAGGCTGAAAGGGGGCCTTATTTACCTTAAGTAGCTTAACGTCACCTTGTAAATAGGGCGGAGGACTTTATGCTACAGGAACGTCACAGAAAGTGATGTTCCTGTGATGTTAAGCCCTTGTAAATATGCCCCTTGCTTCTTTCAGCAACACCTTATCAAGTTTACACTGCCAGTTTTCTTTGCGCTTAGATTTATGCCACATAAAACTCAATTCATGCACAGGAATCCATAACAGTCAGGATATTTTACTTCTGTAAGGCTAACAGAAAACGTGAGGCAATGTTAATGGGGAATTGCCTGGCAGAATCTGCATTTGTTTCCACGTATTTATTATATGAGAAATGGTCATATCTGCTTCTAAGAAGAGTTCAGATTGTCCTCCCCTGTCCAGCGTGTTAGAGAACGCTAAAACAGAGTCCTCTAGTAGGTGTGTTAGATGATGTAATGAGCTAGAAAATATCAGAACGTTTTTGACGTGGTTTTCTTGGACCTAGCAAGAATTCCCTAAGGTCTGCGTCTTCTTTAAGTAAAGATAAGTGTTGTTTCACATCCTCTAGTGCAGATGTCTGCAGCCAATCAAGGCCTAATTTTCCTACACTCTATGTTGTTATTACCCCTGGATGCTGTCTTTGAACATAGCGTGGGTCTGGCCTATTGATTGTTAAACCTTGTATCTTGTTCAGGGATCTTTCTTGACAGATGTTTGTGTCTGTGGGCCAGAGCAACCATTTTTCCCATTCGGAATCTGATCTGTTGTTTTGTAGAATAGTATGTACATTGACCACCCCGTGTAGTGCTATTACTTGCAGGTGTAGGTATGGACGGTGTGTTCATGTCTTTGATCTTGGCTAACCCAAGGCAAGACATTTGTTGGACAGTGTCATTCAAAAACATGATCTGCTGTGGGATGATGCAGGCTCTAAACAATGCTTCTATCCCCTGTACTTGCCAATCTTTTGTACCCCAGACAGATTTTGTGTCAATTGTGTCTTTCCAAAAGTCGAAACCCTGTCTAGACAGTAGGGCAATAAAGGCTGCAGAATAAATCTGTTTTGTATTGGTTAACATATTTTTAGTTCCTGTTTTGTTCACATTTGTTAAGTGAAACGTTTCCGGATTGGAAGTATTGTACCCTGAAAAATATGGAAACTTCATTGGAAACATTTTGAGCTACCCCTTGGTGGTGTAGGACAATGTTCCCATTGGTTATACATAAATACATTTCTAGGTGTTGCAGATTTAGGCAAGAAATGATGACCATGGTGGTTGTAACAAAAAATCTGTTCATAGTCTGTTGAACCCTCTAAGTATTCATGGTTAGAGAATGCAGCAGACCTTTCTAGATCAGACATCATGTTATTAACAGTCTCAAAGTCCCAATCATCAGAATAGGTACTAGAGGTAATAAAGTCACTTAATGAAGTGTAGAACTTTCAAAAGTTCAGACGGACCGAATATATCATAATCCGTTTTGTCCCAAACTGTACCATCTTGTATAGGAATGGCTGTGATGTTCACTGCTGACAAGTCTCTTGCTTCACGATGGGATGATTTGTGTGGTTTCAAAAGTAAGTTCACATTTTTACTTTGTCCAAGTGAATGTATCTTCCATTTATTAGCATGCTCAGAGTCATTACTAAAGCTAGCCAAGGCAGAAAGAAAAATATTCCAGAAATAATCTATAGTTCAATCCATGGTGAAACCAGATAAGTCTTTTTCACGTGATGAAAAAAGTCTTGTGCTTGTTCTTTGAAAGTTCTTTTGGCTCGCGTCGTTTCAGATTCGCTGAGATCCTCAGAAAACGTATCAAAGTTAATGAAATACCAGAAGCATTTATATAAAAAAATGTAATTGCATCAGGATTCATAGAAATCTCTGGCACCAGTTGATCACGTGTTACGTTTATGTAGACAGGTGTATCAGGATAAAGTGTTATTTGGGTTTCAAGTTGAATGAGTTCCATAGCATTGTTGCTTAGTCCTTCATTTCTTACTGTTGGGTCCTCAATGGTAATGAGTCTTTCAGTTTGAACCTCTTGGATAGTAGCTAGAGGAGTGTGTCTGCTACTTGGTCAGAGTCCACAAGGCCTACTGTTTAGTATACGGCCACATAGTGTGGTTTGATGAGGTCGATGGACACAAATCTTTTCTCCTTTTTTCCAGCAAGGGGCGGCAGAAGTACTGTTCTTGTTCCTTGGATTGCTAGGACAGGTACCGGTTGTCTGTAAGATGGCCCAAACTCCTTCTTGTCCGAGATCTTCTCTCTGACTAGATCCCCAAGCTTTGGAATCCAGACAGGCCTTGCTGGGACGGCTGGATTTTCCCCAGTGGTGGTTGGCTTCAGGAACACGTTGCTTTGTTTCGATCTTAGTTCATTAAAGTCCTGTAAAACAGCCAAACAATCTTTGATATCAAATGGTTTATTTCCCACCACTGTGCTTCTGCATACGAGATCAAGAACCCACATTCTTGTCCCAAATAGGACCTCATATGGAGTGACCCCTCCTAGAGAACTTCTTGTCAAACTGTTTAATGAGCGTTGGACCCCATAAAGATGTTTGACCCACCTATCACCCGAACCTAAAACCCTAGCTGTTATAGACCGCTTTATGTCCTGGTTTTCCCTTTCCACAACAGAATTTCCCTCAGGATGGAATGGAGAGGAGTACCGCAATGCAACGCCCAAACTTGCCATGTCTTCTTTGTAAGCCCGAGGGCTAAACGCAGGGCCCTGGTCAGAATGTAGTGTGCCAATTGCGTATGTGCCAATAAAGACTCGCAAATCTTTTATAACAGTTCGAGTGTCTACCTAGCGCTGAGGCCACATCCATAGGAACCTTGAACACAAATCCACTGCGACCATGATATATTTATAGTTACCATTCCTTTGCAAGGGACCGCAGTGATCCAGATAAACACAAGCTAATGGTTTATCTGAAATTAACAGGGGTGTCTGCGCAGGACGTTTCACTGTAGAGACTTTCATCTGTTGGCATATTTCACATTCCAAAACATAGTTTTTGGTCAGTTTCCTAATGCCGGGCCACCAATATCTCTGTTTTGATAACGATACTGTGGCGGAAACACCTGCATGGGCAGAGGCTATCCCTTCATGTGCTGCTAGGATTAGTCCTAATCTGCATTCCATCTTTGGAATGACCCTATCCCCCACTCCAGGGATTCGAGCAAATGGAACGTTGTTTACATCGATTATATACGAGTATTTGAGTGGAAATCTTTTAGGTAACGCTGCACCGCTGCCTTTGCTTGAAGCATTGACAGCCAACAATATCTCATAGTCTATTTTAGTTTTTCAATGAGTAATCGCAGCTACAGAAGCCGTTTGCACAGCCCTTTTCACGGCTTCATCAGCCAATGAATTCCCTGCAACGTGAACGCCATCACGTTGAGTGTTTTGTAGTCCGATTTGCAACTCAACTACTTGTTCCCAAAGCGTTTTATGCTTGATTGTGCCACCTTTTGCATCTTTGAAACCACTTTGAAGCCAATTCTGTAAATATTCATTATATGATAGAACACAGTAAAAAGAATCGCACACTATAAGTGTGGGGAATTCGCGATCCGTATTTTCAAGTGCCAATTTGAATGCTTGTAGTTCAGCTCGCTGAGCTGTACAATCCCCTAGAGATTGTGCTTTAATGACCATTGGTCGGAATTTACCATAGCGCATACGACCTTTAACGATTGCACATGCTGCACTGTAAGCTTGCTTACTTTCCGTAGCGGATTGTGCTAATCCATCAGTATAAGTTATAAATTCGTACTGGTCAAGATGGAGAATCTCAATAGGCAGAGGACATTCGTGTTTGTATTTCAGGATTGCTTGTGTTTTTAAATAATGATCAAAAACATATTCAACATCTGTTGCAGCAAGAGAATTAACCCATTGTATCCATCTTGGATGTAAAGCTTTTGAATTTGGAATGCTCGCTTTTGTAACTGCCTCTGAGGCTGCTACCGGAGTCACGATAAAATGCGTTTCCCCTGAGCTAGAGCTCTTTCTTTTGCTACAGCGGTTTGAACTGCTGTCAGAATTTTTTCTGTTGAAGTGAAGCGCATTTCCGCTTGTGTCTACAAATGTGATTTGTATGCGATTGGTACTTTTTCACCTTCATTAAAAGTTAAGTAGGTGAATACGCATTGACCCGAAATTATTCGGATCACTAAATTATGTGTATTTACGCGTGTTTGTAAGTGATTTGCTGCCAACATGTCAGCTTGAAGTGAACGCAGAATTTCTGTGTGTTCCTGTGTCCAATCTTTGTTTTTTAAATCAGGTTTGATTAATTCGTAGAGAGGTTTAACCCTTTCTGCGTAATTTAGAATGTAAGTTATTCCCAATTTCAGGAAACCTAGAATCGACTGTTAGTTTTTCAGCGTTTTTGGAGGTTGGAGCAGCGCACACTTTTCTAAAACGTTTGCTACCAGGCTTTTGCCTTCACTTGAATGCTTATATCCTAGGAAAAGGACATTGAGATGGGCAATTCTTGATTTTTTTAAATTGAATTTGTAGCCCTCAGAGGCAAAGCCCAGTATAATGGTATTTACCCAGTTCAAGTGCCTATCCAGGTCATCGTCTGTCAGATAGATATCATCGACATATGACAATGCCCATTATTGAGAAAGCTGTCAAGTACCTACTTTCAGGTGCTATATTTTGACAAAAGAAATTTGAAATATCGAATGTGGTTTTATATTTTTTACGAACAATGTTATTCATTAATGCTGTACTGTGTGTATTTTGCACAGAAAATGTCCTAGAACTAGTGTTCAGGTGTCTGTAATCCAAAACTAGACGATATGTGTTGTCTGGTTTGGAAACAGGAAACAAAGGATTGTTCATTGATCAGGTGTATGTTTCAATCACCCCTTGGTATTCAAGTTGATCTCAGATCTCCCTGACCTGTTTTTTAGCTTCTTGCTTAATTGGGTCCTGTCTTTGTGCAGTAGGTTGACATTTTAATTGGATTTTATGGTGAGATGAATCCTCATCCCATCATACATGATTTTTGTATAATGCTGGGGCCTGGGCAACTGTCCATTTCCTGGTATCTGTATATTTTAAATCTATAGGAACATGGTTTGAGAAGGCTGGCATAATGATGTATTTGCCATGTGGGCACTCCCTGACAAATTTTGGTGGCCAGTCTTGTTCTGCTAGAAGTATAATCCCTTGAAAGTTTTTCCAAAAAGAGTGCTTTCACTTTTCTTGGTATGTCTCCATCCATCCGGAGTGTTATTTTATATAACTTTTGTGGAGAACTAACCCTGGTGTCTACAGTCTCAACTGTGATGTACTCATTCAAGTCCACTATCTCCAGAAGTTCCTTCAGGTTCTGGCGATCTATTGTTACTTTTGCTGCACTGTCCAGCATTGCCTGAACCCATTCTTCGTTCTTGAGTTCTGCTCTCAGAATTCTCGGCATGTCTGATCTTCAGACCTGCTACCTTCTCCTTAGTGAATTGAGGTTTTGGTTTGTTTTTCTGAGCGTGTTGATCGTCTCTGGACTTCCCGCGTTCTTCTTTGTGATCTGACCATCCACTTCTTTCGGATGTCTGTGATGATGTCTGAAAGGTAAGAGAGGAACGTGTATCAGTATCTTGATACCTGTCAGGTTTCTTCAAATGATCCCTATTCCTGAGGTTATACCTCCTGTCAGAGGGCTCCTTTTGAGGAGACCTACCTCAGGATTGAGAACGTTTCTCTTTTGAATGTTGTTTGTTATTTTCCCACTTCATTTTAGAAGATGTAGGATTGTGTTTAATTAAGTTATTTTCAGGACCCTCAGACAGTTGTGGTTTAACTGTGTATTTCTATTAATTCTTGTATTTGATTAAGTAATTCCTTATCTGACATAGCTTCAATGTCAGGATGAGGTATGTAGCCAGCTAAAATCGGCCATGTTGCTCCTGGTCTCCCTAGTGAACTGAGCCTGGTTAGGTGATTGGAATGTTTTAGGGCGCCTTTAAACCAGAGCTGATGCTCCTGGTATGTGACTTGAATTTCAATATCCTCGAAGGGAATGTATTCCTCAGGTGGTTCCTCTTCTTTGAAGAAGTGAAACAAATGTGTTACTGGATTTCATTCTGGAAATGTAATCCACAGATAGAATACCTCTGTCTGAAAAGATTCATGTGCCTCTATCACAAAAACTGCTCTACCACCTCTTGGTGTTAGGCCATGTTTTCTAAGTTTTAGAGTGATGGCTCTCCTTAAATTTGGAGGGATGTTTATAACCCCCTGATCGGTTTAATTTAAACCTGTATTAAAGCTGTTACGACTTGGTCAGTCGTAGCCGTATTATCATCCCTGTTTTGGGACATTTGTTTTGTAAAATGTAGAACAAGTTTCAAGGAAACAAAGATAAGGTGCACAATATTTTGGAACACTGTATCCCTCAACGTTGAACAAACCAAACAGTTAAGACATAGGATTCTCGTCCTACTCAGCTATGGCGGATATTAACCCTACCCACTCCAGACATCTTATGGAGAATTATGAGTAGGGGTCTCTGAGAAAAGCACGACTGAGTTACTTCAGTATCTAGCGTTAAATTAGTGCCTTACCAAACGTTGAGCGCCATGATGTGTAGTTCCTATTTCACTTAGAGGCTCTGCGCATTGGAATAATATACACTATAGTTTTTGCATAGGACTAAGATCAGTATGCTTCTATCGAGTACATTAAACTTAATTACTGTGCCAGCTAACTCAGAGGTCACTAGAAACTTCTCGAATAAACAAGAAGGGATTAGTTTCTGACAACCGCATAAACATGACAAATTTGTTTCCCTTGTTTCAGAACGCGTCTCAAAATCGTGGAAACAATATATAACAGTTTCACTCAGTCAATCGTGCATGCTTAGTTTCTTCAGAGTTACACAGAAATAGATAGACGGGCATTTCAATAAAAGGATTTATTGAGCAGTCTTGTTTCTCGTGTAAGAGATATGAGCTGTTACAATCATTAGACAGTAAGCAAGATATAATACGCACAGCGTAAGCAGTAAGAAGAAATAATACTGCAATAGCATTGTCTTTTAGCTATGACATATATTCATATATACATACATAAATAACAAAGGCTAAAAAGTGTATATTTATCTGATGCTTCTAAATAGTTATACCCCAGTGTACCTAACCTAAGTGTAGTACGAGGTAAGAATAGGTTCTGTTTTCTATAGTATGGTATACACTAAGTTTGTATGCCAAGAGTCCCTCCAGGTTATAGGCAGCTCCATACCTTTAGAATGAGAAAGGTTGGAATCTCTTTCCGGGTCTCAAACTCTAACACCCTGCAAAGTGAGTCAGAACACTGGAAAGCTGGATTCTCTGCGAGCAGGGATGACAGTGTCTGGTCAGTGCATCAGGCCGGGATATGGTCTCTTCCGAACTTGCCGTTGCGAACCGTGCAGTCAAGTCATGCCGAGGCGTGGTTTGCCATGGTAAGGGGAGGTATATTTATACCTGGAAGGTGCTTAGGAATGCTAGCATTGACGTAAGGTCGGGCATAGGAAGAAGTCATGAATGAACCCTTAAGGAATAGTAGTTCATGCATTGTAGATGAGTTCTTGGAGAAATCAATAATCCTAGCTAGGGAAAGTCCCGATGGCTTAAGGGTCTGGTTCCTAAGAACTCCTTGTGACGTGGGATGGACGGAAGTAGGTGACCATGCCTGTATTTGGTTCGCATGGCTAATGCCTAAATAAGGACTGGGATTCTATGCCTAAATAGGGGCAATGCAAATTGTGCCTATATAAGGACATGATTCAGGGGAACCTATGTTCGGGCATCTAAATCGAAACACAACACCTTCTTCAGCCAGGCTAGCTTGAATCCAGTGGCACAGTGAGCAAGGGACCCACGTCTGGGCATACCCGTCCCACTTGGGGCGAAAAGTGTTACATCAAACAAATGATGGCCGGAATGCTGACAATGCAAACATTTTCCCCCAGTCGAAACATCTGGGTTAAATCCATCGTTCTTTTGCCCACTATGCCACCCCAGTTTGGACCCAGCCATATGCAAATCAGTCTTGACCCTGTGCCCCATGGTAACAGTCCGGACTGAACTGCTAGGCCAGGTCCTCCCTGGACCGGAAACAAGCATCCTGGGACCGGTTTCAGGGTATGTCACCCTTCTTCAGCCAGGCTAGCTTGAATCCAGTGGCACAGTGAGCAAGGGACCCATGTCTGGGCATACCCATCCCACTTAGGGCGAAAAGTGTTACAGTAAACTAATGATGGATGGAATGCTGACAATGCAAACATTCTCCTTCAGTCAAAAGATCTGGGTTAAATCCATTGTTCTTTTGCCCACTATGCCACCCCAGTTTGGACCCAGCCATATGCAATTCAGTCTTGATCCTGTGCCCCATGGGAACAGTCCAGACTGAACTGTCAGGCCAGGTCCTCCCTGGGCCGGAAACAAGCATCCTGGGACCGGTTTCAGGGTATGTCACCCTTCTTCAGCCAGGCTAGCTTGAATCCAGTGGCACAGCGATCAAGGGACCCACATTTTGGCATACCCATCCCACTTAGGGCGAAAAGTGTTACAGCAAACAAATGATGGACGGAATGCTGACAATGCAAACATTCTCTCCCAGTCAAAAGATCTGGGTTAAATCCATTGTTCTATTGCCCACTACGCCACCCCAGTTTGGACCCAGCCACATGGAAATCAGTCTTGACCTTGTGCCCCATGGGAACAGTCTAGACTGAACTTCCAGGCCAGGTCCCCAGCAGCAAATCTGATTCAGCTGGAGTTTGTGGAGATGGTATCTGTCTTCACGAAGCCCGCTTTGGCTACAGCTTGCAGCCTTGCTGCGCTGGAAGAATCCAAGCTCCCAAAAAGTCGGAAGGTAGAAATCTTTACCTGGAGAAGGTGTGAAAAGTATCCGACTGGAGAGGGACATTCTGTGGACACAAAATGTCTTTACTTTGAACTTTCTCACCAAAAGTCAGTGGCTTCACTGAGACCTCATCAAGTGGCTATCCAGTTCCTTGCCCAACTGAAGATTTTGGGCTTCCATCACAGTTACTAAGTGAGAAGGCAAAACTTTTAAACACAATAAACCTGGTCCCTGTATCCGACCTGCGCTCCATTCAGTCGGACTTAACTTTTGACTTTGACCCAGTCCAGCACAAACAGATAACTGTGATCAGTGCTAGGCACTTTTTGGTGCTAGTTTGAACCTTAAAGCATAAATTTCATACCTTTGGTTCGACTCATTGGATTTTTGCATTTTTATCTTGTTTTATTTACTAAAACAATCTTCTGTTTTTTTTAAATTGGTTTAAGATTTTTCTTGTGTTGTGTTTTCACTTTATTACTTTTGGAGTGTTGTATAAATACATATGTCCTCCAAGTTAAGCTTTACTGCTTTGATGTCAATTGGTCGAGACTTTTGTGGTTACCCCAGGCAAGGATTGTGAATATTATTTTAGTGGGTTCTCTCCCTGCTTCAACTAGTACTTGAGTTTCACACAGGTAGTGTCTCAGTTTGTAAATCGCCTTAAAAGCCTGATGTTGGTGCCTACTGATCCATTTTTAATATTGATGGGAACATTCTGGGAACATTGGCAGCAACCATGTTTAGAGTTTTATGATCGCCTGTGTTATTTCCTTTCTGAATGCTCGGTTGTCTCATAATGCAACAGGATACATTCAAATTGAGTGCTTCATTATATTTGATTTTTTTAAAATTATTTTGCTTCATTGACCTGTTCATACAAGTTTAGTCCAAGCTTCGCATATTGGGTAAGCAGCTAATTTAAATACAATTGCAAGATACAGCACCTACACTCAGGCTACTGTCCCTCATCCATCAAACATGCATGGGGTTGTCAAAGGCAAAAATACCATAATTCCCAGGACCTCCTCCTGATGACAGTAGATAAAGCTCCACGGATTGACATATTGCTACAAATGATATTATCAGAGATTAGCCATATTTGATGATTGTTTAATATATTATGCAAGGAAAACTGCGGAGCACACTGACTAGTTCAACATCACAGCCAACATCTTGTACTGGGACCTTAATATCTTCTTCTCAAATGTGGTTTGGATAATCCAATCTGCTCAATCCTTGAGACATTTTTGTCACCACCTACTAATCCATCTTCATACAGGAATATCTACGTGGATTGCTATCATCTGCAAAAAAACAAAAAACTCAGATATCCTTTTTATAGCTGCCTCATCCCTTTCTCATACTAAACTGATATGTCCCAGGAGTTCCCTCTCTCCCAGTTCTCAAGAAATAATCCCTCTCTGCCTCTGGTAGACAGTTCTCTGCACACACTAACATCCTTAACTATTCTTATATAATAAAAAAACTGTTTCTTTCCTTCCTCCCTCACTAGTTGTCCCTCACAATTTTTTCCTTTAAATTTGAGTTGTATTGTAGAACCTCAAAGGTGAACATATGAAGTCCCTCCTTACAAAATCTAACCATTGCCTCTCCTATACATGTAACAAAAAAATCCCTAGCTACCCTTTGCCTCCTGGCAAGTGTATGGGGCATTTTTATGTGTAGATGGGCTCTCCTATCGAAGCAGCCCAGTACCTGATGCAAGCATCGGAACTGGCTTGCCTATGAGATACCTACAAGGTAACTGTAGGTGGATGTGGGGGTGTGAATCTGTGCATAGATGTGGGTAATTCACAGGGTGTATGGGTTCAAGAGTGCATCTGTGAATGGCTGTATGGATGGGTGAGTGTGTGTATGGGTGGATTGGTGAGTGAAATGATGTTTCAGTGGTACATGTGTGAGTAACTACATATGTGAAAGGCACTATATGTGAGTGTTGGAGTATGAATTAGTGAGGTGGTGTGTGTGTAACTGTATAGGTGAGTAAATGGGAGTGTGAATAATTCTTTGCATGATTGACTAGATGTGTGAGTAACTCTATGGATGAGTGGTGATGTGTGAGTGTCTGTATAGGTGTGAGAGTGCAAATGATAGTGCTGTATTAATAAGTGACTGAATGTATGAGTGACTGTATGGGTGAATGAGTGGACGTGTTTGTAGACCTAGGAATCAGTGAGTGGGTATGTAGTAACTGGTATTGGTGTGTCTATGGTTTCGAAAAAGGTAGTCTGTATTTTACAGTGAATGCATGAAAGGTTATATTAGGGTGTGAGGAGGTTCATCAGATTATCATGTGGATGATGTCATCAGTGATGTCATCAGTGATGTCATTTGAGATGTCATCAGTGATATCATCAGTGATGTCACTGACCATGTCATGAATTATGTAATATGTGACATCATCAGCAGAGCCTTGCGGGGGCGCGAGTTATACTTAGCTCAACTAACTATAACAGCTGAATTTCTCTGGTTTAGTACGAGTGAAATGTCCAACTAACTATAACATCCCTGAAACCTATATTGTTTTCAGTGAATTTCAAAGGTTTTTTTAATGATCATTTCTAACTATAACGTCCCTCGTACCTATGGTTTTTACAGTGAATTTCAAAGGTTTTTCAAATGATAATTTCTAACTATAACGTCCTTGAAACCTATGGTTTTTTCAGTGAATTTCTAAGGTTTTTTAAATGCTAATTTCTAACTATGCCTACAGAGGTAGGACATGTGAAGAAAGAGGAAGAAAGGCACAGAAAAAAAGCAAGAGATATGCAGAAAGAACCAACAGAGGTGCAGAAAAAGGCCTTGTTGCAAAGTCATTCTGTGCCCCCAACTTTTTATTGATTGGTACTGGTGGTAACTGACTCTGACTAACCAGGCCCAGAGCCAGTGCTGTGCTGAAAGACACTTAGAATACAGTGAAAACACCTACATACACTAGGTTACACTATGGGTTGGGGTACCCCCGTGATTGGCATGACCACCCCTGTAAGGCCCTAGTACATAATAGGGCAGGGGATTAAAACTACCTCTAAATCAGAGGTGCAGAAAGAGGCAAGAGAGGTGCATAAACAGGCAGGAAAGATGCAGAAACAGGGAGCAGGGGTGCATAAAGATGCAAGAGAGGTGCAGAAAGAAGCAAGAACAGTGCAGAAAGAACCAATAGAGATTCAAAAAGAGGGGTGCAGAAAAAGATAGGAGGGTGCACAAAGAGGCAAGAGAGGTACAGAAATAGGTAGGAGAGGTGCAGAAAGAAGAGAAGTACAGAAAGAGGCAGAGAATTGCTAAAAGAAGCAACAGAGGTGTAGAAAGAAGCAAGAGAAGTGCAGAAAGAGGCATGTGAGGTACAGAAAACCAACAGCAGTTGGAAAGAACCAACAGAGGTGCTGAAAGAGGCTTGAAGGGTGCAGAAAAAGCAAGAGAAGTGCAGAACATGGCAACACAGGTACAGAAAGAGGCAAGAGAGCTACAGAAACAGGCAGGAAAGGTGCCGAAATAGGGAACATGGGTTCAGAAAGAGGCAAGGAAGGTTCAGAAAGTGAAAAGAAGGGTGCAGAAAGAGGCAAGAGATCTGCAGAAAAAGGCAACAGAGGTGCTGAAAGAAGCAAGTCAGGTGCATAAAGAAGCAAGAGAGGTGCAGAAAGAAGCAAGAGGGTTGCAGAAAGAAGGAAGTGAAGTGCAGAAAGAAGCAACAGAGGTGCTGAAAGAGGCACAGAGAGTCCACAAATAGGAAAGAGAAGTGCAGACAGAAGCAAAAGAAGTGCTCAAAGAGGGAAGAGGGATGCAGAAAGAGGCACGAGCAGTGCATAAAGAACCAAGAGAAGTGCAGAAAGAAGCAACAGAGGTGCAGAATGAGGCACGAGGGGTGCAGAAAGAAGGAAGAGAAGTGCAGAAAGAAGCAACAGAGATGCTGAAAGAGGCACGAAGGGTGCAGAAAGAGACAAGAGAAGTACAGAAAGAAGCAACAGAGGTACAGAAAGAGGCATGAGCAGTGCAGAAAGAGGCAAGTGGGGTGCAGAAAGAAGCAAGAGCAGTGCGGAAATAACCAACAGAGATGCTGAAAGAGGCAACAGATGTGCAGAAGGAGCCATGAGGGGTGCAGGAAGAAGGAAGATGAGTGTAGAAAGAAGCAACAGAGGTGCTGGAAGAGGCACGAGGGGTGCAGAAAGAGGCAAGAGATCTGCAGAAAAAAGAAAAAGAGGTGCTGAAAGAGGCACAAAGGGTGCCGAAAGAGGCAAGAGAAGTGCAGAAAGAAGCAACAGAGGTACAGAAAGAGACAAGAGTGGTGCAGAAAGAGGGAAGAGAGGTGTAGAGAGAGGCAAGAGAGTTGCGCATATAGGGAAGAGGGGTGCAGAAAGAGGCAGGAGGGGTGCAGAAAGAATTAACAGAGGTGCCGAAAGAGGAAAGAGAGGTACAAAAACAAGCAAGTAAAGTGCGGAAAGAGGCAACTGAGGTGCAGAAAGATGCAAGAGAGGTGTAGAAACAAGCAAGAGAAGTGCAGAAAGAGCTAAGAGAATTGCTGAAAGAGGAAATAGAGGTTTAGAAAGAAACAAGAGAAGTACAGAAAGAGGCAGCAGAGGTGCAGAAAGACGTAAGAGAGGTACAGAAAGTAGGAAGAACAGTGCAGAAAGAGGCAAGAGAATTTCTGTGGTGCAGAAAGAGATCTGCAGAAAAAAGAAAAAGAGGTGCTGAAAGAGGCACAGAGGGTGCCGAAAGAGGCAAGAGAAGTGCAGAAAGAAGCAACAGAGGTACAGAAAGAGACAAGAGTGGTGCAGAAAGAGGGAAGAGAGGTGTAGAGAAAGGCAAGAGAGTTGCACATATAGGGAAGAGGGGTGCAGAAAGAGGCAGGAGGGGTGCAGAAAGAATTAACAGAGGTGCCGAAAGAGGAAAGAGAGGTACAAAAACAAGCAAGTAAAGTGCGGAAAGAGGCAAATGAGGTGCAGAAAGATGCAAGAGAGGTGTAGAAACAAGCAAGAGAAGTGCAGAAATAGCTAAGAGAATTGCTGAAAGAGGAAATAGAGGTTTAGAAAGAAACAAGAGAAGTACAGAAAGAGGCAGCAGAGGTGCAGAAAGACGTAAGAGAGGTACAGAAAGTAGGAAGAACAGTGCAGAAAGAGGCAAGAGAATTTCTGAAAGAAGCAACAGAGGTGTAGAAAGAAGCAATAAAAGTGAAGAAAGAGGCAAGAGCAGTACAGAAAGAACCAACAGAGTTGCTGAAATAGGAAGTGAGGTGCAGAAAGAGGCAAGCGCAGTACAGAAAGAACAAACAGAGGTGCTGAAAGAGGCAAGTGAGGTGCAGAAAGAGGCAAGAGATCGGCAGAAAAAAGCAAAAGAGGTGCTGAAAGAGGCACAAAGGGTGCAGAAAGAGGCAAGAGAAGTGCAGAAAGAAGCAACAGAGGTAAAGAAAGAGACAAGAGTGGTGCAGAAAGAGGGAAGAGAGGTGCAGAGAGAGGTAAGAGAGTTGCACATATAGGGAAGAGGGGTGCAGAAAGAGGCAGGAGGGGTGCAGAAAGAATTAACAGAGGGCTGAAAGAGGAAAGAGAGGTACAAAAAGAAGCAAGTCAAGTGCAGGAAGAGACAACAGAGGTGCAGAAAGAAAGATGCAAGAGAGGTGTACAAACAAGCAAGAAAAGTGCAGAAAGAGCTAAGAGAATTGCTGAAAGAGGCAATAGAGGTTTAGAAAGAAACAAGAGAAGTACAGAAAGAGGCAGCTGAGGTGCAGAAAGACGGAAGAGAGGTACAGAAAGTAGGAAGAAAAGTGCAGAAAGAGGCAAGAGAATTGCTGAAAGAAGCAACAGAGGTGTATAAAGAAGCAATAGAAGTGAAGAAAGAGGCAAAAGCAGTACAGAAAGAACCAACAGAGGAGCTGAAAGAGGCAAGTGAGGTGCAGAAAGCGGCAAGAGATCTGCAGAAAAAAGCAACAGAGGTGCTGAAAGAGGCAAGTGAGGTGCATAAAGAGGCAATAGAGGTGCAGAAAGATGTAAGAGAGGTACAGAAAAAGGCAAGAGAGGTACAGAAAGAGGGAAGTAGGGTACAGAAAGAGACAAGGGGGTACAGAAAGAAGCAAATTAGGTGCAGGGAGAGCCAAAATACGTGCAGACAGAGGGGAGAGAGGTGCAGAAAGTAGAAGGCATTTGCAGAAAGAGGCAAGAGAAGTGCAGAAAGAGGCAAATGATGTACAGAAAGAAGGAAGAGAAGTGCAGAAAGAACCAACAGAGGTGCAAAAAGAGGCAAGAGGGGTGCAGAAAGAGGTAGGAGAGGTGCACAAAGAGGCAAGAGAGGTACAGAAAGAGGCAGGAGGGGTACAAAAAGAAGAAAGAGAAGTGCAGAAAGAGGCAAGAGAATTGCTGAAAGAAGCAACAGAAGTGCAGAAAGAAGCAAGAAAAGTGCAGAAAGAAAGAAGTGAAGTGCAAAGAAGGGCAAAAGAGGGGCACAAAGACAAGAAAAGTACAGAAAAAAGCAAGAGAAGCGCAGAAAGAGGCAAGAGAATTGCTGAAAGAAGCAACAGAGGTTCAAAAAGAAGCAAGTGAAGTGCAAAAAGGGGCATGTGTGGTGCAGAAAGAAGTATAAGCAGTACAGAAAGATTCAACAAAGGTGCAAAAAGAGGCAAGAGGGGTGCAGAAAGAGGTAGGAGAGATGCACAAAGAGCCAAGAGAGGTACAGAAAGAGGCAGGAGGAGTGCATGAAGAAGGAAGAAAAGTGCAGAAAGAAGCAAGAGAATTGCTCAAAGAAGCAACAGAGGTGTAGAAAGAAGCAAGTGAGTTACTGAAAGAGGCAAGTGAGGTCCAGAAAGAAGCAACAGAGGTTCCGAAAGAGGCAAAAGAGGTGTAGAAAGAAGCAAATGAAGTTCAGAAAGAGGCAGCAGAGGTGAAGAAAGATGCAAGAGAGAAGAAGGAAGAAAAGTGCCGAAAGAGGCAAGAGAATTGCTGAAAGAAGCAACAGAGTTATAGAAAGAAGAAATAGAAGTGAAGAAAGAGGCATGTGAGGTACAGAAAGAGGCAAGAGATCTGCAGAAAAAAGCAACAGGTGTGCTGAAAGAGGAAAGTGAGGTGCAGAAAGTGGCAGGAGAGGTGCAGAAAGAAGGAAGAGAAGTGCCGAAAAAGTAACAGATGTGCAGAAAGAGGCAAAAAGGGTGCAGAAAGATGTAAGAGGGGTACAGAAAAAGGCAAGAGAGGTGCAGAAAGATGGAAGAAGGGTAAAGAAAGAGACAAGGGGTACAGAAAGAAGCAAATTAGGTGCAGAAAGAGGCAACAGACTTGCAGAAAGAGGAGAGAGGTGCAGAAAGTTGAAGAGATTTGCAGAAAGAAGCAAGAGACGTGCAAAAAGAGGCAAGTGAGGTGCAGAAAGAAGGAAGAACAGTGCAGAAAGAAATAACAGAGATGCAAAAAGAGGCAAGATGGGTGCAGAAAGAGCTAGGAGAGGTGCACAAAGAGGCAAGAGAGGTAGAGAACTAGGCAGGAGGGTGCAAAAAGAAGAAAGAGAAGTGCAGAAAAAGGAAAGACAATTGCTGAAAGAAGCAACAGAGGTGCAGAAAGAGACAAGTGAGATACAGAAAGAAAAAAGAGAGGTGCCAAAAGAGGCAAGAGAGGTGCCGAAAGAAGCAAGTGAAGTGCAGAAAGAGGCAACAGGGGTACAGAAAGACACAAGAGAAGTGCAGAAACAAGCAAGAGAAGCTCAGAAAGAGGCAAGAGAATTGCCAAAAGAAGCAACAGAGGTTTAAAAAGAAGCAAGAAAAGTGCAAAAAGAGGCATGTGAGGCGCAGAAAGAAGCAAAAGCAGAGCAGAAAGAACCAACAAAGGTGCAAAAAGAGGCAAGAGGGGTGCAGAAAGAGGTAGGAGAGGTGCACAAAGAGGCAAGAGAGGTACAGAAAGAGGCAGGAGGAGTGCAGGAAGAAGGATGAAAAGTGCATAAAGAGGCAAGAGAATTGCTGAAAGAAGCAACAGAGGTGTAGAAAGATGCAAGAGAAGTGCAGAAAGAGGCAAGTGAGTTATAGAAAGACACAATAGCAGTGCAGAAAGAACAGCAGAGGAGCTGAAAGGGGCAAGTGAGGGGCAGAAAGGCAACAAATCTGCAGAGAAAAGCAACAGAGGTGCTGAAAGAGGAAAGTGAGGTGCAGAGAGAAAAACGAGAGGTGCAGAAAAAAGGAAGAGAATTGCAGAAAGAAGTAACAGATGTGCAGAAAGAGGCAAAAAGGTGCAGAAAGACGTAAGAGGGATACCGAAAAAGGCAAGAGAGGTGCAGAAAGAGGGAAGGAGGGTGCAGAAAGAGGCAAGGGGGTACAGAACAAAGCAAATGAGGTGCAGAAAGAGGCAACAGACGTGCAGAAAAAGGGAAGAGAGGTGCAGAAAGTAGGAGAGATTTGCAGAAAGAGGCAAGAGAAGTGCAGAAAAAGAAAGAAATGTGCAAAAAGAAGCAACAGAAATGCAGAAAGAGGCAAAAGGCAAGAGAGGCGAAGAATGAAGCAAAAGTTGCTTGCACACCATTTGTATTAATTTAACACCCACATTTAGCAATATGTAACAGGTGACCATTTTAGGTTTGCAAAGGGCCTTCTACCACGCTGTAACACTTGTCGCTGTAGTTTTGGTAACGTTTGAGCTAGAAATAAGGCTTTTTTTGTTCAAATCTGCAGATTAGGGAGCAGATGATGAATTATGCGGCTAATGCAGAAAATGGATAATTGTGTGAAAGTCGGTGCAGCCAAACAGTCGCATAATTCCAGTGGCCCTGCTCATACCTCTGACTAGGTCCACAATTGCTCCTCAGTGATTCCTTCGTTTTTTGTCTCACTGAGTTCATAGTTGTGCTTCTATGGAAATGAGGAAGACTAAACCTGAGGTTACCACCCCACACCACAGACTACCATACCACATAATTACTCTCCATAACAAATAATCCCACTTTACATAATTCCTATACACTAAATACCAAATACATTCTATCCACATAATTTCACTGCACAACATACCACATAATTACACTATACACAACGTACATCCACTCCACTCCAAAAAACATTACTAAAAAACTTTTACATTTACAACAGCAAGAGCTCTAACTCTCACAACTGCGAAACCGGTGACATTGCAAACACTTCTTTAACTAGTAGTTGCTTTTGTGGAGTGGTGGAGAAAGTGTGCTGGGTCTCCAACCAGTGCTCAGGAATTCCGCTGCGTAGGATTTACAGGAAGTACCAAGAGGGCTTCTTTGCCCCAAAAGTCCCTCAGGAGTAAATTGGACTTCATCCCCTATCCCGTAGTCTGTCAGGAGGCGCGTTTGCAGAGTGGTGGAGAAAGGGAGGAATTGATGACTATATATTGTGGATAAGCTCTTCCTGTGAAGAAATCATATACAATTATATTGATGCAATGAGATGAAGAGAACACTCTCAAGCATTCTCCTTTGGCCATGGCTCTGACAATGTTTCTGCCAATGTTAGTGGCATTGAATCCTTAAATCCATGTGTTCAAGCGATGCATTGAGTTCTTGCAGAATGTTGGCAGCTGTTTGCACACATAAAGTCTGTATCTTGATATGTTGTCCGCATGTCTGTACTGAGATGTATTGCGTGCACAGCACTCTCCTTCATTGCATCAGCAATCAATCACAGCACTACTCAGTGCAGCTATAACACTGTCAGGTAAAAAAAGTTAATATCCAAAAATTCTAGAAACCTCCTCCCCTTACGAAAAGGGCAAGGATTGGATGTCAATCACTAATAGTTTGGTCAGTTTCCCATTGTGTAAATTAACCTGGTGATGATTAAGTGTTGGTACGTAGTCTTGGTAAGGGTTAGTGCCTGTTTTTTGTGTTGATCCCATCTCAGACGACTTTTATGAGAGTAGGCTACTTGGACTCATTGTGGTGACCACAAACTTTCTATTTACTTGTATCAAGCAGAATGCATACTATGAGCATAATGGTTGCTTGTCTCAAACAAAGCATTATCTTCATTCTAATAACCCTCTCCTGTTATCCCTTCAGGTGCTTTTTCAGCAACACTCATTTTCTCATGTTCACTTCTGCTGCAGTCACTGCAAATATGACATGGGGGCAGAGTGGGGGAAAAATAACAGAAAAGGACCTACCTTTTGCTGCCTGCCACCATGATGTTCTGCTCCCACGCCACGCCTCGCTGCTCCTCTGCTCCCGGTACTGCAGTCCCCTCAAGCACAGGTTCCCAGATGCCCCATGTAATTCCATCACTTCTCTCATGCTATTACTTCCAGCATGAGAGAAGCAGTGGGATTGGGCAGGGGGGCTAGTTTCACAATCCAGCAGGGACTGGGAGCATGTGTCCTGAGCACTGCAGATATCTCCAAGGAACAGCATGGAGATATCCAAGTGTGCATGCTGATTTGGCTGTCTTAGGATAGCCAGACAAACTTTCAGTGCCTACCACTCCTCCTCCCCCTGCTGCTGAGGCTACCTCATAGCCAGCCTCTCACCCTAGACTACACGAGTCTGGAAGTGAAAAATAAAATGACAATAAAATAGTTTTATTGGTATATTTTATTTTCTGTCTGCTGCATTTCAGCAGTAGGGTGACGCTCCTCCTCTACTTGCTGCAGGTCTCATATATTTTGAACTTTGCTATTCATGTGAGGCAATAGGCTCCTAACATCAAAATGTCCTTCAGGGTTCCTACGATTGACTGGTTGGCTGCAAAATAAAACCAATGTGTTCCTCATTAGGCCTAAATGTTAGAAAGTTCTAAACCGATGAGTAGAGCTTCTCCATAGCGCTTAACACAGCGTCTTTATGGATCTAAACTCAGAAATTTAAGTGGAGCACAACTGAGTTTGCTTTTCTTTATGGCAGGCTGGGACTATGGTGGCCGTTGTGGCTATAGTTTTTAGAATGAAGATGGAAACAGGTGATGGCAGGACAGGAGCAGGCTGACTAGAGGAGTCCTGTTTATTGGATATTGCCTTATTGTACTCTCTCCTACTTCTCACTGGTTTGCAGTAGCACTTAGCAGAGAGGTCTTCTGACTATGGCGTCTGTCATTCACAGAATTACTCCACTTCACTATCTCCAACCTTCAAGTAATAAAACATAAGAAAGAAGACTGTCAGAAAGGACATTCTTGTTAATAAAATCGAAGTCATCATAAAATATAACAATAATACCAAGCGTAAACTGGTTGATATATTGAGTCATATGGGAGACAAAATTCCTTCATGAAATGATGATATTATGAAAATGTATTAAAAGTAATTTTTTTTCAGTTCCTGAATGTAGTTTATAAATGCTGAAAGTTGATTAACTCATTATAGCAACAATCAATATAATTAATTAAACGCAAAAACATCGACAAAGCATGCAGAACCAACATGATGGAAAACATCAAAAAAAGTGGTTATAATTGAGAATTAACATCATATGTCCATCCTCTCCTGCCCATCCAGGTGCCAAGGGGACCCCTACAGAGCAAAAGGCAGCCGGAAAAAATCAATTCATATTAATTAAAAATAATCCATGAGACCCCAAGCACTAAAACAGACATTTTTTAACAAAATAGTAGTGCCTCCAATATATCCTAATATATAATGCTCCAATGAGAATTTTTTTTCAAATGACAGAAAATATTAAACAAACATTACAAATACACAGGCTAGTTAAAAAAATGGACTGCTTACACATGGCTTGCCAAGGAAGGAGGAGGCACTGTGAACAAAAGGGAAAAACTAGTTTCACAAAATAGTGGACAAGCACTTGGTAAAGAAGGAGTAGGCGACAAAGAGAAAGTGCCTGCGTGTCCAGGAGCCCTTCCCTTCCTCAACCTAACACATACAAAATTCCAGGGCAATAATTGCACAAATATTCACCCTAAAGTGCCGAGGTCCAACCCGAGGTCCATACACCACCAGCAAAGGTACAACTAAGAATGTTGAAAATCAATTAAAAGGAAAAATAACTATGCTATGAGCTGTATAACGGCCCAATAATAAAATCCTTCAAACAGCATAGGAACTTGGAAACTGGTATGAAAATAATGAACATTAAAAATGCTAACAATAAAAATTATAGGCAATAATCCCCGGAAAAATATTTTTTTAATGCATAAAATGTACACTAATCAATCATCACACATACGTATACACACATTAACACATAAACTGCACACACAAGCTTCAAAAAATCATGGGCGAGTTAATAGGTATGGATATGAAAGATGGGAATAAATGAACATGGCTGACTGTTGTTGCAGCAGAATTTGTGAGACTATTTATTTTCTCTACTCCCCATCATATGTTATTTTATGCCACTCTCTTGAACCTCAGATAGATCTTGTATTGGGCCACTAAGGGACTGGATGAATAGATCTAGCATCTGGATGTCCAATGAGTATCAGGAATTAGATAACCGAATCACAAATTAATAATTAGATTCATGTATAGGATTTGAAATACCAGACTATATAGATAAAAAAGTATAACTGCTAGCCTGAATCTTCTAAAGAAATTTAGGCAGACTAAAATCAAGCAAACTAATAGTTCTGTTAAGGCAATACAAAACAATAGCATTAGCACCTGATGATTAGAGATCTCCCTTTATTGCTCTTTTCCTAATCAATTCATTTGGAATGCACAATCACAATAAGAGACAAGTCATGACAAAACTCAGATTCTATGATTTAATTAAAGGTAGTCATTTATCAAAGATATGCAGAGAGTAGTAGATCATTAATTAACATATAAGATTTAAAGAGAGCTAATTGATTAAATTAGCTTAGAGTTGCAATAAGGTGACAAAAGTTCAGCAAAGTTCAGGAAAGACATGAGCCATAACAGCTCCTAGACAGTGTCCCATCGAGAAAGAGTCTGCAAATGGCACACATAGGGGCCAATTCCGATCCGGGTCAGAAAGCACTCCGACCGAGTCGGATCCGGAGTGTTTTCCGACCGAGCCGGACCCCTACAGTCCAACCTAGCGAGTACGATGCGCACGTATGCCCATCGGACTCGGTTCGGTCAGACTCCCATAGAAGCCAATGGGAGTCAGTTGCGAGCCGGACACTCCGTCTCGCACAGGCTGTCCGACGCGTGAATCGTGAATCGCATCCATTGCACGCTACAGTTAGCTTACGAAAGAGACGTACGGAGCGGTTCGGACCCGGAAACTACTCGGTCGGTGAATTTCATGTAGCTCGCATTGTACTGGCTCGCTCGTACAGCTGTACGAGTCGGACGGAAAACACGCGTACGGCTCATAGTTTTCCAGGCTGGATTGCGTTTGGTGCTCTTCCGACCCAGACCGGAATCGGCCCCTTAGTGTATATCTCAGTCCGAAAGGAAAGCATGTAGAGTCCGCAAAGTTTCCAAAGGCAGTGTCTGGTCAGGAAAGTAGAATGAGTTCTGCCAAAGTCTGCAAAATCATCTCCTAAAATGATATGCTTCTCTCTCCTTCAAATCAATGTATATGTATATATTCCACTAGTTCCGGTTGTGACACCTCCTTGGTCACCTCATCGTGTCGGACCACTCAGTCCATTGGTCTGTTCATGTAGGATGATTGTCATGAGACATAAAGAAGACACACATTATAGAAAGAGGTTGTGCAAGGCACGTACTTTGTCAGATCACTTGGTATATGCAAACTTGCAGAGAATGATCCTTTAGCAGTAGGCACATAAACAGGTTCAAGAGGACAGTTTCCTATTGCAAATGTTCCGAAAGTGTCGACTTTGTTGCAGATATTCCTTGTAGGCGAGTCAGAACTCTTCTAGTAAGACACAATTTCGCTTCACATTATAAGTTTATGAACCTTTCTCCCAAGTGTAAGGCAACACAGAATAGAGAATAAAGCAGGCCTACAATAAAGTCAATTTTATCTGTGCCGAAATTTAAAGTAATAGAGTCATACATTTCATAAAAGAAAATCAATATTCTAAAATTCTTTCAGCTTATAAGCACTCAGATTATTGTTATTTGCTAAATTGGAAAGTTCACATTAAGTATGGCATATTACTGCCTTTTCAAAGTATTAATGTGTAAAATAATTACAAATCATAAAATATTAATATTGTTTCAAATGATTTACATTAGTACATATATAAAGATCATAACCTAAAGGTTTTAGAACAATAAGACTAAATATGACTATGCAACACCACTTATCTATTGTCACTTTCAGTTCTTATTTTCACATATGCAGTGATGAAATTCAGAATAAACCCCTTCTATATCACACAAAACATAATTAACATCATGTTAGATTTCATTAATTCTTCACACAAATTATTTCACTAAGGAAGGTTAGGAATCTTATAACACGTGAGTATCTCACTTTTGCTATTCAATACCTGTTGAGATAATAACAAGCTGGTTAAAAATATAAACCTATACTATTTAATGTATATGATTTTATTTATCCTATAATTCATCTGCATGACTTCACAATGCCGTAACTACGTTTTCTCACATATTATTTTTAATGACTCTGTTAGAAATGGGGGTCTCTAGTTGGCAATGGCTGGCCACTGTCCAAGTAGGGACCCTTCTTCCTAAGTCAGAGTAAGCAGCCTACACCCTTTGACAACCCCTGCTCAACCCTGTGGTAACGTAGCACGAGCAGCTAGGCTTATCTCAGAGGCAGTGTGTGAAGCATTTATGACCATACACAGTAATACAATGAGGAACACTACAAATGGACACCACTCAAGTAGTTATGAAAAATAGGTATTTTTATATAGACTTAATCACAAGACCAATAACAGTAAAAATCCACAATACTATAAAAATATAACTACTTTAGAAATGCTGCAAGGAAATATAGTTCAGGATGCGCAAAATGATGTTTAGTTCAAGGCAGGGGTCTCTGCGACCCTTTTACTCACAAAGTATCTGGTTCCTGGAGCAAAGCAACAAAAATGTCGCTAAGGCGTTGTAGCGATAAACTTCCTCACGCTAACCAGCGATGCGTTGAATCCTTACCACAAGGGAGGATGATGCGCTGGGTTGCGGGCAGGACAAAAGCGACAAACTTTCTCATGCTAAGCCGGTGATGCTTTGAAATACTTGCCGCGAAGGGAGGATGATGCACCGAGCCTGTTGCGTGTGCGATCTTGCTGCGTTGACAAAGATGACGCTCCGCGAGGAAGCGACGATCCGGATTCGATGCGGGGAAAATGGCGAACGCTCGGCGTCCGCGCTGCGATGATCCTGTTGCGATGATTTCCAGATAGCGGGCGTTTTCAGGCCCGCAGACAGGTACTGCGGCGATCTTCGGATAGCGGGCGTTTTCAGGCGCGCAGACAGGTGCTGCGACGATCTTCGGGGTTAGCGAGCACTCGGCGACAGCGGAGCGGCGATCTTTCTCACGCTCACCAGCTGCAGCGGCTCGCTAACGGAGGTTAGCGACGATTTTCAGCGCTCTCTTCTCAGCAGTAGAACTAGAGGCCATGGAACACACAGGAGCCTCACCTGCAGATAGTAGTCCTCGCTGGGAGGACACAGGAGGCTGATGGTGGAGTCTGATGTGCCTGAGAGTCCAGCAGGAGGCTAGCTCTCTCCTAGCCCTTGGGTGATTGCTGTAGCACAAAAATAAAAGTCCAATCAAAGTTCTTTTCCTCTTCCTGAAGTCCAGTAGTAACAGCTGCAGGCCAGTCCCAGAAACAGCACACAAGGCACAAGGACAGTCCTTCTCTTGCAGATTCCTGTAGCCACACGGACAGAGGTTCTTCTTGTTATCCAGGAGCAATACAAATTGTAGGGGTTTGTGCACAAATATTTATACCCCCAAAGTCTTTGTTCTTAGGGGTCCCAAGTCTCTGAACCCAGCCAGAACCAGTTCTGCCCAGCCCTGGAGAACTTTGTCGATCAGGCTGCATCCTTCCTTTCAGAAAGAGGGGGTCTGCCTCAGACGCACAGTGGGAGGTGGAGCCAGCATTCACCTTGCCAGGCACAGTCCTATTCAAGTGCAGGAGCTACCCCTCCCCTCACACCAAGGCAGGTCGCTCTATTCAACCCAGGTCTGACTCAGCCTGCCCTGTCCCTCCAAAACCAGACAGCCAATACACATCATAGCAGAGCAAACTGGAAGGCTTACGCAAGAAAGTACCTATACTCTAAAAGTGGTAGTTTCAAACACAGAATATAAAAATAACCTTTACTAAAAGATGTATTTTAATATTCTGAGCTCAGGCATACTAGATTCGTTTTTCTACCATGTTCTGTGGGTCAGTTAGGACTATAGAATGTAATAGCCCAGAACCCCCATTCTGGCCTATGGAGAACAGGTAGCCTTACAGTAGTGAAAAACGAAATGGGGTGTAATTCACTACTAGGACATGCTACATACATCAGGGCATGTCCTACCTTACACATACAATGCGCCCTATCATACAGGATGCCATGGGAAGGTTTAGGGGCTGGGAAGTGGGTGCACTTCACAGCCAAGATTGCAGTTCTGGACTGCACGCAGACACTGCAGTGGCAGGTCTGAGACATACTTTACAAGCTGCTTCTGTGGGTGGCACAAACCAGTGCTGCAGGCCCACCAGCAGCATTCGGTTTACCAGCCCTGGGCACACACAGGCCACGCTACTAGGGACTAACAGGTAAACCAAATAAGCCAATCATGGATGTACCAATTCATATGTCATCTTTACAAAGGGAGCATTCGCGCTGCGGCACTGAATGGCAGTGGCACAGCGCCCAGAGCATCTATAACCAGCAAAAACAGAGGAGACACAGCGAAAAAATGGAAGGGAGACTCACGCCAATGGTGCCAGGTCTAACACACGTCCCCTCCAGCTGAAATGTGGGGAGAACTACCCATCCCCTGGGAGGTTCTCATCACTAAGGCGGAAAAATCTGGACAGACCATCAGCATTGGCGTGTTCTGTACCAGGGCGGTGTTCTACCGTAAAGTCCATACCCTGTAGGGAAATGGACCACCTTAACAACTTGGGATTCTCACCCCTCATCTGCATTAACCACCTGAGGGGCCTGTGGTCGGTCTGAACCCGGAAGTGAGTCCCAAACAGGTATGGTCTCAGCTTCTTCAGCGCCCAGACCACAGCAAATGCCTCTCGCTCGATCGCACTCCACCTCTGTTCCCGTGGAAGTAACCTCCTACTGATGAAGGCTACAGGTTGGTCTAGTCCCTCCTCATTCATCTGTGACAGAACAGCCCCCACCCCATGCTCTGAAGCGTCTGTCTGGACAATAAATTCCTTAGCAAAGTTGGGCGCCTGGAGTACGGGTGCTGTACACATGGCAGTCTTGAGAGCATCAAAAGCTTTCTGACAGGTGTCAGTCCAGTTCACAATCTTGGGCTGCTTCTTGGAAGTCAGCTCAGTCAAGGGGGCAACAATGCTGCCATACCCCTTGACAAACCTCCTGTAATAACCCGTGAGTCCTAAGAAGGCCCTCACCTGGGTCTGAGTCCTTGGGGGCTCCCAAGCCAGGATGGTCTCAATCTTGGGCTGTAGAGGGGCCACCTGGCCACTCCCTACCTGGTGTCCTAAGTACACCACCGAACCCTGCCCAATCTGGCACTTACTGGCCGTGATTGTGAGGCCTGCTCTGCGCAGCGCCATCAACACTTCCCAGAGGTGGCGTAAGTGGTCCTCCCATGAGGAACTAAATACGGCAATGTCGTCCAGGTAGGCGGCACTGAAATCCTCCAGCCCAGCCAACACCTGGTTGACCAACCTCTGAAAGGTAGCAGGGGCATTCTTCAACCCAAAGGGCATCACACGGAACTGGTAGTGCCCATCTGGGGTGGAGAATGCGGACCTCTCCTTTGCCCCATCAGTTAAGGCGATCTGCCAGTACCCAGACGTTAGTTCAAACGTGCTGAGGTACCGGGCAGCCCCCAACCAATCTATGAGCTCATCAGCTCTGGGGATGGGGTGCGCGTCGGTCCTCGTGACCGAATTGAGACCTCGGTAGTCCACACAGAACCTAAGTTCTGGAGTGTCACCAGGCGCTGCAGCCTTTGGTACCAAGACCACGGGGCTGGACCAAGGGCTGCTAGAGGACTCAATCACCCCCAGGGCAAACATTTTGGAGACCTCCTCCTTAATGCAGGCCCTTACCCTGTCGGTCACCCTGTAAGCCTTGTGCTTGACAGGAGGACTTTCCCCGGTGTCTACCTCATGGACGCACCAGTCAGTGACACCAGGTACCAGGGAAAATAAATCTGGGAATTGCCCCAACAGCTGGTGGCAATCTCTCTGCTGTTCTGGGGTCAGTGTGGTGGAGAGGACCACACCCTCCACTGACCCATCCTTCTCTCCTGCACACAGGAGGTCAGGAAGAGGCTCACTCTCCTCCTCCATCCCTGCATCTGTGGCAAGAAGCATGCCCACTTCAGACCTCGCAAAGTGGGGCTTTAGGCGATTCACATGCTGGACCCGCAGGGGGTTCCTGGGAGATTTAAAGTCCACCAAATAGGTAACTTGACTTTTTCGCTCCACCACCTCAAATGGACCGGTCCACTTATCTTGGAGCGCACAGGGCTCCACTGGGGCCAGTACCCAAACCTTTTGACCAGGTTGAAACTCGACCAGAGTGGCATTCTGGTCGTGCCAACGCTTCATCTCCTCCTGGCTGGCTTCCAGATTTGCCTCAGCAATGTTTCTGAAACGCCGAGTTTGGTTCCTGAAGGCCAGGATGTAGCTAAACACATCCTGGGGAGGTTTCCTGGGAGATTGCTCCCAGCCTTCCTTGACCAAACTCAGAGGCCCCCTTACCGGGTGGCCATAGAGCAGTTCAAAGGGGCTGAACCCTAAGGACTTCTGTGGCACCTCACGGTATGCAAACAACAGGCATGGCAAGAGGACGTCCCACTTACGCCTCAGAGGCTCCTCTAGGCCCATGATCATGCCCTTCAAGGTCCGGTTGAATCTCTCAACCAGACCGTTACCCTGGGGGTGGTAAGGAGTGGTGAACTTGTAAGTCACCCCACACTCCTTCCACAGAGACTTCATATACTGGGAGATGAAGTTGGTCCCCCTGTCGCTCACCACCTCTCTGGGGAACCCCACACGGGAGAAGATCCCCATCAGTGCACGTCCCACCACGGGGGCCGTCATTGTCCTGAGCGGGATGGCTTCAGGGTACCGGGTGGCATGGTCCACCAAGACCAGGATGTACCTGTTGCCCATGGCTGTCTTGGGGTCCAGAGGCCCCACAATGTCAATGCCCACTCGCTCGAATGGGGTGCTAACAACTGGGAAGGGTTGGAGTGGGGCTTTGATCTTCCCCCCACTCTTCCCACTTGCCTGGCAAGTCTCATAGGTCCTACAATACGTATCTGAACTCTTGCGCATCTGGGGCCAATAAAAGTGGGTGACCAGCCTTTCAAAGGTCTTGGTCTGCCCCAGATGTCCTGCCAATGGAATGTCATGAGCCCACCCCAGTAGGAAGGTTCTGAAGCACTCGGGTACCACCAGCACACGGGCTGACCCCGGCTCAGCAACCTTAGGCTCGCTATACAGGAGACTGTTCTCCCAATAAATCAGATGTGAACCGGACATATCACCTGCTGCCTGGGCTGCAGCCTGTTGCCGCATACCCTCAAGAGAGGGGCAAGTTCTCTGCTGTTCACAAAACTCCTCCCTGGTGGGCCCCCCTTCCTGCTGCCACTGGGTCAGCTCAGGCAGGTCCCCCAGGTCGGTACTCTGCTCCCCGGTAGGCTCCAGGGCATCCCCCTCAGGGTCTGCTCCCTCCTGGGCCATGGGAACCAAGGGGGCCGGTTTCCCGCGCCCCCTGCCCTCTCCCTCTAAGGCAGGGACCTGGGCCATATTCTCAGGCTCCAGGGCTTTCTCAACACTCTCTCTGGCTGCCATGGACCGAGTGGTAGCACATGCCCACTCAGGCAGTCCCAACATTTGCAAGTGAGCTCTCCTCTCCACTGTAGCCCACGGTGAGTTCTCTAAATCATTGCCCAACAGACAGTCCACAGGCATGGCGGGCCTCACAGCCACCTGAAGAGTTCCTGAGACCCCCCCTCACTCAAAGGGAACCTGAGCCACCTCACATTGGGTCTCTGTGTTGTCTGCAGACACTACTGGGTAGAATGCATGGGGCACAACCTGCTCTTTGGACACCAACCGGGAGCTGACAGCAGTTACACTGGCTCCTGTGTCCCTCAGAGCCTCCACTCTATGGCCATTGATGGTTACCCACTGACTGTATTTTTCAGTGTTATCAGGCAGTGCAGGCTTAGGAACCATTTCAAAGTCTCCTAGTGAGACAAGGGTCAACTCTACGGGGTCCCACCCACCTGGGGCACCCATCTCCGCCTCCCCCAGGGCTACACTAGCAAGCTGGCGGGGTGGTGCACGGGGTGGTGCAGGAGTATCCTTTTGGGGACACTGGGGGTCAAAGTATCTGTGGCCCACCTGGCCACACTTAAAACAAGTAGGGGGCCTCCTTGGAACAGGATTACCTGTTGGAGGCACTGGCTTCTTATCTGGGGGAGGCTGGGATACCACTGCCTGGTTCCCTTGGGAATTATCTTGGGGCCCTCGGTGGAACTCCCTTGGTTTACCCCTGTCCCCCCCACCTCTCTGCTGGGGACCCTGCCCAACTTTGGCGAAGTCTCCCACTGGACCCTTGCGAACCCGGGTGCTCACCCAGCGGTCCGCCTCCTCAGCAAGCTTCCTAGGGTTAGTCAGCTTGCAATCTATCAGATGCTGGCTCAGGAAAACAGTTACTAGAAAAATGCTCCCATGCAATCAAGTCATACAGTTGCTCAAAAGTTTCTACTTTGCTGCCTTTTACCCAGCGTTCCATTGCTCTGCCAAAAAAAGACACATATTCAACCCACGTGGTACCCTCTATTTTCTTGCAGGTTCTAAATCTCTGCCTGTACATTTCAGGGGTCAAACCATAGCGGGTAATCAAAGCTTCCTTCATGTGGGCATAAATCATCCTACTTTCGGGGGGTAGGTCCAACAAGGTATCCCTCCCCTCACTCACAAAGCGTCCCCACAACCCCGCTCCCCAATCCTTCTCAGGGACCCGGTGGGACACCATAGCTAATTCATAAGCGGCAAACCATTGCCCAATATCCTCACTTTTATGAAAATCCTTAATAACCTCTTTAGGTATATACACTCTACTCTCAGTAGGCACTACTGGTATGCTGCCACCAGAGGGGGAGATCTCAATACTCTTGGCCTTAATATCCAACTCCCTCAAGATCCTCTCATGTTCAAATTTCATCTTCATTATCTCAACTTCTAACTTCTTATTCTCTAGGTCTCTCTGACCATCCAATTTGAGCTTAGCCATCTCCATATTATGCCGCCTATCTCTCTCCCTGTCCTCCATCTCTTCTGGAGACAGACCCCTTGAGGACACACTAGTGCCCGGGCTGGAAACTGCTTTATCCCCTACCAAATCTACAATTTCTTCCTGCTGCTCTCCTGCATTCTCTCCCCCCTCCACAGGCCCTTCCTCATTTCTAGGGGCATCCCTGGCTTCTAGCCAGGCCTTCAATGCCTTGTAATACTCTTCCCTTTTAGTGAGACCTGTGATAGGGACTGTGAAGCGTTTGCAAAAATATTTGAGCTGCTTGGCATTGTAGGTGTCTAATTTCTCTTCTTCCCAGGAGAGATCCTCAGAGGCATTGGATCTGGGCTTGCCCATTGTAGCAATAACTGGCAATAACGATCAAAAATAGAATCAGAAAATCTCCAAAAACGTACGTGGTTATGTTATGGTCTGCACTCACTAGTAGTGTACACTATAATTACTGTATGCAATCATAAATGCAAGTCCAGATCCTCACCGCTGACCACCAATGTTAGAAATGGGGGTCTCTAGTTGGCAATGGCTGGCCACTGTCCAAGTAGGGACCCTTCTTCCTAAGTCAGAGTAAGCAGCCTACACCCTTTGACAACCCCTGCTCAACCCTGTGGTAACGTAGCACGAGCAGCTAGGCTTATCTCAGAGGCAGTGTGTGAAGCATTTATGACCATACACAGTAATACAATGAGGAACACTACAAATGGACACCACTCAAGTAGTTATGAAAAATAGGCATTTTTATATAGACTTAATCACAAGACCAATAACAGTAAAAATCCACAATACTATAAAAATATAATTACTTTAGAAATGCTGCAAGGAAAAATAGTTCAGGATGCGCAAAATGATGTTTAGTTCAAGGCAGGGGTCTCTGCGACCCTTTTACTCACAAAGTATCTGGTTCCTGGAGCAAAGCAACAAAAATGTCGCTAAGGCGTTGTAGCGATAAACTTCCTCACGCTAACCAGCGATGCGTTGAATCCTTACCGCAAGGGAGGATGATGCGCTGGGTTGCGGGCAGGACAAAAGCGACAAACTTCCTTACGCTAAGCCGGTGATGCGATGAAATCTTTGCCGCGAAGGGAGGATGATGCACCGAGCCTGTTGCGTGTGTGATCTTGCTGCGTTGACAAAGATGGTGCTCCGCGAGGGAGCGACGATCCGGATTCGATGCGGGGAAAATGCCGAACGCTCGGCGTCCGCGCTGCGATGATCCTGTTGCGATGATTTCCAGATAGCGGGCGTTTTCAGGCCCGCAGACAGGTACTGCGACGATCTTCGGATAGCGGGCGTTTTCAGGCCCGCAGACAGGTGCTGCGACGATCTTCGGGGTTAGCGAGCACTCGGCGACAGCGGAGCGGCGATCTTTCTCACGCTCACCAGCTGCAGCGGCTCGCTAATGGAGGTTAGCGACGATTTTCAGCGCTCTCTTCTCAGCAGTAGAACTAGAGGCCCTGGAACACACAGTAGCCCCACCTGCAGATAGTAGTCCTCGCTGGGAGGACACAGGAGGCTGATGGTGGAGTCTGATGTGCCTGAGACTCCAGCAGGAGGCTAGCTCTCTCCTAGCCCTTGGGTGATTGCTGTAGCACAAAAATAAAAGTCCAATCAAAGTTCTTTTCCTCTTCCTGAAGTCCAGTAGTAACAGCTGCAGGCCAGTCCCAGAAACAGCACACAAGGCACAAGGACAGTCCTTCTCTTGCAGATTCCTGTAGCCACACGGACAGAGGTTCTTCTTGTTATCCAGGAGCAATACAAATTGTAGGGGTTTGTGCACAAATATTTATACCCCCAAAGTCTTTGTTCTTAGGGGTCCCAAGTCTCTGAACCCAGCCAGAACCAGTTCTGCCCAGCCCTGGAGCACTTTGTCGATCAGGCTGCATCCTTCCTTTCAGAAAGAGGGGGTCTGCCTCAGACGCACAGTGGGAGGTGGAGCCAGCATTCACCTTGCCAGGCACAGTCCTATTCAAGTGCAGGAGCTACCCCTCCCCTCACACCAAGGCAGGTCGCTCTATTCAACCCAGGTCTGACTCAGCCTGCCCTGTCCCTCCAAAACCAGACAGCCAATACACATCATAGCAGAGCAAACTGGAAGGCTTAGGCAAGAAAGTACCTATACTCTAAAAGTGGTAGTTTCAAACACAGAATATAAAAATAACCTTTACTAAAAGATGTATTTTAATATTCTGAGCTCAGGCATACTAGATTCGTTTTTCTACCATGTTCTGTGGGTCAGTTAGAACTATAGAATGTAATAGCCCAGACCTCCCATTCTGGCCTATGGAAAACAGGTAGCCTTACAGTAGTGAAAAACGAAATGGGGTGTAATTCACTACTAGGACATGCTACATACATCAGGGCATGTCCTACCTTACACATACAATGCGCCCTATCATAAGGGGGACTTACAGGATGCCAAGGGAAGGTTTAGGGGCTGGGAAGTGGGTGCACTTCACAGCCAAGATGGCAGTTCTGGACTGCACGCAGACACTGCAGTGGCAGGTCTGAGACATACTTTACAAGCTGCTTCTATGGGTGGCACAAACCAGTGCTGCAGGCCCACCAGCAGCATTCGGTTTACCAGCCCTGGGCACACACAGGCCACGCTACTAGGGACTAACAGGTAAACCAAATACGCCAATCATGGATGTACCAATTCATATGTCATCTTTACAAAGGGAGCATTCGCGCTGTGGCACTGAATGGCAGTGGCACAGCGCCCAGAGCATCTATAACCTGCAAAAACAGAGGAGACACAGCGAAAAAATGGAAGGGAGACTCACGCCAATGGTGCCAGGTCTAACAGACTCTTTAACATGTGATTAATGCACATGTATTCCTACGTCAACCCAAGACTTCTCATCATCAGATTATATATGTATGAAAGGATCTAGCTGCTTAATAGCTGCATCACTGCTGGGTCTGTATCTCCTTTCACCACCAATTAAATGCAGACAAAAAGTACCTCAAATCTGGCATGAAATCAATGCCATAGATAGGCCCCAAAACATCTCTAGAACAAATTAGGAGAAAATGTGAAAAATCCAGTAAGATAGTCGAGAAAAATATCTATGGCCTACAACAGTCTAGTACAAACAGTAAAACATCATGGTATAATAACAAACTTGGCTAAAATACAAGAAAAAGGATAACATTTGTGCTACTTGAAGAGGTCGCCTTCATGCCAAAACGCCCACTACAAATGCACCCATATCCCTTACTTCCCACTTTGGTCTTCACTGTCTTCTTTAGTCAAGACACCATTCCTTTGTGCAAATAACAAAAACTAAAAAATTTTAAATAAAAAAGAGAAAAAAAGATGGACACTGCTCTCGCTCCAACATCAGTCCATCAAAAATAAATAATAGTTAAAGAACTGATTTGAACTTACTTAATTTTCCCCAACAATTCAAAACTCTAGGAGTTAAATCCAATATGGCAAAGGACTGAACAAAGAACTGGGAGTAGTCTTCGATACAGGAGGTGGCAGGGCATCCACTTCTTATCCTTTAAGACAGGCAAAGCCCTTTCGTTCTGAAGCCTTGTACTGCCGCAGGTGTAATCCTTGTGAGTGCGGTCCTCTCTTATGCAGTCTATGGGTTTTGGCTCTTTGAGGATCCACAACACCAGCCAAGGGTCCAGCAGCTCTAATTTGCTCCTTGAATTATTATTTTTTTTGCCAAGCATATTTATTAGCATTTTCTTAAGTGAAACACTTTACATGAATGTACATGTGAATAAACATTGTTATATGTGCCAACGATCTGCGGAACCACAGTCACAACATCAATTTGAAAGTTTTCTAATACATAGTTTAATTGTTGCTTTAGACGATGTCACCCAACCTTTCATGTCTTTTCACAGGAGGATATATCTCCATCCCTTTTATTGCCAGTGTGGTAACCACTGGTTATGGTATTGAACTACTAACTGGAGGGGGCCTAACTGGGGTAGGGTTCTTATATTGCGGGGTATATGTATAAGACAGGGTTTTGAGGCTACTACGTATCCTTCTCATGCTTATGGGTGATGTCATTGGGTCGGGAACCTGCGCAGCCGTCGCCGTCTATCTGGTGATCTAGTATGTGGGTGATTACGTCGTTGTGCCCTTCTATGCCCCTGTAGCTGTGTGGGAACTATTGTGCGTGTTGCCAATCAGGGTCTGTGGTTGCGAGCTTATTGGGGTTTGTGGCGGGGTATCAGAATTGCCTGGTGTTGTTTGCTGTTTGAAGTGATGTAGCAATAGGGTCCACGCCATGGATGTGGGGTGCTTATGTATCCCTTTTAGCTCCTCCTCTCGAAGCGTTCCTCTTCCGCTGCTGCCCATTTGTTCACTGCACCCACCCAGGCTCCTATCGGGGGTCCCCCAGGAGCACGCCCATGCATAGCTATCCCTCTGTTTGCTAGTAGTGTAGCTAGCGAGGGGAAGCAAATTGAAACTTTGTGCTGTTTCCATTTCCGGAAGATACCAAGTGCGCAGGCCTCCCATTTGTCCATGTTAGGCAGACCCATGAGTTCCCGAAGTGTCTCGTGGATAGTGTGCCAATAAGGACCTATTGTAGGGCAGACCCAGAACATATGGTAAAAGTCTGCATCCAGTATTTGACACCTGGGGCAAAGAAACTGAGTGGATTGATAAAATCGATGGAGTCACGCTGGCGTTTGAAACGCTCTGTGGAAAATTCAAAACTGTATGTTCTTAAAGCGCGCCTTTCTGGAAATCTTTTTGGGATTTTCGAGCGCCTGTAAGCATTCCCTGTCATGTAACTGGCGCCCAATCTCATCCTCCCACTTTTCCCGCAGCGCATTCAATGGTTTATTGAGAAGCTCCCATATGGCTTTATAGAGCCAAGAGACCAGGTGTCGACCCGCCCCTATGTGCATCAATGTGTGAAGGACCAGGTGTGTTATTGGTTCTCCCTCTGTAAGATCATGTATTGAGCAGGAGAGTTCTATGATTTGTCTGTGGAGTAGAAATTGACCGGAGGAAGCTCATAGCCTTCCACCAGCTGGTGGAACGGTCGCAGTTGTCCGTCCTCGAAGAAGGATTCGATCTCGGTGAGGGAGTGTTCTGTCCATATGCGGAGCATATTGGACGTGTAGTACTCCTCTCGTCTGGGCAAGCCTACCAACGGCAGTAAGGGAGAATACAGAGACACCCCCACAGACATTCTGTGTATCCTCTGCATGCATTTGTGATCCACCAACACCTGTATCAGGTGCGTGCGTCACAGTTTCGTGCCAGGCAGCAGCAAGCGGCGGAGTTCTGGTGTTGGCGAGCGGCCTTTCACTACGTGAGTCTCCCCCATGTATCTCCCCGCCGTCCAATAGGACAGACACTGCAGTTGCTCTGCCAGAAAGTATGACTCGAAGGAGGGTGCGCCCAGCCCTCCCAGAGTAGTAGACAGTTGCAACTTGGACAGTGCTATCCTATGTCTGCCCTTTCCCCAGATTAGTGAGCTAAGTAACAAGTATAAGTCCTTGAAGAAAGCTCGGTGGGATGACTGGTAAGTTCGTAAAGTGATACAAGCGACGTGGGACTATGATCATTTTTGCTAGGGCCGCACATCCTTTTGGGGCTAAAGGAAGGGTCTTCCAGAATCCTACTGCTGACCTGATCCCGGTCAGATTGCCGTCAAACAGGTCAGGTGGGGAGTGATATAGGTGAATCCCGAGGTATCGGGGGCGCTCACGCTCCATGTTATGCTCTGTTCCCCTATCTTAACGTCCTGAGGGGGAAGGTCCGGGTGCAGCGGGTAGACCGTGGACTTATCCCAGTTCAGATCCGCGGTGATGTCACACACATATATTAAAAGATAATCCGCGTACATGGAGACACTATGTGTGGTGCCTGCTATGGGGATGCCCCACTCCTCCCCCTCCCGGCGTAACCGTATGGCAAGGGGCTCTACCGCTAGGGCGAACAGTAGGGGTGAGAGAGGGCAGCCTTGTTTTGTGCCTCTCTCACTTGAAACACGGATGATATGTATCGTCCCATGCGTACACGCAAAGTAAGCATAGTGTATAAGTGACGTGTATATGCTAAAAGTGTCGGGCCTTCCCTGTTCGGTGCAGATTCGTGAATAAGTACAGCCAATAAGTGTATCAAAGGCCTTCTCGAGATCTAAAATGAGACAGGTCGCTCTGGGGAACGTGGCCCTCACCTGATCCTGCACATGGAACAATCGGCGCAGATTTTGGGAAGTGTTCCTCCCCGAGACGAATCTGCATTGGGATGGACCAGTGGTCATAGGATTTGCGTGTAGCAGTCCGCTAATATCTTCCCCAGTATCTTACAGTCGGCGGATAGCAATGTGATGGGACGATATGAGGCCATCTGTTGTGGGTCCCAGTTTGGTTTCGGGAATGTAACTAAGACCCTTCTCCAACACGTCTGCGAACACCTCTACAAGAGGCGGGACCAGCTGGGGTGAGAAGGTCGCGTAATACTCCAGGAGGAAACCATCTAGCTCTGGTGCTATGTTACGGGCCAGAGGATGGATTGCTTGGGTAATTTTTGTAGATTTGATCTCTGTGTCCAATACAGTTTTCTCTTCCGTATCTATTTGTGGCAATGTCAATGGGTCGAGAAAGTTGTTAACTGCTCCCAGCCCGGCCCGTACTGTATTTCTATATACTTTAGCATAGTACTGTTGGAATGTCTGAAGTATCTCTACCTGGGAGCATACTAAAATACAGGTGGGATCAAGGATTTCCATAATGGGTTTGATTTCAGTATCCTGTCGGGCTAGCCATGCTAATAGTGTGCCTGTTTTATCCCTCTCCTTGTGTATCCTGGTTGCGTATGTCCTGAAGTTGTACTTGCGTAAGTCTGAGGCGGCTGCTGCATGGGCTGTTTTTGCTTCTGCTACCTGAGCTATGGTCACCCTGCTCGCGTCCTCCTTTTTTGTTAGGGTCGCTAGTGTCTCTTCAGCTTGTGCCATTGTGTGTTCCAGTGTCCTCTTTACCCCTGCAATTTGTTGTATGAATTCTCCCCAGGCTACTACCTTGAGTGCATCCCATTCGATTAATTTGGATATTGCGGTTCCCGCATTTGTAGAGAAATACACTTGTATGCTGTGTCCCTGGTCGTGTTTAAAAACCTGGTCCATTAGGCAGTCCTGTGGCAACCTCCAGGTGGGCACTGGGGGGTCTCCAGTGTAGCCTTAACACATGGGCGTCAAGGTCGGATAGGACCTGGCCTAGGTAATCTACATACTGAATCTTGGGGATTACCGATGTTTTGCATAGGAATCTATCTAGTCTTACCAATAGATCGTGTGGGATGGGTGAAAGGAGTATAGTCTGTCCTACGGGTGGCGGTCTCTCCATGCGTCCCTGAAAGTCCAAGGTTTTGCCCATGTTTGATAACGTTCTGTCTGCTTATAAGCGGGTGAGTGTGTGGGTGGAGGGTGGGAGCGATCTAGTGTAAGATTCAGTACGCAGTTATAGCCGCCCCCCAATATCAATGGTATAGATGCGAATTGGGCTAGAACTTCTGTTCCAAAAACAGTCTTGTTCGGTGTTTGGAGCATATATGCTGCCCAACAGCACTGGCTGCCATCAAGGAGGCCCTTTAAAAGTGTGTATCTCCCCTCTTTGTCCACCGCTCATTGGAGTTCCTTGAATGAGGTCCCTGGTCTGATCCAAATCAATGCCCCTTGCGCATAAGCGGAATATGAGGTGGCACATTAGGTCCCGAGCCATCTAGCTCGTCTATCTTCCGTATGGTTAAGTGTTTCTCTTGCAAGAGAACGAGCTGTGCGTGCTGGCGTTTGACGTAGGAATAAACCGCATAGCGTTTGCTCGGTGTATGAAGTCCTCTAACATTCAATGTCAGGAGGCTAATGTCTATAGTCATTACTCTGGGTGTCATTTTGTGGCTTCTGTGGGTGCCGGTCCCGGCTGGGTCAGAGTGTCTGGTGTTTCCCAGTCAGTGTAGTGTACCCGTAGATCGCACAGAGCTGCCTGTCTGTGTGATGTTGTGAGCCAGTTATGTAGGGAATTGTAGGAAGTGGAGGGTGAACTCAACCTGGGGATCATGTCCCAACTTTGGGGACATACCGCACGTGGCGGTATGTCCAAACTAGACATACTATGTTAACGTTAATTTGTTGTAACCAAGGGGGGGATTGCGGCACCGGTGATATATATTCTGGTCTGCCCTAAGTGATCAATGTGTCATGTACATATGGTGCCGGCTATTCTCGCCATCAATGTGTGTTGGAGCCCCTCTGTAAAGTTATGGTGAGCTATCCTGAGTCCATTCGGAATGGTAGGGGGGATTGCGCGTGTGTTCTCTATCTCTCCTCTGAACTGTGATAGGGTGCGTACGTTGTGTTACAAATCTTACCACAGCCTAACAAGTTAATTAAATGAAAGTGTCCGCTGTCTGTGGGATAACCTCTGGCAGGGTAACCGAGACGTCCCTGGATGTTTGAGAACCTGATGTCTATCAGCCGGCCTGACAAAACTATGGTGAAAAATGATCTGCTAAAGCACTATACTTTCCTCTAAATACCACCCCCGCTAGTGAGCCGGATCTGCTAAGGTTCCACATAAGCAACGGTTCTATTTAATCAGATTTAGTGCAGCATTTATGCAGCACTTTCGAAAAGTTATAAAGTGAAACACAAGAACCCACACCAACTTAGAGATATAGAGTACAATTTAGTAAATAGTTTAAGACCAAAATGACAAAAATCCTATCAATAGAACCTGAATTATGTCATTTTTAAGATTTAAGTGAAAATAGCACCAAAAAACACAAAGCCCTAACTCTGGTTATCCGGTGGCGTGGGACCGGGGCAACATCACAAATTCAGGGCAAATGCAATGGAGTGGGCCAGACACAGGTACTCAGTTAGACCCACTAAACAAGTGTACCTTAATTCTTAGTTTTGCGAGGTACACCATCAAGGGTGAGTCACGCTGCTGAGGTGATACAAAGTCCTGGTATGGAGATGCAATGGGCAGCAGCAGTTCTGGCTGGCTGCAAGGCTGTGATACAAAGTCCTGTGTTGTCATCGAGGATGCTGTCAACAGGGGTATACAATGCAAAGTCCTGCATTGAAGATGCATTGCATACCAGCTGTTCCGAAGAAGCTGCTTACTTGTAATGCAGGACCCTGCTTCATCATTGACACTGCGGTCAATGAGGGTCCTGCAATGCGACGGCCTGCAGCGGCGCCAATATGGAACTTCACGGAGGAAGTGCACCGCGCTACATCGGTTCTGCTGAGACCGCTGTTGGACTTGCAAAATAATTTTAGGCCCACTTCCAAGAGTGGTGGATACAAGGTTTTTGGAGCCTGTCCTGTCCCAAAACTCTGATCAGGAGGCCAGCCAACTGGCCTTTGGAGTCACTCTGGTGGTCCTGGGTTCAAGATGCCGGTCCAGTCCTGCTCACTCAGGCAGGAGGACAGCAGGGCAGCATTACAGGGCAGCAGAGTAGCAGTCCTTCTGGCAGAAAAGCAGCACAGCTGTCCTTTTTCTGAGTCTTCTACAGGTACTAAAGTGTTGGGGTTTCAGACATCCTCTTCCTCGCTGCCCTGGCTCCAGCTTGTCTGAGGTCAGAAAATATAAGTGCAAACCCTTTGTGGTGAGGGGTGGTGACAGCTCCTCCCCCTCATCAACTCCGAAATTGCGCATCCTGCCAACACCTACTGCCCTTTTGTTCCACTGTGTAGGAGCAATACACAAAGACCAACTGCCAGCTACACCTAGTCATGTGACAGGCTGCATGTACCAAATGGTTAGGACAAGAAAAGGCCAACTTTCTAAAAGTGGCACTTTCAGAATTGTGACTTAAAATCTGATGTAGGAGTTTAAAGAGGACTTTTAATTAATTACAGTCCTTTAGCCACAAAACTTGACCTGTTCATCTATTCCCAATGGAAAGTGATCACTTAATTAATGTAATCAGGAAGCCCAATGCTATCCTTTGGGAGAGGTATGCCTTGCAGTAGGGAAAAACAAATTGGAGAGTTTTTCACTGCCAAGACATATAAAACTTAAAAGTGCACTAAATACACTGCTCCCTACACTCTTGGAATGTTTGGGCCTGGCAACAGGATTATTTTGAGATAAGCTAGTTTATCCGAAGGTAAGGTAGACCCAGAATGCACAACTGAGTGCCCTAGGGGTTCAAAACTAAAGAGTGCTTATTCACTCTTTAACAATACTCAAAAACTTCTAGACAAAGTGTTGCTAATGCTATTGTGCAGAGTTTATTCAAGACAAGTTGACTTGAAACTTTTCAACTTGTTTTGAAAGGTATTTATTTCAGGCTCAGAGTTCTAAATTTAACTGTCACCCTTTGCTTACCTTGGGAGAATGTTTACAACTGAGTATTGGTGAAGATAATAAGTACAACCACCATCACATTATCAGCTTCACCTGAGATGCATGCTGGTTAATGTTATTCCACTGAGCACCAGACATCTGCTGGCATAACAATCAAATGCTTGACATAGATACGCTTCCTGTAATGCAAATGTTTCACATCTAGTTTGGCATTTCAACATTTGCAAGTAAGGCACAAATGGCACAATTTGACAGCATTACAAATTGAGGGTCATTGTATAGCTTACTGGTGATCTTTTATATGGTTACTTCTGTCTTCACTTGGTGTTCAGTGGCACATTGATATGGCTCACAGACATGGGGTGTGTTTCTGTACATCTCCTCTCACATAGATTCTTTCTTTTTTCCCTTATTTTTGTTATCAACTGATGTTCTAATTGAATAATGCTTCTAACCTGATCTACATGATGTTTACTCCAAACTTTTCTTTGATTCATACTGCCCCTTAACAAAAGGTGTTTTATCCGAAATGCATTGGGTTTCATCACCAAATATGTTTATATGCAATTTCAGATTATGATACTCTACTAACATTCATCTACAAGTGTGGAGCAATATTTGTATCTATGTTAAAAGTATCAAGTACATTTGTTTTGAATAAACTGAACAACCGCATCAACAACACTCTGGCTGGACGCTTTTTGAATATTGTTAAAAAGAGAATAAGCATTGTTTAATTTTAATGAGCTAGGGCACTCAGTTGTGCGTTCTGGATCTAGTTCACCTTCGGGTGAACTACCTTATCTCAATTTATTTCACGAGTACAGGATTACTTGCTTCAGAACTGCACACTTCAATTGTTTGAATTTTCTCCATTTAGTTTCTCCTGTTAAAAATTATGGATAATTGAGGGCATTCTAACAGTCATTTCAAAAGGATAATTTTGCCAGGTCAAAATGGCAGTTTAAAACTGCAGACACAGGCTCTGCAGTGGGAGGCTCTAGACATGTTTACAGGGCTGCCTAACTGGGTGTCACAAGAAGTGCTGCAGGCCCTCTAGTAGTATTTAATTTACAGGTCCTGGATACACGTAGCATCGCTTTAATAGGGGCTTACAAGTAAATTAAATGCGTCAATTGGGTGTTTGCCAATTTTGCCATGTTTAAAGAGAAGAGAACAAGAACTCTAGCACTCTGGTTGATCCTGTAGAAAGTGCCAATTTAAAAAGAAGTATGTGTAGCTGCCTGGGTGGAAAACCAATAAGGGCCAGGAAAATGTGTGTCCCCACAAAAGCTTCAGACATAAATGCCCTAGACAGAGACAAATAATGAACCCCACAACCCCACCCTGTTCCCCTATAAACTCCACAAACCACTACAGTACTAAACATGTTTAAAATACATAACATAAAGGTGCCGATTCCGATCCGGTAAAACCCGGGTACGAATGGTCATACGGAGCGTTTTTTCCGTCCGACTCGTACCCGGGAAAAACAGCTTACAAACTCGCAAGTACGATTCGCACAGAAATACCATTTCCGTACGAGTCGTAAAAAACACCGACCGGCAAAAAAATACATACAAATCTGAATCTGGACGGCGCATACGCGACGCCTGGACGGAGTCAGGCAGCGTTCTACGGACTAGCAAGTACGATTTGTGCCGACGTCACTCCGCACGCAGCATTTTTTACGGGAGCCAAAATCTGTCGGGAAATTGAGGACGACGCGAACAAGGAGCCCCGGTACGCAACGGACAGCGATGGACCCCAACCTACGCATCATCCCGGCCCTCATAGCCTACCACCTCGTGTACAGAAACCGACGCAGACACTGCAGAAGGTCAGAACAACCCCCAGGGGCAAAGGGGGGGGGGGTGTGTGCAAGGGGCAGGAAACATAACCCACACCCCACAAATTACTAATACATCCTGCACATCAATTACCTCCATGGTCTGGTCACTTCGGGGGGCGTTGTCGTACTTTAATCTCGGTCACCGCGTAGGGGACAGGGCCCTACCCCTGTCTATCCTGGTATTAGCAAACCGCAAATGGTTAATGCGGTATGTACGAGTGCTTTATATATCGTTCTAGCTATGAATGCACTGTGTACACGTTGTTTTACGTTACTTCGCGGGTTCCATTTTGGAAGCGGTGACCATCTTGTCATTGCCCTCACATAGGCTATAATGGAGCAAATACGGGCCTCACAGTACATGTGCTTTCCTTTGACTTCTCTGTGACCTGGGCAGCTGGCTCTGCTGCCCCAGGTCAAACTGGTCTCACGAGCTCCCCTTCCTCCGTCCACCTGTGATTAGCATCAGGGCTTGACCCATCATAAAGTCCTTTCATCACACACAAGCCTCCGGCTAATCACTTTCGCACCTGCTTGTTCCTTCTTTATGGCTTGTTTCCCAAAACAGGAGATGCTCATGTTTATTGGGGCCTATCGATTATCTAATGTGGGATCTGAACCTTGCTGTGTAAATCATTGTGGGCTGGCTTAACTGGAATGTGGGATGGTCATCATGACTCTGCCTTTTCGTTTGTAATGTACACGTGTATATTGCCGTATCATAAAACCTAGGAATGTATGCTTGAGGCAGGAAAAAGTGTATTTAAGATGAAGTCCGTTTCTATGATTTTCAGCAGTCTCCTGAGAACATACACGCCGTTGTACTTCTAGGATACCTGTAATTGGTCTGCAGCCAATAAACGATATTTGACTTCACCCAGAAGACTCTGTGTTTCTGTAGGTCTGGAACAGGGTGAACCCAGAAGTCATAGGGTGTGTGCCCCTGCACCGCTGGGACTAAAATACCCAGTACTTCAGCGTGTCCACCAATCTCACGTCCCGCCACAACGGAAGTGGACATGGACGCGTACCCGTCACCACCACAATGGTGGTACGGGACGTACCCACGCCCCCCAGAGCGTGAGTACGGGCCGTACCACCATTGCAGTGGTGATGTAGGGGTATGCGTGTACGGACCGTACCCACGCCCCCAGAGCGCGAGTATGGGCCGTACACGCGTACCCCTATATCACCACTACAATGGTGGTACGGCCCGTACCCACGCCCCCAGAGCGTGGGTACGGACCATACACGCATACCCCTACATCACCACTACAATGGTGGTACGGACCGTACCCATGCCCCTAGAGTGTGGGTACGCGCCGTACACGCGTACCCCTACATCACCACTACAATGGTGGTACGGCCCGTACCCACGCCCCCAGAGCATGGGTACGGGCCGTACATGCGTACCCCTACATCACCACTACAATGGTGGCACAGCCCGTACCCACGCTCCCCAGAGCGTGGGTACGGGCCGTACCACGCGTACCCCTACGTCACCACCACAATGGTGGTACGGCCCGTACCCACACTCTCCAGAGCGTGGGTACGGACCGTACCACCATTGCAGTGGTGATGTAGGGGTATGCGTGTACGGACCGTAACCACGCCCCCTGAGCGTGGGTACGGGCCGTACACGCGTACCCCTACATCACCACTACAATGGTGGTACGGCCCGTACCCACGCTCCTCAGAGCGTGGGTACGGGCCGTACCACGCGTACCCCTACGTCACCGCCACAATGGTGGTACGGCCCATACCCACGCCCCCAGAGCATGGGTACGGGCCGTACCACCATTGCAGTGGTAGTGTAGGGGTACCGTGTACGGACCGTAGCCACGCCCCCAGAGCGTGGGTACAGGCCGTACATGCATACCCCTACAGCCCCAATACATGATGGACACAAGGCGTACACACGCCACGGATGTAGGTGTACGGCTTGTTGCAGCACATCAGCTGTAAATTGGGGGTGGTGTATGGCCAGGACAGCAGTGTACCACAGCAAGGGCGCAGGTGGGTGGGTGGGTGCAGAAGACCCCCAGCAGTGCCCAGACATATGAGGGGTGGGTGCAGAGGACCCCCAGAGCGTGGGTACGGGCCGTACATGCGTACCCCTACATCACCACTACAATGGTGGTACGGCCCGTACCCACGTCCCCAGAGCATGGGCACGGGCCGCACACGCGTACCCCTACATCACCACTACAATGGTGGTACGGCCCGTACCCACGCCCCCAGAGCGTGGGTACGGACCATACACGCATACCCCTACATCACCACTACAATGGTGGTACGGACCGTACCCACGCTCCCCTGAGCGTGGGTACGGGCCGTACCACACGTACCCCTACGTCACCACCACAATGGTGGTACGGCCCGTACCCACACTCTCCCGAGCGTGGGTACGGACCGTACCACCATTGCAGTGGTGATGTAGGGGTATGCGTGTACGGACCGTAACCACGCCCCCTGAGCGTGGGTACGGGCCGTACACGCGTACCCCTACATCACCACTACAATGGTGGTACGGCCCGTACCCACGCTCCCCAGAGCGTGGGTACGGGCCGTACCACGTGTACCCCTACGTCACCGCCACAATGGTGGTACGGCCCGTACCCACGCCCCCAGAGCATGGGTACGGGCCGTACCACCATTGCAGTGGTAGTGTAGGGGTACCGTGTACGGACCGTACCCACGGCCCCAGAGCGTGGGTACGGGCCGTACACGCATATCCCTACAGCCCCAATACATGATGGACACAAGGCGTACACACGCCACGGATGTAGGTGTACTGCTTGTTGCAGCACATCAGCTGTAAATTGGGGGTGGTGTATGGCCAGGACAGCAGTGTACCACAGCAAGGGCGCAGGTGGGTGGGTGGGTGCAGAAGACCCCCAGCAGTGCCCAGACATATGAGGGGTGGGTGCAGAGGACCCCCAGCAGTGCCCAGACATGTGAGGGGTGGGTGCAGAGGACTCCCAGCAGTGCCCAGACATATGAGGGGTGGGTGCCTATCACTCCCAGCAGTGCCCAGACATATGAGGGGTGGGTGCCTATCACTCCCAGCAGTGCCCAGACATATGAGGGGTGGGCGCAGAGGACCCCCAGCAGTGCCCAGACATATGAGGGGTGGGTGCCTATCACTCCCAGCAGTGCCCAGACATATGAGGGGTGGGTGCCTATCACTCCCAGCAGTGCCCAGACAGATGAGGGGTGGGTGCCAATCACTCCCAGCATTGCCCAGACCTATGAGGGGTGGGTGCCGAGGACACCCAGCAGTGCCCAGACATATGAGGGGTGGGTGCAGAGGACCCCCAGCAGTGCCCAGACATATGAGGGGTGGGTGCAGCAGTGCCCAGACATATGAGGGGTGGGTGCAGAGGACCCCCAGCAGTGCCCAGACATATGAGGGGTGGGTGCAGAGGACCCCCAGCAGTGCCCAGACATATGAGGGGTGGGTGCCTATCACTCCCAGCAGTGCCCAGACATACGAGGGGTGGGTGCCTATCACTCCCAGCAGTGCCCAGACATATGAGGGGTGGGTGCAGAGGACCCCCAGCAGTGCCCAGACATATGAGGGATGGGTGCAGAGGACCCCCAGCAGTGCCCAGACATATGAGGGGTGGGTGCCTATCACTCCCAGCAGTGCCCAGACATATGAGGGGTGGCTGCCTATCACTCTCAGCAGTGCCCAGACATATGAGGGGTGGGTGCCTATCACTCCCAGCAGTGCCAAGACATATGAGGGGTGGGTGCCTATCACTCCCAGCAGTGCCCAGACATATGAGGGGTGGGTGCAGAGGACCCCCAGCAGTGCCCAGACATATGAGGGGTGGGTGCAGAGGACCCCCAGCAGTGCCCAGACATGTGAGGGGTAGGTGCAGAGGACTCCCAGCAGTGCCCAGACATATGAGGGGTGGGTGCCTATCACTCCCAGCAGTGCCCAGACATATGAGGGGTGGGTGCAGAGGACCCCCAGCAGTGCCCAGACAAATGAGGGGTGGGTGCAGAGGACCCCCAGCAGTGCCCAGACATGTGAGGGGTGGGTGCAGAGGACTCCCAGCAGTGCCCAGACATGTGAGGGGTGGGTGCAGAGGACCCCCAGCAGTGGACAGAGACATGGGGGGGTGTACATCATTATCAGATGACCACAGTTCCATGGGTGAATGTACGTAACCCTAATTTAGGACAATGAGGATAGTGCCAAAACAACACATCACTGACAGCATTGTCCCACTCCCAGGAGGAAGGAGGTCTTACCCCCACTGCATGACACACCACATGTGGGTGTGAGGACAAATAACACATGCATACCCACCCTTGGCAGATGCAGCACAATACACACACTGAGATCATGCCACAAGACGGTATAGTCATGTCACTGCCTAACAAACTAAGAGAGCCAAAGAGAACACACACTGTCACGCACATCCCAGGACTGATAGGAATGTGCAGGTCCTGGGCTAGCAACCAAGATATTGTCTGTCATGGAAGGAATAGTGTGGAGTTCCCACAGATACAATGCCCACAATTGTGAGTCAGGTGTTCAAAAACCCAGCAGAACAAGTACCATATGTGTACTAGGCTGGGATTACACACATGCATTGTGCGGAAAAGGGACCATTTATCAATGAAGGCATGGCAAAATACTCTATACACAAGTACAGTGAGTACCAAGGATGGCACAGACAATGCAGGCGGACACATTGATGAGCAGGCATGCCCAGAGTTGAAGGGATCCATCACCAACAAAGGACATGTAGACACAGGGCAACACAACAATTGTGCAACTCTCTGCAGGGGAGATGTCAGGTGCCACAGAGGAAGGAACACCCCTTGGGACAATGTCTCCAAACACAAAGAGCATACACGACAAAGAATCTTTGCAGAGATCGCGTGATGGCACGCAGATACCAGGTTCCACCCCATGAGCAGCAGACCACAACATTTCCCTGAAACATAACACATGCCCACAACCCCAACTCCTGTAGCATCAGCATCAACATCAATACCTGAAATGCAAGACTTTTCCAAAGAAAATGCTTTATTCAGCATATAAATAATAATGTGTGAACGAGACTATTCACAAAGGCCAATGGCCAGTCCATATCAGCAGTCCTTGGGGGGACACATGGCCATGCGTCTCCCCTAGCTTGCCTGCACATCACAAGATTGTTTCGTCGAATGGGGGGAGGGGCATCATGTGGGGAAGGACCAGGCACCGCAGGGACAGGAGGGGGAAGGGTAGGTGTGGTGGGTGCAGGGACGGACGACTCCACCACAGGGGGTGGGGCGAGCTCAGCGTTGCACACTTCTGCCAGTTCTTCAAGCGTCTCCCATGCACCCAGAGAAACAACAGGCCCCAAGGAGGGAGGGGGGTCGGAGGGATGGGTTGCAGGGGGAGTTGGTCGACGTGCTGGGGGACTTAACTCCCCTACCCGTGGAGTGCCGTGACCGTTTGCATCCAGGTGAACTAGTGGGGCTGAGGCCCAGCCCAGCAAAGTAGGCCTCCTTCTCCGAATCTGGGGCAGGGGAGCCAAGGGGAGTGACATCAGAGGGACTGGGGAGTGAGTCATGTGGATGAGAACTGTGGCTGCGTGCCTGCCTGTGTGCCCCAGACCCAGTGGGTGTGCCTGCTACCCCCTGAGTGTGCGTGTCCGGAGGTGTGCGCTTGCCCTTACGTTGTGGTGTGCTGCTTGTGTCTGGTGGGGTGCGTGTGTGTGGATGTCTGGGTGTGCTTGGGACAGGCATGGGTGTTGGACTTGTGGATGGGCCAGGGGTAGGGGGGGGAGGCAGCGCTGCAGGTGACTCGCTACTGCCGTCAGTGACGAGTCCAGGGACCTCAGCAACATCCGTTGGTCAGACATCGCTGATGACATGCCCTCCATGTACGACACCATCTGGGTCAGCAGTCTGGTGTGGCCATGGAGGACAGTCAGGATCGATGTCTGCCGAACTTGCAACTGCCGCTGAATGTCCACAGACTCGGCAGTGAGGGCAGCAGGGGGGACAGGGGCAGGGGGTGCGGTGCCTGGCACGAAGGAGACACGTGTGGCCTTGCACGGACAGAAGGGACCCGAGCAAGTGGGAGGGCGGTGATGGGAATGGAGGGGGCGACGAGAGATGTACTGCTGCTTTCAGCTCTGGGAGCAGCCTCCGCCCCCTCTGGGTGCTCAGCCTCGGACCCGTCTGCTTCGTAGTCTGTGTTGGTACTGGGCAGGTCCTCCGCCTCACTCCCCTCGCCCTCCGTGCCACTAGATTCCACCGACTCCACAGCAGTGGTGGCACCACTGCTTGATCCCTCCTCCACGTCTGTGCCGGTGTCTCCCTCGGTATCCTCCGATGATGCTGTGGGCAAGGTGAAGGGACAGGAAAAAATCAGTCACCTGTATACATCTGACACATGAGTCCAAACAAAATGGGCAACAGTGCATATCAGGAAAGGCATCAGGAGTAACATCTAGGATACTCCCCACATATGTAAGCCCTGCACTCCCCAGTTGGTTGACGCACCATGCCTCTTGCAAACAATGAAAATTAGGACACAACAGCAAATAACTCGAAATCCCAAGATCATGAGAAGCTAGTGTCTGGGAACAGTTGAGCACAGCAAGACTATGAAGGCATGCCACCTCTTGTTCACTGTGAAACAAACAGTATTGTCGCACCCAAGGCCCAATACCACATGCCAATGCAGAAGGTGTCCCCACACTCAGAGACCTGTGAGTACTTTTGACACCCCAAAGAAATACATTGTGACTCCTGGAGAATCACAGCCCTTTACAAAATGGACATGTCTAGCATGTGTGAATGTGGCACTCTATGAACACAACACACATGTGTCTGTATAGCAGAAGTCACACAAGGAGGTGCACACCAAACTACATGTACACAGTCATTGTCTGAGCTGCCAAACTCATTCAAATCAGCCACTGTTAGGAAGAAATGGCGTAGCAGTAAGTACATATACATGGCACCAGGGTGGCTGGATGACTTGACACTCGTAATTTGGTACCAGCAACAACCAAGGACTAACCCAAATGCTAGCACACTGTGGGAACATGTATATGTATGAACTCCAAACAAGTGTTGTCCAAACTGTGCATTACTATAAAATGTGCCAGCGTGTCCCTGGAAAGTGTAAAGGTGGTGTCTTGTGCACTTCCTTGGGAGACATCTGTCATGCAGGCACATCATTGTCCTTCACAACCAAACAACAAGGTCAAGCATATGAAACATTGAGACATGTGGACAGGTGTAGTGAGTGCCAATGGACATTTTCCCCGAGTAACAACTTGAATAATGTCATTTTTCACATGGCTATCCGTCACCTGATCACACAGTTGGCTACACATGTGACCTACTGACTGTCATCTGGAGTGGCACACATGTCCACACCCAGGACAATGCATAAGCTAATGGGCCTGCAATTGTTTAGCAAAAAAGCCTAGCTGTACTGTGGGTTCCCCCTCATGGCAAGCCAGAATGTACCCACAGATGTCAGCACACAAAGTCACAACTGTGTAGCATCTGAACCACACACAGGTGCCAAAAATGTCCAAGCAGGATACATGATTGCCAATAACTGACACAGGCAATGAAGCACCAACAGCAAGCACTGGCCAACATCACGGGGGCACTGCACGATGACTTTCTGTACTTTGAATCATCACACACAAGTCAGAACTGGCAATGAAACATCAGGGTTGAACATGTACGCCCCTCCCGCGCACACCCACCATACCTGAGTCAATGTGACTGATACCAATCAAGAAGTGAGAGCTCATATTCAGGGTTACAATAACTGTGCTTGATAACTAGCTTCATTAACACGACATCACCTTGTAGGGCTGGCAAAACATATTGGTCACAAACAAACATCAACAGATTGTTGTGAATAGCCACACAGGCACTGCCCAGTGTGAGTATGCACAAGCAAACTGGTGTATCCCTGTCCAGTGGGCAAATGTATCACACATGTGAAAACTACTACCTAGGCCAGGGAACAATGCCACAGAGGCAGAGCCATTATGAACCCACAGTGAATGTGCACAGTGTTGGATGACACACATGAGTAGGAGGGCAGGCTGTGACAGGGGACTGTAGTGTGCACTCTGCTCCATGGTCCTGGAATGAGCTGACTGTTACAGGAGCAACCGTCCCGGCACTATGCATATATCTCACTCATGCACATCATGTCTGAGGCCACAGCATTGGTAATGCATGCAGCAAGTCTGTTCATTTGAAACCTCACACTCCTATGTTGGGACTCAGCATCAGTGGCAACAAATATGCACCCCCTAATGACTGTACAGGACAGGGCACAGGCAGACCACCCCCACACATGATGCTGAAAGCAGTGTGCACCTTGATAAACTGGCAGCCTAGATGACCATGTGCAATAGTGATCACACACAGACCAGGTAATACATGTCAAGGAGGGAAGGGAGGAAGAACAGCACAGGTTGACTGTGGGGGAACAGGATTTGCACTGCACATATATACCCTGGCAGTGTCTCCAGGCAACTGAGCAGCAACAAAAGCTTGCGACACACAACAAACACACATGTACCTACCCCCTTCCTGCTGCTGTAACTCCGGATTCCGCCTATCCAGGTCAGGGAAGACCACCGCCAGGACACGCCGCATCTGGTGGGTCAGGCGCCGGTGCCCGCCATGCTTGCAAGGAGCCTCCTCCTTCAGCATGACCCGGTCGATCCTCCGGGTCCAGCACCGGATGTCCTGCCATCTCTTCCTCACTTGTGGCAGGCGCCGACTGCGACCCTCCGCCGATTGCACGGCCTTGACGGCGTCCTTCCAGATCTTCCCCTTGTGGTAGGGGGATACCTGTGTGGATGACAAAGTGGGACAACATCACTACACCTGCACCATGTCACAGAGACACACAGTTGACCATCTTAGATTTGTAAAACAGGGCATAGTATGCTGGCAAGTAATAGCACCTTAGTTGTCAGGGCACGATATCAGACAAAGGATACAAAACCTCAGGAGCGAAGAATATTCTCAACGCTCTCCTCAGGGCACAACCGGACTCAATTTTGAGAACAGATCAGCTGCCCCACGGGGAGGGAAGAGACAGCGAAGGACCACCAGGCTTCAAGATGTGATTGCCGAGCTGTAAGGTTCTCAGGAGTTGAAATGGGGCTCTCAGGCGTGGGAATGCGCCTACAGAAAGAGAAAGGAAAACAGCATATAAGTGAAAGGATGTGGTCGGGAACCTCTCTCTAACGTCTACCCCGCTCCCGCCTGTTATCTTCTCTAATCCTACTGTACCGTGGTTACCCCCCACCTTAGTTGTGTGCTCTCTCAGACTCACCGGGGTGTGATGTTGTAGGTGAAGTCGTGGAAAACAGCAGGAGCCCGCTCGGCGTCCACGGATAATATACATCCACAGTAAAGGCCGGAGAGCTGGATAAGGGGCACGCCCACTTGTGTTGAGGCTCGAGGATTATCAGGGCTCTATTCGGAAGTCCTTGATTTCTTGTGGAAGTGCAAGCCATGCACTCGACCGAGGAAGCGGGCTGATTGGAGTCCAGTCACAACACTGAGAGGGAGGTCCTGTAACGACTGTCGTGGGGGGTGCAGGAGTAAGCAAAGTCAGGCACCCTACGGGGAGAGCAGGTGCGGTGCTTGAATCGAGGCAGACTTGCCAAGGTCCGCTTGATGCGGGAGACAAATAAAGCTGGAAAAATATGGGGATGAGACAACGGAGGGAGAACAGGCACACTCTCACTCTCCGAACGGGTTCAACGATGGGCGGAACACGAAAGGAACCAAGGGCGTAGGAGAATGAGGCAGAATACGTGAAAACGTGCAACAACCAAATGGAGCTGACGGAGTCAAAGCAGGAAGGCAGCAACAAGCTACCGAACGAAGTCCAACAGCAAACGAAGATCCGATGCACAGCTGCGGGAGGCGTGATCCATCACAAGGAGGGATTGTCAAGCACCGGCATCACGTAGAGAGACGTTATTTAACCGTCTCGTACATCAGGTGATCGCTGCGAGTGCACACAACCTCCTCCCCCTTCCCACTGCCTGCTGGGACATGTAGTGTACTGGTGAACAGGGAATTTGGACCGGGTTCTAAAGGGTGTTAAGGGGTCAGGGGCCGCAACCAGGTTCTACAGTGTAACATTAGTCATAGGGACTTTTTCCACTGGGGACGCAGCAATGCACTACATGACATAGTAAGTACACAGGTGGCATGAGGGGTGCAAACCAATCCCTGATCATGGCACAAACTGTGCATCCCAAGCAATACAAGGCTGATGGACAGCAACGCAAAGCAGTCACATGCGCCAGGCCACTGACGATACCTCAGCAGAGTACACAGACACACACAGGCACACCTCAATCACCTGCCATTGGCAACAGCGGATGCAAACCTCACTCTGCACATGTGCCACTTGCCAGGGGGGGTCACAGGTGTGGGGCTAGCTCAGCAAGTTAGACACACAGCACGGCTTACTTCACACATCAGATTGATTGAGCAGTTGCCTCCTCCATGCAGCTGTGGTGCAACACTCCACATAGACACTCATCCACATGACAAGAAACATTCACACACATCAATGTCCAGGGGGCGTACACATCTTTTGGACAATCTCACCACTCAACTCTCACACACATCTGTGGGTGCAGTCACCTGTCACACCGGGGTGACCACTGAATCACCGCAGGACAATAGAACAAGAATGCCCAAGAGGATTTGACTGGCGGAATGTGCCATGCACTATGCAGTGAATGTCACAGTAAGCACAATGCAAGTGAGGAGTGCACACATGAACTACCTCAAGCCCTGCATGGGAGACATAAGCCATCCCCCCCCCCTGGGACCCACTCCACCCAACATTGCATGTCTGTCAAACCTGGCCACAATGCCAGAAGTGACAGACACAATAACGGTGCACAGGCAAAGGTACTGGAGTCAGCACTCACCTGCTTCCCTGGTCGACCATACAGCATGGGGTATTGTGGGAGGATCACATCCAGCAGGGCCTCGTTCTCCTCCTGGGTGAAAGGCTGGGCCCTCTCCACAGTCCTTGACATGGTGCCAGAGGGAGACAATACAGTAGCAGTGGTATCGACTGACACGTTGTGCAGGCAAGTGCCCTCTCATGGGTTCTGGCTGCCTTATATCTTCCTTGCTGGCCTATTTCATATACAGGAGTACAGAGTGATTGGTCAGACTCATTTGTATCCTACGTTTCCTCCAATCCCTTTAAACATACACCAGTGACAGCATTTGCATCTTTCGATTTTGCAGCATCATGTCAAGTCAACAACCACTTTGCAACAATGTTAATTGTGGCCAACTGATTTTTCCAGATCACATGGTGTAAAATTTTTAACTTGAAACTCGGTATCCATGACAACCAGCATGCATTTAGGCCCTAATACTTGTCCCTCATGTGTCCCCATTGTAATTCTTAAATCCACACACAGGTACGGCGCTTTTCACACGTACCCCTAGGGCACCATCACTACAGTGATACGGGCCGTACTCACGCGTGTACGGCCCGTATCACTAGGCCCTACGGTACCCCCAATGATAGTGATAGGCACGTATTCACGCGTGTATGGCCCGTACACGCGTGAGTACGTGCCGTATCACTAGGCCCTACGGTACCCCCAACGATAGTGATAGGCACGTACTCACGTGTGTACGGGCCGTACACGTGTGAGTACGTGCCTATCACTATCGTTTGGGGTACCGTAGGGCCTAGTGTTTACACATGTCATGTGTGATGGGGCACTACATGGCACACTTCCCCTTCACACTTTGCACATGTGTGCATGTGCGACACACGTGTCAAGCACTGCATCACTGGTATGGCACAGTCAGCAACACCCGCAACTGTCCCCTGATGGCAGGTACACGGATAATTACACCTCACATGTGACTCCCAGTGTGTCATGATGTGACTATGTCATGTGTGTGTCATGTGTTCCCATGAGCTTTCCGTTGGTGTTCCGTCAACTCCATCTGCTGTTGCAGCATCCAACATGTGTATGTGTTGATTTGTGCATGACACACATATACGCACACCATGCCACATGTGGACTCACACGTTACATGTGTCATGATGGTTCGAAGATGACTTCCTGACATGAGGCAATGTCTGCGTTGTCTCAATGTCTGTGACATCAGTTTTTGACATGGACCCCTTAATGGAAATGTGTGTCATCTGTCCATTTCCAGATAACATGTGACCTGTGCGGCTAGACTCCCGCCAGATGTCTGTATGAGATGACATCCTTCTAATGCTGATATGTGGATGTCTGTCACTCATGTAATGTGTCTGGCTTGTCACTTACACTGGCCAACAGCTGTTTCATGGCAAGTCACGTCAACATTGCCATGCAACTCTTGTGGCTGGCTCTTCATAGGAGTATCACCTGGCTGGCCCACGTGTCCTGAATGTATTGCACAGCACAGACTCTGTATTAAGCAGATGTGTATTAGCTGTTGAACATGTGCTCACCTCAGTGACATTGGTGTGGTAATGTACTCACTCTTCGTTATTCATTCCAAATCTCTGCAGGGCACCGCCTCTCCCCAGACGAATGCCAGACCTGGATGCCATGCGTGAACATGACTGCATACGCAGATACAGATTCTCGCAAGAGTTGATAGAGGACTTGACCCGCCGGCTTGCACCACACCTCCAACCACAACACAGGTATCCTACAGCTCTGACCCCCAAGGTGAAGGTGATGGCAGCCCTACATTTTTTTGCCACCCGCACGTTTCAATTGACCATAGCTGATGTCGGTGGCATGTCCCAGACTATGTTCAGCCGTGTCCTGCATGAAGTTATAGAAGCCATGTTGTTGCACCTGGATGAATTCATCCATTTTCCCACTCGTGAGCAGTTGACAGGTGTCAAGGGTGAGTTCTATGCCCTGGGAGGGATGCCTCATGTAATTGGGGCCATTGATGGGACACATGTGGCTTTGGTACCACCACAGGCACAGGAGGTAGCCTTCCGTAGCCGTAAACATTACCACTCCATTAATGCCCTTGTGGTGTGTCTTGCTAACATGCTGATTTCCCATGTCTATGCACGTTTTCCAGGGTCCGCATACGATGCATACATCATGAGGCGTAGCAGGGTGCCAGAAATGATGCTGCAGTTGCACGCAGAACGAGCATGTCTTGTTGGTGGGTATACTCTGTTAGTCCTGTGTTCAGCGCTATCTTTGTATCTTACGGCATCTCCTGACCCACTTCTTCACATGATGTTTCCATGTAGGGGACTCTGGCTATCCCAACATGCCATGGCTGATGACGCCTCTCCGCAACCCCAGAACAGCCGCAGAACACCGGTACAACGACACCCATGGGCAGACGAGGCGTGTGATTGAGAGGACGTTTGGACTCCTGAAGAGCAGATTCCGGTGCCTCCACAAGACCGGCGGCGCCCTCCCATATGCCCCGGTGAAGGTCTGCAAAATCTTCATTGTGTGCTGCATGCTGCACAACATGGCAGTGGGGAAGGCCGTGCCACTCATCCTTGATCCGGATGAGCAGGATCATCCACCCGTGGAGGATGAAGGGCTCGGGCACGGGGCAAGTGAGGATGAGGATGAGGACATCCGGAGTCAGCTTATCCACAACTTCTTCTCATGATGGTGAATCCCTGTGTCTGAGTGTGCACGCTTTGAGCCTTGTGTGGCATGTGTTGCAATGTGTGTGTCGAGCTGACTGTGTGCTAAGTGACTTGGAGGTGTGTTCTGATGTGTCATTCAAGTGATGATGTCATTCCACACATATTAGCTGGGACACTAAATTTGTTAAGAGCATGGTGACAACATCATTCCTGTAGAGTACATGTACATGTCTGCGGATTACTAGATCTTCGCTGACTTGTTGTGTGTCTGTCCTCCCCGGGTTCTTGCGGCTGTCGTCTGCTCATGTCATCATTGCCCTCCTGCTATTCCTCATGAATATTGCAATGTGTGCTGGATCAGAGTTACACGCACAGACATGGTGACAAGTCATTTGGGGTAAGGAGTGCAGCAAGGCATTTTGTGGGTGGTACGTGTTTGTGATATGTGGGGACTGCTCCTGTGCATGTTGTGTTACCATGCATACATGTCGACTCACCATGGGCTATATGACATGTTGCATGGCTCCCATGAATTGATGATCACCCTTCCTGACAGTCATCTGTAATGGTGTGTGGATTCTGATGAAGGCATCAATGTGTGTATGACGGCTCCAAGGAACATACGGGATGCTAATGGTGGACATAGTGTGGGACATCCCCATATGAGGCTCAATGGAGATTTGTAGACTCTCCGTGTGCAGCAAGGGGTGTTAGGCTCAACCCCTTCACTTGTGTGCCAGCTCAGCAGGATTTACACATCTGTGTGTTGAAGGGGGTGTCCAGTGTAGGTCACACATAGTCAGCCAAATGACCTGTGAGTCTGTTCCAATTGATGCATTTCCCTTAGTGTGCAGCTGAGTAATAAAGGTGTTTGTCACACTCCAAGGTGCCTCATCTCTGTCAATGCAGGTCTCTTGCCACTTTGCATGCGGCATATCTGGCATAGTTGTGGAAGATTATGCATAGGAGTCCATGTGTAGTTTAGCAACATGCATGCAGTTGCTCATGGGTTAGGCTCCCTTTTGGGCATGAAGTACCAGGTCGTGTATGTTTTTTGGCCTGTTGGTCCGCACAATGGGCCACCAACAGCTGCTGAGGGTGTGTCACCTGTGCGCAGGTCGGCCTTCAGTTTCCTGATCCGGTGTCATGCTACTTTGGTGATTGTGCATGCATTGTCTCTGGGTGTGCCATGTGACACTGGACACTCCTTACTTTACACACGCGCCTGTTGCAGTTGTCCTTCTGACATCCTAGTCTATGTGTGCAAATTCTGTCATTTTGCAAGGAGATGCCGCCTGCTGCTGCGGCCCCTGCAGCAAGGGCCAACAAAGTATCCAGATTTGGCAACAAACACGCCTCCAGGATGCTCCTCACTTCCTCCCTCCACCCATTCATTTTGCTGTCCTCAGCTTGTCTTTGCCACTGTTGCCGCCACGTGGTGCCAAAGGCTGGACCATCAGCACATGCAAGGTGCACATTGTACCACCATCCTGTCCTTGCATTACCCACATCACACTACAGTCTGATGTATCAGCCACACTCCGAGCTATGTCCATCCGCACATCTAACGCCTGCTGTCAGACATACCCTGGGCACACACACGACACCTTTGCATGCTGAGTGTGCAACTCCAACTGCCTACACTGCGCTGCCCCGCCTTCCAGGCCCTGTCACACCAACCAGGTCACGTCCCTAATACTCCCCACCGGCTCTGTAGCCCAGCAAGGGCATGGGAGTGGCACTCAAGGCTTCAGCATGTAGTATGGTGTCATCGTCTGGGACATGGCACAGGTATCATCTCTCAGCATGTCAATCTACAGAGTGTCCAGGACCCCCCTCTCCACCATCACATGCGCACAGCTCCTCATCATCAGCTTGTATGCCATTGACAGCCAGGTGCTCCTCACCCTCAACAAAGACATAGACATTGGCAGTTCCATCATTCAAGTATGCATGAGATCTATTGATGGATGGCTGCACACGTAGCTGGACTTGTACAGGACTGAGGTGAACATCTGAGGATTGTCCCCTTCCAGCTGTGTCAAGTGCCTGTGTCCCACCCACAAGAGCCCTGCACAAGCACCCAGTACCACACACACAAGATGGTGTGCATCATGTTTGGCTCGCTCACATATGCCATGCTAGTCCACAGCATCTGTACCTCATGCTGCAACGCCATCTGCATTATGCACATGATCCACAGATGGATCCACTCCAAGAAAAGACAGACCATCCCCCAGGTCCATGACAACATCCGTGTCAAATACTGCCCTGCCCTCTACGGAGCAAGTACATCCACACTCCCAGGAAACTGGTCCACTTCCAGGGGGCATCTGCACACCTCAGATTCAACACCCTGTGCCGCAGCCACCTCACCGTCCACCATGGATAGCTGCAATGGATCACTGTCTGCTGCAGGGTGACCTCCACACTCCCCACCCACACTCAGGAGGCAGTCCACAACCCCGACCCCAACCAACCTTGTACGTCTGTCATTCTAGATCCTGTTGGGCCATCTCCATGCATCCAACCTTGCCCTGGCCACCGTTCTTCACATCCACCGTACTCCAGCATACAGGACATTGTTCTCCCACCTGGCCACACATACCTGGGACTCCCTCCCCGGGAACCTCCACATGAGCCATGACCTCTACGCCTTGATGATGATCTCCCAAATAGGTCTGTCCGCACAGTTTAGCAAGCCCCCCGTCAGCAGCCAGAGGCCATCACAGGTGAGTGTTGTGCTCCATGCCTACATTGAATGATACCTTGTGACCCATGTGTGTCCTGTACCAGACTCTGATCCCAGGGTATAGATGGCTGGAGTTGGTTCAGCACTCAGCCATAGTTTGACATTTCCACACACATATGTCGTTGAATGATGCAAAATGACAGGAACATCTCATGTCCAAAGAGAAATATTTATTTACGGTGGGGTAAGTGGTTTGGTAGATGCAATTGGGTGCTGTACCGGGGGAAAAGAATCCAAAGTTCACAGGGGGAGATGGTATCCTTGGCATTAGAAGTCATCAGAGTCCAGACCACAGTGTTGGTCATCATTGGTCAGACTGTGACCAGCAAGTCCATGTGGCAGAGAATGTCATTGGATGAGGTGCTGCTGTTGCGCCGGAGGGCCAGGTGCCAGGCCAGGTGACCTGGGAGATGGGGATGGTCCGCTGACTCTCACGGTCTTTTCCGTGGACGACCCACCTTCCTCCGGGGGCCCTCAGATGCAGGCCTTGACGATGCTGGGGACGCTCCGTCAGATGAATCCTCCTCCTTCTCCCTCCCTGTGTTTGGTGCTGGTCTACGCGTGGTGGCACAGGGAGGGTTTGCCAGGCTTTGGGCGATCTGACAGAGTGATTGGCTCACGTCCCGGTGCACCGCCAGGAGCTCAGCCAGTCTTGCCTCCATCCTTCCTTGGTGTTGTTGATGACTGGCATGATGCTCGACCTGCAGGTTCTTAATGTCATCGAGGGTCCCCGGCATCTCGGAGAGTCTTGACACGACCTGGTTGATGCCTCTGGTGTCACGCCGGTATGAGTCCAGGATGTTGCGTATGTGTGACATACCGGGGTCCTGAGCTGGCTGGTCAGGTTCGCGCCTCCGCCTGCCTCCACTCCCACCACCCCTGCCCACTTGAGCCTGGCCTGCACTTGTGGGCACATCGGGTCTACGGGACCCCTGAGGGATGGCATTTGCAGGGTTGCCTGCCTCCTCCTGGGTGCCCGGAGAACCTTGTCCCTCCTGGTCAGACTGGCTCTGTTGTTCAGTGTGAGCAGGGCTCCTGGGTGTGTCCTGGGATGTGGCAGGAATGGTGGTGGTGGTTGGCACAGATGTACCTGACGCAGGTGCTGCAGGGGCTTTGGCACCAGAGGGTCCAGGTTGGTTGGGGTCATCCAAGGAGTGGTGAGAGTCGTCGGTGCCGGTGGGATCGTCTTCACGCGGTGGCTGGGACTTTGATTCTTCCCCCCCAGTGTTGGGGGGAGATCGACGACGTTGCCCTGTGTATGAGGGAGAGACAATGTTAATGGTGTTTCATGCCACATCTATGTTTCATACATATTCAAGTTGACACATTTCCTCCAGGTAGTTGGATGTGACTAGCATTCCTCTCAATGTCCACTTGGGGATGGGTATGTTGCGGGGGACAGATTGGGATGTTCTCCTGAGTGTTTGACCTGTAGATTGTTTGCTCTGATGCTTATTTGGCTCTGGATCGGTCTTGTTGTGTCACATGTCCATTGTGGGAGTGTGTAAATCCGTTGCCTGCCCCGGGTGTGTGTGCTTGTGTTAGGGGGGGGGGGAGTTCTGACCGGGCCTGCTGTTGTGTGTAGTGTGAGTTGTCATTGGGTCTCCCAGGTGATGTGTGTGTCCCCTCATGGTGCATGCTGGCATGACAGTGAGTGTGAGTTCCTGTGCTAGATACCTGTGCTTGTGGAGTTGGTGTTTGAGTGTACAGTGCTCCCAGGAGGGCCTTGTGCTGCATACAGCAGGGCCAAGTGTCATCTACCTTGTCAGTACTTTGCCAGTCCCTGTGCATTGTGCATGGTTATGTACCTATGCCATATGGGCTGAGGGCATTGGTGTCTGCGTCTCATTTTCACAATGTGTTGTGTGGGGCCCACCCTCCCAGACTCCCGGACATCCAGTCTTGTGTTTGTGGTTGTTTTAGGCTTGGACATGGCCTTGCCTTGATTTGTGAAGGGTGCATGGTGACGTTAGTGGCATCAGCGTGGTTTTTAAGTGTGGTTGTTTGCGGTGAGTGGTTGGGGGAAGTTGGGTGCATTTGGTGTGTATGTGGTGTGGACCCCATTGCCCCCATGTAACGTAAGTTGTTTGTGTACTCACCAGGCTCTGCGACTCCTTCGACTCCGTGTACTCCCACCGGCGGTAGCAAGGCCATCACCTTCTCCTCCCAGGGATGGTAGTGTACGGGTCTGCGAGGTGGCCCACCTCCAGTGATGTTAGTCTGGGCATATTCTTCATTCTTTTTCCTCTTGAACGCCCTGCGCAGATCGTACCACCTGGCTTGGCATTCATGCCTGGTCCTTCGGATGGGCGCAACAGCATTCACCTTGTCGACAATCCTCTGCCACATTGCAGATTTTGCAGATATGCTGGTCTGTCAGACCAATGTTCCAAACAGCTGTGGCTCGACTCTCATGACTTTGTTGACAAGGAGGTCCAGCTCCGCTGTTGTGAACTTTGGATTCTTGTCTGTGGGCATGGTGTGGGGTGTGGGTGTGGGTGTGGATGGTTGTGGGTGTGTGGGTGTGAATGTGACGGTGTGTGTGTGAATGTGAAGAGGGGGATGTTTGTGGAGGAGGTTGTGTGAAGGTGTGTGAGTGAAGGTGTAGTGGAGGTATGAGTGATGTGGAGTAGTTTCTCAGTGGAGTTGTTTGTCAGTGGGGTCTGGCAGCAGTGGGTCTGTTGCGAAGGCTCATGGGTTGTGTGTGTGGGCCCTTTTTATTGGTCCATTTTTGGGTGTGGCTGTGTTTGAATTTTGGTGGGTGTGTTATAAGTGGTGGTTGTGATTTGAGGCCTCTGTTTGCCTGTTTGGATGTGCAAGGTCAGTCATTGAGATGTATTTTGTAATGTAGACGTGTTTTGTGGTGTTGTGCGAGTCAAATTGACCCTCCTTGTGCTGTTTTACAGTGTTCTGGTTCTGTAAGAGTAATTTTCGCGTAGGTACGATCCGTACATACGCGATGCTGGGTGAGGGTGCTGGGGTACGATGTTGGAGTGCGGCGCGTACATGCGGTGGGGGTTCGTTGCGTACAGGTGCGGCCCTGGGGTACGGTGCGTACATGCAGAGGTACGGCACGTACATGGGGGGAAGGCACGTACATGGGGGGAGGGGGGCACGTACATGGGGGGAGGGCGCGTACATGCGGTGGGGGTACAGTGCGTACAGGTGTGGCCCTGGGGTACGGCGCGTATATGCGGGGGTGCGGCGCATACATGGGGGTAAGGCGCGTACATGCGGTGGGGGTACGGTGCATACACATGCGGCCCTGGGGTACGGCGCGTACATGCGGAGGTACGGCGCGTACATGGGGGGTGAGGCGCGTACATGCAGTGGGGGTACGGTGCGTACATGTGCGGCCCTGGGGTACGGCGCGTACATGCGGAGGTACGACACGTACATGGGGGGTAAGGCGCGTACATGCGGTGGGGGTACGGTGCGTACACGTGCGGCCCTGGGGTATGGGGCGTACATGCGGAGGTACAGCGCGTACATGCGGGGGTGATGCGCCTACAGGGGGGGTACGGTGTGTACATGGGGGGGTACGGCGCGTACAGGTGCAGGGCTGGGGTACAGTGCGGACAGGGGGGTAAGGCGCGTTCATGGGGGGTACGGCTCATACATGGGGGGGTACGGCGCGTACATGGGGGGTACGGCACGTACAGTTGCGGGGCTGGGGTACAGTGCGGACAGGGTGGTGTACGGTGCTGACATATTTGGGGGTGGGGGGGCTGTACGGCTCGTACACGGGCATGAGTTTACCCGCGTACATGTGTGCTCCTGCATTGGCTCCGTACGGGCCTTTTTACGTGCGATTGTGTATTCGGACGGACGGTCGGGATCGTACTTGCGCGCTCGGACTTGTGTTTTACGATTTGCACGTAAAAATGTCCGGATCACTTTCGCACACTTTTCCCGACGATATTCGGATGTGAACACTTTCCGACGCACTCTCGTAGACTTTTCCCGACGCTATTCGTAGGTATTTTTCACAGACGAATCGTACTTAGGAGTTTGTACGGTACTTGTATGACTCGTACGTAAAAAAATACGGATACGGGTCGTACGCAAATTACTTTTACTGGATCGGAATCGGCACCAAAATGTCGAAACTATTAACAATTAAAAAAAGAAATATTTAAAAAAATGTACAATAATTATACAATTATTTGATAACATACACAATTAAAAGACAAACTAAAATACATCAAAATAATTTTAAAAAGGTGTTCTTAACGATTTTTTTAATAAATTATATTAATGATTTTGATATTTTTGGCAAATAAATTAATGATTTTGATATTGCTGAAATCGATATTACTTAGCTGAAAGACAATATTCTTGAAAGCAATATTCTTGCACACGATATTTCTGTATGATGATTATTCAGACTCTATATTTCTGTCTGACGATATTTTATTTCTAATATATTTTCTAAACACAGTAAATTAAATGTGTAAATTTGCTGTAAGCTAATTTGACCGTGGTTAAAGTTATGAGCACAAGCACTTTAGCACTGCTCAGCAGTGGTAAACTGCACAGATTCCTAAAAGCCAATAAAAACGGTTCAGAAAACAGGAGGGTGAAAGCAAAATTTTGCCGATGACCCTGCAGAGAGGGCCAAGTCCAACCAGACTGTCCTATCATTTTATGTGTGGAGACTCCACACTCGTAAAGATTTTACTGTTAAAATACCTTTGTGAATAGCAAACAATTTTAAACTCACACAAAAGTTTAAGTTTACCTTTGTGAAAGATGCCCTTGGGGTTGGTGATGACAAAAAGCTTTTCACTGCATCCATTGTTGTTATTTTTTATGATTTAGCCTTTGCTTTCTTTGTCATTTAAGACAAAAGTGCTTGCGCTTCTCTTTTTAAAATGGATGCTGATTTTTGTTCCCTTAACCTGTTCTACAGACTTGGCATAGTAGAAGTTTAGATACCTTATGCGTACACGGCAGCCAAGAATATCTGCTAGTTTGTACCCATATTGTGCCCATATTCTGGGGAGTCATTGTTCTGAGCTTGAACGCGTTTCTCATCTTGCACTTTATTGTTGGCCTTGTTATTCAGTGCTTGAACATTTTTACAATTTTTTTTCAATATTACTAAAGGAAATTCCTAGTGGGTCTCTTGAATGTGGATTAGTAGGTCATAAATTCATAGTCATTTTAATAAAATCTGGAGCAGGGCAACACAACGCAGCAATTTGGGCTGCATTGCGTTACTCCAGATTTATGAAGCCACTCATAGCCACACAAGGTGGCCTTGTGTGGCTTCAAAAATCGCATTTTGGGCTTGTGTTGCACTTTCAACATGTTGCATGATGCAAGAGCAACACAACTCCACTGATAAATACGACCCCTAGTGTCATAGTGTGACTGTATACTTCAAAGCACTGTGCAGCCCTTCATTAATTGTCACACTAGAAATCACTGTGGTAGATAGTGCGCAAGTTGATGTTTGTAAGTGACATCTGTCAGCTTCTTCTATTTAGAGCTCACAAAAACAATGTTAGTTTTGGTACCTTTGAACTATTCTTACGAGTGACCCACACATTAAAACCACGACTAGCAACAGATAAACTATGTAAGGATCGATATGATGTTTTACATGCATTGTCAGATGTATTTCTCAGCTTTTTACACTTTAAATTGTACTAACACATTCCACATTAATTGCCGCACATAGGCACTGTTAGTAAAGGTGCGTGGTGGGGAGGGGTGCAGCACGCCAAAGCAGGCGTGCCGGTCATTGAGCATTAAAGTTGACTTTACATTTTGTTTTTATCTTGACACATCTGCCAGTTCTTCAAAGACAGGTCAAACATCAGTCCAGTTTTCTGGCATATTGCTGTATAGTCTTTTAACACGGAAATTGGTGTTTACTTCTCTTTCTCTGGCTGCAGTGAACGAAGTGACTACGTGACAATCTTCCTGGTGTGAATGGAAAGGGTGTAGGATGTCGATTTTTTTCTTAAACACAACAAAAATGGAATACATACAAATGAATTGTACAAATATTTCACAATAAATAAGCAGTCGCAAAAATGAAGCTCTTAATAGGATGAAAACAAATCAAGGCACTTGTGATGTGCAAATGGCAAATATTTGCTGAAACCCGATATCCATGCATTATTGCTTGTACACTATATAGTCCTGTCAGTAAAACACTATGTCCCACTTTAGAGATCATTTAAATGGAAAATGTGCTGTCATGAAGGACATTGCGCTCCCACACCATGTTTTAGTCATATATTTGTGCTAGCATGAGCCGATATGCGACACCCGTTGCATGCCACTCTCTGGCAGAAATGGCATGGCTTGTTTAAACACTTGTCCTTTGTGTAATGCTTGGATATCTCACAATTCCTTTGAGTTCAGTGATGTAACATTGATGGCAGGACCCCCACACTGAAAATTGTTCCAGCACCACATTTGACGCATCATGAGGATGTGATCCAATAATTGTTAGATATGGGAGGTGGATTTTTTTATTCCATGTGCCACATACATAAACTTTTCCAAGATTTTTTGGAAATCATGAGTGGAGGGTCGTCTGTGTGGGTGAAAGTTGCTAGTGCAGAGCTTGGGTCTTTGGCCCACATACTGTTTCAAAGATATCATGAGGCATTTACTTACTTCTCAGACCACGATTCTTTGAAGAAATAATTTAGATAGGTATAAAAGTAAGGAAGACTTACAAGTGATCTGTGATAAGCGTAGCTCGATAATCAAGGTTTTCCAAATATTAGGTTTACTGTGGCAAATATGACTTTTCTGCACGGTGAAATTAGGTTTTTTCAATCTCCTAAAACATATTCTGCTGGTATTAGGACTCTGTGGCATGTGGCACAACTAATCAGTGCCCCCGTGAAAAGAGTAATATTGAACCCTATGTGACTTAAGACATACCTCACCATCATCGCCGTTTGTTGACTTATTTTAGATTAAATGTATTTCACCGACTGGTTCCTTTTATCCGTGGCTTTTTTAAATACTCAGATTTGCCTCCCTGCAACTGCGATAACACCTTCATCAATGACACACTACATGTGGTTAAGTTTTGCCCAAAATATAGTCACCTGCGACACAATTTTATACGCCCAATTTTAACCCAGTTAGGCCAGCCGTACTCGTTTTACAGTTATTGAAATCACCGTTGAACTCCTTTTCTCTTGTAGGTTTTCTGGTGGGTGTTCTAAAATACGGATGACTATGACACTGATATACTGTATGTTGTTTTTAAATGACTTGTCTTTTGTGATTTTATCCATAAAATCGAATAAAGATTATTATGAATATTACAATGCCACAGTGAGTCTACTCTGGCCCTAAAGGGATAGTGTTAAAAATGGCTTCATCCAATGGGGGTATTTAACTACCCCATGAGAACATTGTAAATGATGTAGAAAGTGGCAGTTAAATGTCATATGTGGGTTACACTCTCTGTTTACACCATCCACATGTAGGGCAAATACATATGGCTGCCAGGAGCACCAATGTGCTCTGGCTGCGCCGCAGTTTAAATGTACTGTAGAGACACGTTGACCAAAGTGTGAAAAGCCTTTTTCTTATATCTTTATAAGTCACCACTAAAGTGTGTCCTTTAAACCCACAGACATGGGGCTAATATATAAAAATAAGACACACTACATATTGGGTCAGCGTGGCCTCACCGTGAAATAAAACCCTATTAAACCTTCCCAATTTATTTTTGCAGATGCTGGAATGTGAGGTGTTTTTTGTGGTGGGATTCACTGATGCCCACAAGAGGTATGGCACGACAAGCAGGAGCCTTGTTGATACAATCTATGTCACTCCACGGGGGCAGATTTGCAAGCCCCTTGCGCCGCCGGTGCATCAAGTTGTGTGACGCACTGGTGGCGCAGCCTGCTGCGTGACTTAACCTGTGCTTGTACATATCGCCCCTGTTCACGCAACACTTTCTATTTTAGGGGCGTGACATGGGTGTTGCTATGGGTGTTCCCACTCAACACCCATGTCCACTGATGCATTTCCAGATTTATGAAAAATAGTAAATCTGGAAATGCGTCAGAATGCTACGCCCACCTAGGTGTGACGAAGCGAGGTGCAACAAGGAGAAATGTTTTCATTTGTTTCCTCATTCAATGCTTGCTGCATTCTACAGCACACATTGGATGAGGAAATCACCTCAATTGATTGTTTTTGTGCAGGAAGGTGCCCCTTCCTGCACAAAAACAATATCCCCACAACACAGGCAACCTTGCACTATGGTGCAAGGCTGCCTGTGCTGAATCATGGCAACAGTTTGTGTGCCAGTGCAGGGGGAAGTACAGAGACGCGACATATTGTAAATATGTTGCATCCCTGTGCTTCAAAACGAATGCAGCGCGTTGCAGCAAAACAACTTGCAGCACTGTGCTGCGTTAGTTTCTTGTGGATCTGCCCCCACATATTTGCCTTCAACCATGCCCTCAGGTAATCCAGATTGGACCTTTTGTCCTAGAAACAAATTGTCAGACTGGCATGAAGTAAATTTCTGTTATGTTACAGCAGTGCCCGTCTCACCAACCCTAATAAGAGGCACCAACCTTTTGATACACAGTAATCTGCAAACACGCAGCCCATAATGGTGAGTTATGGAGAGATATTCTCACGCTCTAAGGCCCTGAGAACAAATTGGTCAGAATTTTCCAATCCTGACTTACACCCCTGCATGTGCAGGAATCAGAACTCCGGGTTGGATGGTATTTACTACATCCACTACTTTCCAGGTGAGTTAAATATTGCACTCTTTCTTAAACTACAGCAGGTCAAACCCGCTGAGATTGTGAAGGGGCGTATAAGAGGGCAGATTTACAAGCCCCCTGGGCCACCACTACGTCGCTGTTCGTGACGTACTGGTGGCGCAGGGGGCTCCTCCATATTTACAAGGAGATGAAAAGCCACCCTGCGTGACTTTTCCTCTTCTCGTAAATACAGCCCCTTCACACGCAGCACTGTGCGTTGAAGGGGCGTTCCATGGGTGTTGCTGTGGGTGTTCCCACGCAACACCCATAGAACAAGACACATCTCCAGATTTATGAGAAATCGTAAATCTGGAGATGCGTGTGAATGCTACGCCACCCTAGAGGTGGCGCAACGAGGAGAAATGTTTTCATTTCTCCTCGTTTTTTCTTCTTTCAATGCGTGTGGCATTCTACAGCACGCATTGAAAGAGGAAAAAGCCTCTTGTGATTGTTTTTGTGGAGGAAGGTGTCCCTTCCTGCACGAAAACAATCTCCCCACGACGCAGGCATCCTTGCACCATGGTGCAAGGGTGCCTGCACAGGCGCATGGCTGCAGTTTTGTGCGCCAGCGCAGGGGAAGCTCAGAGATGCGACATATTCTTGTAAATATGTCACATCTTTGTGCTTTCCAAACTAACGCAGCACGGCACAGCAAAATGACTTGCTGCACAATGCTGCGTTACTTTGTTGTAAATCTGCCCCATGGTATTTACCGTACCATGTGGATTTTGGTGCGGTAAATACCACAGCCTGCACGTTATTCCCCAAAAACTCATGGTAGCTGTTATTTTATGCACTCTATTAATAACGAACCCCACTGTATTGTTATTTATCAGGTGCAATAATAGCACCATCTTCATTCTGAGAAACTATGAATCAGGGCCTCAGAGTTGGATGTCACTAGAATATCCACCGAAATCTGGAGGAGGGGGAAAAACAGGAGGCGAACCCGCCGGTGGAATTCACTGCGCCATTCACTACTGTGGGTCTTGCCTGTTCTCAAAAGAAAGCCAGGACCATAAACCAGTTTGTACCTGGACTTCTATATTTCTACTGAAAGCATTGGAAACACTTAGGCTTATTTACAAGCCCCTTGCGAGACATTTACGCCGCCGTTGCGTCACTTCTGTGACGCAGCGGCAGCGTAAACCATGCGCCATGTGGCGCCTTATTTGCAATGTGACACATCTAGGGAGATGCGTCACGTTGTAAAGCCCTGCGCTACATTAATCCTGCGTCAGGTTTAATGTATGCAGGGTGGGCGTTCCGTTGGAAAAAGCCTCGGATAAGTGATGCAGTGAAATCTACAAGATTTCACTGAGTCACTTTTCCAATGCTGATGCGTCAAAACCCTCCGCCTGCTTCAAGCAGGCGTAAGGCGTGACGCAGCATGTTCCGTATGGGCAGCCCCTTTGCATTGCTGGAGTTGCGTCGTGCTTGCGACACGACTCCAGCAATGCGCCGCCCTTATGCCATCAGATGCGTCACGCATCTGTTTATCCTTGCGCCATGATGCACTGCATTGTAAATGCGGCGCATCTGTGGTGGCGCAAGGGCATCTTTCCTGGCGCATCCCTGCTGATTTGCAGGGATGCGCCAGGAAACATAAATCTGCCCCACTGAGGCTTATTTACAAGCCCCTTGCGCCGCCGTACGTCACTTTTTTCCATGTTAAAAGTGACGCACAGGCGGCGCAATGGGGCTTGTAAATATGCCCCACTATTTTTTATTCACCTAATGTATCTTAGCATTTGTAGGGAAACGTGAGCAGAGCAGTTAGGATACGAACTGAAAGGGCATCTCAAAGTCACCTGCTCGTCCGGGCCAGTTTCCCTCCGCGCGTGCAGGTTCCACCGCGTCTCCTCTGTGCAAGCCTCAGTCCTCGCTCACAACAGCCTGCTGGCAGCGGGTCCGGCGCAGGAATAAATGAGCGCGCTGTTCTCATCGTTGTCTCCAACGCATGACAGATCTACTCTGCACGCGCATCCATTTCCACATTGGCACGAGGTAAGTGCCTGAATCATCGGTAATCATTTTGATCGGCGTGGACGTTTGGAAAGAGTATCTGACATGCGGACCCTGGGAGCAGGGTGGGAGGGGGGAGGGGGGGGGGGGCGCAGGGGCCAGACTCTGCCGTCCAGGATACTCAAGAGGTGGTCCGGCTTCTCTTAAGGGAAGAATTAAGTCTGAACAAGTTGGCCGGATTAGAGGGGCGTGAATTGGATACAGTGGCTATTTTGGTAACTGTCCATGCACCCAGAATGTATGCAACTGTGTTATGTTACCCTATAGAATTAGAGCCCCGCAGGCGTCTTATTCTCTCCAAAACATGCATGGGGCAGGGTCATGACAAGCCCTTGTACCAGATAACATTCTAGGAAGTGGCACAATGTGACGCCTGGTCCTGAATATTTCACTAGAAGTGGCGTCAGTGTTGTAAGAATGAAGCGGATCACGGGCACTCACACTGGAGGCGTCCTAAGGGGGGGCCTTGCTTTGAGAAGCACAAGGTCTGATGAGACAGGACTCTAAACGAAAGGAGACACCAAGGACGAGTATAACATGAATGAACAGCATCTTAAGCAGCCATCCTGTCCGGAGCATTGCGCACACTGTACATAAAAGGTAGCCATGTAATAATATTATATGAGATAATATACCCCCACCCTGTAAGGATATACTGGACGTTACCAATGAAGTATATTACAATACAGAGAAATACGGCCAAAGGCTGAAATCCTATACAACATGGGTGCTTGCAAACATTTTCCAAAAGGCCAAAAAATGGGGGCGGGGGGAGGAGGGTTTGGGACTGTAAGGTAGGTGTACGGGAAGTGAAGCATGACTATCTAGTGGCTGAATTGCACAATCTGAAACTACAAAACCAGGGGTCCGTCCCGACTTCCCCACTTGACTAAATTGTGTGATTCTAGGCAATTGCTTTATTACAAGTTCCCTCCTTTTTCTTCTTTATCACATATATGAAGAACTTGAAATACATGACTACAGATTGAGTGCTGTACCAACCTTCCCCTGGGTAGGATTTAAGAAACAAAAATGTTGTCAATGGATAATAGCAACCCAGGCCCTTCTAAGAGTACACATAACAAATGACTTTCCACTTAGTTGATTACTGCGATTGTTAGCAGTGTGGGTGGAAGGAAGCACGAATGTTTCTTTAAATTCATGTTTAAAAAATATCGCTATAAAAAAACAGTTACTTCTCAATGCACTAGTAAAATCTGATGTACTAAAGTGAACAGTTCTGTTGGTGTTAATGAAATACACTTTTTGAATATACCATACGTTCATTCCTTTGATGCAAAATTTCTTTAAAAATGGAAGTGTTCCTAAAGTTAAGTGGTGCAGGAGACCTTAGTTACTGCCTTTCTTTAAATTTAATTAACCAGCCCTGGCCGCTGCAGGTCAGACCGGTGGGGCCAGGTGAGGGAGGATTTAGAGAGACGACCACGAGGGAAAATTAATTATTTATTTAATTTTCTCTCCTGGTCTTTTCTCGAAATCCCCTCTCACCTGGCCTCACTGCCCCACCGATCTTACCTGCAGCTGCCACGGCTGCAATTAACTTGAAAACAAATTCTTTCCTATTTATTTAACATATTTTTAATGTTCTGTCTGGTTCGAGTCAACAGCATCCGTATGCTACTGTTGACGAGAGGACCGCAATTACAGGCCAGGAGGGCCGCATGCCGCTCCCGGGTCATACTTTGATTATCACTGCTTTACAAGGTCATGGGGCTCGGATGTGACAATATCATTACAATGTGTGGCAGGCAGTATTTTATTCCTTATAACATATGGTCACACCATCACCATTCACTCAAGCTGCTGAAATCCTTGGTGTGTTGTTCTTAAATATGAAAGAGATAGTATAGTTGCAAACATGAGAAATAAAAACAGAATCTAATGCAAAAATAGATACATTACAAAGCTGTTAGCAGTTTGGTGCAAAAATATATAAGAATCAGTTCAAAGTAAGTCAGATTTTAAAAATGATGAGGCTTACAAGGTGTAAATATATGCAAATATATTCTCTATTTCCTGTAATGACATTTAGAATATACAATATATACATGCTTCCATAAATATCTTCTTTCTGCTCCTCGCCATTCGTTCTACTTTTTTCAGAAGTGCAGCAGTAATTATGCTCCTTTCCCTGCCATATATCTTGGGTGCTGGCAGCAGGCATTATGACATCACAACTGAACTGTAAAGCCATATTACAGTAGAACCGCTATCCAGGGCCGGACAGGCCCAGCGGTCACCGGACGTTTCCCCACTGAGCCACCAGGGTGGTCGCTGATTTAGGGCCAATGGGGGGCCATTTTTGATACCGGGGGTCAGCAATATCGGCCCCCTGTAACAAAATCGGCTGAAACCAGCCCTAACAAACAGCTCGGCTGCACCTCCCTTCCCCTCCCAGGGGGGCCGGCTGAGCAGTTTGCCGCAGCCAGTTTCTGTTCCCAGTCCGGCCCTGTTGCTAGCTCATCTCATTATTACACGTGACTAGAATCGTCACAAGACACCCATAAAAAGGAAATTGTAAGCACGCTTTTCTACTGAGATACCAATCTCCTTTCCTTTATGTTTCTATAATGTACAGCTAGCTAGAGAGCAACAGAAAACTGTTTACCAATGGGGAGTGTTGGGAGAAATGTGGTATCGGGAGGTGATTGAAACAGTTCAACTACTATTCAGTGGCAAATAAGCGATCTGCTCAGAATCTGCAAGCTTTTCGGTCAAGCTCTAAAGGCGGGTTCATAATCCAGGTTTGCAGGGCGCTTCAGGTCATAATCGTAAGCAATGTTCTAAGGATTTATGCTACACAATAAATTTCACAGGTGAATCACACAGTGACATGTTCTGAAAACCAACACAGAAAGGCATCTTTGAGCTCTATTTCTTGACATATATATATGTGTATCGTATGCATGGCCAGTAGCATTAGGCACACTGAGTGTTTCACTCAGTATGTCAGAAATGTTAACTAAAAGGGAATAGATTGTATGTCAGTCTGACTGTGTGGTTATGTGTGTATTTCTGCATGCATGTCTGTGTGTGCATTTGAGTGTGTTTAACTCATGCTGTAAGGTCTGGATAGGTCCACATAGTGTGGGTAAACCCTGATAGAACCAGACAAACACTATCTTTATGAGGACCTGAATGTGTGCGATGGGTACAGGTCCCCATAGTGTGTTTTAGGTAATTTCAAGCTAGTATATTTGTGTGTGTGTTTCTGCATGTGTGTGTGTGTTTTTCTGCATGTGTCTGTTTCTGTGTGTGTGTGTCTCTGCTCCTGCGTGTGTGTGTTTTTGTGTGTGCGTTTATGTGCCTGTGTGTATTTCTGCATGTGTGTGTTTCTGCGTGTGTTTGTTTTAGTGTGTGTTTCTGCATGTGTGTATGTGTGTGTGTATGAAGATCTACCATGTGAAAGGGGCTATTACATTCCAGTCCTAATTTTTCTTTTACTACCTGATTCATTGTCGAAGTTGTAGTGTAGCCCACCCACCCCCACGGACCACGCACGCAACCTTGGAATTATCCTGGACTCCGAGCTCTAAATGGACAGCCAGATCAACTCCGTCGTATCCTCCTGCTTCCACACACTTTGACTCCTACATAAGACCTTCAAATGGATCCCCCTCGAGCACAGAAAGACCGTAACTCACGCCCTCGTCACCAGCAGACTCGACTACGACAGCGCACTCTACGCCAGAAAAAACAAAAATCTCACCCGCAAGCTACAAAACATCCAGAACGCCGCCACAAGACTGGTCCTCAATGTGCCAAGACACTGCCATATCTCCCAGCACCTGCGCACACTCTGAGACTAAAATAACCTTCAAGATCCTTACCCACGCACACAAAGCCCTTCACAACACAGGACCAGGATACCTGAACAGCAGACTAAAATTCCACACACCCCAAATGACCCTACAATCAGCCCAGCACTCCTACGCCGTGGTCCCCTGCGCCAGAAAGACCAGATCAGAAGGCCGCTCCTTCTCCTTCCTCGCAGCCAGAGCCTGGAAGGCCCTACCTCTCCACCTCAGACAGACAACATCACTCCCCATCTTCACGAGAAACCTCAAAACATGGCTCTTTGACAGACCCCCTCCTTGAAGGACGGAACCTGCACCTTCCCTCCTCCCCAGTGCCTTGAGACCCTTACGGGTGAGTAGTCGTGCTTAACAAACATGTGATTGATTGATAGGTCCTCCTAAACTGAACCAACTGGAAAATCATAAATCATTATGGTTTGTGAAAGATAATTGAGAATTAGAAAGTGGTGTCACAGGTGAGACACAGTCATCAGGCAATTCCTTTCCCTGCTAGTTATTGGCAGACATGCAGTGTTTTCTTTGAGGCACTTGCTCCAGGGAGGTTGTTGCAGGTTTGGCCCACTGGCACTCTTATTAAGGGAGCAGGGTTCTTTTTTCCTCAACATTATTTGATCCAGAGCAAAACAGAGAAAACAAGAAAAGGGGTAAAAAGGAGGCAGAGAAAGATAGAGAAATCAGTGATGAAGGAAGAAAATAGGGATAAAAGAATCTGCAGGAGTGAGCTAAAGAAGCAGAGAATGACTGTCAGACGATTAAAGAGGCATGAGGTGGAGTTATAACTACTCATTCTTGGAATTTAGCACCATGAACTTCGATAGCGTTGACTGCAGACTTCTGAACAAAATGCTGGGCTCAGCACTTATTACTTTATAGAATAAGCTGAGAAATGCACAACACCTCAATCATAGACGACGAAAGGTTCTCAATTAGACCCCCCAGATATGCCATCTCAAGCCAATAGGCAGAAAGTCACAGGGTTACCCTCGACATAATACATGAGCTTCTGCTACAAATGGAATCAAAATCTACTTTAAAGTCAGAACGACTCACCTTAAGTGAAAACCCCTATATACACTGAGACAAAGGCAAGTACAGATATTCAAACAAACGCACACACAGAATCTCACTTACAGACATATTCTCAATCATAAACTCAAAGTCACTCATAGATAATCTCAGGATACTACCATGCCTCTTAACTCAGCCTTCTTGATGGGCGTGGCACATTCCTTCTTTCTCCCAATCACCCAGAAAGCCTTTTCTTTTGATGCACTGTAATGGACCAGCAGGTTGGTGTCTGGGCAATACCCAGACATTCTGCATATGCAGGCGCACTGGTGGATTCAATTGCGATCTCATTACTTTAATTGCTTGCTGGGTGCACTGCTCAGGTGACTCCAGAAAGCAGCAGAGACCACAGAGAGAGTGGTATTCAATCCCTCCCTCGGCACAGGACTTCAAAGCAGGAGACACAAAGAGGGGGGAGAGGGGATGGCATGAGCATATATAGGCACACTATGGATTGAGCTCAAGGGGTAGATTCACTATTGTTTCACATATCACACTGCAGCTGCCGCAAATGCTGCGCTGTGTGAAAAGGAGAGAGGAGAAGAGCACCTTATTTACTCAACTAAGTCACTCTCCACCCCTCTTACTAGCGTTGGTGCTGAAATCATCTGCTGTGCACCCCGGAGACACCTTTGCGCAATGGTGCAAGGGTGTCTCAATGAGTCTAGCATAGGTTTTGTAATGGATGGATACCCTTCCAGTACAAAATACTATGCAAAGACTCACTTTGACCATTTTCCCACTTTGTATATGTGCTTCACAGATCTACATATACAAAGTCAGAAAAGGAAAAAGAAATGAAAGCATTGCTCCTTCGTTGCGCCTTGTTGGCAAAGGTGCAGTTTTTTCATTCTCAAACCCAATCTACTTTATTTAGTAAACTAGTTTTAGCATGAGAAATGCTCCATGCACCACCCATGTTATGCACCAGTGGCGCAAAGTAATGCACAGCAGCGCTATGTGCTGCTTCGCATTACTTTTCCATTCTTCCTAGCGCTAAACAAGTTTAGTGCAGGAAAGTAAATTTGGAAAAAAAGATTTTGCGCCAATTTGTGTCACTTGTGACGCAAAGACGGTGCAAAATCTTGGTAAATCTCCCCCTATGTTTCTAGATTTAAACGTTATTATTTAAGTTAGCTCACCAGGTTTCAGAGTTGGCAGCCCATCCACTAAGTAAAATCTACACTGTGTATTTGTCCTCCTGATATTTTAGCCTATATCTGTTTCTCTGTCCAGACACTTCTATTTTATCGTCTGTCAGTGCTGTTAAGTTGCTGGATGTTTCCCTGTCAATTTCTGCTGCTGTGAGTGTCTGTGTCTAACTGAATGTTTTTATGTCAGAGTTTGTGCCACTTGCTATTATGGTGAGTTTGTCTGTATCTACCTCTAAAGATCTATGTGTGTTCATGTCCGACTGAGATCTATTTGACACTTTTCTGTGTCATTGTATTGACTGTTTACACAATGCTAACCCAGCTGCAAGAGCATTTAAGTTCCCTAAAGGCAGCAAGAAGAAGGGATTGAGAGCTATGGATAGGGCAAATGAGTTTGATAATTCATGTACAGTGCCTAGGTGGGGTGGGTGGAATGTTATGAGGGAAGCACTGGTATGCAGGTCAGGTGATATATGCGAGGTTCATACGCCAAATATAGCCATGGAGTGGGGAGAAGATGGCCCTTGTCTGCAAATGGCTGTTGGACACAGCCAGTGTCTTACAGTGGACACAGCTTTTGTCTGACAATGGACACAGCCAATGACAACGGACAAAGCCAATGTCTCACACTGGATACAGCCAATGTCTGACAGTGGGCACAGCCAATGTCTGACAATGGGCACAGCAAGTGTCTGAAAATGGGTACAGCCAGTGTCTGACAATGGACACAGCCAATGTTTGACAACGGGTATGGCCAGTTCCTGACAATGGACACGGCCAATATCTGACAACAGACACAGCCAATGTTTGACAATAGACACAGCCAATATGCGATAATGGACACAGCCAGTGTCAGATAATGGGCACAGCCAGTGTTTTACAGTGCACTGAGCCAATGTCTGACAGTGGAAACAGTTAATGTCTCACAGTGGACACAGTCAATGTCTGACAATGGGCACAGCCAGTGTCGGACAGTGGACAAAGTCAAGGTCTGACAGTGGACACAGTCAATGTCTGACAATGGGCACAGCCAATGTCTGACAATGGACACAGTCAATGTCTGACAATAGACAGAGTCTATGTCTGACAATGGACATAGCCAATGTCTGACAAAGGACACCGCCAGTGCCTGGCAATGGACACAGCCAATTCCTGACAATGAACACAGCAAATATCTGACAATGGATGCAGCAATTGTCTAACAATGGGCACAGCCAGTGTCTGACAATGGACACAGCTAGCACCTGAAAATAGACACAGCCAATGTCTAACAATGTTTTGCCAATGTGCAACATTCCGTCCATCATCTTGTGTGTTTTGCTGTTCGCCATATGTGGGAAGGGTATGCCCAGACGTGGGTCCCGTGCTCACTATGCCACTGGAGTCAAGCTATCCTGGCTGAAGAGGGGTGAAACCCCGAAACCGGTCCTGGGATGCTTGATTCCGGTCCAGGGAAGACATGGCTGGGCAGTTCGGGCTGGACTGTTCCCATGAGGCACAGGGTCAAGACTGATTTGCATATGGCCATGTCTCAACTGGTGTGGCGTGGTGAGCAAAATAACGATGGATTAAAACCAGATCTGTGACTGGGGGTGAATGTTTTGCCAATGTGCAACATTCCGTCCATCATCTTGTATGTTTTGCTGTTCGCCCTATGTGGGAAGGGTATGCCCAGACGTGGGTCCCGTGCTCACTACGCCACTGGAGTCAAGCTATCCTGGATGAAGAGGGGCGAAACCTCGAAAACGGACCTAGGATGCTTGTTTCCGGTCCAGGGAAGACATGGCTTGGCAGTTCGGGCTGGACTGTTCCCATGAGGCACAGGGTCAAGACTGATTTGCATATGGCCATGTCTGAACTGGGGTGGCGTGGTGAGCAAAATAACGATGGATTAAATCCAGATCTGTGACTGGGAGTGAATGTTTTGCCAATGTGCAACATTCCATCCATCATCTTGTGTGTTTTGCTGTTCGTCCTATGTGGGAAGGGTATGCCCAGACGAGGGTCCCGTGCTCACTACGCCACTGGAGTCAAGCTATCCTGGCTGAAGCGGGGTGAAACCCCGAAACCAGTCCTAGGATGCTTGATTCCGGCCCAAGGAAGACATGGCTTGGCAGTTCGGGCTGGACTGTTCTCATGAGGCACAGGGTCAAGACTGATTTGCATATGGCCATGTCTGAACTGGGGTGGCGTGGTGAGCAAAATAACGATGGATTAAACCCAGATCTGTGACTGGGGGTGAATGTTTTGCCAATGTGCAACATTCCGTCCATCATCTTGTGTGTTTTGCTGACAATGGTCACAGCCAATGCCTGACAGTGGACACAGCAAATGTCTGACAATGGACGCAACGAGTGGCTAGCAATGGACACAGCCAATGCCTGACAATGGGAACACCCAATGTCTGACAACAGATGTAGCCAAGTATTGCTGGCGTCTGACATTGTCTAACAACGGGCACAGCCAATATCGTCCAATGGACACAGCCAATGTCTGACAATGACACAGCCAGTGTCTGACAATGAACACAGTCAATGTCTCGCAATGGACACAGCCAATGTCTGACAATGGACAGAGCTAATGTCGGTCAACGGACACAGCCACTGTCTGATAATGGACACAGCCATTGTCTGACAATGGACACAGCCAGTGCCTGAAAAAATGGCACAGCCAATGCCTGAGAATGGACGTAGCCAATGTCTGACAATGGGCACAGCCAATGTCTGACAATGGGCACAGCTAATGTCTGACAATGGACACAGTCAATGTCTGACAATAGACACAGTCTATGTCTGACAATGGACACAGCCAATGTCTGACAATGGACACAGCCAATGTCTGACAATGGACACCACCAGTGCCTGACAATGGACGCAGCCAATTCCTAACAATGAACACAGCAAATATCTGACAATGGATGCACCAATTCTCTAACAATGGGCTCAGCCAGTGTCTGACAATGGACACAGCTAATGTCTGACAAAGGTCACAACCAATATCTGACAGTGGACACAGCAAATGTCTGACAATGGACGCAGCAAGTGGCTAACAATGGACACAGCCAATGCCTGACAATGGTCACACCAAATGTCTGACAACAGATGTTGCCAATTACTGACTGTGGAGAGAGCTAGTATCTGACATTAGACAAAGCCAATGACTGATAATGTACACAGCCAATGGCTGCCAAAGGACACAGCCAATGTCTGACAAAGGACACAGCCAATATCTGATAATGGACACACCCAATGTCTGACAACCGGCACAGCTAATATGTAACAATGGACACAGCCAATGTCAGACAATTGACACAGCCAGTGTCTGACAATGGACACATCCAGTGTCTGACAAGGGACACAGCCAATGTCTGACAGTGGACACAGTCAATGTCTGACAGTGGACACAGTCAATGTCTGACAATGGCCACAGCCAATGTTTGACAGTGCGCACAACCAATGTCAGACACTGGACACAGCAATTGTGTTACAACAGGTGCAGCCAATGTCTGACAACTGACACAGCAAATTCCTGAAAATGAACACAGCCAATGTCTGCAAGTGGACACAGCCAATGTTTGACAGTGGACAGAGGCAATGTATGACAATGGACACAGCCAATGTTTGACAGTGGACACAGCCAATGTCTGGCAATAAACACAGCCAATGTCTGACAACAGACACAGTCAATGTCTGACAAGGGACACAGTTAATGCTTGACAACAGACGCAGCCAATGTCTTAAAATGGACACAGCCAATGTTTGACAACGGACACAGCCAATGCCTGACAATGGACACAGCAAATGTCTGACAATGGATGCAGCAATTGTCTAACAATGAGCACAGCCAGTGTCTGACAATGGACACAGCTAACGCCTGACAATAGACACAGCCAATGTCTAACAATGTTTTGCCAATGTGCAACATTCCGTCCATCATCTTGTGTGTTTTGCTGTTCGCCCTATGTGGGAAGGGTATGCCCAGACGTGGGTCCTGTGCTCACTATGCCACTGGAGTCAAGCTATCCTGGCTGAAGAGGGGTGAAACCCCGAAACTGGACCTAGGATGCTTGATTCCGGTCCAGGGAAGACATGGCTTGGCAGTTTGGCCTGGACTGTTCCCATGAGGCACAGGGTCAAGACTGATTTGCATATGGCCATGTCTGAACTGGGGTGGCGTGGTGAGCAAGATAACGATGGATTAAATCCAGATCTGTGACTGGGGGTGAATGTTTTGCCAATGTGCAACATTCCGTCCATCATCTTGTGTGTTTTGCTGTTCGCCCTATGTGGGAAGGGTATGCCCAGACGTGGGTCCCGTGCTCACTACGCCACTGGAGTCAAGCTATCCTGGCTGAAGCGGGGTGAAACCCCGAAACAAGTCCTAGGATGCTTGATTCCGGTCCAGGGAAGACATGGCTTGGCAGTTCGGGCTGGACTGTTCCCATGAGGCACAGGGTCAAGACTTATTTGCATATGGCCATGTCTGAACTGGGGTGGCGTGGTGAGCAAAATAACGATGGATTAAACCCAGATCTGTGACTGGGGGTGAATGTTTTGCCAATGTGCAACATTCCGTCCATCATCTTGTGTGTTTTGCTGACAATGGTCACAGCCAATGTTTGACAAAGGACACAGCCAATGCCTGACAGTGGACACAGCAAATGTCTGACAATGGACGCAACGAGTGGCTAACAATGGACACAGCCAATGCCTGACAATGGGCACACCCAATGCCTGACAACAGATGTAGCCAAGTATTGCTGGCGTCTGACATTGTCTAACAACGGGCACAGCCAATATCGTCCAATGGACACAGCCAATGTCTGACAATGACACAGCCAGTGTCTGACAATGAACGCAGTCAATATCTGACAATGGACACAGCCAATGTCTGACAATGGACGGAGCTAATGTCGGTCAACGGACAGAGCCACTGTCTGATAATGGACACAGCCATTGTCTGACAATGGACAAGGCCAGTGCCTGACAAAATGGCACAGCCAATGCCTGAGAATGGAGGTAGCCAATGTCTGACAATGGGCACAGCCAATGTCTTACAATGGGCACAGCTAATGTCTGACAATGGACACAGCCAATGTCTGACAATAGACACAGTCTATGTCTGACAATGGACACAGCCAATGTCTGACAATGGACACAGCCAATGTCTGACAATGGACACCGCCAGTGCCTGACAATGGACGCAGCCAATTCCTAACAATGAACACAGAAAATATCTGACAATGGATGCACCAATTCTCTAACAATGGGCTCAGCAAGTGTCTGACAATGGACACAGCTAATGTCTGACAAAGGTCACAGCCAAAATCTGACAGTGGACACAGCAAATGTCTGACAATGGACGCAGCAAGTGGCTAACAATGGACACAGCCAATGCCTGACAATGGTCACACCAAATGTCTGACAACAGATGTTGCCAATTACTGACTGTGGAGAGAGCTAGTATCTGACATTAGACAAAGCCAATGACTGATAATGTACACAGCCAATGGCTGCCAAAGGACACAGCCAATGTCTGACAAAGGACACAGCCAATATCTGATAATGGACACAGCCAATGTCTGACAACCGGCACAGCTAATATGTAACAATGGACACAGCCAAAGTCAGACAATTGACACAGCCAGTGTCTGACAATGGACACATCCAGTGTCTGACAAGGGACACAGCCAATGTCTGACAGTGGACACAGTCAATGTCTGACAGTGGACACAGTCAATGTCTGACAATGGCCACAGCCAATGTTTGACAGTGGGCACAACCAATGTCTGACACTGGACACAGCAATTGTGTTACAACAGGTGCAGCCAATGTCTGACAACTGACACAGCAAATGCCTGAAAATGAACACAGCCAATGTCTGCAAGTGGACACAGCCAATGTTTGACAGTGGACAGAGGCCATGTATGACAATGGACACAGCCAATGTTTGACAGTGGACACAGCCAATGTCTGGCAATAAACACAGCCAATGTCTGACAACAGTCACAGTCAATGTCTGACAAGGGACACAGTTAATGCTTGACAACAGACGCAGCCAATGTCTTAAAATGGACACAGCCAATGTTTGACAACGGACACAGCCAATGCCTGACAATGGACACAGCAAATGTCTGACAATGGATGCAGCAATTGTCTAACAATGAGCACAGCCAGTGTCTGACAATGGACACAGCTAACACCTGACAATAGACACAGCCAATGTCTAACAATGTTTTGCCAATGTGCAACATTCCGTCCATCATCTTGTGTGTTTTGCTGTTTGTCCTATGTGGGAAGGGTATGCCCAGACGTGGGTCCCGTGCTCACTATGCCACTGGAGTCAGGCTATCCTGGCTGAAGAGGGGTGAAACCCCGAAACCAGACCTAGGATGCTTGATTCCGGTCCAGGGAAGACATGGCTTGGCAGTTCGGGCTGGACTGTTCTCATGAGGCACAGGGTCAAGACTGATTTGCATATGGCCATGTCTGAACTGGGGTGTCGTGGTGAGCAAAATCACGATGGATTAAATCCAGATCTGTGACTGGGGGTGAATGTTTTGCCAATGTGCAACATTCCGTCCATCATCTTGTGTGTGTTGCTGTTCGTCCTATGTGGGAAGGGTATGCCCAGACGTGGGTCCCGTGCTCACTACGCCACTGGAGTCAAGCTATCCTGGCTGAAGAGGTTTGAAACCTCGAAACCAGTCCTAGGATGCTTGATTTCGGTCTAGGGAAGACATGGCTTGGCAGTTCGGGCTGGACTGTTCCCATGAGGCACAGGGTCAAGACTGATTTGCATATGGCAATGTCTGAACTGGGGTGGCGTGGTGAGCAAAATAACGATGGATTAAATCCAGATCTGTGACTGGGGGTGAAAGTTTTGCCAATGTGCAACATTCCGTCCATCATCTTGTGTGTTTTGATGTTCACCCTATGTGGGATGGGTATGCCCAGACGTGGGTCCCGTGCTCACTACGCCACTGGAGTCAAGCTATCCTGGCTGAAGAGGGGTGAAGCCCCAAAACCGGTCCTAGGAGGCTTGATTCCGGTCTAGGGAAGACATGGCTTGGCAGTTCAGGCTGGACTGTTCCCATGAGGCACAGGGTCAAGACTGATTTGCATATGGCCATGTCTGAACTGGAGTGGCGTGGTGAGCAAAATAACGATGGATTAAACCCAGATCTGTGACTGGGGGTGAATGTTTTGCCAATGTGCAACATTCCGTCCATCATCTTGTGTGTTTTGCTGACAATGGTCACAACCAATGTTTGACAAAGGACACAGCCAATGCCTGACAGTGGACACAGCATATGTCTGTCAATGGACGCAATGAGTGGCTAACAATGGACACAGCCAATGCCTGACAATGGGCACACCCAATGTCTGACAACAGATGTAGCCATCATCTTGTGTGTTTTGCTGACAATGGTCACAGCCAATGTTTGACAAAGGACACAGCCAATGCCTGACAGTGGACACAGCAAATGTCTGACAATGGACGCAACGAGTGGCTAACAATGGGCACAGCCAATACCTGACAATGGGCACACCCAATGTCTGACAACAGATGTAGCCAATTACTGACTGTGGCGAGGGTTGGCGTCTGACATTGTCTAACAACGGGCACAGCCAATATCGTCCAATGGACACAGCCAATGTCTGACAATGACACAGCCAGTATCTGACAATGAACACAGTCAATATCTGACAATGGACACAGCCAATGTCTGACAATGGACGCAGCTAATGTCGGTCAACGGACACAGCCACTGCCTGATAATGGACACAGCCATTGTCTGACAATGGACACAGCCAGTGCCTGACAAAATGGCACAGCCAATGCCTGAGAATGGACGTAGCCAATGTCTGACAATGGGCACAGCCAATGTCTGACAATGGGCACAGCTAATGTCAGACAATGGACACAGCCAATGTCTGACAAAAGACACAGTCTATGTCTGACAATGGACACAGCCAATGTCTGATAATGGACACCGCCAGTGCCTGACAATGGACGCAGCCAATTCCTAACAATGAACACAGCAAATATCTGACTATGGATGCAGCAATTCTCTAACAATGGGCTCAGCCAGTGTCTGACAATGGACACAGCTAATGCCTGACTATAGACACAGCCAATGTCTGACAAAGGTCACAGCCAATATCTGACAGTGGACACAGCAAATGTCTGACAATGGACGCAGCGAGAGGCTAACAATGGACACAGCCAATGCCTGACAATGGTCACACCAAATGTCTGACAACAGATGTTGCCAATTACTGACTGTGGAGAGAGCTAGTATCTGACATTAGACAAAGCCAATGTCTGATAATGCACACAGCCAATGTCTGCCAAAGGGCACAGCCAATGTCTGACAAAGGACACAGCCAATATCTGATAATGGACACAGCCAATGTCTGACAACCGGCACAGCTAATATGTAACAATGGACACAGCCAATGTCAGACAATTGACACAGCCAGTGTCTGACAATGGACACAGCCAGTGTCTGACAATGGACACAGCCAATGTCTGACAGTGGACACAGTCAATGTCTGACAGTGGACACAGTCAATGTCTGACAATGGCCACAGCCAATGTTTGACAGTGGGCACAACCAATGTCTGACACTGGACACAGCAATTGTGTTACAACGGGCGCAGCCAATGTCTGACAACTGACACAGCAAATGCCTGAAAATGAACACAGCTAATGTCTGCAAGTGGACACAGCCAATGTTTGACAGAGGACACAGCCAATGTCGGGCAATAAACACTGCCAATGTCTGACAACAGACACAGTCAATGTCTGACAAGGGACACAGTTAATGCTTGACAACAGACGCAGCAAATGTCTTAAAATGGACACAGCCAATGTTTGACAACGGGCACAGCCAATGCCTGACAATGGACACAGCAAATGTCTGACAATGGACGCAGCCAGTGTCTGACAATGGACGCAGCCAGTGCCTGACAATGGGTGAAGCCAGTGTCTGACAATGGACACAGCCAATGTTTGACAACGGGTATGGCCAGTGCCTGACAATGGACACAGACAATATCTGACAACAGACACAGCCAATGTTTGACAATAGACACAGCCAATATGTGATAATGGACACAGCCAGTGTCAGATAATGGGCGCAGCCAGTGTTTGACAGTGTACACAGCCAATGTCTGACAGTGGAAACAGTCAATGTCTGACAGTGGACACAGTCAAGGTCTGACAGTGGACACAGTCAATGTCTGACAATAGGCACAGCCAATGTCTGACAATGGACACAGTCAATGTCTGACAATAGACACAGTCTATGTCTGACAATGGACACAACCAATGTCTGACAATGGACACCGCCAGTGCCTGGCAATGGACACAGCCAATTCCTGACAATGAACACAGCAAACATCTGTCAATGGATGCAGGAATTGTCTAACAATGCGCGCAGCCAGTGTCTGACAATGGACACAGCTGATGCCTGACAATAGACACAGCCAATGTCTGACAATGGTCACAGCCAATGTTTGACAAAGGACACATCCAATGCCTGACAGTGGACACAGCAAATGTCTGACAATGGACGCAGTGAGTGGCTAACAATGGACACAACCAATGCCTGACAATGGGCACACCCAATGTCTGACAACAGACGTAGCCAATTACTGACTGTGGAGAGGGCTGGCGTCTGACATTTTATGAAGCCAATGTCTAACAACGGGCAGAGCCAATGTCGTCCAATGGACACAGCCAATGTCTGACAATGACACAGCCAGTGTCTGATAATGAACACAGTCAATATCTGACAATGGACACAGCCAATGTCTGACAACGGACGCAGCTAATGTCAGACAACGGACAAAGCCACTGTCTGATAATGGACACAGCCATTGTCTGACAATGGACACAGCCAGTGCCTGACAAAATGGCACAGCCAATGCCTGAGAATGGACGTATCCAATGTCTGACAATGGGCACAGCCAATGTCTGATAATGGGCAAAGTCTATGTCTGACAATGGACACAGCCAATGTCTGACAATGGACACCGCCAGTGTCTGACAATAGACACAGCTAATGCCTGACAATAGACACAGCCAATGTCTGACAGCAGTCAAAGCCAATGTCTGACAAAGGACACAGCTAATGCCTGACAATAGACACAGCCAATGTCTGTCAAAGGGCACAGCAAATGTCTGACAAAGGACACAGCAAATGTCTGACAAAGTACACAGCAAATGTCTGATAATGGGCACAGCCAATGTCTGACAACGGGCACAGCTAATATGTAACAATGGACACAGCCAATGTCTGACAATTGGCACAGCCAGTGTCTGACAAAGGACACAGCCAATGTCTGACAGTGGACACAGTCAATGTCTGACAGTGGACACAGTCAATGTCTGACAATGGCCACAGCCAATGTTTGACAGTGGGCACAGCCAATGTCTGACACTGGACACAGCAATTGTCTTACAACGGGCGCAGCCAATGTCTGACAACTGCAACACCAATGCCTGAAAATGAACACAGCCAATGTCTGACAAAGGCACAGCCAATGGCTGCAAGTGGACACAGCCACTGTTTGACAGTGGACACAGCCAATGTCTGGCAATTAACACAGCTAATGTCTGACTACGGACACAATCACTGTCTGACAACGGACACAGCCAATGCCTGACAATGGGCACAGTCAATGTTTGACAAGGGACACAGCTAATACCTGAAAACAGACGCAGCCAATGTCTTAAAATGGACACAGCCAGTGTTTCACAATGAACACAGCCAATGCCTGACAATGGACACAGCAAATGTCTGACAATGGACGCAGCCAGTGTCTGACAATGGACGCAGCCAGTGCCTGACAATGGGCGAAGCCAATGTCTGACATCAGACACACCCAATGACTCACTGTGAAGAGAGCTAACTTCTGACCATGGACGAAGCCAATCATAATGGACACAGCCATTGTCGAACAATGGACACAGCCAAAGCCTGACAATGGACACAGCAAATGTCTGACAATGGACGCAGCCAGTGTCTGACAATGGACGCAGCCAGTGCCTGACAATGGGCGAAGCCAATGTCTGACATCAGACACACCCAATGACTCACTGTGAAGAGAGCTAACTTCTGACCATGGACGAAACCAATCACAATGGACACAGCCATTGTCGAACAATGGACACAGCCAATGTCTAACAATGGACACAGCCAGTGTCTGATGAAGGACTCAGCCAATAACTGACAGTGGACACAGTAAATGTCTGACAATGAACGCAGCTAGTGGCTAACAATGGACACAGCCAATGTCTGACAATGGGCACAGCCAATGTCTGACAACAGATATAGCCAATTACTGACTGTGGAGAGAGCTAGCATCTGACATTAGACGAAGCCAATGTCTAACAACAGGCACAGCCAATGTCGTCCAATGTACACAGCCAATTTCTGACAATGACACAACCAGTGTCTGACAATGAACACAGTCAATATCCGAGAATGGACACAGCCAATGTCTGACAATGGACACAGCCAATGTCTGATAATGGACACAGCCAATGTATGCCAAAGGACACAGCCAATGTCTGACAATGGACACAGCCAATCTGATAATGGACACAGCCAATGTCTGACAATGGGCACTGCTAGTATGTGACAATGGACACAGCCAGTGTCTGCCAAGGGACACTGTCAATGTCTGGCAATGGACATAGTAAGTGTATGACAACAGACACAGCCATTGTCTGACAACAGAGACAGCCAATGTCTGACAACGGACACAGCCAATGTCTGACAATGGACACAATCAATGTCTGACAACGGACACAGCCAATGCCTGACAATGGGCACAGTCAAAGTCTGACAATGAACACAGCTACTGCCTGACAACAGACACAGCCAATGTCTGAAAATGGACACAGCCAATGTCTGACAATGGACACAGCCAGTGTCTGCCAAGGGACACTGTCAATGTCGAGCAATGGACATAGTCAATGTCTGACAACAGACACAGCCATTGTCTGACAACAGACACAGCCAATGTCTGACAAGGGACACAGCCAGTGTCTGCCAAGGGACACTGTCAATGTCTGGCAATGGACATAGTCAATGTCTGACAACAGACACAGCCATTGTCTGACAACAGAGACAGCCAATGTCTGAAAATGGATACAGCCAATGTCTGACAATGGACACAGCCAGTGTCTGCCAAGGGACACTGTCAATGTCTGGCAATGGGCATAGTCAATGTCTGACAACAGACACAGCCATTATCTGACAACAGAGACAGCCAATGTCTGGCAATGGACACAGCCAATGTCTGACAATCGACACAGCCAGTGCCTGACAATGGACACAACAAATTCCTGACAATGAACACAACAAATATCTGACAATGGATGCAGCAATTGTCTAACAATGGACTCAGCCAGTGTCTGACAATGGACACAGCTAATGCCTGACAATAGACACAGCCAATGTCTGACAACGGAGACAGCCACTGTCTGATAAGCGACACAGCCATTGTCTGACAATGGACACAGCCAGTGCCTGACAATGGGCACAGATACTGTCTGACAATAGACACAGCCAATGTTTGACAATGGACACAGCAAATGTCTGACAAAGGACACAGCCAATGCCTGACAGCAGACACAGCAAATGTCTGACAATGGACGCAGCAAGTGTCTAACAATGGACACAGCAAATGCCTGACATTGGGCACAGCCAATGTCTGAAAACAGACTTAGCCAATTACTGACTGTGGAGAGTGTTAGCATCTGACATTGGACGAAGCCAATGTCTACCAACGGGCACAGCCAATGTCATCCAATGGATACAGCCAATGTCTGACAATGACACAGGCAGTGTCTGTAAATGAACACAGTCAATATCTGACAATGGACACAGCCGATGTCTGATAACAGACACAGCTAATGTCTGACATCGGACACAGCCAATGTCTAATAATGGACGCAGCCAATGTCTGCCAAAGGACACAGCCAATGTCTGACAATGGACACAGCCAATGTCTGATAATGGGCACAGACAATGTCCAACAATGGACACAGCCAATGTCCAACAATGGACACAGCCAATGTCTGACAAGGGACACAGCCAGTGTCTGCCAAGGGACACAGTTAATGTCTGGCAATGGACATAGTCAATGTCTGACAACGGACACAGCCATTGTCTGACAACAGAGACAGCCAATGTCTGACAATGGACACAGCCAATGTCTGCCAATGGACACCGCCAATGTCTGCCAATGGGTACAGACAATGTCTAACAATGGACTCAGCCAATATCTGATAATGGACGCAGCCAATGTCTGATTGTGGACAGAGCTAATGTCTGACAATGGACACAGCCAGTATCTGACAATGGACAGAGCCAATGTCTGACAGTGGATACATCCAATGTCTGACAATGGATACTGCCAATGTTGACGGTGGACACAGACAATGTCTGGCAGTGGACACAATTGATGACTGACTGTGGGCACCGCCAGTGTCTGACAATGGACACAGCGAATATCTGAAATTGTCACAGCCAGTGTCTGAAAATGTTTGTCAATGACTATCTCAGGAAAAGCCCCTAGAGAAGTGTTCTCGAGGGTGTATCATCTTGACCCCGTCAGCACAACACTTGCTGGCGGGAGCATATGTAGTTTTTTGGGCACATGGCTGCACTCAGGAATTCTATCCCCTGAGCCATATAGTAAGCTACCTGTTTAAAATAGGGCCAGAGGCTTGGACCGATTAAGGGCCCTTCAAGTTATTTTTTTGAGTGAATGTACTGTGCAGAAACATTATTTGTATCAGATGTTCTGTACTCTTGAACAGTGAAACCATTAATGTTTTTCCAACAAGTTAGTATAACTTTAAAAGTAAGTGCAATACACAGATCAAATCATTTAGGTTTTGAAGGAAGAACATTAAAACAAGCAGATAGTTCCAAGAAAAACATTTGGAATAGATAATGGAACATTGCATGAAAATATCATTAAACATTTGACCAAATAGATTTTCAAAATCCAGTCACTTTGGGGCAATAGTATAATAGTTGGGTCAAAGTCCCTTCAGAGGAAAGACATGACCAGCATTAAAAGAGGCAGAGGGATCACATTTATGAAGGAGTGCAGGAGTAATCACAGCTCTATTATACACAAAGAACACAGACTGAATGATATTGGCAGCTTTAGAGGTACTAAAGATTTGCGCCATATTTGATCCCATTAATGGGTTGATAGTGAAAGAGCAAGGTCTGTTTCCCATAGTAATTCAATAGGAAATTCAGTTCTCATAGGGATAGGAGAATAAAGAGATTTGTATAGAAGGGATGCCTTAGGAATGGAATCATAAGTAAGATGGTATAGTGGTGTCAGTGGGGCAAGTAGGGTAGAGGCAGGGGAAAAATATTGGTTGATAGAAAAGATTTGAGCACAGGTAGCAATTGATTGTATTGTTGTAAGCAGGAATCGGGTAGGCTATATCGTTCTTGTATTTGAGCAAAATCAAAATGGAGTTATGAGAAACCAGATGATGAACATAAATTATATCCTTTTCCTTCCAATATTTGAAATAAAATGATTTATGGTGAAATTTAATAAGTTTATTGCACCAAAAGGAGGAAAGAAGAAAGGATTGAAAGAAGTCAAAACTCTGGGTAAATAGTGTGTGCAACAGGTATTGAGAGCATTTTAAAATTGGATTTTTAGATATGAAGGTTCAATTGGACATGAAAACAACTTAATAAAATGAAAAATCATGTAATAAAGATCATTCAAAATTAATCCATTGTGGTACAGGAAAGATAAAATATTAATTGGTCCAAGGATAAAATTGACAAATTAAAAGGCAGTGTGGTCTATTTTGAAGTTAGGAAAACGTACACTACCTTCGGTTTTTGGTTGAACTGGTTTTGATAAAGCTATAAAAGCATGTTTGTTATTCCCAAGTATAAATCAAATTCTTGCAAAAAATGGTTCCAGGTTAGTGATGGGATTAGACATATAAAAACCAGAATATTTTCTGCATAAGCAGAGAGTTCTACTTCTAGAGCTTTATGTTTAAAACCAGATATAAGGGGATTGCAGCGAACATACTCAAGGAAGGGTTCCAAACAAAGAAGAAATAGCAAATGAGTAAGAGGACAACCTTGTCTAGTGCCTCTATGTAAATTAAAATAGGGGAAAAATGACCATTAATACAAACAGAAGCACGCGGTATAACATAGAGTGATTTGATAAGGAATATAAACTTTGGTCCAAAACCAAACCATTGGAGAGCAGTAAACATAAAGTGCCAATTTATACAATCTATTGCTTTTTCAGCATCAAGTGAAAGGACAGCAAGAGGAGATGGGTGCTTTTTTCAAGGGTTAGGATATTTGAAAACATTCTAGCATTATTGGAAGCAAGACTGCCTTTAATAAAACCAGCTTGGTCAGGTTTAAGAAGAAAAGGGACAACATCCTCCAATTGATATGTTGTAAATTTTAGCAAAAAAGTTACAGTCAAAGTTAATTTATTAAATGGGGCGGTAGTTTTTACAAATTGGAGGGCCTTTATCCGGTTTGGGGACAATGTTAATATGGGCATCCAAAAAGGAGCCATTGGTTCTAGAGCTCAGCAAAAAGAATTAAAAACATCTAACAATTTAGGAGCAAAAAAATCAAAAATAATAGATAAGCTCAACAGAAGAACCATCTGGGCTGGGAGATTTAGCCTTTTTCAGAGATTTAATAGCATCAATAACTTCATGGAGACTAATATCTTTTTCGAGTTTAAAAAAAGTATCAGGAATGGAGGGAGGGTTGGTATTGTCATGAAAATAAGTTTTCATATTGCATTCGGAGGAAGTGGTATCCTCTGTATATAATAATTCATAACAGGATTGAAAAGCATTAGTAATATCAGAGTCAGATGATATAATGTTGTTGTGTTCATTACGAAATGAACTGTTGGACCCGGCCTCGTAGCATGGCTCTACTTGTCCCCGCACCACCTAACCTGGTACCTGCAGCCCCAAGCACACGGCCTAGCCGATCCTTCCCACCAGAACACACGCACCCGACCCGGACATCCTCGTCCATGGCCTCTCTCCTTTCGGCCACCCCGGGCCCGCGTGCCCACTTCATGCACCAAGATGGCCGCCCGGCCCCAGCGCGACCCGGGCCTAGAGGCGCCACTCCGGCTGGAGGACATCACGCTTCCAGGGGATGAGAGAGGGAGGAGCAGTTTCTATCGCACCTCTGAACTCCCCTGGGACGATGGGTTTCGATCGGCCCTCCGGCCTCCCTGAGGGCTGGCTCCACGCCTGCTGGGTGTCTGGGACTCCTCCCGACCCGGCCCTGAAAGGATCAAAAGACAATGGCAGGAAACCCCGACAAGCGACCCCCAGGTGACAAGACCCCTGCCTGCACAGACTCCGGACATCAAAGAGGGGTCGACCTATAACAAGGGGTGCTCTGAGACTGTCCGGCAGATTTGACGCTGGAACAACGAGAGCCCTGCTGACGTGGTCGCGGCTCCTGGAACTTGTACCTGAGCCCTGCTGAGTGACTCGTGGCTCCCTGAAGATCGTAAGACCTCCGAACTTGTACCTGAGCCCTGCTGAGTGACTCGCGGCTCCCTGAAGATCGTAAGACCTCCGAACTTGTACCTGAGCCCTGCTGAGTGATTCGCGGCTCCCTGAAGATCGTAAGACTTCCGAACTTGTACCTGAGCCCTGCTGAGTGACTCGCGGCTCCCTGAAGATCGTAAGACCTCCGACTTGTATCTGAGCCCTGCTGAGTGACTCGCGGCTCCCACGGACGCTCCCGGTCCCGCCGGACCCCAACTACAGCAAGCGTACCCCCCGGCTCGAGGATTGTGAGCTGTGCGCCGGGTACGCCCCTGCCTTGAACCTTTGCCAGAGACTGTCCCGCTTCCCCCTATCCCTGCCGAGACTCATTGAGCCCACGCTCTCCCTGTACATATTTGCAGTGCTAATCTGATTGATAAAGATTGATTCCTAAGAACGCACGGTGTGGTGTCTCTGTGTCGTGTGGTACCAGGGGTACGATCCTAGATACGAGATTCCTCCCCCTGAGGAGTCTCCCGCCAGTGCCCGGCTACGATACCTCGAGGGTGGGTCTCAGGGTAGTCAGGACCCCTTCCGGGCTCCTCTGAGGTCGCCGTCTAACATTGGTGGCAAGCGACGGGATTCGGGCCCATAACCTACAGATCGTACCGTGAACGAAGGACGCACTACTGACAAAGATGGCAGAAGGAAGCACCATGAGCCTCGCAGAAACCAACGCCAACAGGGTGTTCCAGGTGGAACAGCTAGAAGAATACACGCACAAAGAACTAAAGCAATTCTGCAAAGAGTTTAAAATCGCTACCACCGGTCTCAACACCAAGGAAGATTTGCAGAAAGCACTGAAAGCTTGGGTGGATGCCGGGGCCTCCCGCCCGGAAGGCACGGGGGAGCGCCCCGACGAAGCCGAACCCCCCCAAGGCGAAAGCAGCAGCAATCAGGTGCGAAGCATCGTACCAGACGGGGGCCTATCCCCGGAAGAACTCGCGGACAGAGAGAGAAGTCGCAATCACGAACTCGAGTTAGCCAAACTCAAAATCGAAGGCGAATTGAAGTTAGCGGAAAAAAAGCTAGCCGTAGAGCAAATGCGCGTACAAGGCGAACTAGAAGAGAAGAAGCTCCAACGGGAGCACGAAGGAAGGAAGCTCCAACTAGAGCTCGAACGCAGCTTGAAGGAACTCGAGCTTAAGGCCAAAAACGAGGAAGGGAGGCCCCCGGGAAACCGAGAGGCGGCCTCCCCAGCGGAGCAGAAGGTCCACATCCCCAAGGACGTGGTCAAAGAATATTATAAAAACGATGACATTCAACAATGGTTCAGGGCCTACGAGGTCGCCATGACCTCCCATCGGGTCCCGCAGAAGGACTGGGGGGCAGGGTTGTGGGGGCGGTTTCTGAGCGTAGGAAGAGACACCCTGCTCGACCTGCCCCTCTCCCTGCAGACATCCTACAGCCACATGAAAGAGGCTCTACTCACAAGGTACGGCCTCACCCCCGAGATGTACCGTCAGCGATTCCGGGACTGCAGGAAGATCCTGGGCACCACCTGGGTGGAGTATGTAAACTTTTTCAGTCGGGCCTTCGATGGGTGGATCAAGGGCAGCAAAGTCACCACCCTTGAGGAACTCACCGACCTCCTGTTGTGGGAACACCTGGCTGCGAACTGCTTTGTGGAACTACGCCAGCATCTGCTCGACAGCAAACTCTCCGATTCCAGGAAGCTGGCTGTGGAAGCAGACCGCTGGACCAACACCCGGGTCACCCGGGGCATGGTAGGAGAATACCCCCGAGCCAGTCAGGGACCACCCCGCCAGAGAGGAGGGGGGAACCAGGGAGGCCAGAGAGAGTCCCAGCCTAGTCCCCCAAAGACCCAACCAGGCACTTAGTCCCCGAGGAGCAGATCCTCCCCAACGTCTTTTGCCCGGTAATTTCCGCAGACAATAGAGAGAGTATGTGTCAGGTAGCCGTGGTGCCGTTTGAGTGGGGAGGGGTGATAGGTAAACTAAGGGTTGCCGTAAGAACCTCCCAGCCGGTCGACTGCCTCTTAGGGAACGACCTGGAGAGTTCTCCCTGGAGGCACGTCGAGCGCAAGGCCCACCTAGGAATGATGGGGCTCCCCGAGTGGGTGTGCGCCACCACCCGATCTTTGTCAGCCCGACTCCCCCCCCTGGGAGAAGTCAACGACGCCCCGACCGAAGAAGTCAGAACAGTCCCCGCAGAGGGTCCTCCCGTCCCCCCATTAGAAGGGTCAGTCGCCTGCGGCGAACCCTCACTGTCCGACACCGCCCCGGTCCCCGAGTAAGGCGACCTACCCGAGTTGGCCCAATGGCGCCACGAGGGCGGGCCCACCCGGGAGGAGTTTTGCCGGGAGCAAGCCACCTGTCCTTCCCTGGTCGGACTGCAGCGCCAGGCCGAGGGCCAAGCCGCAGGCGACCAAACCGGAACGCACCGAGTTTATTGGGAGAATAACATTTTGTACAGTGAACAGAAGTCGGTGGAGCTGGGATCCGGCCGGGTGCTGGTGGTACCCCTACGCTTCTGAGACTTCCTCCTGGGCTTAGCCCACGACGTCCCCCTCGCCGGCCACCTGGGTCAGGACAAGACCTACAGCCGTCTCGTGACCCACTTTTACTGGCCTAGAATGAGAGCAGCTGTAGAGGCCCACTGCAAATCCTGTCCCACGTGCCAAGCTAGTGGGAAGAGTGGGGGGAAGCGCAAGGCTCCCCTCCAACCCTTCCCGGTCATCAGTACCCCATTCGAACGAGTCGGGATCGACATCGTGGGGCCCCTGGATCCCCCCACCTCCCAAGGTCACCGTTTCATCCTGGTCCTAGTGGATCACGCCACCCGATACCCTGAGGCTATTCCCCTGCGCACCGTCACAGCCCCCGTGGTGGGCCGGGCCCTGATGGGGATCTTTTCCCGGGTAGGTTTTCCCCGCGAGGTCGTGAGCGACCGCGGCACTAATTTTATCTCAAAATACATGACGTCCCTGTGGCAACAATGTGGAGTGTCCTATAAGTTCACCACCCCTTACCATCCCCAAGGGAACGGCTTAGTAGAGAGGTTTAACAGGACTCTGAAAGGGATGATCACCGGCCTAGAAGAGCCCCTCGGCGTAAGTGGGACGTCCTACTCCCCTGCCTCTTGTTCGCTTACCAGGAAGTCCCCCAGAAGTCCCTAGGGTTCAGCCCGTTTGAGTTACTCTATGGACACCCCGTCCAAGGTCCCCTCAGTTTGGTTAAGGAAGGGTGGGAGGCGACACCCCAGACCACCCCCCGAGATGTGTTCCAATACGTTCTGACCCTCCGGAACCAAACCAGAAAGTTCCGAGAACTGGCCGAGGCCAACCTGGAGGCGAGCCAAGAAGAGATGAAGCGCTGGTACGACCAGAATGCCACTCTGGTTGAGTTCCAGCCGGGCCAGCAGGTATGGGTCATGGCCCCCGTGAAGCCGGGCGCCCTCCAGGACAGGTGGACCGGGCCCTACAAGGTGATTGAGCGGAAGAGTCAAGTCACATACTTGGTGGACGTCCAGTCGCCTCGGGATCCCCTTCGGTCCTTCACGTGAACCGCCTCAAGCCTCACTTCGTGCGGACAGAACTGAGCCTCCTGCTGGCCACCGATGACGGGGCCGAAGATGAGTCCGATCCCCTCCCGGATCTCCTGTGTGTCAAGGAGCAGGATGGCTCCGTGGTAGGAGTGAACCTCTCCCCAGCCCTCACTGCCCAGCAACAAGAGGACTGCCGCCAGCTCCTAGGACAATTTTCCGACCTCTTCTCCCTGATCCCCCGAGTCACCGACTGGTGTGTCCATGACGTGGACACCGGGGACAGCCCGCCGGTGAGACACCGAGCCTACCGAGTCGCTGACCGGGTCCGGTCCTGCATTCAAGCTGAAGTCTCGAAGATGTTGACCCTGGGGGTGATCGAGCCATCTGACAGCCCCTGGGCCAGCCCCGTGGTCCTAGTCCCGAAGGCAGCGGCCCCTGGTGTCGCCCCCGAGCTCCGATTCTGCGTGGACTACCGGGGGCTCAATGACGTCACCCGAGCCGATGCCCACCCCATTCCACGAGCCGACGAGCTCATTGACCGACTCGGGGCAGCCCGGTTCCTCAGCACATTCGACCTCACCTGCGGATACTGGCAGATTGCGCTCACCGAGGGAGCCAAGGAGCGGTCGGCCTTCTCCACCCCAGATGGGCACTACCGCTTCCGCGTAATGCCCTTCGGAATGAAAAACGCCCCGGCCACCTTCCAGCGACTGGTGAATAGAGTCCTGGCCGGACTGGAGCAGTTCAGCGCGGCCTATCTAGACGACATTGCCGTTTTCAGTTCCGAATGGAGTGAGCACCTCCAGCACCTCCGGAGGGTGCTAATCGCCCTGCGCCAGGCAGGCCTCACAATAAAAGCCAGCAAGTGCCAGATTTGGCAAGGATCAGTGGTCTACCTGGGGCACCAGGTCGGGAGCGGCCAGGTCGCCCCCCTACAGACGAAGATCGACGCTATCTTAGCCTGGGAACCACCTACCACCCAAACGGAGGTCCGAGCCTTCCTGGGCCTCTCGGGCCACTACCGAAGATTCATCCAGAGGTATGGCAGCCTGGTCGGCCCCCTCACAGAACTCACGTCCAAAAAACAGCCAAAGAGGGTGCAGTGGACGACTGCCTGCCAGGAGGCGTTCGAGGCTCTGAAGAAGGCCATGTGCACTGCCCCCGTCCTCCAAGCTCCCGACTACTCTAAGGAGTTTGTAGTCCAAACCGATGCCTCCGAGCATGGCATTGGGGCCGTCCTGTCCCAGATGAATGACCAAGGCCTTGACCAGCCCATCGCCTTCCTCAGCCGGCGGCTGTTGCCCAGAGAACAGAGATGGAGCACCATTGAGCGCGAAGCCTTTGCCGTGGTCTGGGCACTCAAGAAGCTACGCCCCTACCTGTTCGGCACCCATTTCAAAGTCCAAACCGACCATCGGCCCTTGCGATGGCTCATGCAGATGCGAGGAGAAAACCCCAAGCTACTGCGGTGGTCAATCTCCCTCCAGGGGATGGATTTCACCGTGGAACATCGCCCTGGTACGGACCACGCCAACGCTGACTGCCTCTCCCGGTTCTTCCGCCTCAGTGAAGAGAACCCCCCAAGATGATGGGCAGTTCTCTCCGGCTTTCAGCTGGGGGGGACGCGTGTTGGACCCGGCCTCGTAGCATGGCTCTACTTGTCCCCGCACCACCTAACCTGGTACCTGCAGCCCCAAGCACACGGCCTAGCCGATCCTTCCCACCAGAACACACGCACCCGACCCGGACATCCTCGTCCATGGCCTCTCTCCTTTCGGCCAACCCGGGCCCGCGTGCCCACTTCATGCACCAAGATGGCCGCCCGGCCCCAGCGCGACCCGGGCCTAGAGGCGCCACTCCGGCTGGAGGACATCACGCTTCCAGGGGATGAGAGAGGGAGGAGCAGTTTCTATCGCACCTCTGAACTCCCCTGGGACGATGGGTTTCGATCGGCCCTCCGGCCTCCCTGAGGGCTGGCTCCACGCCTGCTGGGTGTCTGGGACTCCTCCCGACCCGGCCCTGAAAGGATCAAAAGACAATGGCAGGAAACCCCGACAAGCGACCCCCAGGTGACAAGACCCCTGCCGGCACAGACTCCGGACATCAAAGAGGGGTCGACCTATAACAAGGGGTGCTCTGAGACTGTCCGGCAGATTCGACGCTGGAACAACGAGAGCCCTGCTGACGTGGTCGCGGCTCCTGGAACTTGTACCTGAGCCCTGCTGAGTGACTCGCGGCTCCCTGAAGATCGTAAGACCTCCGAACTTGTACCTGAGCGCTGCTGAGTGACTCGCGGCTCCCTGAAGATCGTAAGACCTCCGAACTTGTACCTGAGCCCTGCTGAGTGACTCGCGGCTCCCTGAAGATCGTAAGACCTCCGAACTTGTACCTGAGCCCTGCTGAGTGACTCGCGGCTCCCTGAAGATCGTAAGACCTCCGACTTGTATCTGAGCCCTGCTGAGTGACTCGCGGCTCCCACGGACGCTCCCGGTCCCGCCGGACCCCAACTACAGCAAGCGTACCCCCCGGCTCGAGGATTGTGAGCTGTGCACCGGGTACGCCCCTGCCTTGAACCTTTGCCAGAGACTGTCCCGCTACCCCCTATCCCTGCCGAGACTCATTGAGCCCACGCTCTCCCTGTACATATTTGCAGTGCTAATCTGATTGATAAAGATTGATTCCTAAGAACGCACGGTGTGGTGTCTCTGTGTCGTGTGGTACCAGGGGTACGATCCTAGATACGAGATTCCTCCCCCTGAGGAGTCTCCCGCCAGTGCCCGGCTACGATACCTCGAGGGTGGGTCTCAGGGTAGTCAGGACCCCTTCCGGGCTCCTCTGAGGTCACCGTCTAACATGAACCAATATTTTTCCTTTCAGATTTGACTTTTAAATAATTAGCCAACAGTTTACCAGCTTTTTTTTGGCCTCCATGATATTTAGATTTAATTTTAAGAAGGACGTTGCAAGCGTCAGCCGTGGCAATTTTACTCAGGACAGATTTGGCTTTAATCAGGTCTTGCAAGTAAAAGGGTGATTTAGAGGTGCAATAGGCATGTTCAAGCATTTTAATGTGTTGGAGAGCCAATAGATATTTGGAATCCAGCATCTTTTTCTTTTTGATAGTATAGGCAATAGTAGAGGCCCTGAAAGAAGCTTTAAAAGCATCCCAATTATTGTGAACAGCAGTGTCCTAGGGTTGATTAAATCTAAAGAACTCAGTAATAAAGGAGTGTGCTTCTAAGTTAAAGGTTTGGTCTGATAATAAGGAATTGTTAAAACTCCATTATCCTTGTTTACAGGTATTAATAAACAAATCAAAAGAAGACCAAACAGGTGCATTGTCAGAAATAAAAATAGAAACAATTTCTGATGTTTCAATAGAGGGGAGTAAGGATGTAGAGATTAAAATATAATTAATTTGAGACATAGTGTAATGTATATTGGAAAAGAAAGTAAATTCACATATATCCTGGGTATACGTTTTCCATGTATCAAAGAGTGGACGAGAGGCAATGGCAGAGTGAAAGGCTTTATGGACTTATCAGTTTTAAATTTATGTGCAGATTTTCCATCAGTAAATGGGTCTAGCCAATCAATAAAATCACCAGCAATAATATTATCCGGGTTAAAAAGAGAAGATAATTTTAGTTTAACAACTTGCCAAAATTTAGGATCAGATTTAACAGGGCCATAAATATTAAAAAGAGTAACCTGTTTTTGAAATATAATAGCATCAACAAAAACCCATCGTCCATTCGTGTCACAATCAGTAGATACAATCCCTAAATACTCAATGAAATGTGGCATAGAATGGCTACATCACCTTTGCGATTAACAGCAGGAGAAAAAATAACCTGACCCACCCATTGACATTTAAGTTTGAGCGATTTGATATCATTACAATGTGTTTCCTGTAGAAAAGCAACAAGTGCGTTAAATTTAGATAAATGGGAAAGTACCTTTTGACGCTTGACAGGGAGACCCAAACCACAAACATTCCATGAGACAACATTAAAAAGACTCATGGTTGAGTGGAGTGATGTTGAAGATGGCCCAAGCGGTGAGCACATTGAATATTCAGAGGTGGTGCAGATTGAAGGTCGAGAGGATCAGGTAAAATTTCTTCAGGAAAGTCAAAAGGTCAGGACCATCAAGATTCTTAGGAAGACCATAAAGACGGAGATTATTCCTTCTGTTTCAATTTTGGAGTGTAATTTTAGTTTTTGAATTTCTTGTTCTAACAATGGTATTTTGGAAGAAATGTCTTGAAGGTCACAAAACGCTGTTACAGTTCAGTCATCTTACCCTCCATAATGATCCAACGATCTTTGATTTGTTGCAATTTCTCATTAGTTGCACTCATAAAAGGTTTAAGGCCAGGCACCTCCTCCAGAATATTGTATAAGACAGGATTTTGAGATGACAACATTGGTGAGGGAGGGTCATGTTTAGCTCTCTTTGATTTTGTGCCTGAAAAAGCCAGCTTGGATACTTGAGTATAAGTCATTGGCCATCCTGATACAGTGAAATGGATGCTGCACAAGTTTTGTAGAAGACCGAATCCTGCCCATCCCTTGAGAAAAGAATATGGTTGGAGTAGGTATCGAGGAACAAATTAAGTTTTAGTATAGTAATATCTATGATGATTTATCTAGAAAAAAGTATGATTGTATCATAATTAGATTGTTGCCTGCACATGAGGCTGGCCAGCATCATTCACCGAAAAACCACAACATTGAGCCATCAAAATTTCAGAAGAAAGAACAATATTGAGGCTAAACCAGAGCAAAAAACAAGTCATTTCCTGAAGGTGAGAGCAAGAAGACAAACAGACCCAATGATGCTGGAAAACAGCTGCACAAACAATGCATCAGTTAAAGGCATACCCTCACATGACTGAAGGGGATAATCACTACCACGGCACCAAGAGTTCCAAAGTATACATCCAGGTAATTCACAACTGTTCCTCTCTTTGCTTAGTTTGGAGATGTATGAGGGAATATTGATTGATATTGATTTACGCTTTCTTTTGACAGAAATATAATAAAAGCTAAACATAAAAATACATTGTTTACCTTTAAAAAAGGAATACAAATTTGCAGCATTTTCAATTTACATAAACAAATAATACAATGAAGTAATCGAATGAGCCCTTGGTCCAATGATGCATATATTGTATTTGAGATATTAGAAATACGGGAAAGCGATAACAAATGCACAATTTAGTTTGTCGAATACATATCTACAGTAAAAACAAAGTACAAACAGTCAGTACTTCTTCTTGTTGGTGAAGCATTAATGTACTAAAAAGTTATTAAATTATCCCTGACATAGCAGCAAAGGTTTGACAAATAAAGTGCTTGTGCACGAGAATACAAACTAATTTAGGGGCATATCAACAAGGGCTTTATCTCCGCTTTTTTTGCTTTAAAAGCCAAAAAAGCAAAGATAAAACTAGCGCCCTATCAACAACAGGGTGCTAACACGCAAATTTGCATGTTAGCACCCTTTTACTCTACGCTTCCCCTTACATCTCTAATGAGATGCAAAGGGGGCGTTCCAGAGTAAAATAATAGGAGAAATGTCGCTAAGTGACATTTCTCCTATTATCAAGAATGTCGCTAACCCGGTTAGAGACAAAAAAAGCAGCGCTAACCGCGGTTAACGCTGCTTTTTTACGTCTGCTAATTTTCAGACTTAGCCATGATATCCTATGGAAGGAGGATATCATGGCTAAGTTTGCCTGTCCCTATCAACAAGGTAACGTGTGATTATCGCCTAATACTAGCTTTTGCTTATAGTGCCGCTGAGAGGCGGCTGCCCCCCCCCCCCCCCCATGGGAGAGCAAGTCCCTGCTTATATAGTTTTCATGCCTGGTTTTAGTTTTGTTTTGTTGTTTTTTTCTCATAAAATGTTAATTCAAAACCTTCTTGTTGTATGGAGTCTAGTTGTGGGCCGATTAGCCGCCCCCCCCGTGCAGGTTGCTCATTTGCCTGCTGTATTGATTTTCCTTTTTGCACACTAGCGGCCGGCCTCGGAGGTTGTAGGCCCGTGACTGTACATAACTGCTGTGTCAAATAAAGGTTTTAAAAACAAAAAAACAAAAAAAAAGTGGCGTCCTGTAGTCACACATTCATCAAGGTACCGCCACCGCTTACTCGCCTATTCGACACATCGCCTGCCGTCGACGGCAGGCGATGTGTCGAATAGGCGAGTAAGTGGTGGCGGTACCTTGATGAATGTGTGACTACAGGACGCCACCTTTGACACACGATTCCTGCATGATGCTTAATAGCATCCACCAGTAGAAATTTCTACTGGAGTTCGAATACAAGAAGTACAGGTGAGTGCATTAGGCCTCACTTTTGGTGTGCATGAAATATATGTGATAAGCCCCAGCAGGGACCTTAAATAAGGAATTAAAACACCATGCCCTGACGAAGGCCCCAGACCCGATTGGGCTAGTTAAGAAGGGCCGAAACATGTTGGCATCTATCTGAGGGTACATTTGAATATACTAATGTTAAAAAAAAAAAACAATACATGGTTTTTAATGATATCACAAGTGCCTCAGAATAAAGGATCAAGAAGGGGTACACTTGTAGGTATTTTTAGTTTATATAAAAAATCTGGTTCCCCTGCTTAACCAGTTACCTACTTATAGAAGAACTCCCAGTATATCAGTGGTCGAGTCCGCCCAGATAGTATCATCTCATCTGGGTGTGGAGGTAACGCCTATGATGAAGCATGTCACTATTATGTGAGTGAGGCGTTTCCTTCAATATCTTTGATATTCCACCTGACACAGATAACACCGTAGGAACTTCTCGAATATTAAACTGTAGCCCCTGAGGGGAACACAGTCTTAGGCAACAGTTGCCTTCAGTGATAAAACATTTTTTTAATGTCAGCGGTCCAGCCTATTTTGCAGCTGGTATCTAGGCTTATAATCTCAGTAAGGGCTTCAGCATATGAAGAAAGCTTGGGGGTCCGCCTAATGCTAGCCTAAAAAAGTAAAGGCCGTAGCCTAGCTACGTCGCCTATCAACCGCCTGCCCATATCCAACAGTAAAGGGGTGAGGGGAAAATAGTTGGGTGCCATAACCAGGTCTCTTAAAAATGTATGTTCAGATCTGCAGAGCTCATCAAGTTTGACAAAATCCCAAAATTGTGCTCCGTAAAGAGCAGAGCTAACTGCTTTGGCATCATATACTTGGAGGGGCAGAGCTATGGGCCTAGTGTGTGAAAGGCGGTGTTCTTTCCCTATTGCTCCAGGCACTCGCTTATGTCCCAGCAGCATCTTTGCTAAGTGGGGTCTCTAGGACATTTTATCGGTAAGTCTTACACCTAGGTAATCTAAGGTGTCCATCTTTTCAAGGGGTACCCCACCCAGCAGAGGGCCATACCTATGGCAGTTAAAGGCCATGAGTTTGGTTTTCGAACTATTTATAACCAGTCCCCGAGTGTCGCAGAAGAATTGAAATCTGTCGATAAGGCGTTGTAACCCCGCTGGAGTCTTTGATATCACCAGGGTGTCGTCCGCAAGCAACAAGGTTGGTATCTTGTTGCCCCCCAGGGTGGGCGAGTCTGTGGGTTCGTCCATGAGGAAATCAACTACCCTGTTTACATATAGGGTGAAAAAGTTGGGGCCAGAACACAGCCCTGTCGAACTCTTCTGTTAACAGGGATGAGCTCTGTTAATTGTCCCTGCTCCCCCACCTAACCTGGGCAAAATTCCCCTTGTGGAGCCGGGTCAGTAATTTAAGGATGAAGGGGGGGAAACCCATTTCACCAAGCGTCGTCCATAGCCTGGATCTGGGGACCAGGTCAAAGGCAGTCTTCAGGTCGATGAATGCGAGGTAAAGACTTCCCTTGCCTAGCACCACTACCTTCCAATAAATGAGGAGGAGTGTAAGCACTTGGTCCAATGTCCCAGTCTTTGATCTAAACCGGGCCTAGTACTTGGACAGAATAGCTTTGTCCTGAGACCAAGTCTGTATCCTATGCAGTAGTATCCTGCCGAAGACCTTCTGCATAGAATCAATCAAACTGATTGGTCTGTAATTGGAAGGGTCATTCCTGGCTTCCTTTTTGTGAATGGGGACCACTTTGGCGGCCTTACATGACGCCGCGACTGGTGCTCCATTGGCTATTGCATTTGCTAATAATGAAATGTAGCATGCCCAGTGGTGGGGATCGGCCAAGAATAGATCACAAGGCAAGCAATCAGGACCCGCTGCTTTGGAGGGAACGATTTTGTTTATTGCAGCTTCTGCCTCCTGTAGGGTAAAATGCTCCTCTTTTGCTATACACTCATTTATCCTGTCTTGTTCCCCTTCTACACTGGCCTCTGCTGTTGAGTAGAGCCCTTTAACCCCTTCCACTCGCATGACGGAACCACGCCGTCATGAGCCACGGGCGGTGTGTGCTCATGACGGTGTGGTTCTGTCATGCTGCGGCCGCTCTGCCCACGCGGCACTAATTCCCCGTGCGGGCGAAATATTGAGTGGGCGGAGTCGTGATGGAACCACGCCGTCATGAGCACAGCTCGCCCGTGACTCATGACGGTGTGGTTCCGTCACAAGCATGGCTGCGCCGCGCTCACCCAGCGCCGCAACGGAATTCGCGCTGCGGTGAAGGGGATAAATTGATCGTGCCAAGTCTGACCAGTAATATAATTTGGGTGTGAGCATGCACCTGCCTTACTTCCCCAGGTGATCAGTTTCCAAAACCTGTTGGTATCTTTGGATGAACATGCTGCTTTGAGTTGTTCCCAATGTGATTCCTCCCATTTTGTTTTTGCCTCCCGCTGGGCTACTTTGTAGGAATTTCTTGCAGATTTTATGAGCAGCTGTCTTTTCTTTTTAACGGCTTTAGCCTGGATTGATCGTTTTTCCCTACAATCTTTGGTGTACCATGAGGGAATAAACCCCAGGGAGTGTGAGTGAGCGACACACTATAAAATGGCACCCGCTTGCATGAGGAGAATCTCTGCCGCGGCACCAGGAGCCAACAAAACATACCTTAAACTATGGTACGCAATGCTGCCGCCACTGCAAGGTTAGAGGGCTCTACGGGATATGGCGAGGCATGGTGGAAAAGAGCTGAAAAAAGCAATTGAGCTCCACTGTCGGTACGGAGCTTAGAAGTCCACCACCATCTTGTTTCAGTGCGGAAGCCACACGCCAACCTCATCAGTTTTAACATGGGCAAATGGTATGGTGTTTATAGCACACAACAAACTCCGACGCCTATGAAGCTGGATTTGATTGGGTGTCATAATCTACACCTCTTTTCCTGGTGCTGGTTATCAAGGTAGCAGAGGCAAGTGCTTGGAATTTCCTTTACAAATCATACTGCATTGATCAATCTTTCGAAACATAAGCATATCAGTTTTCGAGACCAAATAAAATAAATATAAGAAAACTGAGATTTAAATGGTATTCATTTTAAAATCATTGTCAGCAATATTAACTCTAGAGACTGATGCAATGTGTAAAGATGGCCTCCTGTGACAACTTTACCATCCTTAGAATGATGCATTGCTACAAGGCATTGTTCAAACAGCTAGGTGAATATTACTGTTTTCACAAATTTTGAAGTGGGTGGAAAATCTGAAGCATCCACTGGATCTCCATACATCGATGAAGGATTTTTTCCAAACAGATTTAACTTAAGGAGTCACACATCTTTAACATTTTGGTTTAATTTTTAACAAATTGAATTTGTTTTTGTCCTTATCTAGGAATGATATTTTGGACCAATCGGAATGATTCGCAAATCTAATGCAGGAAAATTGAGGGCAGAATCATGCTGTGGTGCAAGTCCATCGTAAACTCTGTTTTGGGTGTATGCAGATACCCTATGAGAGTAGTAAATGTAAGAAGCTGATAACACGCCTTTCTTCGTCACTATTTGCAGCCTTAAAATTTACTTTTATCTGCCTTTTATTCGGTCAATGTGATATATTGACTAAACTTTTTTGCACTTTTTCCAGCACTTTTTCAGTCCGATTTTTGGGAGCCGTTAGTAGTGCAAAAACAGGATGTGGAGCGCCATTTTGCGGCGTTTAGCCCTCTTGATGTACACTACCAGGGACGATATATGTGCAATTGTGCTGCGTGGAGGTACAAAGAGAGTAGAATATGTAGGAAGCTGATCCCTGACCTCTGTTAATAACTGTTTGTAGCATTAGAATGGACTTTTATAGAGGTTCTATTTTGGTCAATGTGTTATATTGACAATTTTTTTACTGAACTTTGCTCTTTTTAAGTCTGATTTTGAGGAGCAGATGTAGTTTTTAAGTAGTCCCTAGTAGTGGGGAAACAGGAAATTGAGTAACATTTTGGAGTAGTTAGTGCTATAGATATCCCAGGACCTGGTTTGCCGTAGTTAGGGCTTATCAGCCAGGTGTAGCTTAGTTCAAGTGACACAGTTTGCACAGAACCACACCTGACCACAAACTGTTGCCTAGCACCAATGCAGGCACCTTTGCCCCATGTGCAAGGGTACCTATGGTACAGGCGGGATTGTTTTAGTGCAAGAAGGGGCAACTTTCTGCACAAAAACAATGCTCTACGGCTTTTTCCTCTATCTACGTGTGCTGCAATATGCAGCACAGATATAAAGAGGGAAAAATGTGGAGAAATAAGTATATTTCGCCTTGTTACTCCTCTCCTGGGACTGCGTAGTGGTCTGATACATTTGTAGGGCTACCAGTATTCGTAAACCTCGGAATGCATTAGAATCTATGGGTGGATGCATGGGAACACCCACACTTCACACATGGAATGCTTCCCTAGGGCAGAGTAGCGCTGGGCTGTGACTTCCTCTGGCTTGGCTTACTCCAGATTTGCCTTGCGTGGCTTGGTAAATTTCCTTATTGATTTTGCGTTGGCCTGTGCCCCATTTCTATGGTGCAAGGGGATGCAAAACCCTTGATAACTATTTCTCTCAGTTTCATCATTTATATGACACTGAAAAGTACAAACCAAGTCTAAACAGGGTGATTCAGATTTACTAGAGCTTTGCATTGGGTTTTCACCATGGAAACCCAATATGCAAATTTTATGCCCCTAGCAGAAACTTATAGAGTGCTAAATGGCCCTATCCCATAGCTAATGGGGCGATCCCCTGCTCTACAACCATGCTTTCTTCAATTTATAGGAACACCACTGTTAGACTTGGCATCTTTGACGTGGTTTCCCATGACTACTTGCCTCTACCTCTTATATTTTTGATGCTGAGCTGGATTTCGTTTTTGCTGGCTTAGATGCTTTGGGCACTTTACCACTGCTGATCCGTGTCAAAGTGCAAGTGCTCCCTGTGTAAATTTTTGTTACAATTGGTTCACCCTAATCAGCATATTTAATTTACTTGTAAGTCCTTAATAAAGTGCACTGAATGTGCCAGGGCCTGTAAATCAAATGCTACTAGTGGGCTTGCTGCACTGATTGTGCCACCGACATGAGAAGCCCAGAAAAGGTATATCAGACCTGCCACTGCAGTGTCTGCACGCAGTTGTAAAATGGTCATGTCGACCTGGCAAGTGTACTCGCCTGCCAGGCCCTAACCTTCCCTTTTCTTAGATGTAAGACACCCCTCACATAGACCCATGGTACCCCCATGGGCAGGGTGTGGTGTATGTGAGTGGTAGGATGTGTACTGGTCTGTGTGACATGTCCTGATAGTGCAATACTGCTCATTTCGTTTTTCAGGCTTGTGGCTTTCAACCAGCGAATATATTTTGCACATCAAACAGGTTTCGAAATCCAGTCTCCGCAAGCTTTTTCCTCAGTCACGTCCTGGACCCCTGTGACACTTAGAAGGAGGGGTTTAGCATGGTTTGCACGGTTTGCGGGGAGTTTAAAGCCACAAGTCTGATTTCTTCTAATAAAAAGACTCTCCCATGAAGAATTGAAGCACAGTCATCATCTAGGACCTCATTTCTGCTACTACCCTGCTCTACATCCAAATAAAAAAATTCTGACACTGTTGAAAGAGGCTCTCTCGCTTACATCATATGAGAGTACCTAAGAAATCACCCAGCCCTTGTCCTGAGGAGAACCTATAATGATTATGGTCCGAAACGCGTAGACTATTATTTTGGGGTCTCCATGTCCAACCAACGCGAATATGGAGGATGACTAAAGACTTCCTATAAAAAGCAATTTTTTCTTTCACTTTTCATATTTGATGTCTTTAGAATCCATAACTGACACCAAGAGCGTTAAAAGATTTCGCTCTGACTTACAACTTTGTACTGGTTGAACACTAATTGATTCTATTTGATTTGTTTCACCTTGTTTACTGATATGATTTAACTTGTGATGAGAAAATAGTTTGTGTAGGTTTTCAATTCTTTTGGTATCACTCTCTGAGTAATGTGCGCCAACATGATAATATGCTTTAATTGGATTTACAGGTCATGTTTATTAAGTAGAATGATCTTGTGACAAAAAAGTGAAAAACAAAAAGAATTACAACCACCAACTGCTTTGGTTTTTTATTGTTAAGAGAGGTCTATGATGGTTGGAGACAAGGACCCAAACCCCGTCAATTGCTTTTAAACTTTTAGAAAGTAGGCATTTTCTTGTTTAACCATTCTGTGTACCTCCACCTGTTTGTGGATTGACTATCTGGTTCTGGAGTGACATGGACGGGGGGTGTGCATTCCCTGTAGACAGCCGCTTGTGCGGTTGAGGTGTGCCTGGCCCTTCCTGGATTTCCTTGCACCTAAATAGCGACAGTCTCCCTTGCACAATGCTGTCTCCACCCCCTGTGGTCATACTGCACCATTGAGGATAGAACTGGTTTGGATTTGGCTCAGAGGCCCTTGCACAATGAGAACAAAGACAAAATGGGGTATAAGTAGTAGACCTTAAACCCCAGAACTTTATATCACTTCTGGACTCAAGAGGAACCTTTTCTAAGGAGAAGAGCTAAAGAGCTGTGAGGAGGACTACTGCCCCTTTGCTGTGTGGGGTTGGCCTGCAGTTGCTTTTTCTGCTAAGGAAAGGACAACGACTGGAACTTTGCTGTGAACCTGCTTGAAGAAGAATCTCCATAGACCTGTGTGTTCTGGCGTCCTGTTTTGATGTTTCAGGGACACAAAGACTTTGCCCCTAGCTCCACTGAATTGTACTGCTGAGAGTTCTGATCTGCCAGGAGGTGCCTGTTCCAGTTTGGGGGCTCTGGAGGTTGTTCCTGCTCTTGGGAGCTGGAGGAAACCTATTGAGCAGAGAAAATTGATGCATCTCCCTTCTTGCGCCTGCTTTTCCCCGAAGCTGCACCACCGTGTGAAAAAGATGCTGTGCCGCTTCGGAGATGACGCAGGGCCTGTTGTAGCTGCAAGAACTGATGCATCCTGGGATCGAGGCATAAGAAACTGACGAAGAGCTGCTTGCCGCCACCATATCGATGTGAATTTTGGTGCATCTACAGGTACTTCTTGTAAAATCACGCATCCATAGTTTTCTATGGACAGAGTTGCTTGAAACATTTTAAAAGTCATATTCTTTTTACATATACGTTGGATGTTTGTTGTTTTGGTCTTGTTGACTTTAGATAAAGATACTCTCGTTTTCTAAACTGGTGTGGTGTCCATTTGTGGTGTTATCACTGTATTACTGAGTGTTTTGAGTTCAAATACTTTTCACATTGCCATTGGGATAAGCCTAAATGAACAATCTATATAGTAGCAGCTTGGTAAACTCAATCACTGCACCACCCAATGTAATCACATCTGTGTTTTACAACACCAGTATTGCCCTCCTCAAATAGCCAACTGCCAAATGTTCAATAAATCATATATTATAACACACAAGCGATAAGAGACAATGCATAAACACAAGGAGTTAATTAGGCATCAGGTCAATTGACAATGGTCCCTTCCAAAGATATGCATAAAGTCGAATTTTGTTTGAATGTTCCTTTTTATATCAACTTTTTTTTCTCTCAATCTGGACAGTGTTATAAGCATATACAACCAATGCGTTTCGCCCTTGACAAGGGCTTCTTCAGGGGAAAAAAAGTTCTAATACAAAAAAGTCTGTGTCGCGGGCGGGCTGGACGGTGCTGCTGAACAATGCACCTATCAAACTGGAAAATTGACTCCTGATATTATTATTCAAATATACATATCAAGATCCACTTGGCTCGGTTAATGCTGCTGACCATTTTAAATATTGGTTTGAATACAAACAGTGGGTAGTGGAGGAACTTGGACTCGGGTAGGACTCTTGCTGCCAACTTATTTTCTTGTCGTCTGAACCTGACTTTTCTCACCCTGGAGAAGCCCTTGTCTGGGGTAAAACGCGATGGCTGTATCTGCGTATAGCACTGTCCTGTTGAGAGAAAAAAAGAAGAAACAATAAAGAATATTCAAGCAATATTGTACTTTATAAAAAAAAATGGAAGGGACCGTTGTCATTGACCTGATGCCTAAGTAACGCTGTTTGCTCGCGCCAAGCTACCAAGTGGATGAGCAGGGTTTATCTAGAGTGTGTATCTCCCTTATCCTGACTAGAAGCATGGGTCCCTATTTGGACAAAGGTACCCACCATTGCCAACTAGAGACCCCCATTTCTAACAACAACCAAAACGGATATGGTTTGATATCACAGCACCCAGTAGAGTTCCCACTAGATAAGTCCTCACTCCCAGAGCCAACCATCCAGAATGCCCCAATAATGACAAATATCACAACAAGCAGGAAGAAGCACTATTATAATAATGTGTGATTGCAGAGTCTAAGGAAAACCAGGAATAAAGCATGATGTCTGATGTAGCAGAAAGAGTTAAAAACCAGAGTTACTTAGAATAACTATCAATCGGTAGAGATATAGCATGTTTCGTCCCGAAACATTTGGACATCTTCAGGGCTATTAAAAAACAAAGAAGACAAAACTTAAGCCAAACAAAAATACATAAACTTGACTCAAATTATAAACATTATGCACACAAGGAAGAAACATAAAAGACAACAAGATAAAAACAACATAGAATAGACATTGCATAAAAAATAACCAATGCTAACTCTAGCACATTAGAGAACACCTCAAACAGACACACTGTGGTGCACACGAATATCTTCAATAATGTAATGTATGTTACTTTGAATACAACCTTGAAAGAATACATGAACATCAAATTCAAAATATATATTCATATCAAAAGAATATTTGAAAAAACAGATGTTAATAGTTTTATAATCCAGTAGCTATACACACCAACTATATTGGTGTACTCAAGTAACGTTGAAAAAAACATTGAGTTACTAAAACTTATTTTTCTTAAAGAAAGAGCAAAACATATTATGAAACCAAAAAATGTTTTTCCAATTCACCCATGCCCGGCAAAGGAATTCATCCCATAGTTAAATATACTTCTATAAGTAGTGAAATCACAAAGCACATATTAGTTAACCCAATCGTACAAATTCTTCTTGCCACAGAAGTCAAAGGCATGTTATGAGCCAACATGATTAATATTTTGTAAGAGGTTTGTCCCCGTAATTGTTCACTGCACACTCCTTCCAACAGTCGTTATACTGTATAAGGTCACATGGTCATTAATATTTCATAAATCTTAATGTAGTAAAGTCAGACGTAAGTTAAGAGTTCCACCTCTATAATTAGAACAAGGTATTAGGAAGCAAGCAACGAAAGTAAGTCTGTAAGACAAGATTAAAGTTGCTGAGAATAAGCAAAAGTAATCTATAGATTAAAAACAATACTCAGAAAACAAAACAGCTGATTTAACAAAACATCTGCCCTCCACAAAGCAGTCGATTTCCACGACATGATTCCATTTTAATTGTCATAAACAGACATAGAGGAAATTCAGAGAGAGACCAAATACCTAGATGACCACATACATCGATGTGGCTCTAAGGGGATGAATCTAGAAACCAAATGAAAGGAAGACTTATTATTTGTCACCTCAGTGTTGCCTTAGACACCCTTAGAACTCGATCTCTCTTGTTCCTAGGAAATTAAACAAAATAATAGCATTTCTGGTCTACAGAGAAAAAACAAAGAGAAGTAACAAAAAGAAAAGAAAAGAAAAGCAAAAAAAGAGAAGAAAAGGGGTGCTAACAAGAAAAAGCGTTCTTGTCAAGAAACATTTACTTATTCTTGGACACAATGCATATTTACAACATGTATAATGAACCTTCTTGAATTTGGGTAACTAGGCAAACAATGGCACCGCTAATTAAGTCTGGGCGGTGAACTCCGCTCCAATCACTGAGTTTGCAGAGCTTTCTGCACTCTGCGTTACACAGAGCTCACAGAGTTTTGTAAACTCTAAAGATCTGTCCACCACAAAGCAGTTGATTTCCTGACATGTGTCAGTTCAAATTGTCATAACAGACATGGAGGACATTTTCAGACAGAGACCACATACTTAAATGGCCTGGGAATTTTGAGATATATAGTATTTTAAAAGTTAAAAATGACCCTGTAGATCAAATATTAGAATAAAGGTTCAAGAGAATTAGGGCAACCGGCACAAAATGAAGTGTCTAAAAAAGTCTTTAGGTATGTAAAGAAAGAACTGGCTTGCTGTAAAGCACACATATGCAGCCTGAAATTTTCAGCCTAAGAGTTGCCAAAGGTAGGATTATGTCTCCAAACTATCTAGTCTCGAGTCCCTGAGAAATATACAACAAAGGGAGAAATGCATTACATGTTCTATTGACATCCCATGTATATAGAATACCTATACAGAGTGAACTAATAGGTAAATACCATACACTCCAATGATTCGTCACTTCAAATCAGAAACTAGTTGCTAGAGCCACAAGACATCAAAGGGCAATCCTCATACAACGGATATATATCCAAACTGGCAATGAGCCTGCATCAAAACAGGGCAGTAACAAATGTAAACAATCATTTCCAACATATTTTCTTCTACAGTATCACATTCGTCAGCCATGAAAACTAGTGTATATACATCAAATCATTTTTTACAAGCATCACTTAATGTTTCATGGCCAGGTCATTTCAAAACTTCCCACATTATAGCCAGCATGTCATATAACATCAGCCTCCCAGTACTGCACATATTTTACCAAGAAGGTTGCCGAACCTCTGCGTCTGCTGGACATTCTATTAAATGATGCAAAAATTGAGATATCGCTTGGTAAGCATTTCCCCAAACCATAACCACCAGTGTTATACAAGTAATGGAAGCTGCCCTGGTCAGTGCATAAGGATTAATAGCTGTGGAGAGTGGCAGAGGTGGTGTTAGACCTGGTACCATTGGTGTGAGTCCCCTTACAATATTTTGCTGTTGTCACCTCTGTTTTTGATATGTTTTGCTGGTTTAGATGCTTTGGGCACTGTGCCACTTCTATTCAGTGCCACAGTGCAAGTGCTCCCTATTTTAAATTGATGTAATGGATTGCTGACTCAATAATTGGCTTATTTGATTTACTTGTCAGACCCTAGTACAGTGCACCATGTGTGCCAAGGGCCTGTAGATCAAATGCTGCTAGTGGGCTTGCAGCACTGATTGGGCCACCCACAGAAGCAGCTTGGAAAGTGTGTCTCAGGCCTGCCATTGCAGAGCCTGTGTGCAGTCTAGTACTGCCATGTCGACTTGGTAAGTGCACCCACTTACCAGTCCCTAAACCTTCCCTTTTCTAAATGTTAGCCTCCCCTAAGATAGGTTCAAGGGCAGGGTGCATTGTAAATAAAAGGTAGGATATGCTCTGGTGTGTGTGGCATGTCCTGATAGTGAATTACAGCCAATTCCGTTTTTCACTATTGCAAGGCTTCCTGTCCCCATAGGCCAGAACTGGCAGGTTGGTTATAACACCTTAGAATCCTAACTATCCCGGGGAATATGGTAGAAAACGAATTTAGTATGCCTGAAATTAGAATGATAACATCCATCTTTTAGTGAAGTTGGTTTTAACATTCTGTGTTTGAAAATACCACTTTTAGAAAGTAGGTATTTTCTTGCCTAACCATCCAGCCTGCCTCTGCAAGGTTGTGTACTGCATGTCTGGTTTGTGAGTGACAGGAGCTGAGGGGGCTCCTGGAGGCAGGGTGAGTCAGCACTAGGCTGAATAGACCTATCTGCATTGGGAGTGGTGGGATGAGTAGCACCTGGGCCTAAATAGGGCCGTGCCTGCCTTCCACAATGCTGGCTCCACCTCCTGTGGTGCGTCTGATGACCCTGGCTCACACTGACAAAGGAAGAAGCAGTGCACTGGCAGAATGCACCCAGAACTGGTTTAGACTAGGTACAGACACTCTCTGCCTTCAGAGACAAAGGATTTGTGTGTATAAAAGGGGGACCCAGACCCCAGAACTTTAGATCACTTCTGTACATCAAGACAGACCTTTTGCCATGGAGAAGAACCAGAGAATCTGCAGGAATTTTTGACTTCCCATGTGCCAGTTGTAATTGCTAGGGATGGCCTGCAGTGGTTTCTTTATTGCCAAGAAAAGGAGAAAGACTTTTATTTGCAACTTTCATCATGCTGATGAAGAATCTCCAAGGGCTTGAACTGTGCTTGTCTACTGCTGAAGTCTCAGGGATACAAGACTTCACCACCAGCTTCCCCCTGAATTTCCTTGCTGGGAATTCTGTCTGCAGAAGCCTGCGTGTTGTTAGGAGCTGGAAGCGCGACTCAACGAGAAGAAGCGTGTCACATTCGCAGCTGTCGCATTATCAGAGATGCGTGTCGCCACCACAAGAGTCGCTGTTGCAGCACCAGAGAAGCGTGTCTCTGTCGCAGCTGTGTGTCGTCACATCACTGGAGAAGCATGTCGCAACCGAAAGGGTCACCGTTGCATCACCGGAGAAGCGTGTTGCAGGGCCGGGTGTGACTCCAAAGTTACAGAGTTGCCACACGTCCACCTGGTGTGCACGCACCGTCTTCATGTCATCGCATCGCATCAAGGGCGCCATCTTCTCGCATCGCACCGGATCATAGCATCGCAGTAAGGTGCCATTTTGTAGCCTCGCAACCGGGCCGCACTTCGAGATTGTAGCATCACCTCCTCTCCGGTAAGGAACAGACGCATCGCCTACTTTGCGCAAGCACTGAGTAACAGACGCATCACCTTCTCCGAAGCAAGGAACCGACGCATTGTCTTCCCTGCAAACCTTTTGTTTATCTTGCGTGACGCATCCAAAGGTACTTTGTGAGAAATGTGTCACATTTACCATCAGTGAACTGAGTTATTTCTACCATCTTAAAGTCATTTTCTTCATACTGTATTGTGGATTTTTGTTGTTTGGGTCTTGTGTTAAGTCTAAATAAAGAATACTTATTTTTATAAAACCTGTGTTGTGTCCATCTGTAGTGTTTTCACTGTATTACTGTATGTGTTCACAAATGCTTTACACACTCAATCAATCAATCAATCATTGCATTTATAAAGCGTACTACTCACCCGTGAGGGTCTCAAGGTGCTGGGGGGAGGGGAATGCTGCTAATGCTCGAAAAGCCAGGTTTTGAGGAGTCTTCTGAAAGTCAGCAGGTCTAGGGTCTGCTGTAGGTGGGTGGGGAGGGTGTTCCAGGTCTTGGCGGCGAGGTGGGAGAACGATCTGCCGCTGGAGGTCGCTCTTCAGATGCGGGGGACAGTGGCGAGGGTGAGGTTGGCGGAGCGTAGCTGGCGGGTGGGGATGTAGAAGCTGAGTCGTCTGTTGAGGTACGCTATTCCGGTGTTGTGGAGTGCCTTGTGTGCATGGGTGAGGAGCTTGAAGGTTATCCTTTTGTTGATGGGGAGCCAGTGCAGGTCTCTCAGGTGGGGTGTGATGTGGCTGCGGTGGAGGATGTCGAGGATCAGGCGTGCAGAGGCGTTCTGTATGCGTTGAAGCGGTTTCAGGAGTTTGGCTGAGACTCCTGCGTAGAGGGTGTTTCCGTAGTCCAGCCTGCTGCTGACGAGAGCATGGGTGACCGTTCTTCTCGTTTCGTGGGGATCCATTTGTAGATCTTGCGGAGCATGCGGAGGGTGTTGAAGCAGGAGAAAGAGACGGCGTTGACCTGCTTAGTCATGGAGAGGGTGGAGTCGAGGATGACCCCTAGGTTGCGTGCGTGATCGGTGGGTGTTGGAGCTGTTCCCAGTGCCTCTGAGATAAGAATTCCTGCTTGTGCCAAGTTACCACAGGGTTGAACAGGGGTTATTTTAGGAGTGTAGCCCCCTTACTCTTACTAGAAGCAAGGGTCCCTAATTGGACAAAGGTGCAAACCATTGCCAACTTGAGACCTCCAGTTCTAACAGGTGGGCAGTAATGGAGGTGAAGAGCGGTGAGCTGAAGAATAGTGGGAATTGAGATAGGTAGTGGAAGCAAGTGGTTGAGGTGGCAAAGTGAGGCTCAGATGGAGACTATTGGACAAAGTGAGTCAATGGGGTGGTAAGAGGTGGTGCTGGCAATTGATGGACAGCGTAGCTGGCCTCAAGTACAGATACGAGGTAAATATAATTTTAAAAACATTATGAGGTTCATAAATATCAGTATGCAACATTCAACAATAACACTCTGTATGTGTAGTGATCCCCCTACAGTGAAATAAAATAAACACCTTGTTGTAACTGGGCAAGTAAACAGAACAGCTGTAAGCAGGAAGACCCAGTCCATCCCTACTTTAGTAAGATGCTCCATGATGTCCATCAAACAATATCAACTCCAAGATCACCACCAAAATGTAACTAAATGCCAAGATGTTCCTTTCTGGGACCAGTTTCAGAGCTCAGCCATTCCTGTCAGGTGGTTCCTATTGTAATTGTATATAACGAGCCTGTAATCAGATAACCAGGGCATCTCAATTCCTCTATTTTGCTGCTCTTTACTCCAGTCCCACATTCTACAGCTCCATCTCTGCTCCAGTACTAATTGAGTTCCGACTCTGGTCCACTACTAGTCTTACACCAGCTCAGCTCAGGTCACTATCTTCAGTTGTGCCCTAGTGTTGGTCTTAATCCAGCTCTGCTACAGTCCTGATCATACTCCAGTTTGCCTCAAAGAGTTGTTATTTTTTTGGTGCAAAACCCTGTCTACTATTGTTAATAAAGAGGGTTTTGATCTAAACCCATGGGTCATTGCACAAGAACGTCTATGTGCCACCCATTGAATGCCCCCATGAAGCAAAGAAAAGCTCTGCTTTATGTCCCTTTCATGCAAAGTGAATTCAAAATAAACATTCTGCTCTGTAGCATCTCTTTTGTAGCACAAAATGTTAGTAAAGCTGTCTCAATTTTTTTTGGGGCATTCTGGGATTTGTTTGTACAATTCTGCATTATATGTTATTACAGTTGATGACAAATTGAAAAATGTGCACAATTAATTCCAAATGTGTGTTGCTTTTTATAGCAAATGTAGTCTGCAAAATCAATTATGTAATACTAGCAAAGACCACTACATTGTTACAAAAGCACTGTTTACAGTGCACGGTTTATTTGATGACAGATCTCAAAGTCTAAACTATGTGGAAAGGTGAAAAAATATATCCATCTTAATTCTGTGAGAACTAAATCAATCAATAAATCATTTGTGATTTTTATAGTGTGGCTAATTTCCTTTGAGGGTATCCAGCAGTAGGTTATTACGGTCAAAAAGCCAGATTTTAAGTCACCTTCCATGAGTGAGGATGATGCTCGATGGTGTAGGGGAAAGTCGTCCCAGTACTTTGCAGCAATGCAGCAAGGTACGACAATGAGCAGTCTCCACTGTAGCTTAAGCGTTAGAACAAAGGGCAAACCCAATAGTCACTGGGACCTGGGTAACAAACAGTAGAAAAGAAATGGTCCCAGAACATACATAAATTGAAAAACTGGACAGAGTCAGCAAAATAACTATTGCAACAAATAAAGCGAACCAAAGTGTTATTTAATCACACTTGGAGCAGGCACATGAATGCGTATGAAAAATCACATTATTCACAAAAGTGCAGGGTGCCACGGGGAAGGGGAGGGAGTGACAAGTTAGGTAGGGTAGTAGGATAAGTGACATATAAACATTCATAACAATAGTACAAATCAATTGCTGGGCACGTTACTGTCGTGCCAAATAATCAGGATGGAAGTCATTCATTAACAGAATTGAATGTTTTGCCAAATAACCATATACAAGTAAAAGTACACAGTGCTCAATGCACTATTGAAGGTACTGGCATAGTGAAATGTCGACGCTTCGACCCCTCTTCCAAAGTAGGTTGATTTAATCCTTACGGGTGGGGTCTTCCTCAGGACTCCACTGTAGCTTAGGCAGATGCAGGGAGTGTGTGTGAGGGCAAGGAAGGTGGAGAACATGTATCTGGGGGGTTGGTGGAAGTTCAGGCTGCGATTGATGCATGATGGTCCTTAGTCATGCAGGGCTTTCTAGATGTGTGTCAGCATCTTGAACTTGCATCTTTCTTGGATTGGGAGCCAGTAGCGATTCCTGAGGTGAGGGGTGGTGTGGGTCCTTTTGGGGCGGTTAAGGATGAGTCTGGCAGCCGAGTTCTTTATCATCTGGAGTCTCTTCAGGAGTTGGGTGGTGTTTCCTGTGTGGAGTGCATTGCTCTAGTCCAACTCCTGGCAATTAGGCCTTGAGTGACGGTTTTTCAGGTGTTGACAGGAAGCTACCTGAAGCATCCAGAGGATCTAGTAGCAGGCTGAGGAGACTGCTTTGTTCTGTCGTTTGATGGTGAGTTTGCTGTCCAGGATGATGCCAAAGTTGTGTGCTTGGTACTTAGGTGTGGGTGTGGGTCCAAGGTTGGTGGGTCACAGGGAGGTGTTGTTCTCAAAAAGCAGAACCTGCTCGTTTTCCATGTCGAACATCAGGCAGTTGGTCTTCATCCAGTCGGCGACACTTATCCAAATGTGCAGTGCATACCTTTCTTGCAGTGACTGGATCACCATGAAAACATGATGCACAAGGAATTAGTCATATCTATTTTGCATTTCTTTCCCAAAAGTTTGGGGTTTTCATATCATCCATGGACTGAGTGACAACATGCCACAATTAGATATTTTCCACATTTAAAAATCTTGGGATTCCCATCAATGGGAGGCAGAGCGCCTTCAGCCTGATTTTCTGGTGGTAGAACGCTCGCTGGACATGGCAGGAGTGCGAGTTTCAGCATATTATTTTCAAAACATGGTGATTCCCTCCTTTCTCCCTCACTCAGAAACATACCCGTGTCAGGCTTCACCCCAATCTATATTCTGTAGGTCCCCCCGAGTGGGTGGGGAGTTACCCCCTCCTGCCCTGCTTCTGCACAGCATGTGAAGCTGAACATAATCCCCCAATTCTCCCCTGACATGTTTTGCCCTTGGTTGCTACCACAGTAACAACGCAGTGTCCCTGCAGTGTCCCTGCATTGTCTTACAACATTCTCCAAGCAAGTGGTTTATGAATAACATCTCTTTCCCCACAATGTGGAAATACACGTGGAATTGGACCTGGTATTGCAGGGTCAGTGTGTTATTCCCCTTTATATAGTGAATAGTTTATAATCTCCAGATTTAAATGTGTGGATATCATCCATAATCAGAGCTTCCGCACCCCACCCACCACCATATCCGCACAACTGAATCAAGGGAACTGGTAGTGTCAGGGTCTCCTGCTCTCTCTGCACTGCATGACACTGGAGCTCACTTACGAGCACAAAGTGTGTGTCAAGACCAACTGCACTGCACACAAGGTTTCAAGGTAAAAGAACCTGTGAAATGACTGATTGCCTGAACATTGCAGCAGTTGGCACATCACACGTCTGATCAAGCAGGGCTCTATCAAGATCAAAAGAACAGCACCCTGGAGGCCATTTTAATTAGTTCTCTCGTCCTTTCCGGCACCAGGCAAATATGGAACAAATAATCAATGGGTCTTGTTTCTCTTACAGTAAAAACAATCTATGAACAAAGCCTCCTAATTAGAATTGGCTTTCAAATGTAGTATTTGGGCCAAATCTTCTGTTAGCTCATTCCCACGATGTTCTCAGCATTTCAAAAGGGCAAACAATTTAGCAGCACAAAGTGCCAAAAGGGACCCATGGTGCAAATAGTGTTCATTCAGCATGTGTAGCTAGGTGTCCTAATTAGCACAATTCTACTTCTACACATTGCCAACACTTAGTAAATTGAAGGGCGCAGGTGCCTGACCCTTAACAATCTTTCACAGCCTTAAAATTGTTTTTTCCTCCAGAATTCAAATATGCCTAATTTGCCTATGTTTGATTAGTTCTTTAAATAATCTATAATAGCATTTACACCTCTCGTTTTCATCTCTGTTTTAAAAGAAATGACAACATTCCTTCTAGATTGTACAGCAGCCCATGCTCTTCATTTGCTGCTTCTCCCTGTCTCCTCATCCCTTCTCTCCCTCCACGTCAGTATCAGATTTTACTGCCCTACAAGGTTGGTGGAGAAATTAAGGAGACACTGTGAACTAATGATTCCAGCTGCATTGTCCTCCCAGAACACAGCCATTACCAGATAATGCGGGGAATAACCAAATGGGTCCCAAAAAATCAAAGGCCTGATTTTGAGTTTGGCAGGAAGGTTACCCTGTCACAAAAGTGACAGATATCCGTTCCGCGTATTACAAGTGCCATAGGATATAATGTTTTAATACCGCGGGGGAGTGTCCGTCAAGTTTGGTATGGAGTAACCTACCCATCAAACTCTGAATTGGACCCCACATTTGTTTTTTTCACGTATTGCCCCTAAAACCAGAAACATTTTCTGCTCACACATCCCACTTGTACCAAGCAGGTGGTAAACCTGAATATGACGCCACAGCTTATTGGAAGGCAGAGGGTGTGGAGTGGGCGGCATATTTACAAGAGTTTATCGCCACCGGAACATCACTTTTTATGACATTTCTGTGGCGATAAAACCTTCACCTTATTCACAAGGTGGCATTAACCCCTCATGATGGAATGGTTCCGTCATGAGCACCAGTGCTTGTGTGCAAGAAGGAACCATTCCATTATGTGCACACTGCACAAATTTACTCTGCTGCAGACAGCAGAGGGATTTCCTTTTTTGACTTGGGAGGTGGGTAAGAGCTTCCCCAACCTCCTGAGGCATTTTGTTTTTGTTTTCAACTTAGTTTGATATTTGCAAGGGATTCTGGGTATAGGCTTGCTAGGTTTCCTTAGGTGCCAGCATAGCTATGGTACAAAATCCACAGCTGGGCACATTGCAAAACAAGGGTTTGTTTTACTGAAAAAATGTGATGTGTCCACGGCCATTTCCAGTCGCCGTTACGAGGCATATCCACACGAGTGAGGTACGATTTTTACTGTAGACCTACCCACACAAGTGAGGTTCCATTTTTATTGGAAGACTTTTAGGAATGTTCGGTGGGTGAATGTTTGTACATTCACGCAGATTATAGAACGTATCATCACAAAACTGTGATGAAAATGTGTTTTTTATCAAAGTTAGAGGTTTGCAAGGGATTCTGGTTAGCAGAACCTGGTAGGAGCCACATGTTTCCTTAGGTGCCGGCTGACCTAGAGCCCAAAATCCACAGCTAGGCACATTGCAAAGAAAGGGTCAATTTTCTGTGACAAAATGTGGTGTCTACGTTGTGTTTTGGGCCGTTTCCTGTCACGGGCACTAGGTCTAACCACACAAGTGAGGTACCATTTTTATTGGAAGACTAAGGGGAATTCTAGGTGCATGGAAGTCTGTGGCTCCAAGCAGATTCCAGAACTTTCCATCACAGAAATTTAAGGAAAATGCGTTTGTGTTTGACAAAGTTTGATATTTGAAAGAGATTCTGGGTAACAGAACCTGGTGGAAGACACACAAGTCACCACGTCCTGGATTCCCTTGGGTGTCTAGTTTTTAATAATGTGTAAGTTTGATAGGTTTCCTTGGGTGTGTAGTTTCTAAAAATGTATTGGTTGGCTAGGTTTTCCTCAGTGCCGGCTGAGCTGGGGCGCAAAATCCACAGCTAGGCCCATAGCAAAAAAAAAGGGTCAGTTTCACACAATAAATGTGATGTGTCCAAGTTGCTTGTTGGGCAGGCACTAGGCCTACCTACAAAAGTGAGGTACCATTTTTATCGGGAGGCTTAGGGGAACAAAGAATAGTAGACCAAGTGTTATTACCAATTTACTTTCTTTGCATGTCTGTCTTCCAAATGTAAGACAATTGAAAAATGTCCTCTAATGCACATATCTTGTATGGGTACACACAATGTTAGAGATGTGCAAATAACCACTGTTTATACACTCTATATTTTCTTACCATTCCAGAAATATATAGGTTTCCTTGGTATCTATTTGTTCACTGTTTACATTGTACCAAATTAATTGCTATATACCCAGTACGCAATGAAAAACCAGTGCAAGACACAGCTCAGTTATTGGCTCTGGGTACCTCTAGTTCTTGGTGAACCTACAAGTCCTATATATCCCCTCAAGTAGAAGGGTACAACAGACATAACGGCATATTGCTTTAAAAAGTCTGCCATACTTAGAAGAAGTTACAGGTGAAAACTTTGGCTCAAATGGCTGTTTTTGTCAGCTCAAGTTCAATATTTTTTTATTTCAATTGTTAGTTTCTATAGAAACTACACAATGACCCCTTCCTGAATTCAGATTTGTTTCTGCTTTCAGAAACGTATAGTGTTCTGGATCCATTATTGGTTTCACACCCATTACAACCAACACAAAAAATAGAAAAAATAGGCTGTGTCCCAGTAAAATGCCAAAACTGTGTAGAATATTTTGGTTTTCTGACAAAAGTCTGCCTGTTCCTGAAAGCTGGGAAGATGGTAATTTTGGCACCACAAACCCTTTGTTGAAAACGTTTGCAGGGAAAAAAACAGACACTTTTTTCTGCAGCACTTTGTATCCCATGCAAAAATAAATAAATAAATTAGCTGGATTTTGGCCGATTTCTCAGTTCCCTCCAGGGGAATCCGCAAACCCTGGGTACATTTAGAGTCCTCAAGATGTTTGAAAAAATAATGTAAACTTGACATGGATACCTTATGAGGACAAAATGTTAAGGGGGCCAAAGCGAGAACTACCCCAAATGGACATAGAAAAGGCTTAGCACAGGAGGTGGGGAAGGCCTAGGGGCGCAGGAGTTAAGCCATTTAACCTGGCTTAACGCCACCTTGTGAATAAGGACCCTTTTCATGCAGCACTTAGGGCAAAAGGGGTGGGCAAAGGGTTTTGTGGTGGGCGTTCTGTCACAAAACAAATTACTTTTTTATGCTGCCCCCTATTTGCAAGGGTGGCGTTAATATGGGGCAACACCAAAATTAAGACCACAAGAAATCTGGTCTTAACATGGTGAAATGAGGACAAATTATGATTTTCTCCTCGTTTTTGCTGTTTGTATGTGTGATGCACTGTGCAGCACACATAGAACAGTAAATCGCCATGAACAATCATAAATGATTTTACGATTTGCAACTTCTATGTGTGCTGCACAATGCTGCACACAGAAAAGTTACAAATTATCATTAGTGATATTGTTTAAGTGCAGAAAGTGTCACCCACCTGCACATAAACAATCTTTCCCTCAATGCAGGCACCCTTACACTTTGGTGCAAGGGTGCCTGCATTGGAGATAGGAAGCTGAATTTACCACCAGCACTGAGAAAACGCAGGGGCGCATCGTATCATTTTAAATACGGTGCATTCCTGTGTTTTCAGAATGATAGAGCGTGGCATTAGCAATTCTGGCTTAACGCTGTGCTCCACCATTCTCTGATAAATGACCTGGGTGTTTTAGGACAAAGGCTGATGTGGGGACAGCACTGTATGCTTCCCTTTGGGGCATCAGTGAGTTGGGTGGTGGCCCCACTGAGGTTGCCTGACCCAGTCACCTGGCCCCATTGGTTTTACCAGGTGCAGTTTCGCATGCGGTAATCCTGGGCCCAATTACCCTTCAATACCAGTTAGCTTAGAATCAGGCAAGGATACCGCTATATCTGATTAATAATGTTGGCTTAAGTTTCACTCTCTTCTTTCTGATTCCTCCCTACATGTAACTGCATGCCCCTCCTTGCTCGTCTGGACATACATGCTTATTTGTTGATTGTAATCTTCTGAATATATATTTTGCTCCCTTTAACCCCTCTGTATGACAGTAACCTGTGGAATGTCTCAGGCCTTCTTTTGAGCTCTGCATATGGCACTGAATTGCTCTGCAAACGTTACCACCAGCATCCTTCGTTGTACCAACAGAGGAACTAGCAAAAGAAAGAGCCCATATATTAAATGTCATGGCTAAAACATCAGAAGGCCCTAATAGCTCAATAACTGTTCAATTGGATTTTGTTTTCTGTAAGCACTAACCTTTTGCTGCATTGTGCTGTGAGCTCTTGCAATCTCTGGCCATTTCTGCTTGCCTGAGCAAATACAGTACCCATGTTGTCTTCTAGGCTAACACATGGCCTGTTTACATGTCTTTCATAGCATTTGTGTGCCAAAAGTATGTGTGGACTGCAGCAACCTTAATAAGACAAAGTGGCTTGGTTGTCACATTAATTTATTTATTTTATTTTGCTGCAGTCTGAACTACTTTATAAACTTTTGTTGATAATTTCACAACTTTGGGTTGCCTTATCCCCAAACATGGAATTGTGCCACTGGCAATGGGAGCTTTTAGGATTCAGGCATGTATATGCACTATAGTGTTAGACCTGGCATCCTTGGTGTGCTTCACCTGTATTTTTGCATCTACCTCTTTTTGACTGTATGCTGGACTTCATTTTTGCTGGTTTGTGTACTCTGGGCACTTTACCACTGCTGTCCAGAGCTAAAGTGCAAGTGCTCCCTGTGTAAAAGGATTTTGATGATTAGTTTATCCTTGATTGACATATTTGATTTACTTGTAAGTCCCTAGTAAAGTGCACTGTGTGTGCCAGGGCCAGGAAATCAAATGCTGTTAGTGGGTCTGCAGCACTGATTGAGCCACCCACATGAGTAACCGTGAAAACATGTCTCAGGCTGCCACTGCAACGTCTGTGAGTGAAGTTTTAAACTTCTATGTCAACCTGGCAATTGAACACCTTTGCCAGGCCCAAACCTTCTCTATTTCTAGATGTGAGGCACCCCTAAGGAAGGCCCAAGGTAGCCCCATGGGCAGAGTGCAGTGTATGGAAAATGTAGAACATGTACAGATGTGTTTTGCAGGTACTGCCACCTTCGTTTTTCACCAGTCTAAGGGGTATCTCTCACATAGGTTAGCATTGGAACTGCATTTTAATATCTTACAAATGTAACTTTCAATTGGGAAGAGACAGAGATTTTGGGTTTGGGATCCCTGTGCTTTGAAATAAAGAGTACATCTTTTAGTGAAGGTGGTCTTTATATTGTTTGATTAAAAACATAACTTTTAGAAAGTGGACATTTTCTTGCTTTACCATTCTGTGTCTATGCCTGCCTGTGGTCAGTGTCTGGTTTAGACTGACAGCTGGGTTGTTTGTACATGCACTCTAGACAGTCACACAAAGGGAGCTGAGGTATGCCCTTCATATTCTGGTGGCCCATCACCAGGCTGGTGGGCCTCCCTGAGCTAAGGTGACGGGAGGAGTAGTCACTGACACCTGAATAGGGCTGTGCCTGGCCTCTCACAATGCTATCTCCACTGCCCTGTAGTGTGTCTGGAGCCAAAGTAGGGCAAGGCAGTACTTTGTGGACAGCAACCACTTTCCTTTGAAGTGTCTCTACTTCAAAGGCCAAATGGGGTAGAAGTACTGGACCTATAACCCCACATCTTTAAAACACTTCTGGACTGAGGGATCTGCCAAGAAGTGCTGAAAAGCTATCAGGAGAAGTACTGCCCCTTTGCTGCGTGTTATTTTGCTGGGTTGGTCTGCAGTTGCTGCTTATGTCTGTGGGCAGTGAACAAACTTGACTTTACTTTCTTGTATCCTGCTTTTCCAAGGTTCTCCAAGAGCATGTGTGTGCTTGACTCCTTTTAGAAGTCTTAGGGCTATCAAAGACTTCATCTGCAGCATGTCTAAACTCCACTTCTGGGAGTTCTGACCTGCTAAGTGGTGCCAATTACAGTTTTGGGCCCTTGGAAGTGGTTCTGCTGCTTCACGACTTGAAAATCCACACATCGCCCATCTAGCACCATTTTTCCTGTCACAAGCTTGCCGTGCGGTTGAAAAACCAATGCATCACCGCAGTGCAGCTGAAAAATCAATGCATTGCCAGTTCGGGGCCTGAAGAATTGCTGAGACCGGAGTACTGAGTCTCCGAGACTCTGACTTCGACGCATCACTTGTCTGTGGCTGTGGAAATCAATGCAGCGCCTGTTTTTCTGCCGCATAGAGCCCCAGTACCTGGATTTTCTCATGCATCGCTCCTGTGCACCAAGTTTTCAATGCATCTTCCTGCCGAGAGGTGTCACCTCAGGAAGACGGCATATCGCTTCTCCATGCCGTAAGGACTCAACACAGCACTTCTCCACCTTGAGGCAGAACTGACACCTCCAGTCCCCTGGTACTCAAGAACTGACTCCTCGCTGTGTTTTCTGATGCTTTCCTCCTTTGTCTTGGATTTTGTCACATTAAATGTACTTTGTGCTAAAACACAACATCCATAGAGTTCTATGGACAGAAATGCTTAAAATCTTCAAAAGTGTTATTTTTTTAGTGATGTTTGTTGGATTTTTGTTGTTTTGGTCTTGTTTAGTTTAGATAAAAATGTATTGATTTTTCTAAACTGTATGGTGTCCTTTTGAAGTGATTTCACTGTGTTACTGTATATGTTATGTACACATAATTAACTCATTGCCTCTGAGATAGGCCTGACTGCTCGTGCCAAGCTACCTAGGGGGTGAGCAGGTTCTCTTGGGTGTTTAACTCCCTAACCCTGACTAGAAGGAAGGGTCCCTACTTTGGCAGGGTAGATACCACTGCAAATTAAAGACCCCCATTTTTTTTACATATAGCAATTATAACAGAGTGGACTAGGTGGCAAGTTGAGAATGCCTTGCAGCTAGGATGGCATTTTAGCTGAAATAGTATGTGGTGATTCTCCCTATAGAGAAGAGTTTTCAGCTGCATAAGATAAAGAGGGCCTTAAGTTCAATCATCTGGGATCTGCTAACAGCTCTAGAGAGGGAAACACTACTTACCACATAAAATAATTCTCACTCTGGAACTCTGTAATAAGCAATCACTTGTACAAGACCAAAATGAGAGTTCGAAATTGGATCAGAAAGATTGAAAGGATGTGAAATGTGACTCATTTTATGGGTCTTATCTCTAGTGACTCTACACATCGAACGTTCATTTGATATTGAAGCATTTGTGGTTTTTAGTAGAGCACTTGCACTTCTGCAAAGTCATTGTGGTCATGCACAAAGCACTCTTGCCTCTTCAGAGAAGGAGAAGGCACTGGAATGGATCGTCTCCTTCCTCGACGGAAGAACACAAAGAGTCCGCCTACCACCGTACAAGTCAGAGGCCACCGAAGTCATCTGCGGCGTCCCTCAAGGATCTTCGCTGAGCCCTACTCTCTTCAACGTCTACATGAGCCCCCTCGCGGCCATCGCACGCCAACACAACCTCAACATAATCTCCTACGCCGACGACACCCAGCTGATCCTCTCCCTGACCAACGACCCCGCCGCCGCCAGAGCCAACCTGCACGAAGGGATGAAAGAGGTAGCCGAGTGGATGACGACGAGCCGCCTGAAACTGAACTCAGATAAGACGGAGGTCCTCATCCTGGGCTCCTCGCCCTCCGCCTGGGACGACTCCTGGTGGCCCCCCGCCCTGGGCACCGCACCCAAACCGACGGACCACGCACGCAACCTGGGTTTCATCCTGGACTCCTCCCTCTCCATGACCAGGCAAGTCAACGCCGTCTCCTCGTCGTGCTTCAACATCCTGCGCATGCTTCGGAAGATCTTCTGGTGGATCCCCACAGAGACCAGGAAGACCGTCACCCAGGCCCTCGTCACCAGCCGACTGGACTACGGCAGCGCACTCTACGCCGGAACCACCGCCAAGATCCAGAAGAGACTCCAGCGCATCCAGAACGCCTCAGCCAGACTCATCCTCGACATCCCACGACACAGCCACATCTCCGGACACCTAAGAGACCTGCACTGGCTCCCGGTCAACAAGAGAATCACCTTCCGCCTCCTTACCCACGCACACAAAGCTCTCCATGATCAAGGCCCGAGCTACCTCAACAACCGCGTCAACTTCTACGCTCCCAAACGCCACCTCCGATCTGCCAGCCACGCCCTCGCCGCCGTCCCACGCATCCGCAGAGCCACTACAGGAGGAAGGTCCTTCTCCTACCTGGCCGCCAAGACCTGGAACTCCCTCCCGGCCGACCTGCGCCTGACCCAAGACCACCCCTCCTTCAGGAAGAAGCTCAAGACCTGGCTGTTCGAGCAGTAGCGGCACCCCCCCCCCCCCCCAGCGCCTTGAGACCCTACGGGTAGGTAGTGCGCTCTATAAATGTCTTGATTGATTGATTGATTGAACACGTGATGTGCACCAGTCCTACTCTGCTCACCTTCACTTACATGCAGTGCTTCTCAGTTTGTGTTTTGCTACTTATTGAATAATTGACTTCCTAATGCGAGTCACCAAATTGCTGCATTGCCTTACTCTGCCCTGGGTAGGGGGTCCATGGGCTTTGCGTAGGTGTAACCACAAAACTCCCATGGTTTTTGAAGCATTCTCAGATTTACCAAAAGTAGTAGAGCTGTGAATGCTCCAAAAAGATAACCTTCTCATGGGAGGTGCAACAGGGAAGTCTATCAATCAATTGGGATTTGTAGAATGTGGCTAATCACTAGGGGTGGGCGGAATTTGCGCAATTGCGTTACGCAAATCTCCGCGAAACGGTAAAAAAGCTCCGCGAACACGCAGAAATTCCGCGAACACGCGGAATTGCTTGTTCGCGATGCTTTTTTCCTGTTCGCAATTGCTGTTTGCGTGCTCGAGGAGAAATATCTCGCGAACATGCATTTTGAGAACGCGAACAAGCAAAAATTTCGCGAAATCGCGGAATGCAGACTTTTGAGCAATTTCGCGTTCTCCGCGGAACGCGAAATTACGCAAATTCCGCAAATTCCGCGAGCGGAACGGAATTTGCTGCCCAGGCCTACTAATCACCTCATACTGACAAATGCCTTATTAATTCAAGTCAGGTTGTTCAGCTTCCATCCAAGTCCTGATTCCATCCAATAGCAAAAGACGACATATATATATTAAAAAAAAAAAAAAAAAAAAAAATACTGTCATTTATATCGCTGCAACCTGGCTACATGAAGACTTAAAATATTTACACATTAGTTTTTTATTGCATTATCATAGCAGCAATCCAAAATCCAAATCAATACAAGTTCATAAAAACTTTCAAAAATTGATGAACGTTTGTGCAAATGGCTCATTTTTTGGGTGGAGGAGGAACTCACTTGCCTTCGCTACTGATTTAATATTATTCTTTAGAAACATTGCCCTTAAGTGGAGGCAGTGTTGAAAAGGCAATCGGAGACAAACAGAGGGCACATGATTAAATCTTGAATCCCCACATTATACAGATCACACTCTTTCCCCAAATTTCCAGAAGATGACCAGTTTGCAGGAGCAAATTCATACGAAATAGTGTCCAAAAACTGTAAAATCCGTGATCCAAATTCCAGGCCAGGTACTGCTGAGTTACCTTTTCTTTAGCATGCAATGCATAGAATCTCTCTGAAAGCTAATAAAGCTAGAAATTGCTTTTAAATTGTGTATGAGAGAGAGAAGCCAGAACATATTCCTGCAAGTCAAAAATCCAAAGTAAAGGAATATTTACCCAGCTCTGCGCTAAATACTTCACTATTTTTAAACCCCTCATGGAGTCCTTATCACTGTTCTTGAGCCAATACCCCCACCGAATCACACTGGCTAACCACTACACATCGGAGCTTATCAAATTAAATTCCAACTTCATTGCAGGGGTTGACACAGCAGAGTTAAAATTACACAATTTGCGTAAAATTTGCCCTTCTATTTTCTCTGATAATTCCCATGTTGGCACACCAATAGATTCTATTGCATATAATTAGAGCTCCCGGTTTTATGGTATTTTTTTAAAAAATATTTTGGTCTGTATTTATCCATATTTATTTTTGGGCCATCTCATTGGTGTTTATCCATGTTTATTTTGTGTTTTGAGAATAAATAGAGCTGTAAAATAATATATTTCCACGTTTATTTAACTTTGGACGTGCACTACATGGATGCGTGTTGTTATAGCAAATTAAGCAGCCACGTATAACGAAAGACTACACTCACAGGTGCATAGTAGCATTATACTGCATATATATGTTAACACATGCCTGTATTTAGGGAAATCTCATCCTGTTTTTTATCTCTCCGTACTGTCTATCTGCTCAGCTGTTGCCTGGAATTCATTAAAAACAGCATAGAAAGTCTCTCAAAATAAAGAAAACTTTCAGTATTTTTCCGCATTTGAAAATAAAAACAGCCAGGCAGGAAACGCTTTTTTTTAGTCTGTATTTATCTGCAAAAATCTGTAAAACGGAAAACCGGAAGCCTTACATATAATAGGTTCAGAGAGACTTTTGCCTTAAAAACAGTTAAAAGCTGAGTAAAATGTATTCTCCCCATTAGTTAGAAACCTATGACCTATTTCCATTTTTCCCACTGGGGCTAAACTTTCTTCAGTCTCATGCCTCATGTCTTCAAGCAATTTTGAAACTTTGTGGAAACTTTTTGTGTTCTATATGACACCCAGGAACTGACAGAAGCACCTTGATACTTACCCCAGCCTTATTGGATGATTTTTGTTGCCAGCTGATGTCAACAACATCGATGCCCCGATTTTACTATTTTTACCATTTTACACTGTCGACCATGCTATTCTTCTAACTGATCTCCAGTAATGTGGCAGAGGGGGGTAATATTCTCAACTATATTCACTTTTTCCTGGCATGAGGTTCAAAGTATTATTCCTGGATCATTCGCACCTTACTCTTATCTCTTGCAGTGTCTCTCAAAGTACCTTTCTTTACCCTACTTTTCATTCGTTATGTCCTTCAGTTACACAGCCTTAACCGTTCTTATATTCTTCAATTCTGATCATATGCAGACAGTTTTCAGATCCTATTAAAAAAATTCTATCACAGAATTATGTAAAGGGCAAACTGTCCCTGCTTGAGACACTAGGCACCTTAAATAAGTGCATACAGGTACAGTGTGCCCTATTACACCTTATATGCTGACCTGGGGCAGCTCACTACTAAAATACTGAGTGGCTCTTTGAAGCTGCTGCTCCATCTTTCAAGCTTAGGCCGAACGCAGCCTTCTTTTACAAAAGGGGAGAGTTATCACCCTGCAGTGAGTGAATGTACACACCTGCCAGGGAATAGATCCACTTACACTGGACAATATTTAATACCTACAAAATGGAGCTTCTGGTTATTGGTGGGGGAGGAGTTCTGATTTATGGAACACTTCCTTTTGGTCTGCAAACTTTGGTTCCTGCCCTCATCGCTCACTGATCATAGAGTCAGGATTGAGTCTAATGATACGTAAATGATACCCCAGGAGGCCTCTTGTACCTTCTATATGAAGAAATTGCACAAAACACTGCCTTATTCAACCCTGGAAGGCCGCCGCTCTACTTTATTTAGTCCTAGCTGGATTGCTCCTACGCCGCCTATTCTGATATTAAGTCTTTCCTACTGAACGAACTTCAGCCTGTTCAGACTCAATCACCACATATTATATTCTCTGCCCTTACTTTTTGAGAGCTTCTACAATTGTTCAAAACTTTCTCCAGCTAAACATTCATCCCAGAATTTCTGTGTAATATACACAGTACCTCTTTTTTTTGTCACTGAAATGAAATTCTGCATCCCTCGTAGACCTCTCTTCTGGGCTCTCAGTAGATTCCGAAAATCCTTTTGCCAGGCCAAAATTTCTTCCTTTTCAACACATATACATCACCCCTAGAATATGCCCTACACAACCTGGAGGACAGCGGTCAGTTTATTAAAAAAGTTGGACATGTACTTTACAGTTTTACATGTCCTGGTAGAGAAAAACTCTTAAATAAAATTTTTACTATGATGAGGCCTAGCTCTCACTACCGCTAACATTGGCGTTACCTAATTACCTTTAATAGGCTGTAACTTCTAATTGGGAGCAGGTCCACAGGTCGAGTTTGGAGTCTAAAGAATTATAATTCAAAGCTCTCTTTAACGGTGAACTCAGATTTTCAGGCAGTATTCTGAAAAATTTTACTTTTAGAAATTTGTCATTTTTCTGTCCTAACTATTGGTGCTTGCAGCACATCACAAAGGCCTTTCCTAAGCACTATCACAAAGGGTATGACAATGGTCTTTCTGACCCCAGACAAGCTGGGGTCAGGACAGGTAGGAAAGAAATGATCGACATATTAGGGGGTGGACACCTCTTTACGCTTCCTCCACTTCAAAGTGGGCATCAGGTATGAATGTTGGACCTCAGACCCCAACTCTTCAGTAAACGTTTGGACCTATGAACTATGCCAATAAAAAGGACTTGAAGGTCCTCTGTCAAGCCCATCTGTGAGCCCAGCAGAACGGACACATCCCCTCTGCTGCATGGATCAACCCTGAGCAGAGCCGACACATTGCCTCTTCTGCATGGACTTTCTTTCACAGCCCATAGCCCTATACGAACAGCTGGTGTGCAAAACATCATCGATACAGGCCCTCACATCCAAAGCCTCTAATCAGTGGCAGCCTCATTGACGACACAGGACCATGCATTGCAAGCCCCAGCAGTTTCTTCAGAACTAGTCAGCGCGATGCTCCCTCGATGTAGGAATTCACATCTGAAGACCCCTCATCAACGACCTCCTCAAAGTTGGTGCAGGACCTTGCATCACAGCCTCATAGCTCCTCAGAAGCAATTCTTTGTGATGCCTCTCCGACCAGGATCTCGCATTGCCTCAGCTGTATGATGCATCCTCGCTGCGAGACTCCGCAACTGCGCCATTGTGGTAAACTGAACTTGTGACTTTGTCCCGGTCTAGTATGACCAGAAATCCTCAGTTGGCGCTTTGTGGTTTTTGGCACGTTTTTCACTCAGATTTTTTAAATTGCACATCTTCAGTTCTACTGATTGGATTTTTGTCCTTTTGGTCTTTATTTATTAATTTAAATGTACTTTATATTTCTAAATTGATGTCGGATTTGTCTTGAGTTGTGTTTTCAATTTATTACTGATGGAAGTGCTGCTTAAATATTTTACACATTGCCTTTATGTTAAGCTTAATTGCTCTGTGCCAAGCTACAAGTGGGTTTACCGCAGGTTAATTTGGGTGGCTTGTTTCTTCACCCTGACAAGGATTGTGGTTCCTGCTTGCGTAGGGTTCATCTCTCTCAACCAGTGACCCACTTTATTACATGGCTCCATTATTGCATTTATTAAGTGCTAAATTCGAATTGGCAGCGGTAAGATGAAAAATTCAAAGACTCATTTTAATAGTCATTCAAAATTCAATTTAAAGGTGATATCAAAATCTGTTTACCTTTTGAGCAAAAGGCACTAATAAATGCTACAATTTTTCTGCCTAAAGCTTGTAACTATTCAACTGCCACTTGGCAGCTGGATGGTTCCCCTATGGTAAAATGTCTATTTATCAGGGGCGGCTCCTTCATGTGGGCGTTGGAGCGTTGCCTCACTGCTTTCTTGCAGTGCGAGAAGCAGAAACGTAAAATGGTATAAATACCATTTTATGTTAGTGCTTCTCGCACTGCGAGAAAGCAGAAGAAGGGTATGCTTGGTTTGGGGCAGGTCGGTGGGCGGGTTGGGTAGGAGTGGCTAGCCCAACATTATGGGCGCTAACTGTTTGGTCGGCCCCGGGGCCGACCAAACCAGTCATTGCACTTTGCGCAGCCTGCATGATGAAAACGGCCTCCCCACAGACGCCTGAAAGGACGACGTCCTAGCCAATCGCAAAGCTGCCATTGCAGTGTTGTGATTGGCTTAGGGAACGAAAGGGAGGCTGCCTGCTTCTGCTTTCGGTGAGCAGAGAGCAGGAGACGCGACACAGGACTCCAGGAGTCCAGGACCAGAGACAAAGGTAATTTTTTTTTATTTAGTACATTTTATTAAATTACCTCCCGACCCCCTCCCCGCGTGACCCCCCACAACCCCACCCACGATTCATGCCGGCTGTGACTGGTATTGATCAGAGACAGTGGACTTGGATCTGGGGAGGTGTTGTTCTTCCTTGAGCCTTGGGTCTTGTGTACAGCCCCTCCCTTAGCTTCAAAACATGCCTACCCTGACACTGGCTGATCTAGCTCACACTTAGGCCTGCCTTCCTTTTGTATTCCTAGACAGCTTGGTCACAAAATGAGTAGGAACTTCCCCAGAACTGGTTTAGAGTGACTATCAAGGACGGTTTACCCATTATCACAGCCACATCTCTGGCTGGGCACAGGAGCTCTGTCCGGGAAAGAAGGGTTCCGCCATTTGGATTGTGTTAGATTCTTATACACGAGGGTTGGGACAAGGGCGGAGAATTCTAATATTGTATTATTATATATTAATTCCACACCTATAAATCACTACACAAGCGTGAGATGACGATCAAGACCCTGGAGCTGAGAGGCAAAAGCAGCAGAACCACGTACAACTGGAAGAATACGCCACTTGAATCTCTGCTAAGGACTTTGCCTTCTACTGACCCCATAGGACTACATAGGTCTCACCAGCAGAATTGGTCCCCTTATGACCGCCGAAGACCAGTTGGAGAAATATTGGGTCTCCACGGTCTCTACAAGTGTCCTGTAGGACAGCCAGGATGCTCTGGAACTTGAGAGTGTGGATTGGAAAGTGCTTTGCTGGCTAGGTTGGAGGGGCTGTGCAGAATTCCCCACCAGCGGGAGAAGAGAAGAGTGGTGCAGTGAAACCAGCTCCTGGGATAGTGTGCATCCTTTAGAGGGTAAAGGCCTGCTGCAATGGCTCCAGGTGGCGTGAGCTTACCACCAAGAGCAGAATAAGCACAAGATCAAGAACATTGGTCAAACAGGGCCTGGTCAATTAAGCTTAAGATTGTCCATTGAAACATGCCTGCATGGAAAAGAGTGCATGCAGCTTTGCTGCTTCTCGCTGATTTACCCGGGGGTTGGCACAACCTTAATCCATTATTTAGACAGAGGGGGGTGCATGCTAATTAGCGTCATTATAATGTAGTGTGACCCCTTGGCACAGCAAATAGACTTGCCTTATAATTTGATGTGGTGACCCCTGGACAAAATCAATACGCCTGCTTTATTTCAAAAGAATCTCTCTTATATTGTGATGTTACACCTGGTACACTTGGTTTATCATTATGGTTGTCATGACCCACTAGGGGTTACATGTGATTTCAGAATGTCACTGGAGGTATTTCCAGCTAGCTTAGGTATATATCCATGAATGAATGTTCAGTATTTAGTAGTGCGTGTATAACATATGTACTTTTAATTTATCAATTTTTTTTCGAAAAATGCGCATGCGTGGGCGTCTGCGCATGCGCATTTGCGTGAAGAAGTTACCGTCCAGCAAGAAGAGGGAGCCCCGGGACGCCGCACTGAAGGTAAGGTGGTTTATTTACCATTAACCTTTTTAAATTATTATAAAATGAGGGCGGGCGGGAGGCGGGAGGCGGGAGGCGGGTGGCGGGCAGCTCTGCTTCGCTGCGGCGTGTGCGTAGTGCTGCCTGCTATGCCTACTTTGTAAACGGCGAAGCAGGCAGCGCTACGTGCACTCCGTGGGCGAAGCGGAGCACGACGCCCAGGGTTACTTTTGAGGCACATACACCAAAACTGACAAATAGGGAAAACAACACCCTCGGCTCCACAAGCAAATCCCTAATCTGTATCCTGCGAAACACCAGATCATTAATCAAGCACAAATACGAGTTTGAGTTCTTGATACAAACCACTAATCCTGATCTGGTTTTTCCAACAGAAACCTGGGCCAACGAAACCTCTGAGCCCGACTGGGTCGTGGAGCTACCAGCATGATACAAACTGGTCAGTGTAGACAGGGAAGGGAAAAGGGGAGGAGGCATGGCAATTATCTACTGCTCAAGCCTGAAAGCTACATTTAATCCCACCCAGCATCTGTGAGTAGAAGCTATGACCTTCAATTTCAAAATGAATAACACTCTATCCTTCCCCGGACTACTCTAATACCGGCTCTAGGGCCTAGGGCCCCGTTTACACAATCACTCAAAACATTCATGGAATCATGCCTAGACTCCCCCACTTTCACGGTACTTGGAGATTTCAAATACCACTTAGAATGCGGAATCAATGCGGACACATCCCTTCTGCTAGCTAATAATGGCAGCCTTTGGGCTGTCCCAGAATGTTAAGGAGCTCACATATTGGGCCCATCATATATTAGATGGTATCTTTACCAATAACCCAAACATTAGTTTGGAAAAACTACTTCAATTGACCTGGACCAATCATTTAAACTTCTTTTTCCAGGGAACAAAGTCCCCCAACAAAACAATCTAAAGACTGACAGTGGAACAAAATTAACAGAGACAAACTGGAAGAGGCCATTGTTAAACATTCCCCTTGGTTGGTCCACGATAATAACAAGGTGGCTGATAAACTCTACGGTTGGATCAGATCAGCTATTGACCTTTTGGCCCCAGAAACTATATCAAACAACATAGAAATCAAGCCTCAGCCCCATGGTACAGTGTATAACTTAGAAATATAAAATCACAGTGTAGGCACCTAGAAAGCACCTGGAGTCTAGACTGCAGTGAGCATGAATAACTTAACTATAGACTAACCCTAGCTGAATATAAAGAAGCAATTATAACCTCCAAAAATAACTATTTCACCCCCAACTTAGAGGCGGCAAAAAAAACTCAAACAGGGAGCTTTTTAAAACAGTCACCTTCCTGTCCAAACTCACGCGGGAGAATCAGTTCTCTCTGGATCAAGTCCTCTGTAATAAAGTGTACAACTATTTCCTGTCAAGCGTACAAACAGTTTATAAGGAGCTCGCAGAAAATAGTCCAGCCAATGCTAACACGATACAAATAAAGTATATTAACATCTGAGAGAGTAAATGACCTACTATTATCCATCAAATCAGGCTCCATCAATTCTTCACATGGCTTCAGAAAAGCCCCAGCTTCTCCCCAATATGGATGCAGCAAACAAACTTTTCCAGAAAAGGCTTCCCCAGACAGCTGTATTCCCGCCAAACTTGGTCACAGAAAAATGACTCAGTCTAACTCGCAGTTTAATGAGTCCTTGACCCTTGCGAGAAAAAACTGCAAGCTGCTTGAACGGGCTTGGAGACGCTCATATGACCTAGTAGCCAAAAGTCAGTATTGTGCATTCATCAAGACCTACCACAAGTTGATTTGGAAGTCCAGGGCTGATTACGTTGCCTCTAAAATTAAAGAGAGCAGCAAACCTTCAAAAACTATCTTTTCCCTTCTCAATGACATGAAGAACCCGAATTTGGTAGCTGAGCCTTCCATTACTTCAACCACTCAGTGTGATGAGTTGGCCAGCTACTTTACGAACAAGGTGGAGAATATCTATAAAAACTTCCTAACTTCAAATGACAACATGGGTTGTATGGAAGGGATAAGGGACAATGTGAACAGTGAAGGAGGGACATTACTCTCCTTCCCTTTACGATCTCTTACAGAGGTTGAGTCCCTCCTCAAAAAAATCTAATCAGGCTCCCCAGCAGACACTGTGAAACCGTACCAGTACTGTAAATTTCAAACACATCTCCTACTGGTCTGTGGTGAGCTGATAAACCTATCCCTGACTACGGCGTTAATACCTCTTGCATGGAAGCATACCAAAGTTGCCGAGTTATTAAAAAACACATCTGTGGACACATCCAAACCGGAAAACTATCTGCCCATATCGCGGCTCCCGTTTTTGGCTGAAGCCACTGAATCCAATGTGAATTCCATCCTCACAAAGTTTGTAGAGTTCAATTAAATATTAGACTCCTCACAAAACGGTTTCAGATCACGCCACAGCACCAAATCCGCCTTGTTGGCGGTGATGGAGCAACTACGGACCACTCTGGATGAAGGAAACTCTGCGGCTTTGATTCTTCTTGACCTCAGCGCTGCATTTGATACACTAGCTCATGAGATCCTACTGTGTTTCTTGCAGGAGATAGGTATCAGTGGCACGGCCTTGGCCTGTTTCAGATCATTTCTGGGCGGCAGAACATTTCAGGTCACTGCACCCCCCTACTGTTCTCGGGAATATTCTGTCCATTACAGAGTTCCACAGGGATTGATGCCGAGTCCTACGCTCTTTAATATTTATCTACAACTCCTTGCGGCGGTGGCAAAAAACAAAGGACTGTCTTTACTATCCTACACTGATGACACCCAACTGGTTATCTTTTTCTCCAACAACTGCAAGCATAGCCTCAATAAATTTCAGGATGACATGCTGGCAATCACAGACTGGTTAAAGCTAATCGTCTGCAGCTAAGTGCCAGTAAGTCTGATATTTTGCTTCTAGGGTAAAATAGCCATTTGTGGTCAGAACAATGGTGGCTAGGTGCGTTGGGGCCCGCGCCCCCACCCAAAGAGGTTGTGAAAAATCTGGGCATATGGGTGGACAGTGCCTTGTCTTTCGAAGCCCAAACAAAGCGTTGGTGGGATATGTTTTGGAATTTAATATGGACTTGAGCCTCTGTTAGGGTTTTTACCCGTAAACTTGCCAGACTATTATCCAATCTATGATCTTATCTAGATTGGATTATTGTAATTTTCTTTATTTGGGTGCAAACAAATTAGCCCTTACAGAGGGCACAAAACACAGCAGCATTCACTCTTTTTGCTCTCCCTACATTTTGCTCAGTACAGTATCAGAGCTCATGACCAAGTTACACTGGCTGACAATTGATAAGAGAATTCATTTTAAGACCTTATGCTTTGCCCATACAATTCTCACCCAAAAAGGTCCTCCTATTTTATCCGATCTGCTAGTGCTGTATTCATCGCTACACACGTTGCATTCAGCGGATCTGCACTTAGCATGCATCCCCCGAATTATAGGAGCAAGAACTGGGGGTCGCTCGTTCAGGGTGCTGGCGTCTACACTCTGGAACTCTCTACCTTTGTCTATCAGAGGTATCCAGAATCATCTGGTTTACAGAGAGGCTATAAAAACTTTGGTCTTCCCGAACTAATCCACACCTCCTATGTTTACATCCTGCAATGTTATATCTGGGTTTAGCGCTGGGACGCTCCATTGCTGGGGCAGCCATGCACTGTGGAAATCTCTTTAACATAACAGAAGATAAAGGGTCAGTGCCCTATTGGCCCCACCTCTGAATAACATAATGATATCAGGTACCTTTTCCATTTCTTAGAAGGCAGCTAGCATACGGCCTATTTAAAAAAACCTTCATTAGATCCCACAGAACAAAAAACTACTGGCCTATATCTTGTCTACCCCTCGACGCTAAGATTTTAGAAAAATGTATCAATCAAGAACTGGTAGGGTACCTAGACTCAAACGACCTCATAGACACCACCCAACAAGGCTTCAGACAATACCACTTGACATGGCTACCGATGAGATACGTAAACAGCTTCACAGTGGAGGCAAGGCCATCCTCATCCTACTTGACCTTTCAGCAGCGTTTGATACTGTCAACCATCTGGTAATAACGCAGAGGCAAAAGGCAGCCAGCCCCAGCCCTACTTACTTCTTTCCTTACCTCTAGAGTACAGAAGCTGTGCTGGGCTAACCTCACATCGGAGGCTTTCTCACTCCCGTGTGGAATCTCTCAAGGCTCAGCACTGTCCCCGACTCTGTTCAGCATATACGTTACTCCTCTAGTTAAGCTGATCAAAGCGCATGAGTTCTAGTTGGTGTCCTACGCAACCCAAATAGTTATATCTACATCATCTAGTGCAGAAAAAGTGGCCGGGAAGTGTCATAACTGTCTAAAGCATATTATTGGGTGGATGCATCTGAATTTTCTTAAACTGAATACAGATAAAACCGAGGTAGTAGAGTTCAGTAAGCAACCATTACTCTGTAACCACATGTGGTGGCCACCGTAGGTTGGACCGCTGTCCTGACCCCATGAAGAAGGTCAGAAACTTGGGAGTAATGTTTGATGATCAGCTCAATTTTGCAGCTCAAATTAACCTTCTGACTTCCTCATGCTTCTTTTTCCTAAAGATCTTGCGCAACATTCTCCCGTTCTTTCCTCAAGAACTCAGAAAAACTGTAGTAGTCTTTCCAGAATTGACTACTGCAAGGCACTCTTTCTGGGCACTGACAAATGTCATCTACTAAAACTCCAGTCCTTGCAGAATGCTGCAGCGTGTGTACTGCTTAGGATCACAAAATTCCATTCTATCGCCAACAGTATTAGGAACCTTCATTGGCTCCCGGTCCAGCAAAGAACTGAATTTAAGCCTTTTGTCTGGTGCCTAAGGCAGTATATGGTGGGTGGATGGGGGTGGGGGTTGCTGGGCCTACAGAAACTCTTCTACTGGCATGTTCCATGGTGTGACCTGAGATCAGCCATAAAGGGACTGGTACAGGTCCCTAAAATTCAAAGGGTTAGATGGGGGGGGGGGGTGGGGAGCCTTTCCCACCCGGCAGCTAAGCTCTAGAACACGCTGCCAGTAACTACTAGGTTGTAACCAAATAGACTCCAGTTCAGGTAAAGGCTGAAGACCTGGCTATTCCTGCCTAGGTAAGAATACTACATCTTCCTTCTCTGAGTTGTTATTGGTACACTTAAGATGCTTTGACATTCATGCGCTCTACAAATGTTTTTTTACTTACTTAGTTATTATAGTGTAATGACTCTGGCTGGTGGTCATAGCATTTGTTTATAATTTAGGTGTTTTAAGCATTCAGTTTGGCCTTCCCTTTTATCTCTTGTACTTAGTTTATGGTTTTACACCAATTCTTGGTGTGTTTTCTTCTGAGCATGTTATGGTGCAAGTTTAGATAGTTAACCTAACCAATACTGGTGAAATGTAATGGTCTTTCATTTTGTTTTGTTGCTATAACTACTAAACTATTTTTCAGAAAACCTCCAAAGTCTCTTAAACGAATTTCTAGTTTTTATCATATACCACATCCAATAGTTTCTTGCTTTTAACCTCCTTGAAATCTCAATACAGAAGCCATAAATTAAACTATCTGAGGTTATTCACCACTCTCTGTCCTCTTGCACTGCTAGTAAACTATAAAAATGTTATTCAGGAACCATGAAGAGTGAGGGTGAGTCTTGTGTTTTGCGTCTTGTTCTAATAATTGATTTACTTTTTCATGTACTGCTACTGGTTGGAAAATACAATTGGTTTTGTGCTGCAGGACTAGTAGGGCGACTCAAACGTTTCAACCACAACCCTGGATCCCTATGCAAAACATGTGTGGTGATTGTCAACATACTCCTATGAAAATGATTCACAAGACATCAAAACCATACACAAGTACGAGGAATTATCCTTACCAGCAAATTGAGGGTTGTATATACTGTTGTGCGCACCTGTGATACAACCCAAAGTTAATCAGCCCCTGTTTCCCATTGATTTGGAGTAGTAATATGTTCAAAAGTGTTTTTATGAGATTTACATTAAACAGAGTAAAAACAAGAGGGTTGTGAGAAATTGGGGGCCTTAATTAGGAGAAGTGTTGCATCGCTGAGACAAAGCAGCAATGCCCTCCTTGCGACACCATGGATGTGCTGTCATGTTGCAATGAGTTACAGATACGTCAGTATCACTTGACGTATCTGTAGGCACAAAAGTGACGCATTGCTGGGGTGAGTCTGAAAACAGACCCAACTCCAGCAATCTGTCATTTCACGTAGGGCTAGCCCCATGTGATAGGCCCTGTGTCACCCTTACGGCGTAAGGTTTTGATGCATTGGCGTCCTAGAAGTGGTGCAGTGAAATCTCATAGATTTTCTTGTGGGGGAACGCCCACCCTGCATAGATTATACCTGACGCAGGTATAATGTAGAGCAGGGGTTTACGAAGTGACGCATCTGCCTAGACGCATCTCTTCATAAATATGGCACAACATGGCGCATTATTTATGCTGCTGCAGTGTCACAAACATTGTTGCAACAGCTGTGTAAATGGACGCAAGGGCTTAGAAATAAAAATCAAGAATGCACCCTGTCCAAGTAGGGACAACAAGCCTAATCAGGTAAGTCACAACACAACCTACATTATCCTGTGCTCGCCCTCTGGTAACGTGGCACAGAGCAGGCAGGCAGGCTTACTTAGAAGACAATGTGTAAAGTATTTGTGCAAAACCTCATACAGTAACACAGTGAAAACACCACAAAAAGACTCCACAACAGTTTAGAAATTATAAGTAAAAGAAGACAAAAAACGATAATAATCCTTTCAGTAGACATTGAAGAATGAAGTTGTATGGAATCAAAAAGCCAGAAGAGTGCTTTGGGACAATAAGCGCTTAAGTGAGTTATTGGGTCGCACTAAGCCAGGACAAAATCAATAGGTCAGGTCTACCGCAAGGGAGTGCGGGTCGGCAGCAGGGACCACATTGTGTACGCTGAACAACAGTACCTTTGATCCCGACAATGTCGTCTCTACAAGGCTGCGTAAATCACACTGTAGATGAGAAACGTAGAGGCCTTTCATGTAACCGACGTGATGCGCTGAGTCCATTACACATAACAGTGAGAGTGCGCTGGTTTTGACCCACACGGTGGTAAAGAGGCACTGAATCTAATGCACATGCGTGAGCGAAAGTTGTCAAGCACCTCAGAACCTCACTTTCAATTATCCAGGACTGGGATGGCTCCACTTGGCAGGGCTGACTCACGGCATGTAGAGTCCAGGCACACATGCAGGTGGTACAAGTCTTTGATGTATCTGAGATTTGGGAACAGGAGGAAAACCAGCAAGCCCTTGGAGTCACTCTGGGTTCAAGTGATGTGGATCCAGTTCATCCCATCCAGTCAGGCAAACAATAGGCAGCAGGGTGGCTCAGCTCAGCAAAAGTACAGCAAGGCAGAGTTCAGCAAAGCAGTGGTCTGGCAGCGTAGCAGACCTTTAAGCAGCATGACAGCTCTTCTACCAGGTGGAGTTGTCACAGGTTCAGAAGTGTCTGATTTGATGGGATCAGGGACCCAGTACTTATACCCAAATGTGCCTTTGAAGGAGGGAGACTTCAAAGAGTGACTTAGGAGTGCACCAGTATCCATTTCAGCCAATCTATCTGTGTGCAGAGCTGTAAGAGCAAGCAAATGCCCACTTTCTAAAATTACCATTTTGAAAATAGTAATGTTAAATCTAACTTTACCAGTAAAGAGGATTTAACATTACCATCTTTTAGTTACACAACACCCTGCCCTTAGGGCTAATCTTAGGGGAGACTTATGTGTGATAAAAGGGTAGTTTAAGGCTTGGCAAAGGATTGTAAATTCCAAGTCGAAGTGATAGTAAAGTCATAGTAAACTGCACACAGGCCCTACTGTGGCAGGCCTGAGATATGGTGAGAGGGCTACTGAGGTGGATGGCACAAGCAGTGCTGTAGGCCCACAAGTAGCATTTAATTTACAAGCCCCAGACGCATGTAGTGCCCTTTACTAGGTAAATTAAATATTCCAATTGGGAATGAGCCAATGTTGCCGAGCACATGCACTTTAGCACTGGATAACAGTTATAAAGTCCTAAAGCCAGCAAAAATAGAGGGAGGCAGCCAAAAAGAGTTAGGGGACAACCACCCTATGGGTGTTAGGTCTAACAAGAGGGTATTGAAAACCAGAAACTGGGAAAGAGCCAAGTCATTGGATGCTTTCTGTATGCAAGATGGTTAGCTAAGGATCTTAGACGTCTAGACAGCCAGTGGTCAGCAATGAATTAGGATCTACGAACAAGGCAGTCCCCTGTTTCATTGGCTTAAAGACAGATTAAAAGGAATAGATTGCACCTCTTTACTTCTGTTGTTCAGCTAGGATCTAATCTGTGCTAATGCATGACATTTAATACCTGCCTATTATACCCTCCGTATCAGAAATTGTATGTAAGATGCAAACTGGTCTAACAAAGTTAGAGACACTCTGCCACTCTCACCAAGCATCCAACTGAATTTTATCAATGATGACACAAGTGTGATTTCTTAATAAACATTGAAGCTTACCGATTCACATGTTGTTCAGTCGTTATAAAATGGAAAGGAAGAAGAGAGAGAGGCAGGTATTTTTTTGTCAGGAATGGGATGATCACTCCCTGCCACCACACTCAGGAAGTTTATGGTTTTCCCATACGTTTCTTCATCTGAAATGTAAACCTTGAGGCAAAAAAATCATTTTGAGAACTGGCCAGTTGTTCAGACTCATGCCAAAAATGATCTTGATTAAAGACGTTCTCTATGAAGAGCTAGGCCTTATCTAAGGCTCGGAAGGTGACAGAGAGTTTACCAAGCTCCTTGACAAAAGGATCTCAAAAAGAGAACCATCTGTGATAGGGCCTCTTTCGGCAGAATCAAGGCCTCCTAGATTTGAATTAACTTTGAGTATTATTGATCAACAGCACCTGCAGGCCATGGTGCAATTGGCAAAGCCCAACAGGCAAATTAAGAATTGTGCCCACTCCACATATCTAGGTTAATATTTAATAGGTAAATAGGCCTTCGTTTTTGGCCTTCACTACAAAATTTAGGATCGTTATGGGGGGAGATAGATCCATCAATTTATCCAGACAGCCTCTCCATACTCTCTATCCTCTTCTTGAGGTCTCTCAAAATCTTCCCCATAAAAGTTGACATCCTTTGTTCGATCTCCACTGTTGCTGTTATTTTGCTAGGTAGCCACGGTCTTGAATACTCAGCTGTCAGCTTATTTCTTACATTCCTACCTAGGGCCTTCTGAATTTGACAATGCAGATAGGCAATAACGTTTGAAGAAGTTGAGTAGTTGGAGGGCCTGGGATGAACCATGTCCTCTAGTTTAAACAATGACAGCCTTTTGGAAGTCCTCTGAACATTGCAGCTCCCCATCTGGCAACTCCTCCCCCGCACTTTTAAGCTAGCTTTTCAGAACCCTGACACCACTACTTTATAGGCTGTCTCAATGAAGTGGGCATCATGAAAGGTTCCCTAATCGCTGGTAAAAGAGGTGCATAAAGCAGACGGTGTCTTCTCATATAGCAATTAGTGTGTACTTTTAATTAGTAGGAAGAGTGCTATGAAAGTACTCCTCTGAAATATATTTGAACTGTAGGACTACATGTACAAGAAGTCTCAGTGTTTCCTAGAATAGTGGCTAGAATGTCGGCCATCTTGGATTTAAAAAAAAATCCAGTATTTGTAAAGCGCGAACTACTCGCCCCTATGGGTCTCAAGGCACTCTGGGCTGTCGTGGAAATTAAGTGAGCTATTGCCCAGAGTCACATGGTGCTGAGCTGATCTGCCGCCTGACCCGGAGATCAAACCTTGACCCCTGTGCTCTGAAGTCAGCTACCCTGGCCGCTGCACCACACCTCTCCACAATTGCTCTCTAACATAAAAGAGAGCCACACCCAGATGCTCCTATCCTGCAGAGCTTGGCATAAGAGAAAATGCAGCTAGGAGAACACATGTACTGACTCACACATTCATTTATAGAGAGGCTTATTTGAGTAAATAACACTTGGGTTTTTATGAACAATGCTTTACAATTGATTTGCAATTTGGGAAGTGTGCATTAACACATTCCTAAAATTGCGCTGGAAGGAAAACCACTTCATAATTTATTTTCTCTGCTGTCTGTGACATTTAGCCCTTCTTGAGTAATTTACTTTTTGTATATTGAAGTGCAAGAAATGTTAGGGAACGTCAGAGACAATTACTTATACTTAAATTGTATAATGCTTTTATTGAAAAGGGTTTTCTTTCCAAGTAAGTTGCTGAGAAGAGTTAATTAGGCTGAAATACTTTTGAAGCCACCCAATTGACTTAAAGTTCACCAAAGAGCAGTAACTGCTTTCAATTTGAGGTGAAGATCATGTTTTGCAAGAAGAACTAAGGGGGATATTAGCAAGGGCCTTATCGCCGCTTTAGCAGCACTTTTTGCCGCTCAAGCTGCGATATTTTTATCGCCCTATCAGCAAGCTGTCGCTAACAGCTGTTAGTGACAGTTTTCTGACAATAGCGCCCGTTTTTTGCCGCTTTGCATGTCAGCAAAATGTATCGCTAATGACATGCATAGTAGGCGTTCCTCACTAAAATGTAATGAATAATGTCGCTAACACACCATTGCTCTAATCCGCGAAGCGATGAATAAAGGTGTGCTAAGCACCGTTCATCGCAACTATTTAACGCCTGAAAAATTGTTTACTTAACCACCTTTAACATGGGAGGTGGATTGTTATGTTAAGTCCACGCTTGCCTATTAGCAAGCTTTTCAGTATCGCACTCGCATTATCGCAGGATTTCTCACGCTAATCCCCGTTATCGCTGGATTTCACATCGCATTTTAGCAAAGCGTTGATAACATGCCGCTAAGAGTGCGATGTGATCCAGCGATAGACGGCGATAAAACAAAATGCGCTAAGCGCGTTTTGCGATGTTTATCGCATTTGCTTGCTAATATGGCCCTAAATTTGCTAGAGAAACATTTAAAGAGATACTTGTAAGAATGTTGGCACTCGGGGGAAGTAGAGTTGCAAACTAGCCTTCACCCTGGGTGCTTCATGCAGCAACAGGACAGGATTAGGATAGGTGGATTGGGGGGGAAGGGGAAGGTTAGAGTTATGGCCTTGTAAGAGTCAGGAAGGGCGTGTCCGGCCTCTTCCTGACTCTGAGCATAGCCGGGAGGGTAGGGGAGTACATAGAGAACGTTTTATGAAGAGAAACAAAACTTTTTAGTCCGCGCCTCACCTTGGTGCCTAGCACGGAAGAGGTGCGAGTGGCGCTGCACACCTTAGATGCAGCCAGCAGAGCGGATTTGCCCAGTCTTGGTGTTCTCAATCAGGCCTGAGTGGGAGGAACTACTCGGGTATGGTTTCCACGGCCGTTGCGACATCTGTCTCTCTGAAGGGAGATGGGAGGGGAATGAAGGCTGCCCAGCAATGTGGAAAAACATGCAGCATTCCAGCGGAAGTTCAAGCGGGTTTGCGAGAAATTGCGGCCTCCTGGCCGGTGCAGCTGAAGAGCACAGAGGGGGCAGGTAGGGCCCCTGGATTTGTCAGCAGGGATAGCCCAGGGGTTGCAGATCAAGGCATTGGCTGGGTCAAAAGGGCCAGCCACCAAAAACATAAGAATGGTTCCGGAGGCCGGACAAGCCCAGCACTCCAGGGAGGGGAAGGACAGATGAGTAGTGGGTCGTCTGTGTGCTATCATGGGCAGGCAGCTGTGGTGTACATGTCTGAAAGATGGCAGGGAGTGGACATAGAGGCAAAGATCAGGAAACAGCGCTGCCTGGTCCAAGGTGCTAATGAGCATTGGGAGTGCATGTGCAGGACACGGGAGGAGGAGGAGGTAGTCTCTGGCAGGTATGTGGCTGAGGGTGCCTCCCTGGACACTAAGGGGGTGGACATGGGGCCACTAGCACTGGGGGTGAGGCAGAACGTTGACTCTGGGTACCTGATGGGGGCCATGGGCTCAGGTAGGCAAGGAGCTGGTGCGGCCAGATGGCCCGATGGTGCTCAGGACCCGCTGGGGTATAGCCTGGTGGGGAAAGTGCTGACAAAGCTAGCAGAGGAGGCTGGCAGACAGGTGGAGATGCCAACAGGTCACACAATGCCCCCTGGACGTTGGTCTGAACAGATGAAAAGTTCCACAGCAGCCGCCCCGACACTGAGGGTTCGGGTATTGAAACCTAAACAGGACCATCGGTCTCAACCTGGCAAGGATGCAAGTGCTTAGAAGTGTGGTTGTGTGGTACATTGGAACAAGTGTGAGGAGGATGAGTTTGACGATGTGTTGGTGCTTGATTATGACGACGGCAGCGATGAATGGGAGGAAGGAGAGCAGTGCGTTGAGGACAATGTGAAGATGCCTGAAGTATGAGACAAGGGTAAACGGCATGCAACAGGTAGTGCAGATGGTGTTTTACAGAAGTCAGGTGCAGATAGAGGCAGCACCAAGGTTGGGTCATCAAAGCCAAGCAGCGGAGGGCACAAGGAGAAGAAGGACTTAGACCTGTTGCCAGCGGGTATGGGGGATTAGTGGTCAGATCGAGCCATCAGGGAACTAAAAAAGGGGGTTACAACCTGCAGGTCGCTGTGAGTAGGAGGACGGGGTCATTGACAAAGAGGCAGGGAAGGTTAAGAGCGCCTTGAATTGAAAACGGATACCAAAGTGGTCTGGCAGCGGTATGGCTGCTGAGGGAGAGGTGTCAGAAGGATAGCTCAGGGTAAATATTGGTGGCAGGAGGGGAAGAGGCCTCTGAGGAGGGCAAACATAAGAAGAGGCTGCCATACATCGGTTTGGTGATGCCCTTGCGTCCCACTTGTCAGAAAAAACTAAGAACAGTATTTAGAAACACAAATATGTTGATGTTTTCAAGCTCCTACACAGGGACATTCAGGCTAACTAGGGTACGAAGGAAGAAGAGTGGGAGCTGACTAGAAGACCCAGGGTACCAATCAATTTAGAAAATTGAACTTCAGCATTCCTGATATATGCAAGCATCTATTGTTGGAAGCACGTGACAAGGAAATAGCATTGTATAAGTATATGGACATCATTAGGATTGCCTAGATGCATTTTGGGGGATATGCATGGCTTAGCTATGATGAAGAGTTCTGAACCCTGATAAGCCATGGAGAGAGGTGGACTCTGAACTATGGATGCAGTGGATGTTTTCCACGCAGTCCACAGCCTTTACGCATAGCACAAGTTGCCTGCACAACACCCACTGGCTTTTTCAGCCCCATCCCACTCTAATGGGAGCAGGTTATGTGCCAGAAGCCAGCTGATGCCAATGTTGCGGCAAGCTGGAACTTTACCCAGAGTTTCTGCTCCTGTCACCCGTGCAAGTTCAAGCACATATGTTCCAAGTGTAGGGGTAGACCGCATATCACCCAGTGTTTCACATTTGCCAGCCCTGCAGGACAATGGAAGGTTTCTAGAGGGCGAGGTCAGCAAAGACTGCCTGGTCTGAAGGGCGACTACACCCATTAGGGTGGAAGCCCTGCTCCCGTAGCTGGCAGTGTATCCAAAAAGGGAGGATGCTCTGTGGCTGCAATGGGATTTTGGGGAAGGTTTCAGGATTGGATGCCACGGGCCTATAGGGCACAGGTGGGCACAGACAATGCGCAGTCTGCCAAGGATCTTCCTGGGGTAGTGGCAGTGAAGCTGGACAAGGAAGTGGCTGAAGGGAGAATAGTGGGATCTTATTTTGAGTGGCCCATCTGAGACTCAATTGCTTCTCCTTTTGGGGGTTGTTCCCAAAAAGACAGCAGAGGGATTTTATTTGATCCATAACCTGTCGTGGCCAAAGGGATCTTCAGTGAACAATTTCATTGCTGAAGAGGACACCAGGGTGCTGTATGCATCAGTGGATGACACTGTATCTCTCGTATGACAGTGTGGTCAAGGAGTTGAATTGGCTGAATGCGGCATTAAGTTAGCTTTTCTGTTGCTGCCGATACACCCCTCTGATTTTTTGCTACTGGGCATGCAGTTTGTGGGTGGGGGGGAGGATCTATGTGGACAGGGTTTTGCTGATGTGCTATGCATTTTTATGCGCCTTGTATGAAGCCTTTAACCCCTTCGCTGCTAGGCCTTTTTCCCCCTGTGCTAAGCCTTCTTTTGGCTATTTTGGGTAGTTCACGCTTAGGCCCCTGTAACGTTTTGACCACATAAGGTATCCACGCGAAATTTGCGTCCTTTTCTTCCAACATCATGGGGATTTTTTTTTTTTAAATGGGGAAAAAAGGGCTACAGATGAAAGCGTTTGTTTTTGTTCCCTGCATATGGTATCAAAAAAGGGGTTGTGGTGCTGAAATCACCATCGGACAAGCAGACTTTTGTCAGAAAAACTATGGGGCATATCATCAAGGCCATGCGTGAGGATAATTATCGCCGGCCATCTCCGAATTTTATCGCGGAGATAGCGTGCTATCAGCAATGCTTATCTCCAAAGCGATAAAATTCAGAGCGCAAGCTGCCAATTGTGTGATTATTGTTGGAAATACAGCGATAATCGCACAAGGTTTGGAAAAAGCTTGCTGATAGGGCAAGGCATACTTAGCCATGATAACCACCTTACATAGGATATCATGGCTAAGTCAATCTTGAAGCAGGCGTAATAAAGTAGCGATAACACAGGTTATCACCACTTTGCTTGTAGCTCTGCAGGTTAGCGTGCCCATTGATAATTGGAGAAATGCCGCTTAGCAACATTTCTCCAGTTATGTCAGGGCAGGAATGCCCACTTTGCATCTCATTAGAGATCCAAAGATGGGCGTTGGGGGGAAAGGGCGATAATGCAAGGATTCATGCGATAGCGTGACCTTGCTGATTAGGCGATACAATTATCGTCGCTTTCTGTCCGAAAACGGATGCTAAAGCGGCGATAATTTTATCTCCGGGGCTTAATGATATGCCCCAAAATTGTTTACACAGTTTTGGCATTTTTCTGGGACATAGCCTATTTTTGCTATTTTTTGTGCTTTCAGCCTCCTTCCAGTTAAGGTAGAAATGGGTATGAAAGCAATAATGGATCCTAGAAAGCTATACATTTTAGAAAAGTAGACAAAATTCTAAATTCAGCAAGGGGTCATTTGTGTATATCCTTTGTGGTTTCTTAATAGAAACTAACCATTGAATATAGGAAAAATCGAAAATTAGTTGAATAAAACAGCCGGTTGTGTCAACGTTTTCACCTGTAACTTCTTCTAATTATGACATCTGTTTGAAAGCAATATACCGTTGCATCTGCTGGACCTTTCTGGTTATGGGGATATATAGGACTTGGAGGTTCAACAAGAACCCGACGAACCCAGAGCCAATAACTCAGCAGAGTCTTGCAATGGTTTTTTATTATGTACCGGGAATACAGCAATTAATTTGGGAAAATATATACATGGAAAAATCGGTATGAGAGACACCTATGTATTTCTGAAATTGGAAGAACATTTTGGGGGATATTCACAAGGATCTATCGGTGAGATAATGGCACATTATCACAGCCAAAGTTGCGATAAACCTATTGCCCCAATCACAAGCTGGTGTTAACAGCCCACAGCACCAGTTTACCCACGATAGCAGCCACAAAAAACATTGCCACAAATGACCCCCGCAACTATCGCTAATGAGATGCAGAGTAGGCGTTTCCGTGTCAAAAGCCGCGACAACACCACTCCACAACATTCACAACGACCAGCCAGAACTGTGATAAGAACACAAAACAGGCTATAAGGCGCGTTAGCAGCAGGAAAATAACACCTGCTCTGACCTGGTGCAAAGTCAGACCACAGCCGGCACCACAAAAGGGAGTACAGCCCACAGCCACATCGGAAGGGCAACAGATGCACCCGGGCAACTGAACATGCAGCCCGGAGGGCCGAAAGGGCAACAGCACCTGCCACCACCACCCCAGGAACCCCCTCCCTGGCACCCCCCGACCAAAGATATGCCACATCAGCTACACCTAAACACGTACAAAATAATCCGCTTGATGTCGCACAATCACTACTGGTGTGTCGTCAAAAAATTGAGCATTCACTTTCGAAGCAACAAATGAAACTTGAATAACATGAACACTGAAATGAAATGAAGACACATGGCGGCTCCCCTTGGGACAATCCGTTAGTCACAGCCTGAAAGACAAAAATCATGATGAGAAGGTGTGTCCTGCGCACATCATAGGACAGAGAGTGAAGGAGAGAGAGAGGAAGAGAGGGAGAGAGAGAGAAAAGAAGAGAGGAGGAGAGAGAGCGAAGGAGAAGAAGAGAGGGGGAGAGAAAGAAGAAGAGAGGGGGAGAGAGAGAAGAAGAGAGGGGGAGAGAGAGAGAGAGAAGAAGAGAGGGGGAGAGAGAGAGATAACAAGAGAGAAGAAGAGAGGGGGAGAGAGAGTGAGAGAGAGAGAGAGAGAGAGTGAGAGAGAGAGTGCCACCCCTGTGCACCCAGGCTACACTGCTCACCTGCTGCCACCGGTGTGTCTCCAACCACTTGCCAGTTTGTATAGCAGTACACCAGGTCACACATCTGAGACAGACCCGTCATCTGAGTTCAGATACATGATTGGCACAGTACACACAATTGCACAAGACAACATCGCCTGCCTGCACATGCACACCCAGGCAGAGGCACCCCAGCCCTTCCCCCCGCCCATCGGAGCATGCCCACCCATGCACACCCAGGCCTCACTGCTCACCTTCCGCCACCGGCGTATAGACAGGAGGTCCCACCACGGGCCGCTGCAAGCCACAAGCCCAGGGCCCGTGGACATGGCACCCTCTACACCATGCAGCCCCGCCCTGCAGGCCACCAGGTTTCACGTTTGGTGCTGGGTCTTGATCACTCCATGGCATAGGACATACCAGTGCACCTGGCAACATCGCAGGCTGCACATCCGCTTAGTCCAATGGGTGCCACTAACTCTGGGATCCCGGAGGCGATGTCATGTGGCGGTAGGCCCGTGCTGCCCGTGGGCTCTGGCCTACACTCTGGTCCAGCAGGACACACAAAACCTGAGCTGTCCGGACTGCCGGGAAGGAGCATCATCACAGGCTGCACACCCGCTCAGCAGCTTAAGGTTCCACTGACTCAGTGCACCCAAAGTCACCATCCCGTGGCGGGGTGTCTGTGCTGGCCGCAATGCTCCGCGTGCCACTAACCCTGTGCACAACAACTCATGTGCCCTTTATGATTGAGAACCGTGGAGCATCTGTCATCCAGTCATCACCGGCAGAGGGGAGTGTGACGTCGTCGGCACCTTAGGTTAGCGGAGTCACATTGCCTGTGACGCCTGTGCCGGATGAGTGTGGTGTGCGTGCAAACCTGCCCTCAGGGAGTGGCTGTGACATGCAGACAACTAGACCAGTGACCTGCACACCACCAGCGAGTACGCCTGCGATGGGTAGCAATGAGGACCCCCCCCTTGGAGCGTAAGCGGAGTGGAGTGGCCTGCCGTACGCCGGACCAGCGCAGGGCCTGCAAATATGTCTCGTGGGCTCTGGGCGTGGTTCAGTCCATGTCTCGACATGGAAGTGACTGATGCGTGTGTCCCTGTTATAGTGTTCACGGGACCCGGTACACAATAAGCAATGAAGCACTCTCTGACTGGCATCCCACAGGATGAGCATCATTGACGCAAGGGAAATCACTATCCCTACATTCATCCACACATTCATACATGAATGATGAAGAACATGACACAGCAGTGCGTCACTGGATGTTAATTGCACATCCAGTGCAGTTCTGCAGCTAGAGCGGTACAATGCAATGCCGAGCACACTATACAATATGGGCCAGTGGAGGGCCAGCCAGAGACCATCCGGGGATGACAAGTACTGCGGAAGAGGAAGGGTACAGTCCGCAATCTGGTCGCCGTGTCATTGGTCATCAAACAGGATATGGCAGTCCATGTCGCTGTCCAAGGTGAGTGCATCAGGGGTATCAGGGGCCAGTGGAAGGTCATGAGGCCATGTGGGGCACCAAGCAGAAACAGGCCAGGTTGCAGAAATTAATGCTAGTGCCTCCTGATCACAAACCCATCCACGTCCTCGTCCCCGGATGTGCGCTCTGCCCCACCTGTGGGTGTTGCAGTACCGGCTGAGGCACTGTGTGCCACTGACACATCAGGTGCCGGAGTGGATACGTCTGCCGCACTGTGAAGCAATGGCACACCAGGGTGCGGAAATGTGGATGGTGTTGGGGCAGCAGCATTCATCTGCGCCACGCCTTGTGGCAGCAATGCCATGATGATGATCTACAGGGCATGGTAGATCCCAGCTACATTTTGCCTATGTTCAGTGGTGGCTGCTATCCTTTCCGTCTCCATCCGCACCACGTCCTCCATGAGCCTTCTCATGTGTGCCAGCTCACGGCTGGTATCGCTGGTATCACTGGTGCCCCTCTGAGCGGACAGGTGTTTTTCTCTCCGCATCAGGACTCCAGCGATGTCAGTCAGGGCTCGTTGGAGACCATGGAGCAGGCCTAGACCCCCATGGATGCCATCCAGTTTTGTGGCCATGAGGTCAAACCCCACCCGAACCTGCTCAGCCGTCTCCCTTTGGGCCTCCAGCACACAGCGCTGGAAGGCGGTGTGTTGTTCCTGGGGGTCTTGGGAGACTGCTGGGGCCATGGGTGCCTCCTGCTGGGTGGTTTGGGTGGTAGGTGGTGTCTCCTCGATGCAGCTGGTCAGCCCAGATCCTGGAGGTGAGTCGTGGATGATGCAAATGATGTCTAGGAGGGCTTGTGCGTCAATGCTGGGGTTGTCCTCCTCGTCATCAGTGAAGAGTGGCTGGGACTGCTCTGCAGGGGGTGTTGACGGTGGCCATGCAATGTGAAGGGGAGATGGTGTATTGCAATGTGTCCACATGTATGTAGCCGCATGGTACATGTTGACATTCAGACAGCATGGCATTGTCCATTGTGACAGTCTAAAGATCTGGGCGATGACCCAGAGTCATTGAGGGTGTGCACTGTGCTCTGCTTGATTGTGCATGTGTGCCATCGTGGCCATATCCACCCATCCCCCCAGTACCTGGTGGTCACTCACCCTGTTGCCGTTGTGTTGTGTCCTATCGAGCAGTGTCCGGTCCCCTGACTCCGGCCACAGTATCCACTCTGATGACTGTCGATACCAGCTCCTCCATGTCATCCGGCACAAGCTCTGCCACTGGGCCTCAACCTCTAGTCTACATTGCTGCCTTCTGGTTGGCTGCGAGTTTCTCCTTGGTCTTTCTCTTGATGTAATTCCATCGCCTCTTGACCTCGTCCATTGTCCTCTTGTGCTCTCCGACGGCATTCACCATGTCCACGAAGTCCCTCCATATTCCAGTTTTGGTGCCCAATGACACGTTGGAGGTGACAAACAGTTGTTGATGGTGTTCCATCACCTCCGTGACTATGATCCTGTTCGCCTGCGGACTGAACTTCAGCTTCCTCTTCTTCGTGTCCTTGCCTTTCCCTGTCCCCGAGGTCCCGGGCTGGTCATTCGTGATGCTTGTGGGGTTGTGCTCGTCCTCTGCGCCTGCTCCGGCTGCCTCCATGATGCTTGGTTGTTGGTCAGTTTGTGTTTGGGTGTTTTTTCTACTTTTATGGTGATTTTTCCTGCCTGCAAGGTGTGTGTTGCAGGCCTGGCGCTGCTTATCGCTGATTTCCTCATCGCGCTTTGGCCCATCGCAGGCTATTTTTGTGTTGTGGTTTGTGTTTTTATCTCCATCGAGGTGGTTGTATCGCAGACATTGTTTGCGGTTTAGGCAGACTATCGCATGGTACCGCCTTGTTGTGAATTCCACATTGCCACGGGGTTATTTTCCCGCGATGGGCTGAGATGTTTGAGTTGCTACTCTTGCGGTAGTTATCACACGTTCTTGTGAATATACCCCATAGAGTTTAGAAGCAGTAGATATTTGCACATTTCCGAAATTTTAAGGACCCATACTAGCAAGAAAATTATAGGTCATTTTTCAAAAATTACTTCTTTTTTACACATTGTCTTTCATTTGATAAGCAGAAATGCATCAAAAGTCAATAGGTAATAAAAGTTGCTCTACAATTCTGTGTTACTCTAAGTCTCCCGATAAAAATGGTACCTCACTTGTGTGGGTAGGCCTAGTGCCCGTGACAGGAAATGGCTCATAACGCAACATGGACACACTTTATTTTTACATTGAAACTGACCTTTTTTTTGCAAAGTGCCTAGCTGTAGATTTTGATCCCTAGCTCTGCCAGCACCTAGGGAAACCTAGCAAACCTATACATTTTTGAAAACTAAGCTCCCAGGGGAATCCAGGATGGGGTGACTTGACTGGCTCCCACTAGGTTCTATTACCCAGAATCCCTTGCAAACTTAAACATTTGTAATAAAAAAACACATTTTCCTCACATTTCGGTGGTGGAAAGTTCTGAAAACTGCGTGGATCCACAACATTTCACCCACCCTGCCTTCCTCAAAGTCTTCTGAGAAACATGGTACCTCACGTGTGTGGTTAGGACTAGTGCCCGTGACAGGAAACGGCCCAAAATGCAACGTTGACACACCACATTTTCACAGTGAAAACTGACCCTTTTTTTGCAAAGTGCCTAGCTGTAGATTTTGAACCCTAGCTCTGCCGGCACCTAGGGAAACCTAGCAAACCTATACATTTTTAAAAACTAGACACCCAGGGGAATCCAGGATAGGGTGACTTTACTGGCTCTCACCAGGTTATGTTACCCAGAATCCCTTGCAAACCTAAAACTTTGTCCAAAAAAACCAAAATTTTCCTCACATTTCTGTGGTGGAAAGTTCTGGAATTTGCGAGGATACACAAAATTCCACTCACCCCGCGTTTCACAAAGTCTTTTGAGAAAAATGGTACCTCACTTGTGTGGGTAAACCTAGTGCCCGCGATAGGAAACGGCGCAAAACGCAACGTGGACACACCACATTTTCAGAGTGAAAACTGACCCTTTTTTGCAAAGTGCCTAGCTGTAGATTTTGCACCCTAACTCTGCCAGCACATAGGGAAACCTAGCAAACCTATAAGTTTTTTAAAACTAGACATCCAGGGGAATCCAGGATGGGGTGACTTGTCTGGCTCTCACCAGGTTCTGTTATCCAGAATCCCTTACAAACCTAAAAGATTTGGAAAAAAAATAAATTTTCCACACATTCCTGTGGTAGAAACTTCTGGAATCTGCATGGATCCACAAAATTCCACCCACACCGCATTTCCCAAATTCTTCCGAGAAAAATGGTACCTCACTTGTGTGGGTAGGACAAGTACCGGCGACAGGGAACGGAACAAAACGCAACGCGGACACACCACATTTTCCCAGTGGAGACTGACCCTTTTTTGTAAAGTGCCTAGCTGTAGGTTTCGGACCCTAGCTCTGCCGGCACCTAGGGAAACTTAGCAAACCTATACATTTTTGAAAATTAGACACCCAGGGGAATCCAGGATGGGGTGACTTATCTGGCTTTCACCAGGTTCTGTTACCCAGAATCCCTTGCAAACCTCAAAATTTGAAAAACAAAACACATTTAACTCGCATTTCTGTAGTGGAAAGTTCTGGAATGTGCACGCATCCACAAAATTGCACCCATCCTGCATTCCACAAAGTCTTCCGAGAAAAATTCCCGCGACAGGTAAGGGCCCAAAACTTATTGAGGCTGCATCAAAATAACCTATCACAAAACAACCTGGTTGTGCATGGGGGTCCCATGAGTTTTTGGCCCCAGATTCGGCACCCATCTATGGAATCCTACTAAACCCACACATTTCTGAAAACCAGACACCCGGGGGAGTTCAGCAAGGTATGGCTTGCATGGGTCCCCCAATATTTCCCTACCCAGAATCCCCTGCAAACCTCACATTCAGCTGAAAAATCACTTTTTTCTCAAATTTCTGTGTGGGAAAGTTCTGGAATGTGCGTGTATCCACAAATTTCATTCAACACAGCATTTCCCCAGGTCTCCCGATAAAAATGGTACCTCACTTGTGTGGGTGGGTCAAGTACCCTCAACAGGCAAGGGCCCAAAATGTATTGAGGCGACATCAAAATGACCTATCACAAAACAACCTAGTTTTGCAAAGGGGGTCACCTGGATTTTTGGCCCTGGGCTCGGCAGCCATGTAGGGAAACCTACCAAAGCCACACATTTCTGAAAACTAGACACCCGGGGGAGTCCAGCAAGGTATGGCTTGCGTGGGTTCCCCAACATTTCCTTACCCAGAATCCCCTGCAAACCTCAAATTTTGTTGAAAATAATCAATTCTTTTCACATTCCTGTTTGGGGAAGTTGTAGGATCAACGGGCTGACACAAATTTCCTATCACCCAGCCTTCCCTCAGGTCTCCCGATAAAAATGGTTCCTCACTTGTGTGGGTAGGTATAATGGCTGCACCAGGAAATGGCCCAAATCGTACTGTGGAGACTTAAAAATTACCTATCCCAAAACAACATGGTTTTGCAAGGGGGGCACCTAGTTTTTTGGCCCCGGGCTTGTCGCCATCTAGGGAAGCCTACCAAACCCACACATTTCTGAAAACTAGATACCCTGGGGAGTCCAATGAGATATGGCGTGAGTGGATCCCCCAACGTTTCCCTACCCAGAATCCCCAGCAAACCTCAAATTGAGCTGAACAAAACATATTTTCCACATATTTTTGTGTGGAATCACCATGCCGGCACAAATGTCCTAACCCACAGCGTTCTCCTAAGGGTCCCAAGTAAAATGATCTCCTCAATACGTTTTGGGCTCTTGCCAGTCGCTGGTACTTGACCCACCCACGAGAGTGAGGTATCATTTTTATCGGGAGACCTGGGGTAATGCTGGGTGGTAGGAAATTTGTGGATCCACGTAGATACCAGAACTTGCCTACACAGAAATTAGAGAAAAAGTGGGTTTTTTCAGCAAAATTTGAGGTTTGCAGGGCATTCTGGGTAGGAAAACGTTGGGGAATCCACGCAAGCCATACCTCGCTGGACTCCCCCGGTTGTCTTGTTTTCAGACGTGTGTAGGTTTGGTAGATTTCCAAGATGGCAGCCGAGCCCGGGGACAAACTCTTATGGGCTGCCCCTTGCAAAACCAGGTTGTTTTGTGATAGGTCATTTTGATGTCTCCTCAATATATTTGGGCCCTTGCCAGTTGAGGGTACTTGACCCACGCACAAGAGCGATGTATCATTTTTTTCAAGAGACCTGGGGGAACGCTGGGTGGTAGGAAATTTGTGGATCCACGTAGATTCTAGAACTTTTCTTCACAAAAATTTGAGAAAAAAGTGATTTTTTCATCAAAATTTGAGGTTTGCAGGGGATTCTGGGTAGGAAATCTATGGGGGACCCACGCAAGCCATACCTACATGGACTCCCCTTGGTCTCTAGTTTTTAGAAATGTGTGGGTTTATCTAGATGGCTGCCGACCCCGGAACCAAAAACTCAGATGCCCCCTATGTATCCGAAAATGACCTGGTTTTGCAAGGGGCGTCACATGAGTTTTTGGTATTTGTTTTTTTGGGGAGTAAAGTGGGGGCATTTGCATGCCCATTCTGGTCGGCCCCCACCCCGGGCCTATAAAAAAATGAATTCCTGGCATCTAGGGTGCTTTCTGTCCACCGGGGGGGGGGGGCAGATAGGAGGCTACTGCACCCATCTGGCCCATGGGAGGCAGAAAGACTGGAATTTTGTGGGGGGGGAGTATTGGCATGCCCATCTTGGGCAACCCCCACCCCTAAATTCATTGAGGGAAAACCTGGTGTCTAGTGGGCTTTCTGCCCCCAGGGGGGGCATATTGGGGGCTACTGTCCCGATCTGCCCCCTGGGGGGGCAGAAAGACTATACCTTTGCGGCAGGGGGTGGGGGCAGGCATTGGCATAGCCATATTGGGCAGCCCCCACCCCTAATTATAATTTAAAAGAAAATCCCTGGTATCAAGTAGGCTTTCTGCCCCCCCGTGGGGCAGAAAGCCTGTACCTTTGCGGCGGGGGGTGGGGGCATTGGCATGCCCATATTGGGCAGCCCTCACCCCTAATAATAATGTATAAATAAATCCCTGGCATTTAGTGGTCTTTCTGCCCCCCGGGGCAGATTGGGGGCTACTGTCCCCCAGGGGAGGGCAGAAAGACTAAATATGCCCAAATTCTTATGGGGGGAGCAAAGGCCCTTGCTCCAGGGGCTGCTCCCCCCTCCCTGGTGCCTAGTGGGTTGATCCCTGCATGGGGATCGCCCTCCTGGGGCGATCCCCAACCAGGGATCCACTAGGGGGTGCCATTGGAAAGGGGAGATTCTCCTCTTTCCAACGATACCTCTCCTGACTTTCTATGTGCTAAGGGGGCTGAGATAGCCCCCTGAGCATTTAGAAAGGGAAACTAAAATGAGCCTCTAGGCTCATTTCAGTTTCGGTTTCACTGAAATGACGTCAGCGCGACGTGCGCGTTGATCGTTATTTCAGGGAAACCAGGGTGGGGGGGCCTTTGGAGCTGGGGATGCTCTTCCCCAGCTCCCGAGGCTCTTGGGGGGTAAAGGGAATCCCTCTGGTGCCTGCACCAGAGGGATTCCCTGGATCATGGCGTCGGACGCGCGGGAGCCATCCGACGCACAGGACCACTTATGCGTCGGACGGCTCCCGTGTGTCCGACGCACCGAAGGGGGTAATACTTTCTTGCAATGGGTTTTCACTAAATCTAGTGGTCATTGGAGGGTGTCTCACTTCTTGGACGATTTTCTGTTCGTAGGTGTGAAGGACTCGGGAGAATGCCTCAGGGCTGTGCAGCATTTTCAAACCATTGCAGGCTGTTTTGGAGTGCCTTTGCCTCCGGAGAAGACAGATGGTCCGATTGAGGTGATGACTTTCCTGGGTATTGAGATGGATAACGGTGCATTTGGTGACGCAGTTGCCGCAAACAAAGGTATTTGAGATACAGAGTTCCCTACTTGAATGGAAAATTGAGTTGAGGTGTGTCCAAAAGTTGCTTGGTTTTTTAATTTTCATATGCTGAGTTGTGCAGGTGGGCTGGGCTTTTGCAGGCTTCTGTGCATGGCTACTTCCAGTGCGGCTTTGACCTATCACTGGATTCAGATCTCTTTGGCGATCAGAGCAGATTTGGGTATCTGGCATACATTTTTGAATGATTTCAATGGAGTATACATGTTTTTTGTGGTTAGGAACACACTGGCACATGCATCAACAATGCCATTTGCGATTCCTTAATAGCGAAAAATAAGGATTCGCTAATAAGGAATAGCAAAAGGCTATGCATGTAGAAATCGCTTACAAAATAGCAATTTCTAAACATTCCTTAATTGCTACTCGCAAATTGTGAGTCGCAATTAAGGAATACCTTCCCATTGATTCCTATGGGCCTAGAGGCCCATAGGAATGAATGGGAAGACTTTCTCAATTTGCTAATCTCAATTAGAGAATCGCAAATTGCTCATGCTATTTCAAGGGTGCCAGGGCGTCAAAAAGACACCCTGTTGCACTCCTGAAATCTGCATATGAATACATCTTGCACACACACATGCCCCAAGGGCATGTGTGTGTGTAAAATGGAACTTTGAAAAATGCACTTTGGTGCATTTTTCAAAGATTCTGCAAATTACCATGAAGTTCAACTTCATGGTAATTTGCTCCCCCTATTAGCGAAATCGCTAATTTTTAAACTTTCATGCATTGCATTTAAGGAATCTCAATTTGGGATTCCTTAAATGCAATAGCAATTTAAGGAATCGCAATTTAGAGATTCCTTAAATTGCGATTTTTGCTTTTGGGATGATGCATCCCAAATGCAAAAATCCCAGTCGCAAAGGGGCAGATTCTGAGAAACTGCCCGTTTGCGACTGGCTTTTGCTTTGATGCATGTGGGCCACAGTTTAGCAAGTGCAATTATTTTCAGATGCCGCAGGTGCTCAATGTTTTGGTCTGCGTTGGGATGGGAGGTGGTGTGCGGAACACTGGCCAGCTTATTGGCTGAGACAGGGTCGTAGCATAGCTTTTTTTAGAATTTTTCCTGCTGTTGGTGGCGTTGGCAGTGTACGGAAATGAACTGGAAGACATGACAGTGTTTTTAAATGTCAACAACATGACAGTGGTGGAATTGGTCAACAGAGGGCTTGAGACTTGGGGCCTCCTTTAGGAGGTATTGCGGTAAGGCAGCACCACAGGCATTCCTGCTGCACTGCCCCACAGCAAAAGAAAAGGGCAGGATGCACCTTATCTATCAGATACAGTGCATTACCATCCTTTTACCCTGCTCCAGCGCACAATGAGATGCCGTGCACCAGTGCAGACAGCTTTGCACCATGGTGCAAGAGTGCCTGCGTTGCGGGATGGTTATTTTTGTGCTGGAGGGAAACCTTCCTGCACAAAAACAATCACAAAGTATTTTGTTCTCTTTCTACATAGAAAAAGGAAAAACGAGGTGAAATAGAGATATTTCTCCTCGTTGTGCCTCCCTTACGTCTCCCCTGGAGAGTTTTTGGTGCTGCCTCAGATTTATGATTTCCTGTGAAATCTGGGGCAGTGTCAAAAACCCATGGATGTTGCTGGGAACACCCCCGCAACACCCATTGCACGTCTCTTTAAAGCAGAAAACTCCGTAAAATGGAACAATATTTACGAGCCAGCATTAAGCCAAAATCGGTGGCCTCGTAAATATGGCGCAGGCTCCTGCACCACAGAACATCACAAAAAGTGATGTTCCAGCAGTGCAAGAGGCCTCATAAATGAGACCCTTAAAGGTATTGCAAGGGTTCATGCTGAACTGTTAGCATTTGAACATTGTTTTCAGGGCAAAGCATGTACCCGGTGCATAGAATAACATTGCGGATTTATGATCTCATTCCCAATGGCACCGTTTTCTCAGATTGGTGCCAGGAGCGGAGAAAGTCAAGACGCTATTGCCGGCAGACATTTGGGCATAGGGCAAATTAAAGTAGTGGGTCTGGTCGAGGGATCATTGACAGAATCTACCAGGAGGAGCTACTAGCTGGCTTGGAGCAAGTTTGGTTCATTTGAGGGCTGTTCGCTACAAGACAGGGCATTGGATCAGCAGTCAGCAGAGGGGAGAGTGCTACATTTTGTTTTGTTTGTATTGTTGAAGGTTTATTACCCACAACTATTGGGGGCAAGTTGGCGGGTCTCTCATTCTATGGCAAGCTGTACTGGGGTGGGACCCTGCCAGGGAATATATTCTGGGCTGAGTTCTGAAGGGATAGGGTAAAGAGTGGGGTGAGAGAATTGGCAGTGTTTGAGTTGGTATGAGAGCTATTGGCAGTGTTACTTGCATGTCGTTACGATAGTTTTGAGGTGTCTGTTTTTTCTTTTTGTATGATTTCGATGTCCTCTGGGGCTTTTAGTGTTTTGGAACTGTTGGGATCTTAAGAGAGTTAGAGAGTTAGAGAGTTAGAGGTGCTGCATGAAAAAATGCTTTTGGACCCAGGACGATCAGGCATTTGGGGGGGGGCTTTCAACGACATATCAGAAGGGTGGAGGGAAATGGATAGGACTGTGTGAAGGGCGGGTAGAGGTGTGCCCTGGAGAGACCCATGTAGTCCTGTGCAAGCTGGATTCCAAAGTCCTTTGTCCACCATGAAGGGCATCAGGTGGCCTCACCTTCTAGCTATCAATCATGTTACTGCTGTCACAGTCCAGGTGCAGGGTTTTACTCCCTTGTGTGTCTGGAAAGTTCTAGATGCCAGCCACAAATGTAGGATGCCACATCATCCCTCCACTGCTGTCCTAATCTGCCTGCACGGCATTCTGGGGCCATGCAGTAAGTTGTCTATGTTCGGAGCTGTTCTTGAGCTACATCTCCACCCCTAGCTGACATCTATGACAGACACTTTCTCACCCGAAATGTAAAGGGAAGCGCCTCCTGTGTTGCCTACAAATGTCTGGGCTTCCTCCTTTGTTCAGTGGGGCTGGCCTTCCAAACTAGATGCAGTGTGACAACTAATTACCAAATGCAGATTGCCCTCCCCCATCCTTCCTTCAAAGGAAGTGAGTCAAGCACTGCTTGACTCCCTTAGGTGCAAAATGTGAAATTCTCCGGCTCTGGTCGTTCTCCACCAAAACCAAAAGGTTCTACAGGACCTCGTCAAAGGCCTATCTGACTTCTCTGAATGCAGCCTGTTGCCTTGCCCAAATCCACACGATATTGACCTCCAAAAAAAGACCATGTCCCAAGGTAAACTCACACTGGGTCCAACCTGCTTAGTGTATCCACCCCAGCGCTGGTAGTCTGAAATGGTGCCTAGGCCCCAGTCTACTGTGACTACTGACTACCATTGGTGCTATTTTCTTTTAAAGGTTTAAAAAATCTCAGGTCTCCCTTACTAGAATTTTGTCATTCTGTGGTCACATTTACTCTACTTTTCTAATTTGGTTTGAGATTTTTTATTGAGCAGTGCTTTGACTTTATTACTGTTTTGGCACAGCATAAATACTTTCCACTTTGTTCTAGTTTAAGGCTCTCTGCTCTTTGCCATCAATCAGATGGCTTGTAAAGCGCGACTACTCACCTGTGAGGGTCTCATGGCACTGGGGGCAGGGATTGGCTGCAGATCAGTTGCAAGGCACTGTGGTTCAGTCGAAGAGCCCGGTCTTGAGGTCCTTTCTAAATGGGTCAATGATGATGATTGCCTCAGGGGGAGAGGCAGGGTGTTCCAGGTCTTGGCTGTGAGGTAGAAATAGGATCCTTCCCCGGCCGTGGGCTTGCGGATACGTGGGATGACAGCTAGAGCCAGTTGAGCTGAGCGTAGGTCTCTGGTGGGTGCATGGAATGAGAGACGGTGGTTGAGGTATGCAGGTCCCGTATCATGCACAGCTTGGTAGATGTGTTTGAGGAACTTGAAGGTGATCCTGTTGTTGAATTGGAGCCAGTGGAGGTCTCTCAGGTTGCTGGTGATGTTAATGGCTGCAGCGTGGGATGTTGAGGATAACTCTGGTGGAGGCCTTTTTGATGCATTGCAGTTTCTTTAGGCGTTTTTGGGTGATGCCGGCATTGAGTGCATTGCCATAGTCAAGTCTGCTGTTGATGAGTGCGTTGGTGACCATCTTTCTGTACTCTGTGGGGATACCCTTGAAGACCTTTTAGAGCAGGTGTACCATGTGGAAGCAAGATGATAAGACAGTGTTGATCTAGCGGTTCATGGTGAGCGAGGAGTCCAAGATGATGCAGAGAATTTTTATGTGGTCTGTAGGTGTGGGCAGAGGTCCAAGATCCGCAGGCCACCAGGAGTCATCCCAAGCAGAGGGGTTGGAGGCCAAGATGAGGACTTTGATCTTCACTGAGTTTAGCTTGAGGCAGTTGACCTTCATCCAGGTGGCGACAGCCTTCATCCTGTTGTGGAGGTTTCTCTTGGCGACTGTGGGTTCATTGGTGAGGGAGAGGATCAACTGGGTGTCGTTGGCATAGGAGACGATGTTAAGTCCGTGCTTCCTGACAATGGATGCGAGCGGGCCATGTAGAATTTGTAGATGTTGAAGAGAGTGGGGCTCAGGGAGGAGCCCTGAGGAACTCCACAGCTGATTTCTGTGGGTTCAGACAGGAACAATGGTAGCCTGACTCTCTATGTTCAGTCAGTGCATACGGAATTGATACATTCTAGTGAATATTCACTGATGCTTGAATCATGGAGTCTTGTGCATAGGGTGTGGTGGGAGATGGTGTTGAAAGCTGCTAAAAGGACCAGGTGGATGAGGGCTGCAGTTTAGCCTTGGTTGAGGAGGGTGCAGACGCCATCTGTGGTGGCAAGTAGAGTGGTCTCCGTACAGTGATTGCTTAAGAAGCCAGATTGCGAGTAGATCAGGATGTGGTTCCCCTCTATGAACTCCGTAAGTTGGGCATTGATTGCCTTCTCGAAGACCTTGGCTGGAATGGGAAGCAGAGAGATAGGTCTGATGTCCTTGAGGACCTTTGGGTCGGCAGAGGGTTTCTTCAGCAAGGAGTTGATCTCTGCATGTTTCCAGTCCTCCGGGAATGTGGTGCAAATGATAGAGCAGTTGATGATGCGGCAGAGTTGGGGGCAACAGAGTTGCCGGTTCTGTTGAAGATGAGCAGTGGGCAGGGGTCTGAGTATGAGCCTGAGTAGATGCTCTACATGAACTTGAGGGTGTTGTCAGTGGTCAGGGGAGTCCAACTGACCAGGGTCTCCAGGGGCTGGTGTCGTTGGGTGCAATGATTGCGAGTGGGGTGAGAGGTTCCAGGGTATCAAGGTTTCCCATAGCTACTAGGGGTTAAACTCATGTTAGTTTACTGACTTAAATGGTTCACACTACTAAGAGTTGTGAGCATTCCTTGAGGTGGGCAGCAACCCACCCCAAATAATATCAAGTGTCTTACATTGTGTCAATGGGTTAAGCTGCTCGACTTTAGGCCTTCAGTGAAGGAAAGGATGGAGAAATGTTATTACCCCATGCAAGCCTTTGCAGCTCCTTAGTACGTGTAAATGGTGCCACATATATTATCACTGTAGCAGGGCTACTGGAAATAATTCTACAACTACTTAAGATGGTGAGCAGATGGTAGGGGCTCCCCTTCTACTGCTCATGCGACATGTTCACCATATGCACACAAATGTTGGCCTTGCTGTAGTAGAAGCCATGCTGCCTTGCTGAGTTAAGAATGCAGGCTAAACTTTCAACTCACACACGGTCATGATGTCCAAAGGGAAGCGTGCCCCTTCACCCTCAGCTGAGCCCCAGCAACACATATACTTCCTATCTACCACAGGGAATTCTCACATGTTTAGTATGATGCTCATCCCCACGCATCTCATGGGCACATGAAGAGCTCAGACTGTCTTTGTAAGTGGAAATTCAAATCTTACAGCACCGTCTCTGGTTTATTAGTTTTGATTTGCAATTGTGTTTGCTACATTAATGAAGAATATGATGTATTCAGTACCTACTCTTTACATGCAGATAGATGCTTTTGGAAACCCTCTTTTAGACATTGGCTTCTTTTTCTCCAGTACCTTAATTCATTATCTTAAGACATTGTCAATCACATCTAAGATCAACCACAGCAATATTTTAGTTTTACAGGTTTTCTTTTCTGTTTGGGTGTCTTCTTAAATCTATATTGGAATGTACGAGGGACTAATTTGCATATCAAAAACACATTCAGCCATATCACATGTAATTCGTTTCTCATATATGCATTGTTCATTTTTTTTTATTGCATTAGGCACTTTCTTAATATTTTTGCGTGGACTCAAGTTGGAATTCATACTTCAAGATAGCTTCCCTCTTGGTTTGCCTTAGTTTGGCCATTTACTTGACAATCTTCAAGTTCGGCCATCCCAATGCTAATCCTGATACTTACTGTCAACCAAAACCTATTGTTGTTCTTTATTTCTATTCATTTTACTTCACTTTGATTTCTTCTTTTTAAGACAGGGCCTTTTTCAACCTAGTTCTTATACATTTTTCCGGGGAAGTCACCTCTCAACCATCACTGAACTGCCAGTAGATCCAAACAAGGATGAATTTGGAGTGACATTGGAGTGTTCATATCTGTATGTTCTTGCAAGGAAGGACACCCCCAATAACCACTCTTTTTTTTCCTTTTATACAAAATACTTTCCTTCAGGCACAACAAAACATAATGTGAAGATGCAGCAACACTCCATCCAACAGACCAAGCATCAATCAATCAATTAATCAATCAATCAATCAATCAGTGTTCTTGTAGACTAATCACTCGTAAGGGTCTCTAGGTGCAGAGGGGGATGGGGTCTGCAGTTCAGTCAAAGAGCAAGGTCTTGAGGTCCTTACAGAATTGAGGCAGTGACTGTGACTGCCTGAGATCCAGAGGTAGGGAGTTCCAGGTCTTTGCAGTGAGTTAGGAGATCTTCCTCCAGCCGAGGTCTTGCGGATCCGAGGGCTAGTGGCCAGGGCCAGATAGGCAGTGCGGAGATGTCTGGTCTGTGTGTAGAAGAGAAGTGTGGTTGTGGTATTTGGGTGCGGTGTTCTGGAGAGCTTTGTAGGCGTGCGTGAGGAGCTTGAAGGTGATTATTTTTGATCGGAAGTCGGTGGAGGTCTCTCAGGGGACCAGAGATGTGGATTTGGTAGGGGATGTCTGAGATAAGTCTGGCGGAGGTATTCTGAATGCAATGCAGTTTCTTTTCGAGTTTTTGGGTCGTGCCGGTTTAGAGTGCATTGCCGTAGTTGAGCTTTCTGCTGACAAGCGCCTGGGTGACCATTCTCCTGGACTCGGTAGGGATCTGTTTGAAGATCTTTCATAGAAGGCAGGGCCTGTGGAATTAGGAGGAAGATACAGCGTTGATTTAGTGGTTCATAGAGAGCGAGGAGTTGATGATGATGCAGAGGTTGTGTGCTTGGTGAGGTTGTGGGGGGGTGCCGAGTGCTGCTGGCCAGCAGGAGTCATCCCAAGCGAAGGAGTGGAGCCAGGATGAGGACTTCGGTTAAGCCGGAGTTGAGTTTGATGCAGCTCTCCTTCCTGCAGGAGGCTACTGCCTCCATCCCGTTGTGGAAGTTGCTGTTAGTGGCTGTAGGTTCATTGTGAGAGAGAGAATCAGCTGTGTGTCATCAGTGTGGGAGACAATATTGAGTTTGTGATTTCTGACGATGGCTGCAAGCGGAGCCATGTAAATGTTGAAGAGGTTGGGGCCCAGAGAGAACCCCTGGGGGACTCTTCAGCTGATCTCTGTAGGTTCTGAGGAGAACGGTGGGAGTGTGACTTTTTGGGTTGAGCCGGTGTGGAAGGAGCAGATCCACTTGAGTGAGTTGCTGCAGATTCGGGCATCGTGGAGTCTTGTGCAGAGGGAGTGGTGGGAGAGAGGTCCAGGAAGGTGAGGGCAGAGGTTTTGCCTATGTCAAGCAGAGTGCAGATGTTGTCAGTTGAGGCGAGGAGTGCAATCAGGGTGATGTGATTGCTGCTGAAGCTAGATTGAGGTCCAGCGTGTGGTTTGTTTTGATGAATTCTGTGAGTCCGGCTTTGTTGGTCTTCTCAATGACCCTGGATGGGAAAGAAAATAGAGAGATTGGTCTGTAGTTCTTGAAGTCCATCAGGTCCGCAGGGGGTTTCTTCAGCAGAGGGTTGATCTCTGCGTGTTTCCACTCTTTAGGGATGGTGGAGCCGTTGATGGTGCAGCAGAGGTCGGGGCGATGGCGGAGCCTTCTCGGTTGAAAATGTGGTGGGAGCACGAGTCCGAGGGAGCCCCAGAGTGTGGTTTTGATGATCCAAAGGATCGCGTCAGTGGTGAGGGTGGTCTAGTTGAGCAGAGTCTGCTGGGATCCGGAACATTCGGTGCAGTGGTTGCGGTTGGGATGGGTGGGTTCTGGATTGCGAAACTGTCATAGAAATCTAAGACCTGCATTATAAAAAGTTGTTGAAGTTGGCACAGAGATCTTGAGAGGGGGGCTGTCTGTGGTGTCCGTGCAAGGTTTGGTAAATGTTTTGATCACTGTGCTTCTTTGCTGTTCTTTGCTTTTGTGTGCATTGATGCGTTCCTGTATGGCAGTTTTCTTGGTGGTTCTGATAAGGTGGTGGTATGCGGTGACGGCAGTCTTGAAGGCTGCATGGTTTGCCGAGGTCTTGCTGCTCTTCCATCTTCTTTCAAGCTGTCTGCAGGTGTGCCTGGACTCTTGAAGGGTGGGGGAGAACCAGCTGGCTTTCCTGGAAGCCCGCTTGCCGAAGGGTTTCCTAAGTGTACCCAGTGTGTGGGCGCAGTTGGAGAGCCATCGGTGGAGGTTGTGTGCTGAAGCATTGGCATTCGTAGTGGTCAGCGGTGGGGCTTTGCTGTGTAAGGTGGCGAGTCAGTAATCTGAGACCTTGTTCCAGCTCCTGCGCTTGTTGCAGTGGGTGCTGTGGTGTTCGATCGGGTTTGAAGAAGTAGAAGTGGATGAAGTGCTTGTTTGTCCAATATAGTTCAGAGGTGTGGCTGACAGAGATGTTGTTGCCTGCGGAGAAGATGGGGTCGAGTGTGTGTCCTGCTGAGCAGGTTGGGGAGAAGACCAGTTGATTCAGACCAATGGCGGTGAGGTTTTTTAGTAGACATGAGGTGCTATGGTCGTCGAGGTTTTTCTAGGTGGAAAATGAGGTTGCCAAGGAAGATGTAGTCTGTTGAGGTGAGAGCGTGGTGAGCGATGAGTAGCATGTCTCTTGAGGAAGTGGATGTTGAGTAGGATGCAGCTGAGGTGGTCGGGTAGGTTGTTGTGGGCCATGAGGTTTGTTGGTCTGGTGTGCGAAGGCAGGAGAAGGTGCTGTTGTGGCTGCTGAACGGGCCTTGGGTGTCCTTCGGTGAGGCGAAGTGGCAGTGGGTGGAACTTCTGGTATTGAGTGCATGGAGGGTGCTGGCGTTGTAGCAGTGAGGGCTGCGAGGACCAGGGTCTGTGGTGCTTGGCGCAGTCCAGGCACGACGGGCACGGTAGGGCTTGCCATTAGCAAGCCTTCGGCGCAGCCATGCAGAGGCCACAATTAGGTAGTGCTAGGGAGGTGGGAGGGAGAATCAGTGTTGGAAGGGGTGGGGCCCCAGGAAAGGAGCAGCGACAAGGTTGGGAAAAGGGGCACTGAGTATGGCGAAACTGAAAAAAGTGAAACCAGAGCAAAAATTGAAAAAGACAAAATAGTCTATAAGACAGAATAGAACAGAAAAGAAGAGACAGAAAAAGGCTATGAATAACAACAGAAACAGCAGAACAGAAACAAGAAAAAGGAGAAAGTAGGAGTGCAGAGACAGGCTCACCACTGGACCACCAGGGATGAGGGGCAGGCGGGAGACTGTGATTGGAGGAGGGCCTCAAACCCATTACCTGAAGAGGCTGTCTATAGACTATCAAGCATAACCTTGTGTTCAATACCCCACTGGATAGACAGGAGGGTTTCCTACTCCCCTCTGGATCCCCCTCATAATTGTCAACAGCTAAGAATGACCCTGTGTCCATTACCACAAATGGTAGTCAGGACAGTCCCCGTTGCTCTGAAGATCTCCCTATGTCCTGTAGTGCTCGAGAATAGGATAAGAAATACCCTTTACTGGGGAGTGTGTAAATGGTGTTTGTAGAGTTGCTCTCAGAAGGTTCTGTGGATTCCCGCATTTTAGGGTTTACAGGGGATGCCTTGGAAAGCAATGTCCAGTATGGTAGCGGTTGAGTTGGAGAGTTAGGAAATCTTCTGATTTTTGGTTTCAACAGGGAGAGTGTCTTGCTAGAAAAGGAGATAGCACCATTTTAGACACCATTAATCAAGCAGTGAACCTTTACACAAACAGCAGGAACTTTGCCATTAAGAACATTGTTTCTCTTCTTTTTAAGATGATCCCCGTAGAACTGGCTGGAAGCATGCTAAGTCGGCCTTTTCTAGTATGGAGGGGAGAAATAAGGAATCATGCTCATTTTTTTCTATATGAAGTCAAAGCCTCATACTCTAAATCGATGTTTTTGATGAATTTTATTATAAATTCAGAGATTTTGTGTTTGTAACCAACCAAATACGCTCTTGTTCAGAGAGATTGCGAATAAGACCATCTGGAAAGCTTTCTTCAGGCGCTCGTGGTGTTCACACATGAAAAGACACTACTTGTGATTCACAGACTGAACAGAACAGTGATCTGGAGATAAGATCGCATAGATTCACTAGAGCTATTGTCCATACAAACAGAGGTCTGAAGAAAGAGTGTGACACATTTCTAAGCAAGAAAACAGTGTGAAATTTAATATTAAGTGTTGTGTGCTCATGATGAGATTGAGAAGTCAACATGATAGCATAAATGGGACTGGGATCACTGTGTAATCTGGTGGTAATAAGTATTTTCTTTTCCAGGCGATTCAAATAAGAACAAACCTTTTACCCTGAAAGTCCAACATTTCCCATTCCAATCCAGGATTAATTTGGAGAGCACATTCTCAACCATGAATCAAGAGAATATCATGATACCACCAGGACAAATACTATATAAAAGATTGATAATTTGTTCTCACTTTTTCTCTGCCTTTCCTGACACTTGACTGGCTTATCGGTCTCAATGAGATCTCCTCCTTGCATCCATTAGTTTACCCCACCCTGTGATTTTATCATAGTTCGCTATCAGGAACTCATAGTGGCTGATGTCCTAATGTAGGGATAAGGAGTGTTTCTATATTTTTTTATTTTTTTATTTTGGAATATTCATTCCATAAAACTTACACACAGTAAAACACTGATTTAAATGTAATGTTACAAAATTATTAAGACAAATTGTGATAAGACCTAACATAGCAGAACTCTCTTTAAAAACAATAAAATCACATGATGGCTCTCTTCGAAAAGAAAAAAAAGTGGAGGAGGTCCAGTAACCCTACCTATAAAACAGAACCAGACATGCGCAAAGGAGGCAAACTGTTTAAATAGTCCAATTTGGCCAGAGCTTGAGTTTAAGACCTTAAGCCTTCCTTATTAATTTGGCCATACATAAAAATTTGCTTAGAGTAAAGACAATATAATTAGTTGTGCTGTCCTTCAAGACTGTCATTGCCTCCTGGTATCTCCGTAAGCCATAGTACATAAAGAGTGGTCATATCCATTTCCCTCTAGGCGTTCCGTATGCTGTCCAGAAGAATAAGAGATGGTGTATAGATTAATTTGCAGCTAATGAGAACATAGTGCATACGGATGAGTGAACAACGCTCTTGAATTCCATAGGGCAGTAAATGACCCCAGCTCCAGTGTATCATAGTGAAATTTTAGATTTTGCAAGCTCATGGATCAGGAGGTAAGCAAAGGTTTCATAAAATGTACGGTTCTTGATAGACAAAAATTGATCTGTCAGCCCACCTAGTGAGGAACTGAGAGAAAGACTCATGCACATGTGCTCTTAGTAGGCCTGGGCGAAAATTTTGTTCCGTTCACGGAAATTGCGATAATTTGACATTTTCGCGTTCCGCGGAGAGCGCGAAAATGTCAAAAATTCCAGTTTCCGCAGCTTGGCGATAATTTGTTTCTTGCTCGCGCTGTAAAATAATACATTCTCGCGCGCACGCGATCGCCTTACCTGAATCCCTGCGTTCGCCGACAAGTTTTCTTGATCCGGTCGCGTTCTCCAATGAGATGTTGTATTGTTTTTAGCCATTTGGGCTGTCTCGCGACAGTTCGCGCCCGCAGTGACGTCATGCGTCGCGCGATCACGTCTTTCTTCTCACAATCATGCACCGCGAGACAACTCAAAACAAGATGGCCGCGCCCGCAAGCAACCACATGGGTAAGTTGGCGACCTGCAACCATGCAGAAAATCTTGCGAACATGCCGGAAAAAAACTTCCGCATCTTCGCGATATTTCCGCTTCTTTGCGATAATTTTAAACATTTTCGCGATAATTTGCGAAAGTTAATTTCGCAAATTCCGCCCACCCCTAGCTCTTAGTAGCGTTTTTTTAGCAGCAGGTTTGAAGAAGCCTCAAACGAGCCAGGATCTGACTAAAAGGATTCTAGGTTTAATTTTTCAAACCTTTGGTTGATGTGTTTGAACCAATTAAAAGTCAGGGCTTTGTTGAGGGCCGATTCCTCTACAGCCATCGTTATGGCCTCAACTCTTCCATGTTCCAGAGCCACACCCAATACAAAAGAGGCCTTAGTCTGGCTACTTATCCCACTCTTTTTATGTTGACATCATAGATCATCGGTATTAAGGGAGTGCTCGATGAGAGATAGAGTAGTGAGTGGTCAAACTTATTTTCACTTATGGTGAGAGCATCTAGATTACCATTTCCCCAGAGTCCTGCCCCGCACAACGTGGCTGATCTGGCCTTTAGTTTGTAGAGTTCAAGAGCTGGGAGTAGGGCTCTCGATGTTGTTGCCTGGAACCTCTTGTGGTTATCTTCTGCTTCCATACAAATATCTGGGTCCCACTAAATGAACAGCAAATATGTACCTAAATACTCCATTTCTATTGCTCATTAAAAACACTTGTCTTCCATAAAATAACTCTTTTTTTTACTAAAATACTTGTGGAATCTTATGTACAGTGGAATTGTGTTATTGGGCTGTCTACGCAAAAATGAAAATGTGGTATTGAAAAGCTGCAATTTTGGGAATGCCTTTCAGCATTTCTGAAACCCAAAGGCCTACAACAAAACTGGAGAGAGCCTTCAGGGGTTGGCAAAGCAGTGTAATGCCAAGAGCTGGGAAGAAGCAACATTTTGTGATATGCTGCTTTCATGTCTAACCATGAGAGATTGATATACAGTATAATTAAATCCTCAATCCTAAAAACAGGAAAACTCTCTAACCAAATGCATCTTTCAAATTCCTAAGATTTACAATAACTCCAACTCCTTTTGTCTTCTTGTATGCTAAAACTAATGGAGAAAGTCAGAGGGTGAAATCAGTCTGTTCAGTGACACACTGTTTAGCATGTAAACCTACCTTCCTATCTAAGTAATCTCGTAAGATGAAAGGAGCATTACATAGTTCATAGGGAAATGTTTATTTTCACATTGATTATGTGTCCTAAACCTTGGAAGATGCCTAACCTGTCACAAAACACATCCTTAAACTTATCAATGTTCTGCTGTGGAATGCCATCCTCTACTACTGACACTTTAATTTTCCTACTGGGAGGTAAAACCATCTCAAAGTCAGCCTAATGCTACCATCCAAATACCTTCAGCCCTTGTTTTGACACAAAAGCCTTCCCATGAATCGAGTAAACCATCATGGTAAGCGCAGAGTGGGTTAGAGAGTAAACTAGTATCCAGCCCTTCTAAAGTCTAGAGCCCTTGCTGACAGATTTGCATTGTGGTCTACAGTCAACCTTCCATTTGTTTGTAACCAGCTTGAGCCCTGTTCTCTGGAAGCAGTCTGTCTTCCTGCACAAGGATCCAATGAGAATTGCACAGTGGTACTGTGGTTTGAGTTACTTACTAGCTGGGAATCATCTTTAACTAACTTCTGATTTAGGGCAGCCAGCTCTCTTGAACCTGGGATGTTCGCTTGAGTCATCTACTCTAACATCTCATGAAGCAGGGAATGGTAGAACAGCACATTATGGACAATGGTAAATGTCTAGACCAAGTAGGCCTTGTGAATGGGGACAGGAAGCAAGATTGAGCAGATTGAGGGTCTTGGTGCAATTGAAAAGAAGTAGCAACAATTTAAAATCTGATGTGACTTTTACTGCCCTTCCAGTTTCAATATCAGGACTCACTGCTCTAATTCAGAGGCTATCTAATACTGGTTGGGATGGATCCTGTGCTTGGTGATATGGACCACGTAGTGTCTCTCGACCACTTTCTTACCTGTTGTGCCTTTTTTAACATTGGAGGAAATATCTGGTGCTAAATGTGCACCTGCTAAACGCAGAAAGCACAACGTTAACCATGTGGGTGAATATTTCACTATTTTGAGTTTCAGAACTTTGAGATGCCCAAAAACAGAATGTGCACTCTGTCCCTTCATCAATTGGGCCAGCTTTTAATTCGGTGGCCAAACATGTGTAAGGTGCACAATTACCATATACATTCTAATCCCTATTTGGAGACAAACAAAGTTGCATCCAAATTGGGATAAGTACCCCTTTCATAATGAGAGCTTTGATCTGCTGCTCTGTCTTTGCTGTTACACTTTGATCTCTTCTGTGCTAACTGTGAGACACTCCGCCATAGCGTTCAAATCCCTCCTTGTTCCCTATGATTTGCGGGGTATGAGGACCAGGATTCAGATGAAATAGTGTGGGACTGTGAGTGTCCTAATGCATCAATAATTGCATTATACTTTAGAAAGGGCCACCATATTCTCAGAAGTAGCTAATGGGGATGAGCTCGGGCAAGGCTATGCTATACTTACTACCCAACATAAATGAGTTTTTAAGATGTATTTTAATGTTTTAAAAGAAATGAACTTTTTAAGATGCTATTTTAAATATTGTGTGTTTTGTTTATGGATCTACGGTCCAAATAAACGTGTATTAAAACTGAACTACTACCCAACAGGATGTCAACATAGAGGACTTGAGGGCAGAGAAGAGCCAATGGATTATGAATTATGTGTATGGGTTCATTACACAGCATGCCGCCTACAATGGGTCATCCGCGTCTAAAAAGGGAAAAACAATGATTGATCAAAGTCGCATATGACTCAAAATTAGAGGTGGACTGCTGTGTGCAGAGTATGCAAGTTTCCTAAAGAGACAAAGGCTCGCTATAGCAAGTCTGGGTGTTGGTGTCTGCCTTTTCCAGGTCAAAATAAGAACCAAGTAAAAAAGAACATTAACAGGTCCAAACTTAAGAGGACTGAAAACCCTCCCTCCCTTTCCGCCCCAAGCCTCTACAGGTGAGCCAATGATTACGAACACACGTATGAGTGTGGCCTGGCTTGTAGGTTACTGACAGCTCATGTCCCAAGAAACCCATCAAAGGCCTGCACGCTCTAATCTCCCCTTGTTATTCTGGTATAATTTTCAAAATACGTAGGTAAGCAGGACATGACAGCTCCCGAAACTCCATAAATAGAATGGAAGTAAAGGGAGCCCATATCTTTGCGTAGTCAGACTTGTCCCCTAGGGTGGCCATGGGCAGCCTCTCCATGCTCAGAAGGGATCCGGGATCCTGTCTGTTTTCCAACCTGATAGGAGTACCCGGTGAGCGGCATTTAATGCCAGTGCAATCTGCCTACCTTTGATATTCTACAAAGGGAAGGTCAAGGCGTTGGGCAATCCTAAAATAGTGTACGCAGGGAATCTGGGAATGGTAGCGTCAAAAGCTTTATCTATCTCATCGATGATCATATCCCACTATCTAGTGAGCTTCGAACAATTCCACAGCAAGTGAAGAAGGGTACCTGGACTTCCACAGCCTCGCCAACAGTGAGTTCCATTTAGTTAAACAAGCCAGGGTGTAATACCAATAAGATACAATTTTAAATGTCGTTTCTGTGTGGCCCATGGATTGTGCGTTGTGGTGGGTCCTGCAAAAAATGTCCTCCCATTCTTTGTCTGACAGGGTTCGTCAGATTTCCGCCTCCCATCGCCTCTACCCAGCAGTCTGAACCCCATGAGCACCTTGAGAGAGGAACGTGTATATTTCCGAGATGAAATTGTGATCATCTTTTTTCAAAAAGAGCCATTTTTCGAATGAGAGCATTGGCCTACTGACCAATGGGCGTATTTGAGGGTCAGTCACCCAGTGCAGCATTTGTGCATGGAGGAAGTGGTCCGAGGCGGCGAGATCATAATCCGCCCGGGGCTGCTCAAAGGGACTATTACCCTGAAGGTCAAACTGGTGTCCCAGGCTTTTGCAGCTACCCGCTACCCAACGTGAACCCACCCCCTTTTCCTTCCCAGGTGGGAAAACAGGGTTCGAAAAGATGGGTGACATAGGTGAAGGGAACGTGGTGAGGTTTCCCCGCTGTTGAAAACTAAAACAGCGGTATGATTAAGCATTCACTAAAGACATTAACTCTCCTTTCTTAGAAAATGTCTGTTGTCTTATGTTGACTAATGTCTGAACTCCATTTTGTATTGTCATGTCTCCACGTGCCGTGCACGAGAAGAGTCCTACCTTCTCAATAGTTGCTCTTGTAATCTGCCTAGTAACAGTCTATAAATAACTCCTTTGTCCGTCTGGCGCATGCCCAGACTTGACCACCTCTGTTATCAGTTAGTCCTTGCTTGACCATGTTTTCGCGGGCTCAGGAAATTGGTTACTCCGCCCACATATTGGTTCTGTATCGAAAATGTCCATAAAAGGTAAAGAACTCTGCCTCATGATGTATCCACCCACTTATGAGCCCCTCTGTTGTGTATAAAAGGGGACCGTGTACGCAAGTTCTTTGTACTACTCTGTGCAATGCTGAAGAGTGTTGTATAGGTTGTAGGACCACCCTTAAGGGTTAACAAACTTTGTCTTTGTATTTGCAGCTTCCGTGCCAACTTCCTTCTAACCTTTGTTTCAGGAGAGCAAACCCTTGTATTCTGCGGGCCTAGCTGGGGCTTGTATTCATCAATTGGCGCCCGTCACGTGGGGCTCATCGGCGACTCGGATGCTCGAAGGATTGGTCGTGGTGAAGGTGAGGAATTTGACCGGGGATGTGATCACTGCCAGCGGCGTCTTTTAGCCCTGGCATCCCAAGGTTTTTCTTCCTCCCCTTCCGAACTGACCTTCTGGATGGCGCCGGTCCTCGACTGAGACCTCTTCTGTCGGTTTGCTGTGATAGCCGTTTGGGCGAATTTTGGAACTTGGCAGTTGGAATCTGGACACTCTTGATTGGTAAGAACCGTTGTACGGTACTTGCTCCGAGTTTTGAAGCCTGAGTTGGCTATTTGAGTTTGATTTGTGATGACCGGTCATATTTTGTATTGATTACTGTGAGAATATATGCGTTGCAACACATATAGGCAGGTAATGTGGAGATATTTCTCCGGAACTGTGACAATTTGAGCGGCACACAGTTTAAGTGCCATTTTTTTGATAATACTGCATATTCTGCATTATTTTTGAGCATGCCTGCTTTCAGTGCACTCCGTAAGTGGTGCTGCTGTTTTGGAAACCGGTTAAATCTCGAGGAATCTGCTCCAGCCCCCCCAGAGGGGACTCCTAATAGGGATATGTATGTGAAGCATGGTCTTTCCTCTATAATGTACAGCACAGTGTGGAGGAAATACACCAAAAATGATCCTGAGTTGCGCTGGCCTTTGTATGGATCGTTTGATATGCGTAAGATTGAGTATGTGGAACAGTGTATGTGTAAACGGCGTGCTCGGCAAGACATGTTTGAATGTGTACGGTTATGGGTGAAGGAAGTGCGTGAACGAGAGAAACGTGAGAAAGCACTGTTTGACAAAGAACAACGGAAAAATGATCATGTGAGAGTGCAGGAAGCGAAGCGCCGGGAGGAAAGAGAATTGGCGGAGAGACAAGAGAAAGAGCGTAGGTTGCAAGTTTCGGGTCAATATGCTGTCCGCCAGCCACTTTATCCTGTCCTTACTAATCTTGAAGATGATTTTTATTTATTAGATCGCTCTCCGCCCCCTTATGCTGGCGCGTCCGCCCCGAGATCGCAGGATTCTGGAGTGGTTTCGGATAAGGTAGACACACGGTCTATGTTATCAGTTGATCGTATGGGTGAGCTTCGGAAAATTTCTTTTCGTGCATTTAAGGGCAAGTTATCCCTTACTGAGTTATTGGATTCTTTGGAACAGTGGCAGGATAGGGAGAAGTTGTATTTTTTGGGCGCTTTTTCTGATGAAGTGATTTCTGCCTTTCGTAAATATTCAGACGTTTTTGAGCCTGATGATGTAGTATTAGATGCTAAAGCATTGCGTAACGGTGTTTTTTCTCCCTCTAAGGCAACTGATGCGGTTCGACGGCTGTTTGCATTACGGGACGCGGCGAGTGACCTTAAAGAGAGAGCGCGCCTACAGGCAGGGGAACAGGAGCAGTCGAATCCATGTATCAGCGATGACCAGTCATCTACCTCCCACTCAGATAAGAGCGAACTAGTGCATGCTAAACCGATGCGAGAGGCAGCACCTTTGTATGTTCCTCCTAAAGGAGCAGGAACTAGTTCGGATATTACTTCTGCCGATGCTAAGGGATATTTTGTGTATAATTGGGTCTATACTCCCTGGCATAGGGCTGATGTTATGGCATTAAAGAATGCATTGCCTGACCCCCGCAAGAATCCAGCGGCCTTTTATGAAGAGGTCGAAGGGGCCTTGAATTCTTGTACTATGACTTTAGCAGATATAGATTTGTTCTTTGGACTCATATTACCACCTGATATGTGGAGATCTGTGCGAAAGGTGGATGATGTTCCCGCTTTTAAGGCTAGGTGGTCTGAGATTGAGGATGAGGATCGGGAAAGAAAACCCGCGCAAAAACCACCGCGGATTATTTTAGATCTTCCTGCTGCTATCTTGACTAAGTTGAAAACGATTATCCCCCCTAAAAAGATTGACTGGAATATGTTAGCATCATGTAAACAGAAGGTTGATGAATCAGTCTCAGATTTCTTTACGCGCTTTGAGGAGACGTTTCATGATTTCAGTGGTCAGTCACTTACCGATGATACGGGTCGCCATCTTTTTGTGGATAAATATGTGGCAAATTTATTACCGGGAATAGCAGCTCGTTTAAAAGCGAGTGAAAGTTCTTGGTCCACCTCGTCTCCGGCATCCCTCTTGACTATGGATCAGTATTATGAGCGTCAGGAACAAGAAGCGAAGGGGCAGGAGGAGAAGAAATCGAAAGATTTGAAAACAAAGGTGATGTTAGCACAAGTGTATGGTCCGCCTCGTCGAGGTGTCGACAGAGGTAGAGGAGGATCTTATGGTCCCCCTTCTGGTCGATCAGATGTTAATAGAAATCAATGTGCGTATTGTAAGCAGGCGGGCCATTGGGCCAGAGAATGTCCGGTATTATATGCATCTCGTCAGGGACTTGGCCAGGGACCACCGCGAGGTAGAGGGGGCTTTTCGAACTTCAGAGGACATTCCAGTGATCGTGCTCGTTTTGAGCCTAGCGTGCAGCAACGAGATAGACCTAACGTATTTGATCGGCAAAGTCAGTATCAGATGACTGGGAATGACCGCCCTGGGTACTATGATTCACAGCATGCATAGGATTGCATTGGATGGGGGTTGGAATCAGTTGAAGTACCGGTTGATCAGCAGGGTCCTTATGTTTCAGCAAGTGTTTTGGGGTCTACTGATCGGTTCCTAGTTGATACTGGAGCTACTCGCAGTGCACTATCTAAACAATTGGTTCCGAGGGCTCCCCCATCTGGCTTAATGGTTACATCGGTAGGGTTTGATGGTACACTCTCTCGAAGCCCTCTTTCTCGACCCCTTCCCTTCCATGTTGATCACTTTTCTGCACCCTGTCCGTTTTTGCTCGCCCCGAACACACCTGATAACATTATGGGTCTCGACATGCTTAAGCACTTCAGAGCTACGATCCGCTGCTCCCCTACTGGAGTACGTGTGATCTTGAACGATAATCACCCCCTGACAGACCGGATGTGTATGGTTGCGGAGGATGCTGCATTAGCCTCTCTTCCCCATTCTTTGTGGGCCGTTTCAGATACTGATGTGGGACAGATGGTGATTCCACCGGTCCATATTAGTGTCCAGGAGGGTGCGGTGTTACCGCGCCTCCCTCAGTATCGCATTTCCCAGGAGGGGGAGGAGGCACTCATTCAGATTGTGCAGGATTTGATTAAAGTGGGGGTAGTGGAAGAAGTTCCCTATAATGTTTGCAACTGTCCTATTTTGCCCATTTTGAAGAAAGATACTGACACCAGGGTTTATCGTTTTATCATTGATTTGAGAGAGGTGAATAAGATAGTGATACCTCAGTATCCAGTGGTTTCTGATATCACGACGTTACTCACTTTGGTCCCGCCAACGGCGACTGTGTTTTCAGTCATTGATTTGAAAAATGCCTTCTTTTCGATTCCTATTCACCCTGATAGTCGATATCTCTTCGGTTTCACTTTGAATAATAAGTCTTATAGGTTTTGCAGAGTCCCTCAGGGCTACGCAGAGAGTCCCAGTATTTACAGTCAAGCATTGAAAAGGCAATTGGAGTCTTTTGTTTTGCCTGACGGTGTCGCCCTCATACAATATGTCGATGACATCTTGTTGGCGGCTGACACTTCTGAGCTGTGTGAGCAGACTACGTTATCCTTGCTTTCCTTTTTGGCTTCTCACAATCACAAAGTGTCGAGGAAGAAATTGCAATTCTGTAGACCAAAGGTGACTTATTTGGGTCACCTTTTGTCTAAGGAGGGGCATGCACTTACACCAGACCGTATTCAAGCAATTTTGGACACACCAGCACCTTCCACACAGAAGGATGTGCGTGCATTTTTGGGTTTGGCCTCTTTCTGTAGGCAATGGATATTGGGGTTCTCACACATAGCTAAGCCATTGTTAGCACTTTTGACAAAAGACACTCCGATTCCTCTTCCCTGGTCCAATGAGTGTGACATTGCCTTTCAGCAATTACGGCAAGCCCTTTGCTCAGCACCAGTGTTAGGTACCCCTGATTATACGAAGCCCTTTTCACTGTATGTGCATGAGAAAGATGGATGTGCATTATCAGTTCTAGTGCAGATGCACGGCGACAAGCAGCGCCCGTGTGCATATTTTTCGGCCGTACTTGATCCTGTTGCCCGAGCATTACCAGGGTGTTTTCGCTCGGTTGCGGCTGCAGCTGTGTCAATACGCCAAAGTGAGGGAATTGTGTTATCCCACAAGCTGTTGGTATTAGTCCCCCATGCTGTCGATGCCCTGCTTAATCAGACAAAGACGCAGCATCTGACCAGTGCCCGTTTAACGGGATATGAGTTGACGCTTTTGTCAAAGTCAGTATCAGATGACTGGGAATGACCGCCCTGGGTACTATGATTCACAGCATGCATAGGATTGCATTGGATGGGGGTTGGAATCAGTTGAAGTACCGGTTGATCAGCAGGGTCCTTATGTTTCAGCAAGTGTTTTGGGGTCTACTGATCGGTTCCTAGTTGATACTGGAGCTACTCGCAGTGCACTATCTAAGCAATTGGTTCCGAGGGCTCCCCCATCTGGCTTAATGGTTACATCGGTAGGGTTTGATGGTACACTCTCTCGAAGCCCTCTTTCTCGACCCCTTCCCTTCCATGTTGATCACTTTTCTGCACCCTGTCCGTTTTTGCTCGCTCCGAACACACCTGATAACATTATGGGTCTCGACATGCTTAAGCACTTCAGAGCTACGATCCGCTGCTCCCCTACTGGAGTACGTGTGATCTTGAACGATAATCACCCCCTGACAGACCGGATGTGTATGGTTGCGGAGGATGCTGCATTAGCCTCTCTTCCCCATTCTTTGTGGGCCGTTTCAGATACTGATGTGGGACAGATGGTGATTCCACCGGTCCATATTAGTGTCCAGGAGGGTGCGGTGTTACCGCGCCTCACTCAGTATCGCATTTCCCAGGAGGGGGAGGAGGCACTCATTCAGATTGTGCAGGATTTGATTAAAGTGGGGGTAGTGGAAGAAGTTCCCTATAATGTTTGCAACTGTCCTATTTTGCCCATTTTGAAGAAAGATACTGACACCAGGGTTTATCGTTTTATCATTGATTTGAGAGAGGTGAATAAGATAGTGATACCTCAGTATCCAGTGGTTTCTGATATCACAACGTTACTCACTTTGGTCCCGCCAACGGCGACTGTGTTTTCAGTCATTGATTTGAAAAATGCCTTCTTTTCGATTCCTATTCACCCTGATAGTCGATATCTCTTCGGTTTCACTTTGAATAATAAGTCTTATAGGTTTTGCAGAGTCCCTCAGGGCTACACAGAGAGTCCCAGTATTTACAGTCAAGCATTGAAAAGGCAATTGGATTCTTTTGTTTTGCCTGACGGTGTCGCCCTCATACAATATGTCGATGACATCTTGTTGGCGGCTGACACTTCTGAGCTGTGTGAGCAGACTACGTTATCCTTGCTTTCCTTTTTGGCTTCTCACAATCACAAAGTGTCGAGGAAGAAATTGCAATTCTGTAGACCAAAGGTGACTTATTTGGGTCACCTTTTGTCTAAGGAGGGGCGTGCACTTACACCAGATCGTATTCAAGCAATTTTGGACACACCAGCACCTTCCACAAAGAAGGATGTGCGTGCATTTTTGGGTTTGGCCTCTTTCTGTAGGCAATGGATATTGGGGTTCTCACACATAGCTAAGCCATTGTTAGCACTTTTGACAAAAGACACTCCGATTCCTCTTCCCTGGTCCAATGAGTGTGACATTGCCTTTCAGCAATTACGGCAAGCCCTTTGCTCAGCACCAGTGTTAGGTACCCCTGATTATACGAAGCCCTTTTCACTGTATGTGCATAAGAAAGATGGATGTGCATTATCAGTTCTAGTGCAGATGCACGGCGACAAGCAGCGCCCGTGTGCATATTTTTCGGCCGTACTTGATCCTGTTGCCCGAGCATTACCAGGGTGTTTTCGCTCGGTTGCGGCTGCAGCTGTGTCAATACGCCAAAGTGAGGGAATTGTGTTATCCCACAAGCTGTTGGTATTAGTCCCCCATGCTGTCGATGCCCTGCTTAATCAGACAAAGACGCAGCATCTGACCAGTGCCCGTTTAACGGGATATGAGTTGACGCTTTTGGCTCCTCATATTACGTTAAAGAGGTGTGTAACGTTAAACCCAGCCACATTGTTGCCATTTCCGGAAACTCAGCCTGAAGCACGAGAAACACATGACTGTATTCTTGTGACTGAGGAACAGACAAAGGGTCGTATTGATCTCCAGGATACGCCCTTTACAGATGTAGATGGAGAACTGTGGGTGGACGGATCATGCCTGAAGCTACCAGATGGTATGACTTCAGCAGCGTATGCAATTACCACATTACAAACAATAGTGGAAACAGCACGCATACCGCAGAAATCAGCTCAAGCAGCGGAACTGATAGCATTAACACGAGCGTGTGAGCTCAGTGCAGGATTGCGTGTGAATGTTTATACAGATAGACGCTATGCCTTCGGAGTAGCGCACGATTTTGGCTTACTCTGGAAGGAGAGAGGGTTTCTAACGTCACATGGAACCCAGATAATGTATGGGGAGTTAGTTCACAACCTCTTGACTGCACTAACATATCCAAAGAAGATTGCTATAGTTAAATGCAGTGCCCATAAGAAGGTTGTTGATAAAGTTGGAGAAGGGAATGCTTTAGCAGACCGGGTGGCGCGAGAGACTGCGATGCAGCCTGGTGCTACTGCAATGTATGTTGTGAAGTCACAGACAGAAAGATAGCACGATGCCAGGAGAGAAGTGCTGGAGATACAGAGGGCTGCTTCCGATAAGGAACGGGAACAATGGGCCAATGATGGAGAATTAGATGATGAAGGGTGTTGGAGAAGTAAGCAGATGGATAAATGGAAGTTACCCACTGCTTTCGTACAACCTATGGTCCAGATGGCACATGGACTAGCGCATGTCGGAGCTTCCGCAATTGTCAAATTACTCACACAAGTTTGGGAGCATCCGGAGATCGCTATTACGGCAAAAAGGGTAGTGCAGACCTGTTTGATTTGCCTGAGGTATAACCCAGGAAAGGGTACACGAACTCCAGCAGGGGGGTTTGCAACACCCACTGCACCCTTTGAGGTTCTGCAGATGGATTACATTCAGCTTGAACGCTGTAACAATCTGAAGTATGTTCTAGTAGTGGTTTGTGCCTTCAGTAAATGGGTGGATGCCTACCCTACGAAAGACAATACTGCAATGACTACAGCAAAGATGCTATTGAAGGAGTTTTTCCCTCGATATGGGGTTTGCAGATTGCTGTGGAGTGATAACGGGCCCCATTTTGTGGCAGATGTCATCAAGTATGTCCTGAAAGGACTAGGCATTACCCAGAAGTTCCATGCAGTATTTCACCCTCAGTCTGCGGGATTGGTTGAGAAGTATAACGGTACTCTGAAGCTCAAGATCGCTAAAATCCAAGCTTCGACTTCTTTGACTTGGCCAGACGCTTTGCCGCTGGCGTTATTGTCAATTAGATCGATACCGCATTCTCGAACCGGTCTCACACCTTATGAGATCGTCTTTGGACGCCCAATGAATATTTGGGGTCCACCAAAACCTAAGTCCGTGTATGATGTACCTTGTGTAATGATGAATGATTATCTGGCACGGTTAACGGATAATTTGGTTTCTATTCATCAACAGGTTCAAGAGGCGCTCCCTGATCGGTCCACCGGTGAAGGCCATAATCTCCGACCTGGTGACCAGGTGATGATCAGAGTCTTCGAAAGAACGAACAGTTTGGAGCCGAGATGGGTTGGTCCTGAGCAAGTCTTGCTCGCAACGAGGACAGCTGTGCGGGTTTCCAATCGGAAGAACTGGATCCACTCCTTGCACTGCCGCAAAGTGCCGTCTGGATTGGTGGAGCCTGCTGTGTTGACCGACCATCGAGAAATCCTGACTGCGGAAAAAGGCCGTGCCGTGAAACCAAACGACACTGCGGAGCTCTTCCCGGACCAGGTGATTCCCGAAAGAAGGAGATATCACCTCAGACCAAGAAAGTGATTGCTGTATCCAAAGTTGTCAGAACGGCCCTTAGGTTAGTGAAACGGAGAGCCAATGTGGCAAGGGGGGGGGATCAGCCCTGCATTAGTGTAGCGACACCCGTCTTGGCCCGCTGGTGAAGAAATCAACCACTGCCTAAGGGAAAGAGTTCTGACAACCTTTTAGTTTCAGGAAGATATTGACTTTTTACTCTAAGATGGAGAAGAAGAAGATTCTTTGCGCAACAGGCTTTATTATTACAGTAGCTATTGTTGGTATAGCTACATGGTTTGTAGAGGATGTGACTCCTGCCCGGGAGTGGCTTGTCTTGACTACTCCAGTGCCTGAGGAGCACTACTTTTATACACTTCCGTATCAAGAACTGAAGCATCGTCAGTCTTATTTGAATAACACTTTCATCCAGATGTTGCATCATACCCACGTTGCCACGAATGCTACGAACTGTTGGATATGTGGTATGATGCCAGCTCATCAGAAGAAAGGAGGAACGCCATTCATACCTCTTCCTTTTTCTCATAATGGCTCCTGTAGAGCATGGTACACTTTGCTGTTTGCCACACGGAAACCTACAGTGGGACGATTACTTTTCAGACTTAATAGGGAGTGTCATCAAGATAAGGATGGCTATCCACAAGCGAATGGGACAATATGGGAATGGGAAGAATATCGACCGGACAATGAATCGATTCCCTACATCTTCACGAACACCAGAGACACTACAGGACAAGAGCGCTTTGTGATTCAAGTGGCACAAGCTCAAGCGGACCTGTGTGTCCAGAGTGTGGGTTATATTCCTGTTGGTGTTAGTGACTGTATCATCATCCTGAGCATTGATGGATTGAATAACAGTACTCGCTTAGCCTCCCATAATACATACTTTGTATGTGGGAATAAGGGTTATTATCGCTTACCGGCCGGTTGGTCTGGAGTATGCTATGTAGCGTTTTTATTACCTCCTGTATTCTTAGCACCTGCATCTTATCATAAAGATTTGAAGCTGATGAACAATGTAACTGTAAATAGGTATAAACGCACTCTATCTATTGATGACGTTGATCAAACTGATACGAGTTTGCAACAGTATATTGATTTTAACTTAGGGTTGTTTTTCTTTGTTGGAGCTGCCCTAAATAGTAGGAAGGTTCGTAGATTGACAAGAGTCGTAGAGGCTGTGACAAATCAAACCGCTGCCGCACTTGGGAATCTTACAGAAGAATTGCAAATTACTAGAATTGTCGCATTACAGAATCGCATGGTATTAGATGTTATGTTAGCTGATAGAGGTGGAGCATGTAAAATTATCGGAAGTAGTTGTTGTGTGTTTATTCCTGATCATACGCCATCAGTTTATAGCGCTATTAACAAACTACACAAAATCGCGGCTGAGATCCATACAGAAAATGGCGCTTGGTCTTTTTCTGGATGGTTTTGGGCATTGATCACTACATGGGGATGGAAGGTTTTAACTGGTCTCTGTATTATTGTAGCAGTTCTGTTTTCCTGTTGCATCTGTGTCCAATGTGGTCCTTTACTCTGTTCTTTATGCGTGTCATTTTGTATTCCTGATAAGAAAACTATCACCAATGTCGCCCATCAGAAACGTTTAACCAAAGAGGTGGAAGAGATGATGAAAATTGACATATTTGATGATTATCCTAATAGGCCGAATGTCTTCAGTAAATGCTGAAAGGGTCGTCTGTTGAAAACTAAAACAGCGATATGATTAAGCATTCACTAAAGACATTAACTCTCCTTTCTTAGAAAATGTCTGTTGTCTTATGTTGACTAATGTCTGAACTCCATTTTGTATTGTCATGTCTCCACGTGCCGTGCACGAGAAGAGTCCTACCTTCTCGCTAGTTGCTCTTGTAATCTGCCTAGTAACAGTCTATAAATAACTCCTTTGTCCGTCTGGCGCATGCCCAGACTTGACCACATCTGTTATCAGTTAGTCCTTGCTTGACCATGTTTTCGCGGGCTCAGGAAATTGGTTACTCCGCCCACATATTGGTTCTGTATCGAAAATGTCCATAAAAGGTAAAGAACTCTGCCTCATGATGTATCCACCCACTTATGAGCCCCTCTGTTGTGTATCAAAGGGGACCGTGTACGCAAGTTCTTTGTACTACTCTGTGCAATGCTGAAGAGTGTTGTATAGGTTGCAGGACCACCCTTAAGGGTTAATAAACTTTGTCTTTGTATTTGCAGCTTCCGTGCCAACTTCCTTCTAACCTTTGTTACAGGAGAGCGAACCCTTGTATTATGCGGGCCTAGCTGGGGCTTGTATTCATCACCGCGTGGCCACCCTATCCCATACTATCAAGGCTGTGCTTTTAATGGCAATTACTTCCTGTCCCATGTCTTGTGTGAGCCATACTCCAGCTCACACAAAGCATGCATTTCACAAAGGTATGCATGTATTAGAACTCTACTATTGTAGTCATACCCTGAGATAATAATGGGAATATTTGATCCATGGATAATAAACATATTATATGGCTGTGAAAATCACCAGATAAAGATACACGTGACCAGTGGAACTGGTGTCAAATGTGCATGGCAAGAATTCAAGCTGGGGCATTGACAATGGATACAAGGACACGATTGCCCAGTGAGTTGAAAGTTCCCTAATGCCATTGACCCTGATCTGCAGATCAGAGAGTGGAATCCCAGTAAAGCCCTTAGCCTTACATTCCGCTGAAATGAGTAACATGGAGGTTATTACTCTGAGCAATAGATACATCTGTCACTCATGGTTTTTATAATAGCAGAAATGGTCTAAGAAACACACTACATTCGGCTTCTACTAGACTCCGTGTGGCCCTGCACAGTCCATCTGGGCTGTGAATAGCCTACATGGAGCGATTAGTCTAGTACAGGAAAGTCATTAGGGCACAATGGAGTAACTAGAGATTTCAAAGGTTTTTAGTACTCTTCACTCCTATCAGGGGCTGTATGCTGCCATTACACTAGTGTGTCTGTAGAAATGTAGGTCCTGGCTTCACTGTGTGCCCAACTCCAGCACTCCATGCAGCAAGGGTGAAAATGACAATGGGTCCTCCCTCAAAACTCAGTAAGCACACGTCCTTTAATCAATAATGTGTATAGATGTGTTAAAGAAGATTCAATTCTATTCCGATGCCAGCGGGCACATGTATGTGTGTGTGTGGGAATGATCGTGTATCAGACTTTATAGTCTGTTCCTCCATTCACCATTTCTTGATTTCTGTAGCACTGTCTCAATCACAATCCACACATGATACTGCTGTACACTTCACGTTCCCTTTGCCATGACATTCCAGGTAGCAAAAAAACACTCTCCCTGTAATGTAGGCTTTTCCACTCATATCATATATTTTTATTGTTTCTGGACTGTTGTAAAGGGCACAGACTGGCATTAATATATATTTTCCACTTTTTGAGACATATCAACATTTACTTTACGTAATCAATTAAAAAACACCCTAGAATGCTTATTGTTGGAGTTTGCTAGAGATGCAGGGAGAGGTAAAGAGAACTGTTTACTTCACTCCACTGGATGACCGCTGTAAATTCTCCTACGGATAGCGAAAAAGTCATAGTCGATAAATTCCGAGATAGCTCCATATGTGATGGCTCAGCAGGTATGTGGGATTGACCTCATGCTTAAAGGTTTCAATCAAGATGGGTCCCCTCGGGCTTTCTTGCTTTTGATAAAATAAGATCATTTCAGTTGGGGAACAATATGTTGTACACTGTGGATCAAAACATAAGGGTGAATGTTCACTGCAAATGCAGCTTACAGTTCATTAATTGTTGAGCAAGTTTTCTAACTTTTTTGTTTCATTTTCCAATACACACAAACATAGAGCCTGATTTAGACTTTAGTAGCCGGAAACTCAGTTTTATCGCAGCTGAGTACTCTCTCTGGCAAAAAAAGTTCTGTACACCTCATTAAAGTCAGGGGCAACATCAGTATGTAGATGGCAGAGACCACACTGTCTCCACTGCCTACATGCACCTCCAACAGCCAGTGGTGGTGATTTGGGGGCGGTTCGCCCCGGGCGGCATGAGTTTTGGGGGCGCTGGCCTCTCTCCCACCATGGGGGCAAAAGGTCTAGCTACGCCACTGCCAACAGCCGACAGAGTAAGGGCCGCCGGAGGTTTTGTCATGTGTCCATCCACTATATTTTGAGCAGGCAAACACATGATAAGTATTCACTGTACAGTTACCTGGTGGTAAGGGAAAGTGAAAACTCCAAAATGACCCCCAGATCAAGGGAGAAGAAGCCTCTCATACTGAGGAGGTCATTGTTTTGTCTTTATTTACAGGAACTGCCATTTTAGCGGATCCTGTAACTGCAAGAGATGTCTCCGGAGAGTGCAGACACCTCTAAATTTCGGCAGGAGTACCTCCGCCACAGCAGAAGTACCGTACTCTGCCATGGCAATGACACTTAATCCATCGGCTAAAGTCAAAATCAGGCCTTTTATCTAGAGTCGCATTATAACGAAATAACATGTTCTACATTTCTTCTGTAACTACAGAGGGGCATATCAGCAACACCCGGCGATAATTATTGCTCAGCGCTCTTAGCGTGAGGATAATTATCGCTGGGTAATGTGGATTTTTATCGCTGAGATAGCGTGCTATTAGCAACGCTTATCTCCTCAGCGATAAAAATCCTCACGCTAACTGCCTAATGTGAGATTATCGCTGGAAACCCAGCGATAATCTCACGCAATGTGGCGTTAGCTTGCTGACTGGGACTCACAAACTTAGCCATGATATCCACCTTCCATAGGATATCATGGCTAAGTCAGTCCTGAAGCAGGCGTAAGGAAAGTAGCGATAACAGGGGTTATCGCTACTTTTCCTGACGCTATGCTTCATAGCGTGGGGCTTGATGATAGGAGAAATGTCTCTTAGCGACATTTCTCCTGTCATGTTAGGTCAGGAACGCCCACTTTGCATCTCATTAGAGATGCATAGATGGGCGTTAGGAATCCCCACGCTAAAGCAAGGTTTCACGCGTTAGCGTGGCCTTGCTAATTAGGCGATAAAATTATCGCCGCTTTTCGGCCGCAAAAGCGGCAATAATTTTTTATCGCCTGCTTGTAAATATGCCACAGAGTAACAGCTCAACAGTTGGTTTATCACAGTACAAAGTATGGTAACACCAATGTTGACACTGATCTACTTAGCACCAACATCACCACACCAATGCTGAGAATCAAAACCAGCGGTTTAATTCACAATTCTCCATCTGCTGTAGGAGTGGTGACCTCTGTAAAACTCAGCAACTTCTCCTGACTACTTTCAGTCACACATCCTCAGCCACTGCCCACTAAAGGAGGTCCTTTTCCCAAGCACCATCCAGAAGGACTCTGCACTGGAGCAAGTGTATGGCTATATGCTGTTTCCTCAGCAAAAGGACCAACAACAAACTTTTTTGCTAAAGTGCATGTTTTCCCGGCTTAAAGATAGGATGCAACAAACACTACGAGGGCCTACACTGCAAAATCAACACTGTTGCCTCTCATAGGGCCAAATGTAGGTAAATTACATTTACCGATTCTTAAATACCGAATTTTACCGATTCGGTATTTATGAATCGGTAAATGTAATGTAGGTAAATAATTACCGATTCGGTCTCTGTCGGTATTTTAGAATCGGTATTTACCGATTCGGTAATGGCAACTGGCTTCCCATTCATTCCTATGGGCCTGGAGGCCCGTAGCAATGAATTGGAAGCCAGTTGCCATTACCGAATCGGTAAATACCGAATCGGTAATGGGGGAGGCATCATCATGGGTGGCAGGGTGTCACATTGACACCCTGTTGCACCCCTGATTCATCCATGTGTGCACATGTGGCGCACATACATGCCCTAAGGGCATGTATGTCTGCCACATTGCACACTTCAAATTGCAAAACAATGCCTTTTTACAGGTATTCGTCATTTACCACCAACTTTTAGTTGGTGGTAAATAACGAATCCCCACACCAATGACACACTCCCCCTACATCTCATTTCAGGATTCGGTATTTACCGAATCGGTAAAATTACCCATTCGGTAATATTACCGATTCGGTAAATTACCGAATCCTGAAATATGCCCCCTACATACCAAAAGCCTAAATACCGGTCGGTAACAGGATATTTACCGAAAATCGGCCGTTACCTACCAGTATTAGGCTTCCTACATATGGCCCATAGTCTCAAAACCACCCTCTCCTAAAAATCAGCCAATACACCACAGGTCCAAGTCATATGAAAGAATTATGCCTCAAGTGCTTCGCATCTGCCGTACGAGGGAGATTTCCAAGGTAGAGGTTCCCTGATTGAATATCAACCACAAAAAAATCGAGGTAAAAAATATTGAGGCAAAAATATAGGATTAAAAAATATTGACTCCCTAAACTTAAAAAGGTAAGTATAAAATTATCGAAAAAAATATATCGTTTACATTATATAGTTGTACTAAATATTGATTGGAAAATATATATAATTTACAATATTAAAATAAATACATAGTAAATAATAACAATAATGTATGAAAAATACAACAGATAATAATCCTTTACAACATATATATCAACATACATGTATATAAAAGAAATAAATTAACTAATATTTTAAATAATATTATAATTTAAATAAGCGTAAATAATATAATATTATAAAAAGATATATGGATACATACTTGAATATCCCAAAAACATAAAATATTACAAAAAGTAAACCAAATAAAATTTAAATAAAAGTTAAACAACACACATTTCTTACAATTTCATTAAAAATAATTCACAAACAAAAAAGATTGCAAATTATAAATATCATTATTATAATAAATCAAACAAATAGGGGCTCATTATGATGTCCAACAATCGGAATCTACACGACCACGTCAGAGCCCTTCCGACCGACTTGGTCGGTTTACTGTCTGACCGCCTGATTACGATGTTTGCGGTCAGAACTTAAACCAGCCAGTCTTTCCGACTTGGTTCTGAATGACTCGTGGAGTATTCCAGTGGGTCGGAACGCACCGTCCGTAACCACCTATGGATGATGTTTACACGGTCGGGATTACAATTTCGGTTTCCAACAACCGTTCCGCATCGGCCTGTCTGACTTTAGGGGCCCCTGGCACCCACGGACTATGGTTGGTGGCCGAGGGGGGTACCTAAGTTACCCCCCTGTAAAACCCTCCACTACATGGCAGGCACCATGGGGTGCCTGCCACAGGGTGCAGGGTGGTTTTCCATACTCACCCCATTTCCACATAGGAGCCTGTGTTATGGCTAGTTCTAGGGAGTAACACGAGCTCCCATAGGGAACAATGGGAATACGACTGAGCAGTGTTTGGTTGCATCGTAATCCTACAGTCTGACCCGCCGACCACAAGTCAGTCGGTCCCAAATCCAAGACAGTGTCGGGCAGAGGCCTTCCCCCCAACATCGTAATGAGGTCCATATTATAAAACTGATTTATAACAAAAAATAAAATATTACAAATTTATATAACTACATATGAATTTCTCACTGCATAAAAAAAACATTTTAGACTAAATAAATATAAACATAAGTACTTCAACCTAATACAACACAACAGTAACACATTTTTTACATCACCCATAAATACTATTTACAACTTTAACTACAATAACAATAAAATTATATTACATATAATGGTGCAAAACACTACAATTTGCTATTCCCACTACAATTAACGCAACAATAAAATTGATATTTAACAAAAAATAATTCCCAGTACACTCAACGCAACAATAGGGTAAAATGTACTATTCCCACACCTTCCAGTGCAAAAGTACAGAAAGTGCTGGATTGCGGAGGGGTAAAATTTACTATTCCCACTCCAGTCAGTGCAAAAGTAGGGGAAGTGTTGGATTGTGGATAGGGTAACATTTACTACTCCTACTCCAGTCACTACAAAAGTAGGGAAAGTGTTGGATTGTGGAAGGGTGCAATTTACTAATCTCACTTCAGTCAGTGCAAAAGTAGCAAGAGTGTCGATTTGCAGAAGGGTAAAATGTACTATTCCCACTCCAGTCAGTGCAAAAGAAGGGAAAGTGTTGGATTGCAGAGGGGTAAACGTACTATTCCCACTCCAGTCATAACAACAGTAGGGAAAGTGTTGGATTGTGGAGGGGTAAAATTTCCTATTCCCACTCCAATCAATGCAAAAGTGGGGAAAGTGTTGGAATACGGAGGGGTAAACTTTCGAGGTGGATAGCGCTACCCTGGAAGTCCAAATTTGCCATCAATTTGTTATTAAAGAAGACTGCACCAGACATGCCAAGGGCCACCCTCGGACCACAGACAGAAGTGGGAACAGATGTGTTTGTGCACTGGTGCATTGACTTTGCTACCTCCAAGAATCTTTTTTTCTGGAAAGTCCCAGGGCCAAACAGTATCCTCCCCTAAGGTTCCCCTCCTGTAAATTCTATCTAGATCCGTTTGAATCTCGCCAGGTTTGATGAAGAGTTATAGTATTGTGGGATTGGTCTTGTAAAGGCCCACATTCGCTACTATTCTATGGGGTTCTACTCTGTTTTGTTGTATCTTGGCCCTAATCCTACATAGGTGCATGTGAAAAGGGAATTTTGACTTCTTGGGGCTAGCTTTTGGGACATGTAAAGCCTGTTTGCACCTACTGCATGTGGTATCAGCGAACAAACAAAGTATGACCCGGCCAATGTCTGGGAGCCACCGGCATTCATGTTCTGATACTTTGGGGTCGATTCCTATCCGGGTCGGGCAGCTCTCCGAGAGCTGTTCGTAGCCTTACCTTGCGACCGATCCGTCCTGTTGATGAAGTACGATGCGCATAACTGCCAAAAATCCAACCGACACGTAGGCTGTGATTCAAACTCCATTCTCCGTCTGAGCCGTAACTCCTAACGCAAACCGAGTCAGCCAGAAGCAGTATCCATATCAGTTTCCGCCCGGACAAGTACAATGCGTACTTCCTATGCGCCGGACGGGTCACCACGTACGGCACGTCACAGCATCCGGAAAAGAAGCATATCAGCTACGATTCGCACCAGGCTATGAGATGGACCAGCTTGCAACGGGTACGAGACGGAGCAACAAGCAGCATGTACGAGACAAACACATCATGAACCCCATCGCGCAGGTCATACCAGTACTCTACATCTATGACCGGATCGGAAACAGACGCGGACGGGCAGACGGTAAGTCAGACACCCACCACACAAACAAATGACACATACCAGCAAAATGTCACACACACCCAGGGGATCTATATCCTGGCCACTAGCAACAGGCCACCATAGGGGTTGCATGGCAAGCACCACTACCACCCCCACCCATAGGGCTCATGTTGCCCATCACTACTGCCACCCCCACCCATAGGGGACCTGTTGCCCATCACTACTGCCACCCCCACCCATAGGGCTCATGTTGCCCATCACTACTGCCACCCCCACCCATAGGGGACCTGTTGCCCATCACTACTGCCACCCTCAACCATAGGGGACCTGTTGCCCATCACTACTGCCACCCCCACCCATAGGAGACCTGTTGCCCATCACTACTGCCCCCCCCACTCATAGGGCTTATGTTGCCCATCACTACTGCCACCCCCACCCATAGGGGACCTGTTGCCCATCACTACTGCCACCCCCACCCATGGGGACTATGTTGCCCATCACTACTGCCACCCCCACCCATAGGAGACCTGTTGCCCATCCATACTGCCACCCTCACGCATAGGGACTATGTTGCCCATCACTACTGCCACCCCCACCCATAGGGGACCTGTTGCCCATCACTACTGCCACCCCACCCATAGGGCTTATGTTGCCCATCACTACTGCCACCCCCACTTATAGGGCTTATGTTGCCAATCACTACTGCCACCCCCACCCATAGGGGACCTGTTGCCCATCACTACTGCCACCCCCACCCATAGGGGACCTGTTGCCCAGCACTTCTGCCAGCCCCACTCATAGGGCTTATGCTGCCCATCACTACTGCCACCCCCACCCATAGGGGACCTGTTGCCCATCACTACTGCCACCCCCACTCATAGGGCTTATGTTGCCCATCACCACTGTCACCCCCACCCATAGGGGACCTGTTGCCCATCACTACTGCCACTCCCACCCATAGGGACTATGTTGCCCATCACTACTGCCACCCCCACCCATAGGGCTTATGTTGACCATCACTCCTGCCACCACCACTCTTAGGATGGGTGATGTGCCACACATCCATCATACACCAACATTAGGTATGTCAGAAAAATACATCCCCCCTAACATCATGACAACAGTGTGTAGTCTGTGACACATGCCCACAACAGTGATCATGACTTCGAACATACAATGTAACTACCATCACATGCGTGACCAAAAACTTAGTGTGGCTTACATAGGGCAAGCAGCACTAGCACTGTGGCAATGTAAAAATAACACCCCTTGACTGTGTAGAACAAAAGTTAAGTGTGTGCTTCCAAACTGCAGCAGATGTTGAGCATTGCGGTGATGGGGTCCAAACCCCCCTCATCACAGTGACCAAAAGGTAAGTGTCATCATGGACAAAGCTGCAAATGCCAAACAGCATGTATGATTTCTGGTCCCAACACATGAAACACTTTTGTGGCAAAGTAGTGGTTGTGTCCCATACCCACAGAGATGTGGTGAGGCTAACAGTGCTGTGAAAACCTAACATACTCTCGGACATGTGCAGACAAGCACCACACATGGGGGCTGACAATGCATACAGTGTACAATGACACAAAAGCAGAAGTGACCATCACAATGCATACACACCTCGAAAATAGACACACAAATCAAAACATCCTGTGTAGACTGTAGGTGTCAGGTCACAAACTCCCATTCCATGCCAGCAATGGCACCTAACAACCAGGATGAATGTGCAGAATGATGTGATATGACTCACAGGGACAGCAGGGTAAATCACAAAAACAACATCCAGACAATGGCACACAACAGAAATACCAATGCACTGGTGCAGATGCACAAACACAAACAGGCAACCTCACACTGCACATCGGACACAACATGTGTGTGTGTGTGTCTCAGTGTCCTCAGGCAACTACACAACACATGAGGGGGGCTGAACCACAGTGACAGATGTGGACACAGTGCCATACAAACGTAAACCATCAATGGGTCCCCCTTAGTGGGCAATCAGGCATTGTGAGATGAGAGGGAGCACAACAGACACATGTGACACAAGCTGGAATGAACAGCAACTAACACAGCAAGAGACTGACACACAACAGCACTACCCCCAGGGACCAGACATTGGGGTGACACAAGCATGCATGACACCTTCACTGTGCTGACAAAGGTAGATGTCGTACAAACTGTGAAACCCAGACATGTGTCCTGTGCCACAAATGTACATCACACATAGACAATCACAAATCACTCAGCATGGCCCGTCATCCATGGACAAATGGGAGCTAGGGGCCCATCAATGCAAACATACATATCAGTCCACCATCAACACCACACACCCTGAACTGCACCAATGTGCATCTGTGAAGCCCACATGGACAGGTGACATTGCACATGCACCCATGACAAACACAGTAATGTTGGGAGGACCTAAGGTGCATAGACTCATCACACAAGGACAGTTTAAAACCCTGGTGAATGGCAGACATACTGCACAGTATGCGGTACATGGCCATGACGTCAAAGAAGCTCACGTAACCTGCGGAATACCTGCCACAGTCTCAGGACAATGCAGTAGCCAAGGAGAACCACAAGGCAGACATGCTGACACCTGCAAACATTTCAGCCATGAACCGGACAAGTGGGAGCAGTCACACACACATACCCATGTCTCAATCACTGAAGGGTACCACCTAGGGACAACTACATGATATTGCGAACAAACAAGTGCCTTGGGGACCCATGACTGTGTCCTATCTGCGACTGACAACATCATCACCACTCAGAACTGACAAATCCCAATGATGAAACACAAATTAACAGTAGTGTGACATGCACCCACACATCTGGTAGCCCATGGCAAAGTTGTGGGATGAACACAGTACCACTCAGCAAGCATCAACAACAGGAACATATCAAGGGAACACTGCCTGTGTATGAAAAGGGATGTGGACACACACACACATGCCCACACAACACAGAACATGGGCCCAGGCAATGTCACGGGACAACACCCTTACTTGAGGGGACTCAACTCCTGTGGAAGTTCAGTTGTGCCAAACATAGCCCCAGCAGGTCTCAGTAATGTCAGCAGAACACCTGGTCAGTCAGACATCAGTTACCACAAAATGAAGGCTCTGGTCACAACAGCCAGGGTACGGCAGTGTCCCTTAAGTCATCTGCACATATTCAATACATATGTCCTGCAAGTTGCACAGAGGACCCAGATGCTCCTACACCAAATGATGCCCACACTTACATGTCCAGTGGAGATGCGCCCACAGTCAGGGAAATAGACAAATGGGACAATGGGAAGCACATCATATGTGCATGTGTGCAAGCCACAGATGTGACCATGCAAATGAAATGTTTACAGAGTGTCCACTAATTGTTATTCATGACACACCCAGTTAGCTGCAAAGGATGATATGGATAACGACCATAATAGGATACATATTTCGTGGACCACATGGAGTACCTCACATCAACACCTCAGTATTCAGCATTTGAAATACAGCATTGCAACTGCAAGGTCATGCTAAACATCATCAACATAATGTACAGCTAATTCAAATTCACAAGGATAAAGAAAGAAGCTTTATTCAGCAGATAAAAAATTAAAAGTCCGTACAAAACAAAGACCAATGGCCAGTCCATATCCAAATGTCAAGAAGTTAACTTGAGTGACAACTTTCACACGTTGCTTGCCTGCACTGGTAAGGACAGGGGACATTCCCTCGGAGGGGCATACATGGGGGCAGGCCAGGCACCGCATGGACAGGATCAGGGAAAAGCAGAAGGAGGTAGTGAAGGGGTGGTGGATGCAGGAGAGTCACTGGCAACTGCAGTGGAGCTGACTGAAGCAGTGGGTGCAGTCCCAACTTTGGGGCACAAGTCAGATGGGGTGTGTGCCAGCACAACTGCAGTGGGCAGGTCAGATGGAGTGGACTGGGTCCCCACTGCAGTGCCCAAGTCAGACGGGGTGGTCGTTGACTCCACTGCAGTGCCTAACTCAATGTGAGCGGAATGGGGTTCAGGTGAGGTCGGCAGGACAGGGGGGGGACACGGTCCCCACATCAGTGGCACCAACTGTCTGACCGGCGGTGGAAGAAAGTGGTAGAGGGGAAGGGCCTCAGCATTTTGGGGATGGTGTATCTGTGGGTGGGGGAACCTGGGGAAGGGTGTGGCGGGGGAACCTCTGGAGTGGTGGCCTGGGGGATGGAGGACGGAGACTTCGCCGAGGACCTGTGTGGCGGGGTCTTGCTCTTCAGGCTCTGGGGGGACTTGCGGGTGGGGGCCTCAGACTGACTGTGCCTGGGGGAGGGTATCCGGTTGTGAGGGGCACTCCCCTCTGTGTGTGGGGACTTCCTCTTCCCCTTGTAAGATTGATCTGCTGGGTCGGTGGGGAAGAGGCCAAGGTCACAGAGGAAGAGCTTCTGTGGAGATTGAAGTACTGGGTATTTTAGACCCAGCGGTGCAGGGACACACACCCTATGACTTCTGGGTTCACCCTGTTCCAGACCTACAGAAACACAGAGTCTTCTGGGTGAAGTCAAAGATTTGTTTATTGGCTGCAGACCAATTACAGGTATCCTAGAAGTACAACAGCGTGTATGTTCTCAGGAGACTGCTAAAAATCATAGGAACGGACTCCATCTTAAATACCCTTCTTCTTGCCTCAAGCATACATTCCTAGGTTTTATGATACGGCCATTACAAGTGTACATTACAAAGAAAAGGCAGAGTCATGATGACCATCCCACATTCCAGTTCGGCCAGCCCACAATGATTTACACAGTAAGGTTCATATCCCACGTTTGATACCAACTGACCCCCCAATAAACATGAGCATCTCCTGTTTTGGGAAACAAGTCATAAAGCAGGAACAAGCAGGTGTGAAAGAGATTAGCCGGAGGTTTGTGTAGAATGAAAGGGTTTTATGACGGGTCAAGCCCTGATGCTAATCACAGGTGGACGGAGGAAGGGGAGCTCGTGAGACCAGTTTGACCCGGGGCAGCAGAGCCAGCTGCCCAGGTCACCGAAAAGTCAGAGGAGCGACCCATATACTGTGAGGCCCGTATTTACTCCATTATAGCCTATGTGAGGGCAATGACAAGATGGCCACTGCTTCCAAAATGGAACCCGCGTAGTGAAGCAGAATAGTGTGTACACAGTGCCTTCATAGCTAGAACGATATATAAAGCACTCGTACATGCCGCATTTACCATTTGCGGTTTGCTAATACAGAGATAGACAGGGGTAGGGCCCTGTCCCCTACGCGGTGGCAGAAATTAAAGTACGACAGACCCTCCTTTTGCCCTTACATAGGCAATCACTATACTCATCTTAATCAGAGTCTAGGTCAATGTTCGCAAAGTCATGGAGATGTTGCTGTAGCATCATCCTATTACTTAGCTCGTCCCTCGATACAGGTTTCCTTACACATAAGGTAGCACAGAGGCCACATATCGTAGGAGCACACTGTATACACAGACAGAACAGGAAAAGAATGGCTAAGATCATTCCAATGACCATCAGAACTTTCCAACCCCAGGCATATATCAATTCCCAGAACCACCCCACCAGTGACCAGTCTCCCTTATCCACGTGTATGGATTCAGAAATTTTATGGAGTTTGGAGATGGCTTGATATACTGTTGGAGCGTTATCTGGTATGAAAATGCAACAACTAGATTGAATAACCTTACATACCCCACCGCGGTCTGCAAGAATAACGTCTAGAACCATGCGGTTCTGCAAAGTCATAAGGCGATCCGCTTGGAGCTCAGCTGTCAGATTACCAAGGGCACCAGCCGTTACATTGACAGTGGACTCAACCACACGTGTCAGCTGTCTCAGGTTCCTACTATTCACCATAGGTCCCCAAAACGGCAGGAAACCCAAGAAGAAGTCTCCCGCTTCCTGACCGGCGGTATCCTCCTTACTAATCACACCTCTCACAACTCTAGTCTTGTGATAATCAGAGGCAGCAGTAAATGTAGGCGGTAGCAGATTTGCAATATAACATGTGCCCGAGAAATCAGGGGGCAGCCATGTATATGCTCGGTCATTACAGATGAAATATGTGCCCTTGGCAGCTAGAAACGCAGGGGAAAACTGTGACGGGAAAGTGTACGTTTCAGTACAGTCACTTCTTCCCAGTTGAGCTCTAGGATTCTGACCATTACCCTGTAAGCAGAACCGACCCATGTGGGGTACGACCCAGATTGGAGATGAGATTTTTCGCTGTCTTTCACCCAGACTAATACTATACCCCATCGCGTTCCATCCTACATAAGGTCTCAGCTCTTCTTTGGGAATGGATGAGTATGCATCAATATCCCTACTCATATCGGCAACTCCTTTCATCAAAGCCTTATTATTGGTGATAGGTCTGATGGAACGCGGTTGGCGAGGGGAGTACGTATCTAGAGCATAGAGAAACATGGTCTGGAATGCCCATGACGATCCATTGTAACTATACGGCAGCACCAAATAAGGAATACCTTTGTTAATGGTATGTGGCATTAACCCACACACCCAGCAATTGGTCGTATTCATTACTAGTTGGTGCTGGTGCAAGAGCTGGATAAATAAGTTATTTACAAACTCTGATCGTCTGGTCTGTTCGTGCTCAGGCAAAGGGTGAAAAGAGTGAGAGGAGGCAGTAGAAAGAGGTATAGGCTGTTCAGTGGGTGCAATGGGCTTTTGAGCGGAGAAAAACACAAATCCTACAATAAACATTGTGATACTACACAGTGTAAAAAGGCACAGAAATACAAAACATTTACTTTTCATAATTTTACATATCCTTGCTTTAAAGTTCATTTCCTCAACGGGTCTCTCCATCTTGAAAAACTCCATCCTCTAAACGGGCCGCTCGCGGCGGATGAGTTTCTTCTGCTAAGGGGCACGCCTGTCAGTCCAGGGAAACGCCCTAGACCAACCAGAACCGTTGACCTAACGTCTTCGGCCTGTACCCCAAAGTCTTGGCACCGCGACCCTGCGGCAGAACCCGGATGGTGGTTCGAAAAACAAAAATCAGGAAAGTCCTTCAGATGGGAGAGCAAAAAATGTCAAAAGAGGAAATAGTAAGGAAATCTTTATTTGTCCATGGGCCTTGGTCTCAAATTATAACGGAGACGGCCAGGTGCTGTTTGGTCTTGGAACAAAAGTTCAGGCTCAGTGGTGTCCAGTCGATTTGATGGTGGCACAGCTTCCTGCAGAATATTGTCACTCTCTTGGTCTGAAACTGTGTCTTTTAGGCGTGCGTCACTGAATGGTACAAAACGAGGTACAGTGTCTGTCTCAGAGTCGGCGATACCCTCCTGGACCCACTGGTCATATGGCAGAGGCAAGGGGACTACTTTGCAGTGGGTACCATGGATCCAGTGCTTCTTCCCTTTTACTCGCACCGCTGATCTTGTCGACAGAAGCACAAGATGAGGGCCGATCCAGCGAGGCTCGTCGTTGCTCTTGCGCTGGAAATTTCGGATCAGGACCCACGAGCCAGGGTTGATAGGGTGTCCGGGAGGTTCAGAAGCTTGGGGAAGAGTATCATGTACCTGTTTGTGCAAAACACGCAGTTTAACAGTCAAATCATACAAGTAATCGAGTAGTACTGGATGCTCAATCTCACTAAACTTCGTAGGCCTCGGTACACCCCATACATTGGCCGGGCGGCCAAAGACGACCTCGTAAGGGCTAAGTCCCACTCGTGAGTGTATGGTCATTCTGGTGGACAGGAGTGCTAAAGGCAGAGCGTCAGGCCATTTAAGACCGGTGCTCGCTAGGCCTGGGCGGTAAATTCCGTTCCGCTCGCGGAATTTGCGGAATTTGCGGAATTTCGCGTTCCGCGGAGAACGCGAAATTGCCCAAAAATCTGCTTTCCGCGACTTCGCGAAATTTTTTGCTTGTTCGCGTTCTCAATATGCGTGTTCGCGAGATATTTCACCCCGAGCACGCAAACAGCGATCGCGAACAGGCCGCGTGTTCGCGGAATTTCTGCGTGTTCGCGGAGATTTTTTACCGTTTCGCGGAGATTTGCGTAACGCGATTTCGCAAATTCCGCCCACCCCTAGTGCTCGCCTGAATTTTGGCCAGCTTGAGCTTTAAGGCTCCATTGTAGCGTTCTACTAGTCCAGCTGATTGGGGGTGATTTGCAGCGTGGAACTTCTGCTTTATCCCTAGCCCTTCACATACATTCTTCATCACTTTACCCACGAACTCACTTCCATTATCACACCACACCATTCTCGGCATTCCAAACCTAGGGAAGAACTCCTTCACAAGGGCTTTGGCTGTGGATAGGGCAGTGTTATCCTTCAGAGGATAAGCATCTATCCATTTTGAGAAAGCACAAACAACCACCAGTACATATTTCAGGTTGTTGCACCTTTCCATGTGAATAAAGTCCAGCTGCAAAACTTCGAATGGACATGATGGGGGTGCAAAGTGACCAGCTGGAGTTGGGGTTCCCCTACCAGGGTTGTACTTCAAGCATACCATGCAATTCTTGACCACATTCTCTGCGCACTTGGGAATCCCAGCATTTTGCCATACTGGAGCCAACAACTTACAAATTCCTTTCGTACTGATGTGTGCCATTCCATGTGCCATAGTAACCACTGGGAGCACATATGCGTCAGGCAACAACCATCGCCTATGGTCTGTCAGATCAATCCAACAACCATTCTCATCCAACTTACCCATACTTTCTCTCCACTTGCTTAACTCTTTCTCTGTGGCTTCAGCTTGAAGCGACTTCACACTCTCTATTGTGTTTTCACACATCCCAACATCGTCAACCCATCTTGCGGGGCCTGCAACATACATTCTAGTCTTTACATTCTGTGCTGTTTCTTTCGCCGTCTCATCAGCAAACGCATTCCCACGTCCAACATCATCTGTGACTTTTCTGTGCGCACTGCATTTCATGATCGCAACTTGCAACGGTAGGGTCAGTGACTCAAGGAGATCATTCACCAACTTGCCATTCTGAATTTTAGCTCCATGCGACGTCAGGAACCCACGCTCTTTCCACAGTCGCCCAAAATTATGAGCCACGCCAAAGGCGTACTGGCTATCTGTGTATATATTCACTCTCATTCCTTCAGACAACACGCATGCTCTCGTGAGGGCGATTAATTCTGCTGCTTGGGCCGAATTATGTGGCACTCGTGCAGTTTCCACGACCGTGTGTAAAGTCGTGATAGCATATGCAGCAGTCGTGTCACCATTAGGGAGCTTAAAACACGAACCATCCACCCATAAAGTACCATAACACTCAGTCAGGGGAGTATCTTTTAGATCTACTCTCCCTTTCGTCTCTTCTTCTGTTCTGAACAGACAGTCATGTTGCTCAATCTCGTCTGAGTCTGCTGGGACTGGCAAGAACGTAGCTGGATTCAGCGTATTACATCTCTTTATGTGTATGTGATTTGCTAACAGTGTAAGCTCATAGCCTGATAATCGCGCACTAGTCAAGTGTTGTGTCTTGGTCCTATTTAATAATGTGTCTACAGCGTGTGGAACCATAACGATCAATGTGTTGTCCATTACCAAACCAGCAGATTGTCGGATAGACATTGCTGCAGCAGCTGTCGCTCTCAGACAGCTTGGCAATGCCCTCGCTACAGGGTCCAAAGTTGATGAAAAATATGCGCATGGGCGCGGTCTGTCGCCAAAGGGCTGCGTTAACACTGACAACGCACATCCATCTTTCTCGTGAACATACAATGTAAAAGGCTTACTATAGTCAGGAGTACCCAACACAGGAGCTGAACACAATGCATTACGCAATTCCACAAAGCTTTTCTGGCACTCTTCAGACCATGGGATAGGATTCGGTGTGTCTTTGCACGTTAAGGCTGCTAAAGGTTTTGCCAACAAAGAGAAACAAGGGATCCAATGCCTACAGTATGAAGTGATGCCCAAGAAAGCACGCACTTCTCTCTGTATTTTTGGCACACTCAACTGTGCAATGGCTTGAATTCTTTCTGGGGTCAGTTTCCTTCCCTCCTTCGATAAGAGATGACCTAAGTAGGTCACTTCTTGTCGACAATATTGCAGCTTAGAGAAAGACACTTTGTGATGGAAAGCGGATAAATGGCGCAACAATGACAATGTAGCTTCTTTACAAATCTTTTCAGTATCCGCAGCGATTAGTAAATCGTCCACGTACTGAATCAGGATAGCGCCACTAGGTAAAACAAGTGCATCAAGCTGTGCTTTCAAAGCTTGACTGTATATGGATGGATTTTCACAGTAGCCCTGGGGAGCGCGTTTGAAGCGGAAGCTTCGGCCTCCCAGACTAAAGCCAAAAATATCTCTGCTCTCTTCTGCAATTGGGATACTAAAGAAAGCATTCTTTAAATCAATCACTGAAAACCATGCAGCAGAGGCTGGAATCATCGTTAACAAGGCAGTTATATCAGGGACAACTGGAAACTGTGGCACAACAATCTTATTAACCGCTCTAAGATCAATCACAAATCTGTAAACAGGTGGCTGTGAAGGGTCCGTTCGTTTTAAGACAGGTAAAATCGGACTATTACAAACGTTGCCTCTTGTCTCCTCAATCACACCCTTATTAATCAAGTCGCTGACAATGTCTAACAATGCTTTCTGGCCTTCATTAGAGATTTTGTACTGGGGAATACGCGGCAGTCTGACATTGGCCTTTAAAGTTACCACGTATGGCGGTATCTCCAAGAGGCCCACATCGTTGGGACCAGTAGCCCAAAGGGCATCCGGAAGGGATGACAATTCAGGCGGCATTGTGTTTTTAGACAAGTACATTGGGGAAATCACTTTCTTGCCTAATGTAAGTGTTACTCCTGAAGGAGAACAATACAGTGTAGCGTGCAATCTTTTCAACAAATCTAATCCCAGTAAATTCTCACCACAACCTGTTGTCAGAATCAGAGGTGCTTTCAGCTCGCAAGGTCCAACAGAGAGTGACATGGGACTAGAAATCGGGTTCCTAACTGGGGCGCCAGAAAAACCTACTGAAACATTTATATCGCCAGACAAAGGTGCGCCAGGGAGCTTTGAATGCATGATCGAACTCTTTGCAGCACCAGTGTCTAGCAGAAAAGGCTCCGTTACATTTGCTGTAGTCACCTCAACATACGGTCCACTCTGATCCACTGGCACTGAAACAACTCCCTCTCTCTGTCTATGGCTGTCCTAGTAATCATTATTTTCTGCATCGCCATCCTCTGCATAATAATCATTATTATAATACTGGGCCGTATTAGTAGTCGCGTTAGCTTGCTGATCAAAGCTATTAATGGCGCTTTGGGGCGGAAGAGGACGCGCGTTCTGGGGAACACTTCCACGCCCTCTGCCTCTAGGAGCTTGCTGACCACCCCTACCTCTTGCGCCATACGCATTGCCGTTCCGCTGCATTAATTTAGGGCAACTATATTTATAATGACCTTCCTCTTTGCAGTATGAACATTGATTGGGACCTACAGGGACACGTGGTTGATAATACCCATTCATTTGCTGATTGTTCTGAAACTGTTGGGGTTGGTGATAGACACCTTGGGGTTGTCTATAATTATTCTGACCTCCACGTGGGGAGTAAGCCTGCTGTAAAAGGACCTTTGTCTTTAATTCCTTCGTTTTCTTCTCTGTTCTATCTTTCTCGTCTTTATCTCTATTTTCATAATACTGTGCAGTAGCCAGTATTTGCGCTGAAGAAGAAACAGCCCAAGAACTCTCTGAGTCTTTCAACTTTTTACACAGGTCAGGAAGTAGATTCTGCACAAACTTATCCACAAATAACCGTTGGCCACCCTCAGTACTCATATCCTGCCCACTGTGGTCAATAAATGTTTCTTCAAACCTAGTAAAGAAGTCTGACACTGTCTCATCTTTCTTCTGCTTGCATGCAGATAACTTGTCCCAATTTACGCGCATCGCGGGCATTATTGTCTTCATATACGTGATGATTCTACCAGGCAGTTCAGCTACTAAAGGCTCAGGTTTCGCGCCACCAGTTTGTCTAGCATCAGCAGCAATAATGTTAGCCCATGTGTCCCCTAGTTCTACATCGTGATCTGCATTACGAATTGATCCCCATAGAGGCTGTGGAACAACATTACCAAACAACATGTCTATATCGGCCAGATTCAACGCATGACCCTGCCGTCTGTGACAACTCTTTATAATAACCTGCTGGGTTTTTACGGGGATCAGGTAAGGACTGCTTAAGTGCTAACACCTCAGAGCGCTTCCATGGGACATGTACCCAAATACGCTGGAAATGTGCTACGACAGGTGGATTAGCATTTGCATCAGCGGGTCTCCAAACTGGGGGAACCTCACGCATCGGATATTGGCGTGCTTTTACCCTCTTTCCCACAGAGACATCAGGTTCAAACAACGACTGTTGACAATCATCATTCCTGAAGGACAATACAACCGCAACTGCTTTATCTACCTCGCGATCCACAATTATACCAGTTCCAAAATCAAACCTCACTCTACACAACTCCTGCGGGCTCGGGTCTTTACCACTATCCTCCAATTCTTCACAAAGAATTTCGCACATTTTCTCAAACACATATCTCTGTTTTGGGGCATCCCACTGATGGAAAACGTTGACAACTGATTCCACATCATACAATGAAGGGAAAACAATCCATCTGCGCGCCATGCTATCTATTACCTTTTTCTCATCAGGGTTAGGCAATTGACTACGCAGTTGCTTACGCTGCAAGCCAGGAGTCGCACCAGACGAATCAAAGAGAGGCGACATTAATGTAGTAACCACATTAGCTAAGCGCTGTCGTGCTGAAGGAGAAGTTGAGTCGAAAACAGGGGGAAAAACAGAGGGGAGAAAAGAGGATGCAGAAACAGGTACTGGAGTGGTGCAATGAAGAATGTTAGGGTAGGCAGTTGCCGAACTAGGCAAAGTCGCAGGAAGTGTAGGGGCAGTTGGAAGCACAACTGGCGGCCCTTGAGAGGGCTGCGCTACAGGGATAGGAGCCGGCTGCGCAGCAACTGGCGGTAGCGGCAAGGCTTGCAGTATATTGACTAGAGGGGGCATATTCACAAGCTGGGGAGGCGCCGTGGCATTTTGAGCATACGGGGGTGGCGAACTCAACAAATGCGACATCAGGGGATCTTTCTCCTTTTCTTCTAACTCATTCTGCTTAGAGTGTGGTAAAGCTGGGTAACATTTGTCGATCCCTAACTTGCGCTGCCTATGCAATTGCTCATTCATCTGCTCCTCCTCATCATCTTTAAACTGTACAGCTGCTTGCATTACTGTCATACCTCTCTCTCTTTTATTCTTTTTCGCTAACTTAATTTCCTTCTGTTTGGCTTCCTTTCGCCATAAGCGGAAAGAGTCAAACATCGCCGGCCGGGCTTTCTTCTTAAACAATTTAATTTCTAATTTATCTAAAATATCGGTATCGAAACTACCATTTTGGGGCCATTTTAAAACACCGTCTTTCCTAGTGTAGTGGATCCACACTTCGTTATATGCAATGGGGCCTACGCCATGTTTTACATAGAGCTCATAAGTTGGAGTTCCAACCGGAGGAACCGGACATGATTCCTCTAGCTGGAAATCTTTTCCACAACCCAAACAGAATAATCTACCAAATATTCCAGAACCAGGCATCTTTGCTCACTAGTCTAGATCCAAACGTCAAAGGATTATCGATTACGATAGTCTCGTGAATACACGAGTCCTCTGGCTTTGGCGTTTGCAAACTCCAAATGACCAAATTACCAAATCAAACGATCCCGAAGGATACCAAAACAAATGGGAGACGCTCCACTTATACTTAACTGAATATTGCTGATCGATGGCGTCACCAGAAGACTCTCTCGATTGTTTCGCTCTCTCAAACTCGTCAAGGGTCCAAAACAGGTCGATTAATCAGGGCAGCAGTCCTTCGTAGCCGTCGGGACGCGGAGAACCTCGCAGAAAAGACTTTCGCACCACGTCGACATGCAGGGGTCGATGAAGTGGCGGCCTTCCTCCGGAATTTCCACACGAAGCTCCTCACGAACCTCTGGCTTGGACTGGTACCGCTGAAATCGTCCCGATTTGGGCGCCAAACTGAAGTACTGGGTATTTTAGACCCAGCGGTGCAGGGACACACACCCTATGACTTCTGGGTTCACCCTGTTCCAGACCTACAGAAACACAGAGTCTTCTGGGTGAAGTCAAAGATTTGTTTATTGGCTGCAGACCAATTACAGGTATCCTAGAAGTACAACAGCGTGTATGTTCTCAGGAGACTGCTAAAAATCATAGGAACGGACTCCATCTTAAATACCCTTCTTCTTGCCTCAAGCATACATTCTTAGGTTTTATGATACGGCCATTACAAGTGTACATTACAAAGAAAAGGCAGAGTCATGATGACCATCCCACATTCCAGTTCGGCCCGCCCACAATGATTTACACAGTAAGGTTCAGATCCCACGTTTGATACCAACTGACCCCCCAATAAACATGAGCATCTCCTGTTTTGGGAAACAAGTCATAAAGCAGGAACAAGCAGGTGTGAAAGAGATTAGCCGGAGGTTTGTGTAGAATGAAAGGGTTTTATGACGGGTCAAGCCCTGATGCTAATCACAGGTGGACGGAGGAAGGGGAGCTCGTGAGACCAGTTTGACCCGGGGCAGCAGAGCCAGCTGCCCAGGTCACAGAAAAGTCAGAGGAGAAACCCATGTACTGTGAGGCCCGTATTTACTCCATTATAGCCTATGTGAGGGCAATGACAAGATGGCCACTGCCTCCAAAATGGAACCCGCGTAGTGAAGCAGAATAGCGTGTACACAGTGCATTCATAGCTAGAACGATATATAAAGCACTTGTACATGCCGCATTTACCATTTGCGGTTTGCTAATACAGAGATAGACAGGGGTAGGGCCCTGTCCCCTACGCAGTGGCAGAAATTAAAGTACGACAAGATGGGGTTGCAGGTGAGGCAAGGGAAGGGGGCTGGGAGGGAGATGTATCGGAGGACTGCGGAGTGGTTGTGGAGGATTGTGTGTGTGTCTGCAAACCATCCCCTGTGAGTGCGGTATCAGTCCCCTGAGGTTGCCTGTGTGCACGTCTAGCCTTTGGTTTGGGTGTTTGTGTGCTGCCCGTGTCTGTGGGTTTGTGTGAATGTGCTGGTGTGTGTGTGCTTGGGACAGGTAGGCTGCTAGGAATCATGGGATGTTCAGGGGTAGGAGGGGTGCGGAAATGTTGGAGGAGGGACACTGCTGCCGTCAGGGAGGAGGCCACGGGCTGATTGGTCCTCTGTAGGGCAGACATGCGCGATGAAATGCCCTCCATGATAGACTGGTGTGTGCATGGAGGACACTCAGCATTGATGTCTGCCCCACATGGATCTGTCAAGCAAGTCCACAGACTCCTCACTCAGGGCAGCAGGGGACACAGGGTCAGGGGGTGCGGTGCCTGGCACAAAGGAGACATGCTCCCGAACACGGTGGTGATGGTGGTGGTGGTGGTGGTGGGGGGGCGGTGGCGGGGACAGCCTCACTAGCTGTTGTTTGGTGGCTGCTGACACCCACCTCCACAAGGGAGTCATCCTCAGAGCTGCTGTGGCCCTCAGCTGGGGTGGATGGTACTGAGGACTCCTCGGTGTGGCTTCACTCGCCCTCCGTGCCACTGGGTCCCTCCGACTCCTCGCATTCTGTCCCAGTCAGGCTCTGTGGCTCCTCCAGGTCCGTGGAGCTGTCCCCTCCTGTGGCCGTGGATGTATCTGGATAGAATTAGGAAAAAAGAGAACAACATCAGTCACCTGCACTGAGTGCACACACCACAGTGAGTACATCACATCACAGGGCAAGCCCTGGCATCATCAGCTGAACACTGCTCAAAGTGCTCACACTGTTTAGAATAAGCCAATTGTCAGTCTCACCATCAACCATGGCACTCATATCCCTCCTGGACTTGCACCCATATATCTGTTGCATGTTGGATGCTAATACCCCAATGTGCCGACATGCACCACCCACACATTTGTTGGACATGCAAGTGAACATGTAGGAGTATGTCACTATACACACAGCTCATCTATTGCCACTGACTCAGTACAGGTGTCAGAATGAAGGGATGGGCAGAGACTCATTTCACATGCTTGTGACGCATGCGAGCAACACACACTATGGTGTTTTCATGTCCTGACAGTCAATGCCACAATGGGGTGCATGGAGCACACTTGAACACAATGCAGGATCACTCATAGCAAGTTAAATGCCATGGCACTGGCATGCATGTAAAGTCAGTCAACACTGTCTCCTGTCACAGGGGCAGGGCATCCAGACAACAACAGTATGCACTGTGTCACAATCATAGCTCAGGGGTAAAGCAAATTCTGCAGCTGACAAATGCACTTGCCCATCCCCTGCAAACAACATATCCCGGACCCAGAAGACCCCACATCATACAAATCAGACAAATGAGTCTTTGCGAACACAACTCCCTGTACATTAGCACATTACAGTCTGCTGTGCATGTAACCCAGCTGCCTGAAGTGCACAATTGCATACACCATTGTGCACTGTCAAATGTTCACACACCTATATGTCACACAGGCCTTGTCTCTCAATGTCACATCTCAGATATCATGCTGACCCTCAAACTCATGAACACCCCAGTTGTATGTAACAGGAAGCCACACCACAATGACACAGAGGCAGACACCTGAAGGCACATGTCACTAAGCACAACCTGTAAATTGATACACAGGAGTGGGATTACAGAGGGTTTCTAAATGCCCTTGAGTAGGCATGACTGCCCAGGTCTACGTGAAACAGTGTTTAGCCCTGGACAGTAGTCAGGTGGCTAAGCAAGTGTGACACACTTGATATACATACTCCTGAGGCACTCAAATTGGAGTCCCCAGCTTCATGGGTTTGTTTGAAATACAGCAGCCACATGTGGTGAGTCAGACTAGCAATTGAAACACATATAAAAGGCACACACAGATCACATGTCAGATCTCAGGCATTGTGTAAACAATTGACCCACCCATGAAACACACAACAGAGTCACGGGAACAGATGCTGTCAGGAAGCTGAAGCATAGCTGACTGTAGGGACACAGTGCTATAGTGACACAAGCAACACCTGTGGATCAGATGAGGAGGGTGCATCACACAATTGAGGGACATGAGAATTGGACTACAAGACCTACGTAATGTGGAAGTGTGACCAGGCCAGAAGACTGCAATTAGCATGTCAGACATAGTACACAGGTTAGGCATGCACTTACTCCCTCCTTGCTGCAGTCTGGCCTTCAGCTGCCCATCCAGGTCTGGGAAGACCACCGCCAGTATCCGGAGCATGTGGGGGATTAGGGTCCGGTGTCTGCCCCTCCTGCGAGGAGGCGACAGCTTCAGCTGGACCCTTACGATCCTCCGGGTCCAGCCCCGAAGGACCTGCCACCTCTTCTGGTAGTTGTGGATCCGGTGCTTGTAGACCCCCACAAATCGAACTGCCTAGGCAATGGTCAGCCATATCTCCTGCTTCTGGTGGGCATCAACCTGTGAGGATGAGAAAGTTGAAAGTCCATTAACACACATGCCCCCTATTTGTGCTGCACACAGTTGGATATACATGTCATCATCACTTAGGAAAATGAGTGACACAGGTAGTGCACCCATGGAAAAGGACAAATGCCCGGCATGTCTGACATGTTAACAATGCCGGGGATCTTTAAGCTTGCACAAATGCACTTTAGCTGCAGAATACCTGTCCATTACATGTACCTACACACTTTGGGGGATGAAAGTACTCAGCGAGTAGGCTTGCCACTGGTGTACACACTGCTAGTACTGCTAGTTAGACAACATGCACAGTTAGGAAGGCAGTGGACTGCACACTCACCTGCTCCCCTGGTTTCCCATACAGCTTGCTGTACTGTGGAAGGAGCCCGTCCAGCAGGGCCTGGTTCTCCTCCTTAGTGAAGGCTGGGGCCCTCTCCAGAGTACGTGCCATAGCAGTAGCCAGAGGATGCAAAGACAGCAGCAGTGGTAGCAGAGATGTGGTCCAGGAGCATGTAGTGCAGGCAAGCGAGCTCCCTGGGGTCCAGCTAGCCTTATATCTGTGCTGCAGAGACAGACTCTGTGCCATGTGTCCCCAGTGATAGGTCCAACACGGCTGCATTCTATGAATCTGGCCAATCCATGGAAATGTACGACTTGTACATGTCTTCCGCATCGTTCAAATCTTCACCTTCATAAAACCCTAGGAATTGCAACATTGTTGTAGGCATCCAACTGATTTTCCAGCGCACAACTTGTACAAGTTTTGTATCTGCATCCATCTCCATGACAGTCCAGAGCCAATGGGTGCGCCCAGCTCGGTCAACTGACTGTACAAAGCGTATTTTGAAAATACACATGCACCCGTTTCCATACGATTCAATGGCCAAGGCGTACGCCTGTCTTGGACCTTGCCTGCCCGATGCGCATGCATGATAGTCACCCTCGTCGGGCCTCATTGCAGTCAATGCCAAAGCGTACGTACGGCTCGGTCATGAACCGTGAAATGCGTACGCATTGTCACCCGCTTCGGACCTAATTGGTGTGACTATTTGACGGCTTCAACACACAATTACTTGCCAGGGACTCATGTGCACACCTACCACACTACAGCATTGGCCACACAGTGTTCCATGGTATGTAAGGCTGCATTTCCTATGTGTTGGGGAGGCAACATTTGGTTTGTTGTGTGGCACTTTTGTTCAGTCACTCCCAGGCTGTGCACGTGTTCATGGGGGCAGAATCCTTTGTGTGTTGTGCACATTACCACTGCGATATGCACCTGTACGGTTATGGGCATGAGTCATGGACACTGTTCCAGATTGGATTTGTTTTGGACATGTCACATATACCCTGAGTCCTGGGGGTGATGGCATGTACGTCACAATGAGACCTGTAGCCACAATTCTGATGTACACCCACAGTCTATATGCATGTTGTGTCTCAGATGTGGCAGATCAAATGTGCCCAATGTGAGATAGTCTCCACATCCATGTGGTTTGTGCATCAACCTTGATGTTGTGTGTGTGTCTACGAGACGTGCATGTAGGGCCTGCAGAGACAACAGTGGCCACTACCTGTGGGACTCACGGTTGCCTTGTGGCATGTACATGATACGCCATGTCATACCAGTGTCGATGTGGCAATACAGGGACCCTGGGTATCTGCATGGCAAAGATCTGTGATGCCTGGGAGACATCAGGCCTCACTTGTCACTGTGGTGTGTGTTTGTAACGTCACATCAGTACATAGGTAGGGTGACACAGCCCAATGATTGGCCATTGCACTACATGGGACTTATGTGGACATGTGGACTTGAGATGTGAAGTGATGGCCATGTAGGTGACATATGTGTCCATGCCCAACAGCACACACCTCAGTACATTGTGTATTGTCATGATGTATCATGTGATATTTTGCTTGGTCATGGCCACATAGGTGGATGAACCGACTATCTTCCTTTGTGCACCTCTGTTCTGCAGGGCACCAGCTGTCCATAGACCGTTCCCAGACCTTGAAACCATGTAGGAACATGACTGCATCCGATGGTAGCTCTTCACCAGGCCACTGATTGAGGAGTTGGCAGAGCAGTTGGCACCACATCTGCTACCTGGCCAGACATACCCTACAGCACTGACCCCAGAGGTGAAGGTGATGGCAGCCCTGCACTTCTTTGCTACTGGTACCTTCCAGTACACTGTGGCTACTGCTGGTGGTAAGTCACAAACTATGTTTAGTCATGTGCTGGAGGGGATGTTGCATTTTCTTGACCTGTACATCAAGTTCCCTAGCCCAGCTCAACTCCCTGAAATAAAGGATGCCTTTCATACACTGGGGAGGATGCCGAACATCATCGGATATATTGATGGTACACATGTGGCCCTGATACCACCACAGGCACATGAGCAGGCAAACCGGAACAGGAAACATTTCCACTGCATCAATGCTCTGGTGGTATGTCTTTCAGACATGTGTATCACACGTGTGTGTGCACGTTTCGCCGGCTCTGCGCACGATGCTTACATCATGAGGAGTAGTCGCATTGCAACGCTCATGTCACAGATGCCAGACCAGCGTGTCTGGCTTGTCGGTGTGTACTGACTGTTTACCATTGTGTGTGTTTGGCAATGTTGTATTCTGCCCTCCTACAAAGCTCTGCTAATTGTTCAATTGTTTGTGTGTAGGTGACTCCGGATACCCCAACATGCCGTGGTTGCTGACACCCCTCAGGAACCCTTTGACACCAGCCGAGATGCGCTACAATGAGGCACATAGTCGGAGCAGGAGGGTGATTGAGCGGACATTTGGTCTCCTGAAAAGCCGCTTCCGCTGCCTGGACAAGACCAGAGGGGCCATCCCATATGAGCCTGCAAAGGTGTGCAAAATTATCCTTGTATGCTGCATGCTACACAACATGGCAGTGCGAAAGAAGGTGCCTCTCATCCAGGATGACGATGACCAACCTCCACCACCTGTGGAGGATCCCGGCCTGGTACACGATGCCAGTGATGATGATGATGAGGGTGACATCCACACACAGCTCATCAACAACTACTTCACCTGAATGTGAGTTTACAGGGTCGTTATGTCAATGTATAGAGCTAGCCTGAAATGTGTTGTGGCTGCTCTGCTGCTGTCTGAGTGTCTCTGTGTGCCACTTGACTGGATGGGTGCAGTGATGTGTCCAGTCAGGTGGTCTGTACTCCCCAATAGTGTAGTACTACTAACTTATTTCTGTGGAGGTTTCTTTTGACATATTTTGTGCATGTGTATTGCATTTCTCTCCTGTTCTGCTGTGCTTTTGACTGTGTCCTGTGTCTGTCCTTCCCAGGGTACTTTGCCTGTTTTTTGGTCAACACTGACCCCCAACACCCAGAATCCGACACCAGTGTGGGAGTTTGAGTTTGAGTTTGAGTTTTAAATTATTGTTAAAGCGCACGTACACCTGGCGGTTTCATGGCGCTACAGTATACTGAGTCCTTGAGAGGAAAACAAAAAAAAAAAACAGGGGGGGACTTGAGAGAGTTTATTGGGGAAAGGCTTTAGAAAATAGGTAGGTTTTCAAAGCCTTTCTAAAGAGGGAGTATTGGGTGGAACATCTGAGGTGGGCTGGGAGGGAGTTCCAGAAGATGGGGGCAAGGGTAGAAAATTTTGAGCCTCCCCATTTTTTTCGGCGAAAGCGGGGGATTATCAGCAGGTGTTGAGAAGAGGAGCGTAGTTCCCTGGCAGGGGCATAGAGTTTGATCTCCGAAGAGATAAAAGCAGGAGCGGAGCCTAGCTGGGCCTGGAAGGCGAGGCAGCCCACCTTGAACTGGGAGCGTTCACGAATGGGGAGCCAGTGCAACGATTTTAAGAGGGGAGTGACGTTGTGGGATTTGGTGAGGTTGTAAACCAAGCGGGCGGCTTGGTTCTGAACCAACTGTAGTCGTCGTACATTGTAGGCGGGCATGCCGTGGTAAAGGGCATTGGCGTAGTCCAACCGAGAGACGACCATAGCTAGTACGATAAGTTTTAGGGCCGTGAAGGAGAAGAAGCGGGAGACCTTGCGGATAGTTCGAAGAGAAAGAAAGGAAGAGGAAACCACCGAACTCACCTGGGAGTGCAAAGTGAGTTGGTCATTGAGTTTAATACCAAGGGTTTTAACAGAGGAAGAAGGGGAAGGAGGGGGCCCAAGGGAAGGGGGCCAAAAGAGGGGGGACCAGGGACTGGAGCAACCACCTGTCAAAACCAGCTCTGTTTTATCTGGGTTTAGTTTTAGGTGGTTGTGATTCATCCAGTCCCGGATAAAGAGCATTGTGGATTGGAGGTTAGATTTAGAGTCAGGGAATTGAGATAGAGAGAATATGAGCTGGAGGTCATCCGCATAGTTATATACGGGGAGGGTATCCGAGTGTGAGGGGCACTCCCCTCTGTATGTGGGGACTTCCTCTTCCCCTTGTAAGATTGATCTGCTGGGTCGGTGGGGATGAGGCCAAGGTCACAGAGGAAGAGCTTCTGTGGAGATGGGGTTGCAGGTGAGGCAAGGGAAGGGGGCTGGGAGGGAGATGTATCGGAGGACTGCGGAGTGGTTGTGGAGGATTGTGTGTGTGTCTGCAAACCATCCTCTGTGAGTGTGGTATCAGTACCCTGAGGTTGCCTGTGTGCACATCTAGCCTTTGGTTTGGGTGTTTGTGTGCTGCCCGTGTCTGTGGGTTTGTGTGAATATGCTGGTGTGTGTGTGCTTGGGACAGGTAGGCTGCTAGGAATCATGGGATGTGCAGGGGTAGGAGGGGTGCGGAAATGTTGGAGGAGGGACACTGCTGCCGTCAGGGAGGAGGCCACGGGCTGATTGGTCCTCTGTAGGGCAGACATGCGCGATGAAATGCCCTCCATGATAGACTGGTGTGTGCATGGAGGACACTCAGCATTGATGTCTGCCCCACATGGATCTGTCAAGCAAGTCCACAGACTCCTCACTCAGGGCAGCAGGGGACACAGGGTCAGGGGGTGCGGTGCCTGGCACAAAGGAGACATGCTCCCGAACACGGTGGTGATGGTGGTGGTGGTGGGGGGGGGGGGGGGGGGGTGGGGGGGGGAACAGCCTCACTAGCTGTTGTTTGGTGGCTGCTGACACCCACCTCCACAAGGGAGTCACCCTCAGAGCTGCTTTGGCCCTCAGCTGGGGTGGATGGTACTGAGGACTTCTCGGTGTGGCTCCACTCGCCCTCCGTGCCACTGGGTCCCTCCGACTCCTCGCATTCTGTCCCAGTCAGGCTCTGTGGCTCCTCCAGGTCCGTGGAGCTGTCCCCTCCTGTTGCCGTGGATGTATCTGGATAGAATTAGGAAAAAAGAGAACAACATCAGTCACCTGCACTGAGTGCACACACCACAGTGAGTACATCACATCACAGGGCAAGCCCTAGCATCATCAACTGAACACTGCTCAAAGTGCTCACACTGTTTAGAATAAGCCAATTGTCAGTCTCACCATCAACCATGGCACTCATATCCCTCCTGGACTTGCACCCATATATCTGTTGCATGTTGGATGCTAATACCCCAATGTGCCGACATGCACCACCCACACATTTGTTGGACATGCAAGTGAACATGTAGGAGTATGTCACTATACACACAGCTCATCTATTGCCACTGACTCAGTACAGGTGTCAGAATGAAGGGATGGGCAGAGACTCATTTCACATGCTTGTGACACATGCGAGCAACACACACTATGGTGTTTTCATGTCCTGACAGTCAATGCCACAATGGGGTGCATGGAGCACACTTGAACACAATGCAGGATCACTCATAGCAAGTTAAATGCCATGGCACTGGCATGCATGTAAAGTCAGTCAACACTGTCTCCTGTCACAGGGGCAGGGCATCCAGACAACAACAGTATGCACTGTGTCACAATCATAGCTCAGGGGTAAAGCAAATTCTGCAGCTGACAAATGCACTTGCCCATCCCCTGCAAACAACATATCCCGGACCCAGAAGACCCCACATCATACAAATCAGACAAATGAGTCTTTGCGAACACAACTCCCTGTATATTAGCACATTACAGTCTGCTGTGCATGTAACCCAGCTGCCTGAAGTGCACAATTGCATACACCATTGTGCACTGTCAAATGTTCACACACCTATATGTCACACAGGCCTTGTCTCTCAATGTCACATCTCAGATATCATGCTGACCCTCAAACTCATGAACACCCCAGTTGTATGTAACAGGAAGCCACACCACAATGACACAGAGGCAGACACCTGAAGGCACATGTCACTAAGCACAACCTGTAAATTGATACACAGGAGTGGGATTACAGAGGGTTTCTAAATGCCCTTGAGTAGGCATGACTGCCCGGAACTACGTGAAACAGTGTTTAGCCCTGGACAGTAGTCAGGTGGCTAAGCAAGTGTGACACACTTGATATACATACTCCTGAGGCACACAAATTGGAGTCCCCAGCTTCATGGGTTTGTTTGAAATACCGCAGCCACATGTGGTGAGTCAGACTAGCAATTGAAACACATATAAAAGGCACACACAGATCACATGTCAGATCTCAGGCATTGTGTAAACAATTGACCCACCCATGAAACACACATCAGAGTCACGGGCACAGATGCTGTCAGGAAGCTGAAGCATAGCTGACTGTAGGGACACAGTGCTATAGTGACACAAGCAACACCTGTGGATCAGATGAGGAGGGTGCATCACACAATTGAGGGACATGAGAATTGGACTACAAGACCTACGTAATGTGGAAGTGTGACCAGGCCAGAAGACTGCAATTAGCATGTCAGACATAGTACACAGGTTAGGCATGCACTTACCCCCTCCTTGCTACAGTCTGGCCTTCAGCTGCCCATCCAGGTCTGGGAAGACCACCGCCAGTATCCGGAGCATGTGGGGGATTAGGGTCCGGTGTCTGCCCCTCCTGCGAGGAGGCGACAGCTTCAGCTGGACCCTTACGATCCTCCAAGTCCAGCCCCGAAGGACCTGCCACCTCTTCTGGTAGTTGTGGATCCGGTGCTTGTAGACCCCCACAAATCGAACTGCCTAGGCAATGGTCAGCCATATCTCCTGCTTCTGGTGTGCATCAACCTGTGAGGATGAGAAAGTTGAAAGTCCATTAACACACATGCCCCCTATTTGTGCTGCACACAGTTGGATATACATGTCATCATCACTTAGGAAAATGAGTGACACAGGTAGTGCACCCATGGAAAAGGACAAATGCCCTGCATGTCTGACATGTTAACACTGCCGGGGATCTTTAAGCTTGCACAAATGCACTTTAGCTGCAGAATACCTGTCCATTACATGTACCTACACACTTTGGGGGATGAAAGTACTCAGCAAGTAGGCTTGCCACTGGTGTACACACTGCTAGTACTGCTAGTTAGACAACATGCAAAATTAGGAAGGCAGTGGACTGCACACTCACCTGCTCCCCTGGTTTCCAATACAGCTTGCTGTACTGTGGAAGGAGCCCGTCCAGCAGGGCCTGGTTCTCCTCCTTAGTGAAGGCTGGGGCCCTCTCCAGAGTACGTGCCATAGCAGTAGCCAGAGGATGCAGAGACAGCAGCAGTGGTAGCAGAGATGTGGTCCAGGAGCATGTAGTGCAGGCAAGCGAGCTCCCTGGGGTCCAGCCAGCCTTATATCTGTGCTGCAGAGACAGACTCTGTGCCATGTGTCCCCAGTGATAGGTCCAACACGGCTGCATTCTATGAATCTGGCCAATCCATGGAAATGTACGACTTGTACATGTCTTCCGCATCGTTCAAATCTTCACCTTCATAAAACCCTAGGAATTGCAACATTGTTGTAGGCATCCAACTGATTTTCCAGCGCACAACTTGTACAAGTTTTGTATCTGCATCCATCTCCATGACAGTCCAGAGCCAATGGGTGCGCCCAGCTCGGTCAACTGACTGTACAAAGCGTATTTTGAAAATACACATGCACCCGTTTCCATATGATTCAATGGCCAAGGCGTACGCCTGTCTTGGACCTTGCCTGCCCGATGCGCATGCATGATAGTCACCCTCGTCGGGCCTCATTGCAGTCAATGCCAAAGCGTACGCACGGCTCGGTCATGAACCGTGAAATGCGTACGCATTGTCACCCGCTTCGGACCTAATTGGTGTGACTATTTGACGGCTTCAACACACAATTACTTGCCAGGGACTCATGTGCACACCTACCACACTACAGCATTGGCCACACAGTGTTCCATGGTATGTCAGGCTGCATTTCCTATGTGTTGGGGAGGCAACATTTGGTTTGTTGTGTGGCACTTTTGTTCAGTCACTCCCAAGCTGTGCACGTGTTCATGGGGTCAGAATCCTTTGTGTGTTGTGCACATTACCACTGCGATATGCAACTGTACGGTTATGGGCATGAGTCATGGACACCGTTCAAGATTGGATTTGTTTTGGACATGTCACATATACCCTGAGTCCTGGGGGTGATGGCATGTACGTCACAATGAGACCTGTAGCCACAATTCTGATGTACACCCACAGTCTATATGCATGTTGTGTCTCAGATGTGGCAGATCAAATGTGCCCAATGTGAGATAGTCTCCACATCCATGTGGTTTGTGCATCAACCTTGATGTTGTGTGTGTGTCTACGAGACGTGCATGTAGGGCCTGCAGAGACAACAGTGGCCACTACCTGTGGGACTCACGGTTGCCTTGTGGCATGTACATGATACGCCATGTCATACCAGTGTCGATGTGGCAATACAGGGACCCGGGGTATCTGCATGGCAAAGATCTGTGATGCCTGGGAGACATCAGGCCTCACTTGTCATTGTGGTGTGTGTTTGTAACATCACATCAGTACATAGGTAGAGTGACACAGCCCAATGATTGGCCATTGCACTACATGGGACTTGTGTGGACATGTGGACTTGAGATGTGAAGTGATGGCCATGTAGGTGACATATGTGTCCATGCCCAACAGCACACACCTCAGTACATTGTGTATTGTCATGATGTATGATGTGATATTTTGCTTGGTCATGGCCACATAGGTGGATGAACCGACTATCTTCCTTTGTGCACCTCTGTTCTGCAGGGCACCAGCTGTCCATAGACTGTTCCCAGACCTTGAAACCATGTAGGAACATGACTGCATCCGATGGTAGCTCTTCACCAGGCCACTGATTGAGGAGTTGGCAGAGCAGTTGGCACCACATCTGCTACCTGGCCAGACATATCCTACAGCACTGACCCCAGAGGTGAAGGTGATGGCAGCCCAGCACTTCTTTGCTACTGGTACTTTCCAGTACACTGTGGCTACTGCTGGTGGTAAGTCACAAACTATGTTTAGTCATGTGCTGGAGGGGATGTTGCATTTTCTTGACCTGTACATCAAGTTCCCTAGCCCAGCTCAACTCCCTGAAATAAAGGATGCCTTTCATACACTGGGGAGGATGCCGAACATCATCGGATCTATTGATGGTACACATGTGGCCCTGATACCACCACTGGCACATGAGCAGGCATACCGGAACAGGAAACATTTCCACTGCATCAATGCTCTGGTGGTATGTCTTTCAGACATGTGTATCACACGTGTGTGTGCACGTTTCGCCGGCTCTGCGCACGATGCTTACATCATGAGGAGTAGTCGCATTGCAACGCTCATGTCACAGATGCCAGACCAGCGTGTCTGGCTTGTCGGTGTGTACTGACTGTTTACCATTGTGTGTGTTTGGCAATGTTGTATTCTGCCCTCCTACAAAGCTCTGCTAATTGTTCAATTGTTTGTGTGTAGGTGACTCCGGATACCCCAACATGCCGTGGTTGCTGACACCCCTCAGGAACCCTTTGACACCAGCCGAGATGCGCTACAATGAGGCACATAGTCGGAGCAGGAGGGTGATTGAGCGGACATTTGGTCTCCTGAAAAGCCGCTTCCGCTGCCTGGACAAGACCAGAGGGGCCATCCCATATGAGCCTGCAAAGGTGTGCAAAATTATCCTTGTATGCTGCATGCTACACAACATGGCAGTGCGAAAGAAGGTGCCTCTCATCCAGGATGACGATGACCAACCTCCACCACCTGTGGAGGATCCCGGCCTGGTACACGATGCCAGTGATGATGATGATGAGGGTGACATCCACACACAGCTCATCAACAACTACTTCACCTGAATGTGAGTTTACAGGGTTGTTATGTCAATGTATAGAGCTAGCCTGAAATGTGTTGTGGCTGCTCTGTTGCTGTCTGAGTGTGTCTGTGTGCCACTTGACTGGATGCGTGCAGTGATGTGTCCAGTCAGGTGGTCTGTACTCCCCAATAGTGTAGTACTACTAACTTATTTCTGTGTAGGTTTCTTTTGACATATTTTGTGCATGTGTATTGCATTTCTCTCCTGTTCGGCTGTGCTTTTGACTGTGTCCTGTGTCTGTCCTTCCCAGGGTACTTTGCCTGTTTTTTGGTCAACACTGACCCCCAACACCCAGAATCCGACACCAGTGTGGGAGTTTGAGTTTGAGTTTGAGTTTTAAATTATTTTTAAAGCGCACGTACACCTGGCGGTTTCATGGCGCTACAGTATACTGAGTCCTTGAAAGGAAAACAAAAAAAAAAAACAGGGGGGGACTTGAGAGAGTTTATTGGGGAAAGGCTTTAGAAAATAGGTAGGTTTTCAAAGCCTTTCTAAAGAGGGAGTATTGGGTGGAACATCTGAGGTGGGCTGGGAGGGAGTTCCAGAAGATGGGGGCAAGGGTAGAAAATGTTGAGCCTCCCCATTTTTTTCGGCGAAAGCGGGGGATTATCAGCAGGTGTTGAGAAGAGGAGCGTAGTTCCCTGGCAGGGGCATAGAGTTTGATCTCCGAAGAGATAAAAGCAGGAGCGGAGCCTAGGTGGGCCTGGAAGGCGAGGCAGCCCACCTTGAACTGGGAGCGTTCACGAATGGGGAGCCAGTGCAAGGATTTTAAGAGGGGAGTGACGTGGTGGGATTTGGTGAGGTTGTAAACCAAGCGGGCGGCTTGGTTCTGAACCAACTGTAGTCGTCGTACATTGTAGGCGGGCATGCCGTGGTAAAGGGCATTGGCGTAGTCCAACCGAGAGACGACCATAGCTAGTACGATAAGTTTTAGGGCCGTGAAGGAGAAGAAGCGGGAGACCTTGCGGATAGTTCGAAGAGAAAGAAAGGAAGAGGAAACCACCGAACTCACCTGGGAGTGCAAAGTGAGTTGGTCATTGAGTTTAATACCAAGGGTTTTAACAGAGAAAGAAGGGGAAGGAGGGGGCCCAAGGGAAGGGGGCCAAAAGAGGGGGGACCAGGGACTGGAGCAACCACCTGTCAAAACCAGCTCTGATTTATCTGGGTTTAGTTTTAGGTGGTTGTGATTCATCCAGTCCCGGATAAAGAGCATTGTGGATTGGAGGTTAGATTTAGAGTCAGGGAATTGAGATAGAGAGAATATGAGCTGGAGGTCATCCGCATAGTTATATACGGAGACCTCCATTTGCTGAAGAGCAAAGATGAGGCGAGCTATGTACAGATTGAATAGTAATGGGGAAAGAGAGGAGCCTTGAGGGACCCCACATAACACCTTCCGTGGTTCGGCCGAGAAATCGCCCAGGCGCACCGCTTGGGTGCGATCACTTAGGAAGGAGGACAGCCAGACCAAGACCGAGCCACCGATCCCTGCTGCCCTGACACGGGAAAGTGTGATGGAATGGTCCACCGTGTCAAAGGCGGCGGAAAGGTCGAGTAGGACCAAGGCCTGGGGAAGGTTAGTGTCTAATCCTTCCCTAAGTTTGTCAAGTACTGAAAGCACGACTGACTCGGTAGAGTGAGCTGGACGAAAACCGGCCTGGCGGGGAGCTAAAACTTCCACGTAGGCGGTGAGTGCTCGGGTGACATGTCGCTCCAGAACTTTCCCTAGGAAGTAGTCAATTCCCATAAAGTGATGTGTCACACACCCCTGGACTTCAATTCTCAGACACTCTGTGACCGTGTGTCCACTGTAATGTACAATTGCCTTGCAACTATTTCAGAATAAACATGTTGCTGATGTGTAATGAACCTGTGCTATGCTTTGTTAGGTGCGTTGTCTGTCTTCCCACATCCGAGTGACATTTGCTTACCTCACCTGTGGATTTGTTACCACTGACTGTGGATAGGTGTTGTGTCTGTGCATACCAATGTGTTTCAGGTCAACATGATTGTGTGGGATGAGTAACATGACCATGGTGAGTATGTGTTATGGTGCCATAGGGGTGTGTCTCCCTCACATGTGTCACATCACCATGACTCACATAACGGTGGTCACACTGTTGTAGTATTTGGCATGCACTGTCTTGTTTAGCAGATCAACATCTCCATGACACATGACAAGTTGGAATCACAACAGAGGCAAGTATGGTGTACTGGTGAGTTTATTTACAAACATGTGTGAGGAGAGTGCACAGGATGGTCGGTGCTGTACAAGTTCACAGTAGAGTTGGAAGTGTTGGTAGATGAAATGTCCAGAGTAAGGTCCACAGTCATCTGCTACATTGGACCAACATGAACCCTTCATGTCATCTAGGTGAGTTGTGTCCGATCCGACAAGGTGAATGGATAGCGCACAAAGAACATTGTCCAGAACAGGTTTCGAAGAGGCCCTGGGGGATGTGCGGGGACAACTGCGTCTCACATGTCCTTCTTCGGACGACCCCTCTTCTTCTTGGGGGGATCCTCAGGTGCAGGCCTCTGCGGTGCAGTGGACTCTCCGCCAGAGTCCTCCTCCCTCCCTGTGGCACTGGCAGATGGTGTGGCAACAGATGTTGTGGCCACACAGGGAGGTGTGGACATGTTTGTGCTGATCTGGCAGAGGCATTGGAGTATGTCCCGATGCACCGCAGTAAGTGGATCCCACTTTGCTTCCATGCAGGCATGGTGGATAGATTGCTCCTGTTGTATGTCCTTGAGGATCCCCACTACCAGGCCAAATCCTCCGGTGCTTTCCTGGTACGCATCTATGATGCGTGCCAGTTGGGGGTCATCATGCAGTCAAGACCCCTCTGCAAGGCGCGCGCTCTGCCTCCCACCCCTCCCAGCACCCCTATCCACATGGGCAGGACCAGCGGCGGCCCGCACAGGTGACACTGGGACCCCTTGGGTGGTTGCTGGTGGATTTTGCTGTAGCTTCCTGGGGGTCCTGTGTCCCTGTGCTGTGGGTGTTGATTGGCCTTGGTCTGTCCGTGTTGGTGGGGGTGCCCTATCTGTTTCCAGGTACTGGAGGCATGGGTACAGGGGGTGCAGATGTTGGTGCTGCTGATGCTGCATGATGACTCACACCGGAGGTGCTAGGTTGTTCGTCGTCATCCGAAGAGGACAGAGACAGATTCAAACCAGAGAGCTCAGTGTCCACCAGAGTCTGGGACTAGGAATCCTCTTCATTTGGTGCTGTGTCCCCAGCACCACCTGTGTTTGGAAGAGACACACAATGTAAGTTATGTTTCTACAGGCATCAATGGTTCAAAAACATGACATTTTCTACTGTACGAACGGATACCTGCCTGTACACTGCTTTGTCCAGGGTTGTCACGGACAGAGATTGATATTGTTGTTGCACATTGCCCAACCAAAATGAAACATTTCAATGTGCATGTCGAAGTATGAGCATGCCCAGCTCATGGATAGATTTGTCTGTACATGACCATTACTACTCAAGGGCCATCACGTTGCTGACACAGATGTGTCATCCCTGTACACATGTGAGCTTTAACAAGGACATACGTGCTATTCCACTGGGGATATGTTGTACTATTGGGGCATGTGTGGTAGCCGAGTTTTCTAGTCTTTGTGTGCCACATTGGTGTATTGGTATGACATGGTCACAGTCCGGTATGCCTGTGATCTCTTTGGTGGAAGTGCTTTTTACAGTGTTCCTAGTTCCCATCTCATTTCATACAAGTGATGATGTCACCATCGTTAATGAGTCTGGTGCTGAGTTTTGTACGTGCATATGTGATTTGACTTGTCAATGTTCTCCATGGTGACATGGATTGGGCAAGGTAGCACTCTGGCTTTTCAATGCTCATAACAGTGAGGGCCGTTGGTATGTGTGTTAGAGTTTGGCTGCTGTGAGTAGCATGTCTCCTCCAATGCAGTCCAGGTTTGACCTTGTGTCTACAGTGTCTATGTCAGTGAGTGCTGTGGTGTGTGAAGGATGCATATGTTTCAGCACGATGTAGGAGTGGAATACAGCTCACAACAGCTCCGAGTGTGAATGCGAACAAGCTATGGCGTCGGCTATATTGGTGTGTCTATTCCATTCACTGTCAGATGTCGCCTGTCAATGATGTATATGTGAGTTCCTGTGTGTTTTATGCAATGTACCATATATGGCTCTCCACATTTGTCATCTGCAAGACACACCTCCCCAGCCCAGCCAGGGGGCACCCCTGGACACTGCATCCCCAGACAATGATTTGGAACATATGTGTGCGACCGGGTTTTGTTTGGCCAGTGCATATGTGTGATTGTCAGCCACATCATTTCTCAGGCCCAGTGTCAGACATCTTGTCAGTCCCTTCCCACTCCCTGTGATGCGAGCATGGTTCAGTGTGAGCTTGCTGGACTATGTGGGTGGCTGAGGAATGTCTGTGACTGCAACTCCCATCATGCTTTTGGCTACACCCCCTTCCCAGCATGCCCATACTTCCTTCCTTTTGACCCTGCTTCCCTGTGAGGGAGTGTGACAGGAATGGCAAAATGTCAGTCAGTGCAGTCCTGGTGTTTGTTGTTACCCGGTTCCCAGCATGGCCTTGTGCTCCCGACAACAGAGCCCAGTGTCAGACATCCTGTCAGTCCCTTCCCACTCCCTGTGAGGTGAGCATGGATCAGTGTGAGTTTGCTGGGCCATGTGGGTGGCTGGGTATTGTCTGTGACTGCGACTCCCATCATGCTCTTGACTACACCCCCCTTCCCAGCATGCCCATACTTCCTTACTCTTGACTCTGCTTCCCTGTGAGAGGGTGTGACAGCAATGGCAAGATGGCTGACTGTGCAGTCCTGGTTTTTGTTGGTGCCCAGTTCCCAGCATGGCCTTGTGCTCCCCTCAACAGAGCCCAGTGTCAGACATCCTGTCAGTCCCTTCCCACTCCCTGTGAGGTGAGCATGGTTCACTGTGAGCTTGCTGGGCCATGTGGGTGGCTGGGACTGCAAATCCCATCATGCTCTTGGCTACACCCCCCTTCCCAGCATGCCCATACTTCCTTCCTTTTGACTCGGCTTCCCTGTGAGGGGGTGTGACAGCAATGGCAAGATGGCTGACTGTGAAATCCTGGTGTTTGTCTGGCTACAAGTCCAAAGAGTGCCCCTGTGCTTCACACAGCAGCACCTAGTATGGTGTATCTTTTACTGATATTTCACTGAGGTGTGGGTCAATGCATTCTACCCGGTGAGTTGTGTGGAGTTTGTGTTGAGGGGTGTGTGTGTCTCCACATGCTGGTAAGTATGGTCAGAGCTGGCAGTCCTCCTTCCCATACGGCAAGACATCCCACCATGAAACTTGCTTCAATTGAAGGGCATGCAAGTTGTCTTTCAGGATGTCGGTCAGTGGTGTCCTGCTTCTGATTTGCGCACAACCCCTACCAGGGCCTTGTGCTCCCCACAGCAGGACCCAGTGTGAGCCATCTTGTCATTAATTTTCCACTCCCTGTGATGTGGGCATGGTTCAGAGTGGTCTTGATGGGCCAATTTGGAGGGGGAGCATTATCTGTGACTACAAACCCCATCATGCTTTTAGCTACCTGCATACCCACTGTTCCTTCCTGTCAGTCAGTTGCACTGTGAGGTAGTGTGTTTGTGGTGGCAGACTGTCTGACAGTGTTTATTTGGCTTTGTGCCACTGCCTTGCTCTATTTGTTTGTAGGTTGGTACATGTCATGACACAGTTCCAAGTCACTATGAGATGAAAGGTATTGTGTTTTTCTGACTGGCATACACATCTTGGGATGATTATCTATTGGTTATTGTGGCTTTGCTAACGGTGCATGGTTTCACTGTCCTCTTGCCACACAATATTGAGTATGTTGTTTGTGTACTCACCAGCCTCTGGTATGTCTGCTAGACCATGGACGCTCTCTGGTGGTAGGATGCCCCGCAACTTCTCCTCCCAGGTCCTGATGTAGACTGGTTTGGCAGGAGGGCCACCGCTAGTGTGTTGACTCAAGGCGTGATCTTTCTCGATGAGTTTCTTAACCCTCCTGCACACGTCATACCACCTCAGGATATCGTCCTTTGTGCGCCTTGTTGGTGCTTGTGCGTTCACCTTGTCCACAATCCTTGCCCACATCTTGGTTTTCTGTGACATAGGGGTCCTTTGGACCAATGTACCAAACAAATGTCGCTCTACTATGATGATCTTGTCTACCAGGACTTCTACCACATCATCTGTGAACTTTGGATTCTTCTTTGGGGTCATGGTGATGGGTGGTGGTGATGAGTGATGTGTGTGTGAGGGTGGAAGTGAGGGTGGGTTAGTGTTGGTTTTGCCAGCTGTATGTGTGTGTGCTTTTGTTGAGGTGCTAATGGTGTGAAAGTTGTATGATGGGTGAGTTGTTAGTGTGTCTGTGGTTGCTGTGTGATGGTGTTTGCTGCTGGCTTATGTCTCCTATTTGCAAACGATCATGGTAGTGATTGATGTCCTTTATATAGGTGGAGTTGTGGGTGTGTCTTTGTTCCAGGTTTTTAAAAATATTTATTGGCTTTGTCATTGCTTGTTTGGTCCTTTTTTGTCTTTTTTCCTTTGGGTTTTCTAGGCATGAAGGAGACGTTCTTCTGACCGAGACGGGCGCTGATTTTTGGCTCGTGTGTGCTTCTCTGCCTCGTTCACACTGACTTTCTTCTGTGTTTCATACGCGTCAGCCGCGGAGATCTCTATTGCTTGGGCTCCCTGTTTTCTGTTCTTGTCGGTCATGCGGCTTGGGCTCCGTGAGAGTCGGTCTGGGTGCAACTCGTGTCGGTTTTCCGGCCAAATCACTGTTTTCCCTACGGCTCGGTCGTACGGCTTGTATTCCGTACGTGTCGGTTGTAATTCACAGGCGTTGCATCGTACTGCACGGGTCGTACGGCGCTGGTCCGTGTCGGTCGGTCTCCGTTCCGGGTCCGTGTCGGTCGGTATTATTTGCTGCCGGAATCTGAATCGGCCCCTTTGTGTTGTGTTAGAGTGTCCTGTGTAGTGCGTGTGGAATACTAGTGTTGTGCTCAGTGTAATTATAGGTGGCATAACAGAGGTCTCTACGCAAGCGCTGTGCAAATGTAGAGGTGGACTTCATTGGAATAGGCAGATCTTTGGCAACATGTGGATGTAGCTACAACCACAGTAAAAAGAGGGTATACCATTATACAACAATACATAACTTGTGGAACATTGCAGCCCTCGGGGATGGATCCAGGAAAAATGTCTGTGGTCGTCCAGTGATTTGGGAGATTTCTTTACTTTAGAAAGGTTTGAAAGAGTTCGGTGTACAACAGTTTGTATAAAAGTTCAAAGTCTTGGACTTGCACGCTTTATGGATGTGGTTGGCGGAGAGATGGTGGGCCACTGTAAGGGTAGTTCACTTAAGTGGTACGATTGGAGACCTGTTGAATAAGAACTGTTGTTTGTTGGTTACGTTTTAGAACACATTTGCATCCTTATGTATCATCATCAGTAATTTTTTGGGATTCCTGTACCTTTCCTTTTTTAGGGGTGTGCTTCATACGTATTATTTTTGGTGGGCACCAGCAGGTGGCCCCGATCAGATCGTCTGCTTCTTGACGATAAAGGATGTTTACTCATGGGTCACCGTAATTCTTGCATAATGGTCATCAGTTCCCCCCCTCTCTATGATGGGAAAGGATATATTTTGCTATATGGTGGCTTGTCGTGAGTCTATGAATGGTCTGGGTTCTTTCACTAACATTTTATGAGTCTGGAAGTCTAATATAATGCCTTCCCTAGTGAGGGAGTGCAGGGTGTGCCTTTTGACCTACACATGCACGGGGTGGTGCATAAAGAGGGGTCATGCTGCAATTAGGTGTGTTGGGTGATCAAGGCATGCTACGGGGTTACGTGTATACCCCTGTAGTGCCAGCAGGTAGTATGCAGTAGTACTCTCCCTAACCGCACTTGGGATGATGAAGACCCCATAATGTCACCACGCCCAACTTCTAGTGGGTTCTTATTAGGCCAGTTTTGGGCTTATTTTTGCAAGCATCTTGGGTTTTTCACCAGAGTCTCATGTGATTTGGCCATTTTCATTTACTAGAGGGGTCCCAGAGCTGTCCCATGGCCCTCATTTGTTTCTGATGTGGTGGTGTCTGACATTGACCTTATTTGCTCCCCTAGATGGCGTGTGAAAGGCATTGTGTGTTGTCAGCTTGGTCACTAGGTCAGATACAGCGATGAGACTATTTCTGAGTACTTCACACGGAGCTTTGATGGATTTTTGCTGACTCTCCTCTTCCTGGAGCACCTTTTCTCTTCTAGTATGTTCTACCCAAGATTTTTGGGCCTGCTGTCCCCGGGTGTAGTCCGAGACTTTCAACCAGTGACATGTTACCTTCAGTGTTTTGGAGGGACATGACCCAACAAGCAGTCTTTGGATGATTGGAGAACCTTGAGGGAAAGGAGGAGACAGGATATTGCTCAAGGGAGAGTCCGATTCATGGGCAAACTCGTCAGATTTCACCCAATGCTGGTAATAGACTTGGATTATCAATTCTTCTGGTGAACTACCTGATTTGGCACCAAGCAGTGGTTTGTCAATGGGTGAAGTTTTGTGCTATGGACATTATGGGGTCTTCATCATCCCAATTGTGTGGTAGACCTAGCTCCCGACATTTGAATATTGCCTCATTTTGGAACTGGCCTGAAGGCTATTGGCTACAGTTGGGACCACATGCCATGAAGGAATTTGGGTCTCGGCCCTGAGGCTGGGGTCCATTTGATCTGGTCAAAATAACCTGTGCCATTTGGACTTGAGTGAGGGGACCTGGGTGCCTGCTTTTTATGTACTGGAAGGGGAGTCATCCGTTTCCAGCCATCCCCTCCTTGGGGGATCAGCAGCAGAGTTGGGCCCAGGCTTCCGCAGGCACCTGAACTGCGAACTGTAGATCCAGTTCATGATTGACACTACGTACAGCAGCCCTTAGTTTCCAGAAAGCAAGTTAAGGCTTAGAATTCCTAATGTTGTCTTACTAGTCTTTATATTTGAAATGTGTGTTGAGGTGTGCGTGGAGTGTATGCTCTGCATTGGGGGTTTAAATCTACTGCGTAGGTGGGTTTTGAGATGGAGTTAAGTTTTGCCTCATCAGATAGTTACCGATCCCTGCTGCCATCCTTGTTGGGGTGGGGTCCCTATCTGTTGCTGCTGACACCATGTGTTTGACCAACCACCTCTTGCCTGTTGTGGTGGTGCCGACCTCCCTGCTGCTGAATGTACAGTGCATTTGGTTTACATTGGGCTTGGTTTTCAGGATGGGGATTCTGCAGAGACTGACCCAGATTTATCGATCTCTGCTCGTGATGAGTTTTTAAGTGGCATCAGTCGGCGATGTGGCCCATTCAGTGGTAATAATAACATTCTCTGAGGTCCGGCTGTTGCCAAACTCGCTGACCTCTGCCGTTATAACACTAGCAGCTAATATGGCCCCCTCCCGGGCGATCTTTTTCAATTTGTGTTGGACCAATTTGGTGGTGTCTCCCTGTCCTTTTCCTGTCTATTTTTATACTAGTCTAATATGTGGGCCTTTATTTCCTGCCAGGGTCAGGTGTCTAACTCTACTTTTCTGTCCAATCTGCTTTGTAATTTGGTGAGCAACCCCTTTTTGAGGATGTTGTAGAAAAATACGACTTGAGGAACAGGCCAGCCTTGGACCGTATCGGTCCAAGGCTGGCCTGTCTCTTGTCCCCATCATTCCCTCATTCTGTCTAGAAAGTCTGTTATGGTCGCTCCAGGCTTCATACTTTTTGACATCAATCCTCCCACATCTGGGCAATCCGTCAATATTTCACACAGGGCCATCCATATGGGGTGTGTGAATGAGTTGAATTCAGCCCCATCATGCTCGGTGTTTGTCAGCATGACTTCTGGGATGCGGGCTCAGGCGAACACCATGTTTGTCTGCTCTCCGATGAGACTGCTTATCAGACTTTTGACATCACCTATTGCTAGGTTTATCACCATGTTGTTCTTCTAGAAACATGAGATGCACTTCCCTGCCCCATCCATCAATTGCGGCAGTTTGATTCTGAGCCCCCATTATCCATCTGGATGCAAGGCACATAGATAGTGCTTGACGTGCCTGCGGGTTTCTCTCTAATTTAGCGCTCCCATTTCCTTTGACAATTCTGCATGTAGGGGAAGTTCCACTCGAGATCGCCTCATTTATGCATGATGCAGTTTTCCACAATAGTCACGTCCTCTGGTTCGAAGGATCCCTCCTTCGGCCATGGTCTATCATACTGGCCCTGACTTTCAATCCAGTGGGCTAGTAGGTGGCAAAATGGTGTGCAAAGGTCTTGTCTTCTTCTCTGGTTTCTAACTCTCTTAGGGTCAGTTTATCTAAAATGGGTGTTCGGGGAAAGCAGCAGACGTCATTGTCGCTGTTTTACTCAAGCGCACATAAAGGTGCCATGTTGCATCTCCTACATCTTAACTGAGTCTGTGGCAGGCTACCTTGATCCCTTATCACGTGGCCAGCCACTCTCCTACGCTGGCGATCTTGTGGGGCTTGGGCCTCAGGCAGAAGCCTTCCTTCTGACTTGGACTCCTCTCCAAGCGATGCTGTAGAGCTACCTCATCAAACGGAGGGCGTTCTGCTCTGTTCTCTTGTTAAATTCCTAGGGTGAGGGCTCGCTCTCTTTCTCCATCCTTAATACACAGCTCTCCTATAACTCCCAGCTTGGTTGTCTCCTTCGTTTTGAGCTAGACACTGTTCTTATGGGTAGGAATATGCCCTCAAACCCAGTTTCTGTTGCATCCTCGACTGCCTGAACATACCCTGTAGCTGCCCCTTAATCGTCTGATCTCGGAGAAGTGGGACACTTCTTTTCACCCCCACTGGTTGGTCTTGCCGTCTAGTATTGTTATGTATCTCTCAGTCACCCGAGTGCATCCACCCGGGCGAGTGGGAGTTCACGTTCTCTGTGTCATTGGGGTTTGTTGGGTCAAGTGCGAAGGATGGGGATTGAGCTTCAGGGAGCTCTAGCACTGGACTGGGATGATGCTTGAATTGCCTGGGGTCTTGTCGGCCTCCCTTGTCTGGTAGCTTTTTGTTCAGTGGGGTCCCCCCGGCTCCCTCGGCCTGTGGTTAGTACAACCTACTGCTAGGATGTCAGATATCAAAGAGAGAACCTCTATTCCTACATATATTGGGTTAGGTACGGATGCTTGCTTGCGGGTTCTAGGATAGGATTATCGATGTGGGCCTCCTCAAAGATGGTCCATAGTTCTAGCAGTGTGCAGTGATTGACTCTGGGTAGCCGTGATCAGTTTCATGAAGATTTATTGAGGAAGGTTACAGGATACATAGATGAGAAGTACAGAACTACAGAAAACCCCACCAGGAGCAGCCAGCATGCTACTCAGCCCACTCAACTGTGATTGCTCTAACAGATTTCCAACATTCTGAACAGCATCATCCCAGCAACATTCCACTGGTGGTAAAATAGCATTACATTTACAAAAGCAGGATACAACATATCCCCCTTTCTTAAACGGAAAAACAAAATAGCTAGAAAATGTAAGAGGAGAACCTGAGATAGAGAAGGCAAAATAATTATACAAAAACAGTGAGAAGAATGAAGCGCAGAGACAGCAAGAGAGAATCAGAAAAATGCAAAGAAGAGAGAACAAGAGAGATGGAGAAACAGACAGGAATAGCCCATCCTCCCTTCTACATAAATAAGGAAGAACACGAAGACACCAATGACAAACTCCCAAGCACACCAGCTGGCCAGGCAAGCACGCGAGGATGCAAGAAATAGAATAGAAACAACACTGACTTGAACCCAGACACTGACAAGATGAGGCAAACAAAAGAGGAATGAAAAACAAGTAAAGAAAAGTTGAAAACATGAGAGTCAGAAGACAGATGAGGAAAAAAACAACAAAGTGAAATAATCAGAACATAACATTACGTTGCAAAATATATCAATGTAATAATGAAAAAACATGACGTCGGGAAAACAATAGAAACAGGAGTTAGACTAAGGTAACACACCCATTGCAAAAGTAAATATGTGCCCAACACATGTGAACATGGGACGAAAACTATGCAACGATAAACCATGTTCAGACAACGTAATCTGGAGTTGACAGTGAGAGCAATGCCGTAATGGGACTTGGACCCATACACCTCACATGTAAAAGAACAAGTGACTAAAAACCCAGAGCAGGTTAGCCAATGTCTACACAAGATTATGGGTCAGAACCCACAATATATCTGAATTCCAGAGGGAGATTGGTTAACGTTAAGCAGATAATATGGGTCTGAACCCATGACTTATACCTAGTAATAGAAATGGTTAACAAATGCAAAAAGGATGTAAATCTATGCATAAATGAGCAGCAAGGACTACAACCCATTTCGATCCCCCCAAAAAATAACATGTAAAATTGAAAAAATGTACTCTTATCAGTGAGTACCTAGAGGTCCATTAGGATGTAAGGCGGAAAAACCCCCTGACCGCCATGGAAGCAGAAAACAACAGCCCGCCAGCCCTGTGGGAAAACCGGCAGACAAATTAGAATTAACCGCCCAAAAAAAACAACTGCAGCGGTACTTGTCCCAGAATAACCGCCCGGAGCGGGCGGAGATGGCCAAAATCAGTCCGCGGCGGTCGGAATTGCCGCGGAACAACAACAACCCGCCACAAGTATAGCGGAGACACCGCCCCGGAAATCAGTATATCCCCGACTGTCCCGCGGTATGTACCGCTGTCTCTGACCGCCGCGGTCGCACAATGGAATGAATGGGAGAGCCAGCGGAAGAGCTGAAGCACAGCCACTGCGGTGGACGAACCGTCAAAAATATGGTGGACGAAGCCAAAACCCCACAAGAAGGCCAAAAAGTGCACACAGAAAACTAGACATGCCTCCCAAATACACAAAACACACCCCAATGACACAACCACATGGCAAAACGAAAAATACAAATCCCAGGACAACACACCTGTCAGCAACACCCCAATTGGACACACCCACATAACTGTGCATAAAACCAGCCCCTTTACTGACCACACTCCCTTGCAAAACTCCAGGAGAGAAGAGACACATACCCCGGCTGACAGGAGAGGCAAAGGACACAACATCATCAGCCACACCACACACAGCACCACCACCACCTCCAAACCAGCACACCTAACCCCCTGCACAACACACACCATACACAGCACAGCCACAACCACCACTCACACCCCTGCACCCACAATCACTTTGCACACCACACACCATGGCCACACAGAAAATGCCCAAATTCACTGGGAGTGAGTTGAAGGTCCTGGTAGATGAGATAGTCAGAGTGGAACCACAGCTTTTTGGTACCCTGGTCCAACAGACACCATTAGCCACAAGGGCACAAATATGGGCGAGGATAGTCCAAAGGGTCAATGCAGTAGGGACCACCCCACGATCAAAAAAGGAGATCATGAAGTGGTGGCAAGACCTGAAGAGGGTGGTCAAGGAGAGGAGGAGCAAGAACCGTGAGCTGGCTGAGAGGACTGGCGGTGGCCCTCCCATTCCACTAAAAACATTCACACAATGGGATGAGAAGGTGCTTGCCATATTGCATCCAGAGAGTCTCACAGCAGTAGCCGGAGGAGTGGAGGCTGATAAGTACAAACAAATGACTCACGCCACTCTGCTATGTACTGTTTTGCACAACTACAAAGCTACACCACCTAGGACACACACCATCCATCTGCACCCCACACTCACAAAACATGGCTCACAGATCCAACATACACCCACTCCCATTCACCACAAACATAGCTTACAACATAACCATGGGGGCATGTGTACAGGCAGACAGCACTACAACAACCACCAGGCCCCCTGACCCACACCTCAGCAGGATGGATCCCTGCCCCACCCCACCCAGGAGCAGTTGGAAGCCATTGCAGTACAACAAACAAACTTACAGGTAGGTAGCCATCTTCACAATGAGGGTGTCAGGGGGTGGGGGCAATGCACCACTACTCCCACCATGCCCCCTGTCCCACAGCCTAGCAAGATGGATCCCTCCCCTACCCCACCCAGGAGCAGTTGGAAGCCATTGCAGTGCAACAAACAAACTTACAGGTAGCTAGCCATCTTTACAATGAGGGTGTCTGGGGGTGGGGGGCCTGCACTACTACTCCCACCATGCCCCCTGTCCCACACCTGAGCGGGATGTATCCCTCCCCCACCCCACCCAGAAGCATGTGTCAGCCATTACACAACCCTCATCAAACTTACAGGTAGGTAGCCATCTTCCCTGGGAGGGTGTTTGTGGCTAGGAGTGCTGCACTACTACTCCCATTTCGAAAAACAATTGGTCCTTCCAAAACAATTCAGTGTATGAACAATAAATATAGACCAGAATCGGCTCTATATTAGTACGAAATGTCCAGCCGGACATATAGATTTAATAATAAACGTAATGAATGAATATACAGCCAACAATTTAGAGTGGGACACAGTCCTGTGTCCTTCAACAAACAAAACAATTAAAGACAATCACAATTTAGAAGACATTTTTCAGGCTAAACAAACAAGCTTATTGCCGATAGAAAGTGAAAGGGCAAGCTTTTAAGACGGTTAACAGTCATGCACAATTTTTAACTCATGTGTTTAACATGCATGCTGTTCAACAGGTCGACAACGTTTCGATCTATTTAAGGAATATATAGATCATCATCATGACTAAATTAAATGACAAGCCTGAGAGCGCACTGCCCCGCGTTGCAAGGAGCTGGCCGCGAAGGGTTCAATGTGGAAGAACCGTAGGATACCGGGTGGAATGGCTTTGAGGAGTTGGATGTAGTAGTAACCAACTACGGTAATTGGAGAATAAGTAGAGATCCCGAAGGTTTCCGTTCGTTGGGGCTTCGATCAGTACGGGATAGAAACCAAACTGCGGAATTGGGGCAGAGTTGGTGGCGAGAGACGGCGCCGATGAGAGGGATCTAGGCGTCCATGTGGGAGGAAGGCAGCTTGTCGATCCAAGGGTTTGCCTAAGTGCCGGTGACTAGCGCGATCGCTGGTGAAGTGAAGCCCGCGAAAGCCTGGTTGCACTACTACTCCCAACATTCCCTGTGTCCCACACCTCAGCAGGCTGGATCCCTCCCCCCCCCACCCAGGAGCAGTTGGAAGACATTGCAGTACAACAAACAAACTCACAGGTAGGTAGCCAGTGCGTGCACCCACACATTTTTCCCAAATTAAATGGTGCCATATGACAACACCAGCCCTCACATTGCACAAAGAGCCATACCTACCCATTGTCAAGCACAGTGTGCACACAGGTAAGCAAAGGAAACTCTCACAACTACCAAAGTGTGACACACCAATTCTGCCATCACGCGCATTACCTCGGATTCTTGCTTTTAACTTGCACAGCTCGATATTTTAAAAATTTGCGTCACTGTAATTGCGCAGCTGTATTTTGCTGTTTTATTTTTGAGCGCTGTTACTGTTGTCACCTGGGGATTAGATAGGCTTACCTGCATTTAAATTGTGCCCCCACAAGCCGCGTTTGCGAGACTGAGTTAGTGGGGTCCCTGGTCCTGGTGATTCGTCCGCCATCTTGGGTAGGTAGTGACGCTCTGGGAGATTCTCAGGCGCCATATTGGTTGGGGTTAGAGGCTCGAGCAGCCGGAAGCCCGCAGTTGGAGAGCTTATAAAAGCTGCTCCTAGCTCTCGTTTTTCAGACCTTTTCCTGCCATCACGCGCATTACCTCGGATTCTTGCTTTTAACTTGCACAGCTCGATATTTTAAAAATTTGCGTCACTGTAATTGCGCAGCTGTATTTTGCTGTTTTATTTCTGAGCGCTGTTACTGCTGTCACCTGGGGATTAGATAGGCTTACCTGCATTTAAATTGTGCCCCCACAAGCCGCGTTTGCGAGACTGAGTTAGTGGGGTCCCTGGTCCTGGTGATTCGTCCGCCATCTTGGGTAGGTAGTGACGCTCTGGGAGATTCTCAGGCGCCATATTGGTTGGGGTTAGAGGCTCGAGCAGCCGGAAGCCCGCACTTGGAGAGCTTATAAAAGCTGCTCCTAGCTCTCGTTTTTCAGACCTTTTCCTGCCATCACGCGCATTACCTCGGATTCTTGCTTTTAACTTGCACAGCTCGATATTTTAAAAATTTGCGTCACTGTAATTGCGCAGCTGTATTTTGCTGTTTTATTTCTGAGCGCTGTTACTGCTGTCACCTGGGGATTAGATAGGCTTACCTGCATTTAAATTGTGCCCCCACAAGCCGCGTTTGCGAGACTGAGTTAGTGGGGTCCCTGGTCCTGGTGATTCGTCCGCCATCTTGGGTAGGTAGTGACGCTCTGGGAGATTCTCAGGCGCCATATTGGTTGGGGTTAGAGGCTCGAGCAGCCGGAAGCCCGCACTTGGAGAGCTTATAAAAGCTGCTCCTAGCTCTCGTTTTTCAGACCTTTTCCTGCCATCACGCGCATTACCTCGGATTCTTGCTTTTAACTTGCACAGCTCGATATTTTAAAAATTTGCGTCACTGTAATTGCGCAGCTGTATTTTGCTGTTTTATTTCTGAGCGCTGTTACTGCTGTCACCTGGGGATTAGATAGGCTTACCTGCATTTAAATTGTGCCCCCACAAGCCGCGTTTGCGAGACTGAGTTAGTGGGGTCCCTGGTCCTGGTGATTCGTCCGCCATCTTGGGTAGGTAGTGACGCTCTGGGAGATTCTCAGGCGCCATATTGGTTGGGGTTAGAGGCTCGAGCAGCCGGAAGCCCGCTCGGCGGAATACTATAACTAGGATGTGTAAGCAGACGCGCAGCGGATGCGTGCAGCGGAGGCGCCGTAGATGCGCCGGAGGTGCGCCAGAGGTAAGCCCGTTTGCGCCCGTTCGCGTCCCGGGCGCCTCTGGCGCTCCTGCCCCTCCATACCCTGCTTCCACTGAGGACTTAGAGCCCGAGCCCATCATCACCCCGCATAAGACATTGTCTTGCGGCTTGTTGAACGCACGCTCTTTGATAAAGCACCACGCTGAGACTGCTTTATTAATTGAATCGTCACAGCTAGATATACTGTTCGTGACTGAAACGTGGGCCACGAAGGACTGTGGCATGGAATTGGGATGGGCTTGCCCGCCAGGCTACTTGATAAGACACACCCCCCGCACCTCAGGCAGGGGTGGTGGGGTAGGCTAAATCTTCAGAGATTCTATCTCCTTGACCGAATTGGTGACTACCAAGATAGCAGGGTTTGAGCTTATGGGCTTTTCCATCGTGGCTCAAGGAGGTACTTTAGTAGCAGGTCTTTTATGCTATAGACCGCCCTCTCTGCCCACGACAGCCCTTCAATCTCTGGTTGATCTGATCTACGACCTTTCGAACTCGCATACCAATTTTCTAGCACTGGGTGATTTTAACCTCTGGCCTTCTGGCCCCCATGACTTGGCCTTCCGAGAACTGTGTCAAGCCTGTAGCAATATCCAACTTGCTCAACTGGTACAGGTACCCACCCATGATAGGGGACATATACTAGACTTGGTATTTGCAGATAAAAACTTGGTTGTGGTAGATAAGGTCGAGGCCCAGGGTTGGACCGATCATTCCTTGATTGTTTTGTCCCTTCTTATGCCTGCCCCATGGAGACCCAATAAACCGACCAGTAGGAAGTTGAATCGGCAATGGAGTCGTCTCCTTAGGGAACCGATTCGACCCACACTCCTACCGGGAACCTTTCAGGTGGAGGAGAATGTGGATAAGAGCTATGCTTCTCTCTGCCGGCATATTGTATCATCTCTTGATGACCTGGCCCCCTTACGTAAGGTAAGAGACAGGCCCAGGGGCCTAAATGCCTGGTTCAGCGAAGAATTGGGGCACTCCAAACTTCGCTGTAAACAGGCGGAGCGTACATGGAGAAGAGGATACAGGGAGCAGGATAAGGCGGCTTATAAAGCAGCCTTGCACGAATACAAGGCCCAGTTAAGAACCGCAAAAGCCAAGTTTTTGGATGACACTTTGGCGAAGGCCTCTAACAAATCTCAGACCCTGTTTAGATTGGTCAAGACTCTGTCTGACCCGCCTTGCATGGCGTCTACTATCCCGGCCTCGCAGGCACTGTGCGACTCGCTGGCCCTTGCATTTGAGGAGAAAATCAGGACTATTCTGACTGGACTCAAAAATTCTGAACAATCTGCAACACCCGCAGTTTCTCCTTTGGACCCGTCTGACAACCTGGACTCCAATTGGGCACCTAACAAGGAAGGTATGCCTCAGTTGTCCAGCTTTCCCGTTCCCTCGTTAGAGGAATTTGTTATCCTGGCAAGCAGTGTATCGTCAGGATCACCGCTGGATCCAATGCCTCATAAGATCTGGAAGGCTTTTCAAGAGGAGCTTTTCCCGCCGTTGCACTCCATCTGCTGTCAATCATTGACCACAGCGTCAGTCCCAGACAGCTGGAAGTTGGCTATTGTAACACCTCTGTTGAAAAAGGCTTCTCTGGACCCTCTCTGCGCGGCTAATTACAGGCCAATTTCGCTATTACCATTTGCGATAAAAATCCTCGAGAGATGGGTCACAAGAGCCTTATCCAACTTCCTAGAAACAAATCTGTGTCTGGATGCTGCACAATTTGGCTTCAGGCCAGGGCACGGCACCGAGACGGCCTTGGTCACCGTGTTGGACGATCTGCGAACGCGAGTCGACAAGGGCAAGTCTGCATTCTTGGTGCTACTTGACATGTCGGCCGCGTTCGACACGGTGGACCATGAAGTACTACTTGGCCGTCTTCGGAGTGCGGGAGTGTGCGGTCTGGCCCTAGATTGGCTCACGTCCTATTTGGACAACCGACAACAAGCCGTGGCACTACCACCTTTTCGATCAGCCACTAGGCGGGTGAAACAGGGAGTCCCTCAAGGATCGGCAATTAGCCCGATCCTATTTAATATATATCTCCGTCCCTTGATAGCACTGATAAAGTCATTCGGCATATCTGTTGTCAACTATGCCGATGACACCCAGTTGATCTTTTCATTTGAGGGTTCTGAGTCCATTTCAAGGGATGCCTTTCACCGTTGTATGGCAGCCACAGCAGCATGGCTGCGAGCCAATGCGTTGCAATTCAATGGGTCAAAAACGGAGGTACTCTACTGCTCCTTGGACCGAACTCCCCGTACACTACCGGCCGATTTTTGGCCAGTGTCCATCCCGGGCTCGGTGGAGGCGGCAGATTCAGCTCGCAACCTGGGAGTTCTATTCGAACCCAATTTGCAGCTCGATGCCTCCGTAAACAAAACGGCAGCAACATGTATGGGTTTGCTCCGTGCTCTACGGAAAATCTTGCCACTTCTCCCACGGGGCTCCAGAGCTGAGGTAGTGCGTAGTTCCATTCTTAGCAGGATTGACTACTGCAACACACTACTTCTGGGTGCCCCGAAGACTCTGGTCCTAAAGCTACAAAGGATACAGAATATGGCCGCTAAACTGGCCTTGTCTCGACCACGGTCCGCCTCTTCATCGGCAGCTTTGGCCGATTTACACTGGCTCCCAGTCCAGCAGAGAATTGCGTTTAAGGCTCTCTGCCTTGTTTTTAGGGCCCTGCATGGACTGGGACCAATACCTCTTCAGACTCTCTTCCTCTGGTATCAGGCAGCCAGACCTTTAAGATCATCTTCGGCGTTCTTGGTAAAAGTCCCTAAAATTAATAGAACGAGAATGGGTGGTCGCGCTTTTAGTTTTGCGGCTGCCACGCTGTGGAACACTCTCCCTTTAGCATTAAGGAGCTGCCTTGATCTGCTCACTTTTAAAAAGAGCCTTAAAACTTACTTGTTCCCCAGAGTAATGTAGCTGTTTAATAGATGCACGGTTAGGTCTCAGCGCCAGGATACCCTTTGGGTGACAGCTGCGCTCAATAAGCAATAAATACAAACAAATACATACCAATGCACAAGTAGAAGAAAGCCTGGGCACATTTATGCACAGCAACTAGTTACATGTGCATCACCATGGGGCAAGTGCAACAAGAACCATTCTCAAAATATTAAAGCATGTGTGGTGGCACAAATCAAGGGACAGCACATGACAGGACAAAAGGATGCAGGAGATGACAATGGCCAGTCCATGGCTAGATGTGACGTCTGCTAGGTCAGACAACTAAACCACGAGTCCACAATTAAACACATGTTGTGCCAGGCCCTAGATGGCAACCAGTCCCAGTAAACCTCAATTGGACACAGTTCGCATGGTATGCCCTGACACCTCACACAATGGACAAGTAATGCTTGTACCATTGTATCATGTAAGGGAGCACAGTACTGCACACAGTCAACAATGTGATGATATGTCAATTGTGCAGTGTACAAAATGTGAATGACACACAGCTAACCCAAAGCTTGACGGGTGCACTGCAATGACCATTTCCCATCTGACCCACAGGTGACCAAGAACTCACTACAGAGGACAACACCAGCAACCTGCAGAGCCAGTCTCCACCCCCGGTAAAGGACTCTCGGATGTTGACTCCCAGGATTCCGTGGACGATAAGCTTGAGGCCGGCCCATCTAGTGTGCCAGGGAGCAACAGGTCCCAGGACCCCAGCGTCCCCCCACCACATCTGTGACCACAACAACTCCACAGCAGACCCCTGCTGTCACGGCCTGTGCAGCCACAGCCACCACCACCACCAGTGCTGCCGGCAACTCCCTCCCTGTCCCAGAGGATGCCCCGCACACACCACCCATGGAGTAGGGGAAGGGAGAGGATGCGGGTGCCCACAGTGGTGAGGCAACAGGTCCATGGCAGCAGGGCAGGTGGGAGGGGCAGGGTCACCCAGGCACACCAGGAGGCTGGGACCCACTCCCTGGAACACATCACCAGAGTCCTGGGCGCATACGAACAGGCTCAGGGACAAACAGGCCGGTCGGACGATCTGTTGCACGAGCTCATCCTGCTGATGAGGTCCATCGACAGACGCGTGGGACAAATCGTGGACCTCTGCAAGTGGAAGTACTGAGGAACAGGCATGCGCCCCAGACAACACCTCTGCCTCCCTCTGGTGGGCTGCACACTGACAGTTCACCATCCTCCCCTGCGCCAACAGAGAGGGGTGAGTCCTCAGACCCCACTGGCTCTGCAGCAGGGCCCTACCCTGCCAAACGACAAAGGGGCCATCCCAAGAAGACCCTGGGAGTATCTGGAGGCAAAGCACCTGCCAGACGCAAGTCACAGAGCCAGCCATGATGGCAACCCTCTTCAACACTGCATTGATTCTTTGGACTGTTCTACCCCACACTGCCTTGTGAATGGCATCTGCCTGTTGGACCATCTCATCTACCACGACTGTCAACTCACTCCGCCCAATGGAAATGTACACCCCCCTTGCATCTCACCATAGTAAATAAAAAATCCTCACACACATGTTGTTGTATCTGCTCCGTCTTTATTGCAGGGTGTACAGTCTTCAACATGATCACAATGTACCCGGACCATGGACTGTATGTAGGCAAGGAGAAGTAGAAGGCACCTAGGGAATCACAACAGAACAACTGTCACTGGTCTGTGTGTGGCATCACAGACATCACACAAGCCCTAACACCAGGATAACCCAACATGCACATGTCACAAAGGCTCCCAAGGGGCAATATACACGTTCCGTTGATGTTCCCAAATGACATGTCCTTGAAACATTTCCAACCAGCACTGAGTCTACAACTGGCTGATGCTACAATTCTCACATGCCCCTTCACAACAACAGCAATCACATCAGAGAATGGGTATGTTACATATTGCCACCCACCATCAAGTGAAGTAGTGGGTGATGAGCTGTTCACGCAGGTCAACATCTTCCTCCTCTCCACTGTCCTCATCACTGGACACGGTTTGGTTTGCAGGCTGGAGCCTTGGTTCCTCACCATCATCCAGGAGCAGGGGAATCTCCCTGCGAATTGCTAGGTTGTGGAGCATGCAACAACAATCTGACACACCTTCCCGGGCGAGTATGCCAGAGCATCTCCGGTCTTGTCCAGGCACCGGATATGTGACTTGAGCAGGCCAAAAGTGCGCTCCACCACACGACGTGTCCTCCCATGGGCCTCATTGTAGTGGACTTCAGCCGGGGACCTGGGATTCCGCAGTGGGCTCAGCAACCAGGGATGGTTGGGATATGCAGAGTCACCTAAGTATGACAAACACAAATAGACATTGCAATGTCACAGAGTCTCAGGGGAGCAGGTCATACACACAGCATGCCACACGACTAGGCATACTCACCCACAATCCATGCACGCTCTGGAAGAAGATTAGCCATCAACTGTGGCACTATGCTGTTCCTCAGGATGTAGGAGTCGTGGGCCGAGCCTGGGAATTTAGCACACACCTGCGAGATGGTCATATCTGCCAGGCACACCACCTGCACATTGATGGAGTGGTAATGCTTGCATTTGCGGCAAATGTGCTCACTTGCCTGTGGTGACACAAGAGCGACATGGGTTCAATCAATGGCCCCAACAACATTGGGAATGTGTCCAAGGGGATAGAAGTCTCCCTTCACAGCTGGCAATTCAGCACTCCTGGGGAAATGGATGTATCTGTTCTTGTATAGCATCATGGCGGACAGTACATTACGCAGCACCATGCTGAACATCGGTTGTGGCATCCCACCAGGCTGGCCACAGTCTCCTGGAACGATCCTGTTACAAAATAATACAGGGCTGCCATCACCTTATAAGTAGGGGTGAAAGCTGTTGGATATGTCCTGCGGGGCTGCAGGTGGGGCTCCAACAGATCACAATGGGTTTTCAGGGTGGCTCTGTCCAGGCGGCATTTGCGTATGATAACATCCTCCATGTCCTCCAGCACCGTCAATTGACTAATTAAATTTGGCCTCCTCCTATTGGAGTTGATAGTGGCACATGTCAATACAATACACCAACAGTAGTGCACAGCATATCACGTTCAGGATGACACAACGACAACAATGACTGACATCTAGAGTGACTAACAGACCAGCTTACATGGAGGGACACCTTCAGCTACACAAAGGGCACACGTGTCAACTTACACAAGACAAGTACCTCAAACACCACCTTTGGCTATGTGAATGCACATAGGGATATGGCCACAGTACACATGTGCACGCCTGGGAGTCTAGCATCCAGCATATGTGTAACTAATCAAAACCACTGTCTCCTACCTAGCTGCTGTACCGGTCACACCTTGATGCGTCATTACAACCTGGCACACATCCACCACCCAATGACCACAGTCGGCGCTGGAATGATGAATGTGTTCATGAGCAGACATGAGAGGCAATGCTAATTTGATCAACATTCATCGAAACAAGCATGGCTGTGATTGTCACTGGACCTCAATACATTGACATGTGTACACATTGTATAGTCCAGGACTACACTGTCCTGCCTACACCAACATCAAATCCTCAAGTGACATGTGAGTGGGTACAGACAAATGTACGTTACACACACACAAACATGGCATGTGTAGCCATCAGTGGAGTAAATTGAACATTGGCATTGTGTGCACAATGATGTGCCATTGAACATGTTGGCATTATGCACTGTTGATGTGTGACAGATGGACATCACCATTGCATGGCACCCATATCGTGGTAGCTACCGCCTGGCACCAGCGGTGTGTCACCAGCACCCCCATTCACACAAGTGCGGTACTCATAGGCATGTAGACATGCCCATATGGCGGTTGGCATGCTCCGCCGCCTGAATAGCGGTGCCTCGTGTCAATGCATGGCATCCTTATCGTGGTAGCTACCAGCTGGCACCAACGGTGTGTCACCAGCACCCCCATTCACACAAGTGCGGTACTCATAGGCATGTAGACATGCCCATATGGCGGTTGGCATGCTCCGCTGCCTGAATGGTGGTGCCTCGTGTCAATGCATGGCACCCATATCGCGGTAGCTATCTCCTGGCCCCGGCGGTGTGTCCCCAGCACCCCCATTCACACAAGTGCAGTACTCATAGGCATGTGGACATGCCCATATGGCGGTTGACATGCTCCACCGCCTGACTGAGGTGCCTTGCGTCAATGCATGGCACCCATATCGCGGTAGCTACCACCTGGCACCGGCGGTGTGTCACCAGCACCCCCATTCACACCAGTGCAGTACTCATAGGCATGTAGACATGTGGAAATGGTGGTTGGCATGCTCCGCCACTAAAATCGCTGTAGCGCAGCCCTGGCCCCCGCGGTGTTACACCGCCATGGAGTTCGCCATAGAGCCAATGGGAAGCTCGATAGCGGTGGCATGATGCAATTTTGAAGATTGCGGTAGGCGTGCTCCGCCACTGCGGAGGCGGTCATTGGCTGCATTTGAAAGATGCACCATTGCTGTAGCACACCCCGGGCCCCAGCGGTGTTACACCACCATGGAGTTCGCCATAGAGCCAATGGGAAGCACGATAGCGGTGGCATGATGCAATTTTGAAGATTGTGGTAGGCATGCTCCGCCACTGCGGAGGCGGTCATTGGATGCATTTGAAAGAGGCAGACATGGACCACCAATTGCTGCAGCTTGGCACCTTTGAAACAACCCCAGGGGGCTATATATGTGGGAGTGAGCCTCACATTGCCACTGCTCACAGAGCCTGCTGCCTGAGACCCCTCACCTACTGCTGCCTCCAGGGACTGCTGCCTGAGACCCATCACCTGCTGCTGCCTCTAGGGACTGCTGTCTGACACCCCTCACCTGCTGCTGCCTCCAGGGACTGCTGCCTGACACCCCTCACCTACTGCTGCCTCCAGGGACTGCTGCCTGGGGACCCTCGCCACCAAAACCCCCTGCTGTTATCTCACATCCACAGTGATGGCAAGGACAGAGAAGATCTGTGCCAGTCCCTTCACGAGCGAGAAGCTGGAGGTCCTGGTGGACGAGGTGCTCACACAGTACCCAAGCCTATATGGTGCCCCAAATGTTGAGTCTTAAACAGTGTTGTGGTAGGGCAGGGGGGCCACACATGTAGTGGACTGATGCAGTATGTGCCTGGGAGTGTGGAGTAGTGTAATGCACTGCCTGACATGCTGCCTCCAGTGGGAGGGTGTGTGTACTCAATGCCACAGCTTTCCCTCCCTGCACATGTAAGTATGAGTGACCTGTGTTGTGTTGTCAGCCATACAGTGACAAAGAAGGTTGTTCATGCTGTAGTCAGGACAGTGATTGCTTGCCTGGATGGCCAGTCTTTTCACATTGCACTCCAGCTGTGGCCCATCTCAGCAATGTAGATTGCACACAACCGCCCTTGTGAAGGGCATTTTGTATTTGTGAGATCATGTCCCTCAATGTGACATCCATGACACAGTTATCTATTCACAGGGCAGGGACATTGAGAGCTGCGCAGTCTTGGACACAGTGGGTCAACCCCCCAACACAGGTTGATATGTTATGTATGTGTTGCTCAACCCAACAATTGACTGGAGCTGTGGGCAGGCAGGTTTCAGTGCTGGCATCCTGCATGTGTGTGAGATGTGCAGGGACTGTGTTCCCCCTCACACCTGCATGCTTTAACATCAGCTTTTCCCATGCAGGGGTCACATGTGGGCTGTACTATAGTCTCTGATTACTCTATCGTTGGATATGTGATTTGGTTGTATCTTGCTGCTATACTGATAGATCTTGTTACATGGCACTGCATACCTGATCATGAGATGATGAGATGGGATGACATCAGCTGGCTGGCAAAGGATGTAGCAGAGATGACCCTGGGGCTGCTTCCTCGCACTGAGCGTCTGGCACGGCGCAGCTTGACACCACTAATGGGGCGCATCTTGGCAGTGACACAGCCTGAGATGGATGCATCAGCAGCAAGCCAGGGGTGAGCATTTGGGGAGTCTGACTTTGGATGGGAGTGGCTGCATGTGTACAGAGCCTGTGCCAGCGCTGGCCTCGGTGATGTTGGTAGTGTGATGCTGTGGCATGTAAGTGGCTGCTGGCCTGGGTGACTGTGGCATGCATTTGCCCTACCTGTACTTACAAAGTTTATTTGGAAGCTGTGCCTTCACATTACATTCTGAGTTGTGCTCTTCAGGTTTCTTCTGCATTGGTGTAGTCTTGGGAATCCCATGGGAGGGAACGGCAGTGTGCCCAGTCTGACTGTGCGTACATCAATGCATCCATTGCGTGCACCCATATTGGGGAGGGCTAGATATCGTACAGCAATGTGCAGCATTCTATTGTCCCCAAGGTACGACATGGTGGGTGACATGGGCTAATGTCCATTGTGGACTGTCATGTTGTAGTCTGGGTCTGTGTTGTCCCCTCCTGTTACATCCAGTTCTGTCATTGGCAACAAGTTGTGTGCCCCCATCATGTCCCTAGGTGTGCTCAGAACTAGTTGTGTGTCTGTTTGAACAGAGCCACAAGCAGGGTGTTGTGCTGTGTGGTCATCACATGGCTCACTCATGCCTGAGTTTCCAGTTTCCATGCACTGCTTGAGTCTATGTAGTGAGTTGGCACGATGTGATTGCACAGGGTGGTGTGCAACATGTAGATTTGCTCAACTTTTGTCATGCATTGCTTGCATATGTTTGTTCTGTTTTCTGTTTTTGCCACTGACCTGACCCTACATCCCTCTTTCCCATGCAGCATCACCTGTGGTTACGGAGGGACAGGAGACAGACACCAGTGGGGGTGAAACTAGCACCACATCTGCCCAGGAGCCCAGTGACACAGATGTCACCAGCGCATCAGAGGGGAACAGGAATCTGCTGGAGGAGTCCCAGCCTGAGACGCAAAGCACCACATCATCCGATGCCAGCGGGGATGCATTCATGTTGGAGGGCACAGGGAACGGGGACTCTACATCAACTTCCACCACACAGAGGCCATTGCCCACCCTCCCAGCCACTTCCTCTGGTGCTGCCCGTGTCCACCTCAGTAAGAGGGGAAGAGTGTCCTTCACCCCTGGCACTGCTGCCCCTGCCCCTGCCCCTGTCCCCCCTGCTGCCATCAGTGCTGAGTCTGTGGACCTTTTGCGCCAGCTGTGTGTAGGCCAGACAGCTCTCCTAAATCCCTTCATTGACCACGACAAGTTATTGGCTCAGGTGGTTGCCTTCATGGAGGGCATACATTCCGACGTGGGTGGGCTGCACTGGACAGTCCAGGCTTTGTCATCAACAGTGATGTCTGCCCTGCAAAAGGCACATTCTCACAGTCCAGCTCCAGTCCCTTTGTCCACCCCCCTGGCAGTGGCCACGTCTGACGATAGTGACCATGGTCCACATACATCAAATGATTTAGATGATAGTCGTGCACAGCTCCAAGGTAATCTTTATGTTAAAGGCGTAAATCGTGCTCCTTCGTTTACTCCCTGCTTTGGAGTATGTGCTATGAACTGAGGAAAGCACTAGCGCTGATCAGTGCTAGTGTCACAAAGGGCACTGATTTTTGGTGTGCTGGATTCACCAGCAAATTTTGATCAATAAAGTTTTCCAAACTTGAACTTGCTCTTCATTGCAGTATTTTATTCATACTTATGAAAATATATTCATGGAAGTATTCAATAGTTTATATTTGGTATTCAATTCCTTTTACAACAATCCATATGTTCCCAACAATCCTTATATTCCTATTCCAATGCATTTCGGCCTGCTGGCCTTCATCTGGGAAATCTATGAAACAAAGAGTGGTATCTATCACTAATAATTCTTCAAAAACAAACAATGTTTAACTTACTAAATCTTTGTCACATATTATATGGCACCATCAAGTGATATACATACTATGCTACGTTCGACAATTGAAGTAGCCATTTACATTTACGCGTACGGATTATTTTCCGATGTTAAAACCAAATGCATGCGTGTTTTTTCTGCTGTTAACTGGAGCCTAGTAACATTACCACATACATCAAAGTCATGATACAGCACATGGAGCACACAGCAGCTACAACCCAAGCGGTCCCGTGTGCAGGCACCATCCCCACAGAAGACCAAAGGCACCCCAGAGCACAGGGAGAAAAGCCCGTCAGGTGACACCGGGGGACAATTAGCAAAGCAGCAGACCTCAGGCACACATGCCTCAGTGGCATCCCCATCCAAGGACTCTCCTGCCCTTAAGGCATAGCACAAAGATAATCATACAGTGTCTGTGCTCACCAAGGAGGTGGTACATGCCAAGGGTACACATGGGAAGGGCTCAAAGGCAGTATCACCAACCACCTCGACTCCCATTCCAAGCCCAGTGAAGTGGGGGCCGGAGGGGACTGTAGGGTTGACACCTAGTAAACAGGGAAAGGGGGGGGCAGAGGTGAAGCAAGGCAAAGCGTTCTGCTGAGTCCAGCACATCATCAGAGGGGCTGCCAGTGCCTGCACCTGATGCAGCAGTGGTGGTGAGTGTGCCTGTTGTGCCCACACCACTTCCCCTTGATCCACAGTCAGTCAAGCCATTTAGGATCCCCAAGAAGTGGAAGGACACCCCATCACAATCACCCAGCCACACCGTGACTCCCGTCTGCATGACTCTACCTCCAAGTGCCACTACACCACCTGGTCCAAGCAGCCCTCCAGCCTGCCAAGACACTGATCGCTCTACCTCAGCTGTTCCGCTCTCTCCCCCTTTAAGTGCCCCGACAGTCCGCGAGGCACAGCCAGCTCCCAGTCTGCCTGACAGCCAAGTCTGAGTGGTAGTCACCCTCAGACACCTGTGTCTCACACAGGAGGGCATGTCCTGCACATCGTTGCTCCCTGACTGTGTTGCTGGCCATGGAAAGGTACAGTCGCACACATTCCCTGTGCAGCTTCTCATGGACATACTCTGCACCCTACCCTGGCCACTGGCCTTGTTGTTCACTGCTGTGTTGCCCTTGCCTGTGCAGCTTCTCATGGACATACTCTGCACCCTGCCCTGGCCACTGGCCTTGTTGTTCACTGCTGTGTTGGACCCTTGCCTGTGCAGCTTGTCATGGACATACTCTGCACCCTGCCCTGACCACTGGCCTTGTAGTTCACTGCTGTGTTGGACCCTTGCCGGTGCAGCTTCTCATGGACATACTCTGCACCATGCCCTGGCCACTGGCCTTGTTGTTCACTGCTGTTTTGCCCTTGTCTGTGAAGCTTCTCATGGACATACTCTGCACCCTGCCTTTGCCACTGGCCTTGTTGTTCACTGCTGTTTTGCCCTTGCCTGTGCAGCTTCTCATGGACATGCTCTGCATTTTGTGCCTTACTCCTCTCTTCTCATGGTGCCTATCTGTGCAATTTGTGAATAAAAACAGTTGCTCCAGTTGTCTATTTTGTCAGTGTCCTTACTGAATAAAGTTATTTTGCTGTGTGTAAATGGTTTACTGTGCCACATGGTCTGTGTGGCACTTCAACATGGTCAATGTTTGGGCTCACCTGCTCTCTTTTTTTCAGGGGTGACAGGGGCTTCAGTTCTTCTTGGCCCAGATACTTGTGGTGTCAATGGTGTCAATTTCGAATGTTTAGAAGTAGTAATTTACTTGATTAGTTCATGTTGGCTCTATTGTACACATGTCAGGTTGGGGGGCACTGCCAGCACAGGGTGGGTTTCTGCACACAGTATTTCAGGCAGGCTGTCCAGGGTCATCATGTGTGTGTTCTTCCTATATGTGTGCCCAGTGGTGTATGTGTGTGGTCATCTTGTGATGGCCAGTCATCCTAGTCCCATGGCTTACTTTCCATGTGTGCTCTTGGATGACCAGGTATTGTGCAGTGTGAAGGGGGTGAGTGTGTGAGGAGTGTTGATGTGTGCATGCCTCTGCAATGTCAACTACACACATGTCACCCAGGAGTTGTGTGCCTGTTGTTTTGATTGTTCATCCCTGTGGATGTGTTTGTATGCCCATGTGGGAGTTGTATGTTGTGCACTGTGCAGTGTGTTGGTGTGTCCTTGCAGTTCTGTCTGACTCCTACTTGTTGTTTTTGTCACTTGTGAGTATGCAAAGGGTGTTACTGGCAATTAAGTGTTGTGTTTTGTTGCACATCCCTGTGCCTGGTGGCTGTTTGTGGGGTCTGGGCAGACCTGCTGCTCCCCACTGCCATTGTGGTTGTGTTTTATCATGCCTTGCTGTCGCATGGTGCCTTCTTGCCTCCAGTGTGGCATGTTGTGTGTGTTGTCATGCCATCCCCTATCTGTGCTTCAGCTGCCTACCCATTGTGGGTCTGCACTCCCTCTCTTTGTGTATGGTACACTCCTGCCATGTCCCCTATTGACATGCAGTACACTTCACTTTGGTGTGAGCTGTCCCCTTGGTTTATATGTGTGTGTGCCTCCCCATGGACTTCATTTGTGCCACTGTGCTTTTTGTGGTGCAGTTCTTTGTCCAGGGTCAATGTGTCACTCAGTGCATTTCCCCAATAGGTCATGTGTGATTTACTGGTGCTGTTTGTCAGTCATGGTTGCTGCTATGCAATTCAACTGTGTGTGCTGCCCAGTCCTGTAGTCAAGTTGTTTCCACCTTTGTGTCCCAGACTTGTGCATCTATTGGGTGCTGTGTTGGATGTATGTGCATTGTTTGTGTTATTGCTTCACTTCCTGGGTGTGCTGTTGTCTTTGTGCTGTGCTGTATGGTGTTGTGTGGGTTGCTGTTCTGTCACTGATGTCTGTGTGTGTCTGGTATGCTTGGTGTGCACACACAGCTTGTTGTGCTTGCTGTGCTGTGTGTATGTTGCCTTGTGTTTGCCTGTTGTGCATCCCCTGATGTGGTGCTGTGTTTGCTATGTGATCGTTCTGCCTGTGCATCTGTTGTTTGTTTGCTGTGACTGTGTTGTTCTGTGATAGTGCACTTCTTGTGTGTGTTGTGGAATGTTTTCTGTGCATTGTTCCTGGGTGATGAGGTTGTGCACTCCTGTTGTGTCTGTGCTCCCATTGCCTTTCCCCAGTTTAGCTGCACAGGGCATGTCTGATGATGTTGTTGTGGCTCTGTGTGTGTTTCAGTTGGGTGATGTGTTTGTCTGTTGTAATTGTTTCCACATTTGTGGTTGTATCCCTGTGTGTGTGTGTGATGTTTGTGGCTGAGCCCAGGGTGTGTGGTTGTTTGTGTGTGTATTGCCTGTCAAGTATTGGCAGCCTTCAGTGTGTTTGGCACTGGTGTTGTGTGCTGCTGGTGTGAGGGGGGTATGTGTGTAGATGCTTACTGGTGTTTGTCAGTCCTGAGGTGTGTAGATGGTCCCTGTGTGTAGTGCTGCTTGTGTACTCCTGTGAAGTAGGTGTATGTATGTAACCCCGGGCGTAGCACTACGCTTCGCCCACGTAGTGTACGTAGCGCTGCCTGCTTCGCACTTTCCGAAGTAGGCGAAGCAGGGCAGCGCTACGCACACGCCGAGGGCGAAGTGTAGCTGCTTGCCACCCGCCACCCACCTCCCGCCCGCCCTTCTTTTAAATAATATGAGCAATGAAAAATAAAGTAAAGTAAGTCGACTTACCCGTAAGCGCGGCGTCTCCGGGGCTCCCTCGTTCTGTTTCTAATTTCTTCTGGCAAATGCGCATGCGCGGACACCCGCGCATGCGCATTTCTCACGAGAAATGCGCATGCGCGGGCGTCCGCGCATGCGCATTTGCCAGAAGAAATTAGAAACTGAAAGAGGGAGCCCCGGAGACGCCGCGCTTACGGGTAAGTCGACTTACTTTACTTTATTTTTCATTGCTTATATTATTTAAAAGAATGGCGGGTGGGAGGTGGGTGGCACGTAGTGGGGCTACGCGAAGCGCGTAGTGTGCGTAGATTTGGGCACACTACGTGCTGCTTCACGTAGCCCCACTACGCCCACTACGCCCACCCTTATATGTATGTGTGGCTGTTCCCAGTTTGAGTTCAGGGCCTTCCTTTCATCCTTTCATCCTTGTGCCTATACATGGTTTGCCATGCTGTCTCCCTGTGTGGTTGCACTTAGCTGTCTGTGGTTTGATTTCACTGACTGTGCCAGCCATGTGTGCTTTGATGGTATGTGGGTGTTGTGCTCTGTTCCTTGTGTTGATGTGATGTACAAATGCTTGTTGTGTGTCTCCATGGCCTTCCATTTGTGAGCAGCCCACTTTGGTTTCCCTATTTGTTGTGCTCCATTGCTGTTGACATGTGGGGTCTGTATGTGTGTGTCAGTCTGTGATATGTATGTGTGACTATGCAGGCTGTGTGTCCATTTGGATGTTGCTTCCTTGCGTGTGTTCATTTGTTGCTTGTCCTCATTGCCTTTTCCCTGTGTGTGATGTAGTGTGTGTTTCCCTGGCCCTGTGCTACTGTGCTGTGTGTTGTGTGTTCCTGTGCAGCCACTCCTGCATTGTGTGTCTCCATGATTGTTGGTTGTGTGGTGCAGGGTATGTTTTGCCCTGTCTTGTTGTTGTGCATGGGGTGCACAGGGGGGCCCATGGCATGTGCCTTCATGGGGTGTGCTAGTGTGTGGGTGTGGCCCTGTGGTCTTTGTGCCCTGCCCATGCCTGACACTGGCCCTGCCTTCTGCATTGCGCATGTATTTGCTTGTGTTCGCCGCTGCGGTGACGTAACCGGACATTGCTGCATGGTGGCGGTAGCTGTGTGTCCAGGATGCAGCGGGGTGAATTTGTGGCAGGTGGTTGTACCTTAGATCTTTTTTTAACTAGATCCCTACAATATCAAATATCCCCCTGAAGCAGGTTAGGCCCACTCTGATACACCACTACTCTGGGGGATGGTCCCAGTGATTAAATTAAACCCTCTTGTGATAACCCTTTGCGCCATCTGGCATGTTACTTTGTGCTTGTCTCTGGGGTGGTGCTAATTGTGCAGTGCACTGTGGCATTGTGATGCTTGCACGGCGCTCGGCATCTAACCAGGGTCAAGTGAACCTGTCATGGCATTCTGTAAATTCCTGTGACATTCTAATTCTAACTAGGCCTGGGCTAAATTTCCGTTCCGCTCGCGGAAATTGCGATAATTTGACATTTTCGCGTTCCGCGGAGAGCGTGAAAATGTCAAAATTTCCGCATTCCGCAGCTTAGCGATAATTTGTTTCTTGCACGTGCTGTAAAATAATATATTCTCACGCAATCGCCTTACCTGAATCCGACAAGTTTTCCCGATCCGGTCGCGTTCTCCACGAGATGTTGGATTGTTGGTAGCCATTTGCGCTGTCTCCCGACAGTTCGCGCCCGCAGTAACGTCATGCGTTGCGCGATCACGTCATTCTTCTCGCAATCATGCACTGCGAGAAGAGTGAAAACAAGATGGCCGCGCCCGCGAGCAACCGCATGGGTAAGTTGGCGAGCCGCGACCACGCAGAAAATACCGCGAACGGGCGGGAAAAACACTTCCGCATCTTCGCGATATTTCCGCGTGTTTGCGGAGATTTGTAACATTTTCGCGATAATTTGCGAAAGTCGCTTTCGCAAATTCCGCCCACCCCTAATTCTAACAAGGCATTTCAAATCTTCTTGGGGAATATGTGAACTTAGCATGACACTGCATACCTAACTGCAGCACAGTGGTATTTCCATGTCTCAACAGCCAACAACTAAACCGCAGAGTAATAAGGTGATAGCCCCTCTTCACCATGGTCTTCCTACACGGACAGGAGGAAATTGGTAGGATGGCAGTGAGACACACCAGCACACAGCTGACAGTGACCCCCATTTTCCACTTCTTGTTAGACTCAACAGAATCTCGAGTTATTCTCTTGCCAATAATGTGCACATGGGCGGGTCCAGCAAGGGGGTCGGTGGGTACGAGGCACCATCTCCTTTAGATGGCTCTGAACGTCCAACAGAGGAACCAGGGACATCAGCATGGTGGTGCGCGAACCGCCCCACTGATGCTGACCGCAACCCCAACACACTGAAGCCTTCACATGGGTACCCTGTGCTGCCATGCTGGCAGGATGGTGGCGTGGAGGTGGTGTTAAGGACTGGGCGTTGGCACCTTACTGTTGAAGGCATTGTGATACTTCCACAGCACTTAACGAGGACACACGTGGAGAAACTGGCATGGTTTGTACCTTAATATGGTCTGTGAGGGCCCCCCCTGCAAAGTGCAGGGAGGGTGCCCCGCCCGGACCCAGTCAGGCGCTCTCAGGCCAGGGGCTCGCGGCCTGTGCACACTGTCGGAGGCCCCTCTGACCCCCGCACGAGGAGTGCAGGGGCTAATGCTATGCCCCGGTCTGAATGATAGATGCATAAGACATGAGTAGATTGACTGATTTCATACTGTTGGGGGTAGAGAATGAAACAGAGATAAAATGCAATGATCTTTGCTTGCAGAACCAGCACCTAACAATTAGGGGTGGGCGGAATTTGCGAAAGTGAAAGTTTAAAAATCTCCGCAAACATGCGGAAATATCGCGAAGATGCGGAAGTTTTTTCCCGCCCGTTCGTGGTATTTTCTGCGTGGTCGCGGCTCGCCAACTTACCCATGCGGTTGCTCGCGGGTGCGGCCATATTGTTTTCACTCTTCTCGCGGTGCATGATCGCGAGAAGAAAGACGTGATTGCGCGACCAATGACATTACTGCGGGCGCGAACTGTCGCGAGACAGCGCAAATGGCTACCAACAATCCAACATCTCGTGGAGAGAACGCGACCGGATCGGGAAAACTTGTCGGCGAACGCAGGGATTCAGGTAAGGCGATCGCGCACGCGCAAGAATGTATTATTTCACAGCGCGAGCAAGAAACAAATGATCGCTAAGCTGCGGAATGTGGAAATTTTGTCATTTTCGCGCTCTCCGCGGAACGCGAAAATGTAGAATTATTGTAATTTCCGCGAGCGGAACGGAAATTTAGCCCAGGCCTACTAACAATCCAGTCATATATGTATTTGTGTATTTATTTAGTTGGTGAATCGTATGGTGCCACATGCTGCAGGCAGACGTCTCACAGGTTGTTTTTATAAAGTAGCTGTTCCAGGTACTGTGCTTAGTGACCAGAGGGCAGATGGACGCCAGTCCACCACGCATCACTTTGAAGCAGAGATTAAGAATCTGCCATGCAGGTGCAGCGAGCGTGTCCGCGGGACGCTTCCATTATTGTTTTCCTTTTACAACAAGGTGTATTTTTCACGGACGTTGCCTGCTGTGTTAAAAGGAGTTTGCACTGCAACAGACAATTACACGGACAAGTTGTTTATAACAATTATTCGGTTATTCAAGGAGCACTTACAATTTTCCAGGTTATTAAATTAAATAATTTTAAGTTTGGGGAGTGCCAACTCGTGAATTCCATTTTGTAAACCTAATATGCTATTTGTTTTTACTTTATTATCTATGCAGTCTTGGGAACCCAGCATAGCTGGAAGTGAGGATTCCAAATGGCAATTTATTCCTTAATACTCCTATGTGGTAATAATGGCTTTATAAAAAAAAATGTAATGTGTAAATGAGATTTCGTTTTTTTGTGTGGAAACATTTATTTGAAAACATTTCATCCAGTAAATTACAAATTCCGGCAATGGCAGCTCAGGCGAAACCAGGCTCTTACATCGGAATCAGTATTACGCAAACAACAAATCAGTTTTTCCCCACACCAAAGCCCCCCTGTAAGTGGTATTTATGTAATACGGTGCATTTCTGTCCTTTTACCCTGCGCTAGCGCCGCTTTGGCAGCCAAGCGCCAACGCAGACACTCTTGCTCCATGGTGAAACGGTGCCTGTGTTGTTGGCAGGATAGTTTTTGTGCAGGAAGGGGTACCTTCCTGCACAAAAACAATTTGAAGAGGCATTTTCACTTTCTATATGTCCTGCAGAACACAGAAAGTGGAACAAATCATGGAGAAGTAATTATCGTCTCGTGAGGAGTAAGAATTTGTCGCTTCCCCAGGTTTAAATGATCTGTAATTCTGGTTCAGTGTCAAAATCAGTAGCGGCTCCTTGAGGGAGTGCTGCGGGGCGGTGGGGCGGGGCGGGGGTAGTAAACTCCGGCATACGGCTGAACGGAGGTAAGTACATAAATAAATAAATAAAACGAATTACATTGCGCGAGTGCGGCATCGCCCCTCCCCTCCCCGCCCCGTCTCACCGCACTCCCTCGAGGAGCCGCTACTGATCAAAATCCATGGGAAACACCACCGCAGCGTCCATGGAACGACTCCCAAGTGCAGAGTAAGGCATTGCAGCGATTAGCTCTGCCTTGCCTTACTCCACATCGATTAGGCCATCCAAAACCACGCATAGTGGCTTTGCGTGGCCTCATAGATATGAATGTGTAATTTGCGCTGCCGGAGCGTCACAAAAAGTGACTATTCAGCAGTGCAAGGGGACCATAAACAAGCCCCCAATTTCACAAGGTAATAGCTTGAGAATTTTGGGTGGAGTTCAAATACAGGAGTCTGAATTTTGCAGCTGTGAATGTCTTGTTTCCATGCTGAACTCGTATTGTGGATGTATTGTCACACAAGACAAAACAATGCAGCCTGCTGAGACTGTGTGCCTGGGCTGGAACTCCTGTTGGTATTACATCCCACAATTACTAGCCTACTCAGAATGTTGGTCTATTTTTTTCCTCTTTACTATAACACCCCTCTACCTTCAAACATATTTCCCCTGCTAGAAGTTGGTTTTCTGGTTCACTGGGGTGTGAGCCCTGGTCAATCAGCAACCACAATCCTAGTAAGAGTAAGGCACAGGCAAACTCCAAACTCCAAACTAACCTGTGCTTACCCCATGATAGCTTGGCACAGAGTAGTCAGGCCTAACTTAGAGGCAATGTGTAAAGCATTTGTGCAATTCTTCAAAGAGTAAAACAGTGTAAAACACCACACAAGGAGGATCACACACCAGGTTAGAACAATAGAGTTATATTTAATAAATAAAACAAGACCAGAATGACAAACATCCAATGAGCAGAACTGGAGTTAGGAATTTTTAAAGAATAAACTGCAATATTGGCCCTGAAAAGCATAAACCATGGCTATCTGGGATTACTGGGAGGGGTCAAAGTCAGAGGTTCAGACCGATCGCGATGGAGTGCGGGTCTTTCGCAGTCCCAGATTAGTCCTGCTGAAGGTTTACCTTCTCAAGTTTTGTACCAAGAGTCCCTATGCATTGGAAAGTGTTGTGAGGAGGAAGGAAAGAGCTGCATGCCAGGGTCGGTGTGGCATAAAGAGCATGCCAGGCATCGCGGAAGGGCGGGTGGAGCTTCACGTTGGTGGCCCTCTGTGGGCTCACTTGCTGCTGTATAGAAACGATGGTCTAGCAGGGGCTCATGTTCATTTATGGTATGAATGGGTGAAGTTCCGGAGCAAATTTGCCCATTTATGTTTGAAAAGAGACCGAAAGCTTGAGTTTAGAGCCCACTGACCCACAATAAGGGTATAGGTCCTGAGGGGTACAACTTGGGGATCAGGGACTTGCTGAAGATGTGTCCAGAAGCTGTTGGGACGCCTGTTATGTCCCTGAAGATTAGATCAGGAGGCCAGCAGACTAGCCTTTAAGTCACTCTGGAGTCCTGGGTTCAAGATGGTTTCCGAGTCCAGTTCTTCCTCTCCAGGCAACAGGACAAATGACAGCCGGTCACCACAGCAAGGCAGCAGCTTTTTGAGAGTAGCAGTCCAGCGGAGTGGCAGTCCTTTCAGCAGCACAGCAGTCCTTCTTCCTGGTAGAGTATCCACAGGTCCAGATGTGTTCTGAAGTGGTGGTGTATGAGGTCCTTCTTTTATACACAGTTGTGCCTTTGAAGTGGGAAGATGCTTCTTGAGGCATGGCTTTGAGGTACAAAGATGTCCTGCCGTCCCATCTCTGGTTCCCGACTAACTACATGGGGTATACAGCCCTTAGTGTGGAGACAGGATGTCAACCGTCAGGCTTCCTGTACCCTTTCCCTGCTTACCAATAATACCCAAGGAACTACCACTCCCAAGATGCACTGCGATGGTTGCCACATTGTATGCTTTCCCATACTGCCCTGAGTATAGGTCAGCTGACCTCTCACAGCATATAGTCAGCCAGCGCCCGTTATCAGGTGCTTGGCTTTCTTCATTGTTAGAACCACGCCCCTTTTTCTGCATGTTCGAGCCTTGGTTCAGCACCCTCCTGCCTCGACCTTTTGTAAGACAAGATTCACTCCCCAGGGACTTTCCTGTTGTTGCCGCTTTGTCCCTGAATTGGTCTTGCAAACCTTCCAAGAGTGTTAACCTTCCCCTGTCTGCAGTGCGAGGACGCGCTGCAAACTGCCTCCCCTTTTGTGACTGGCCTCCGCCTGGATACGAGGTATTGACCCACCATTAATTTTGAGTGAGCGCGAAGTCGCGCTATAACTTGTTTCCTCTTAGTTTTGCCTGCCGCGCATTAGTGCGCTTTTGATCACGAAGAGCGCGAAGTCGCGCTAATCTTTATCGAGCGCGAGGTCACTCTTTAACCTAATTACTGTTTGTTTTGTTGGCCGCACTAGCTAGCGCTTTGGATTCCCGGGAGCGCAAAGTTGCGCTATTTTTTAATTTTTTAAAAGTAACTGCCCTTACGCGCTTACGAGCGCCCTACCAACCACTTCAGTGCCAGAAGTGACACCTGCGCTCAATATCATACGGAGGACAGCGCGAGACGCGCTGCTGTTCAGAAACGGACATTTCTTCCTTTTTATTTTTCATCTTCTGCCAGCCATACTTCAGCCAACAATTCTGCCTGCTGGGGACTACCAAATTCAGCTACCGGATGTATTGTTTGGCCTTAATCTTTCCCCCAAGGACTTATGAACTGTGTGTTTTGGGCTTAAACACTAACAAATCATTTGCTCACCTTTTTGTGGAGTGTGTGCATCTCAGAAAGGAATTATCTTCACCTCTTCATTGGCCCCTTTTATTTTGAGAAAGACCTGCTTAATATCCCCTGCTGGCATTGCTTAGGTGAGTATGGGAAAGCATATAATTCAACTCACATACATATCCCAATTCTGTGATTCTGTCTGGTTCTTTGTCTCTTCTATGACTTATGCTTCTTCTGTTTGTTTCATGCAGGATTACCCTATGTGCGGTTCCCCCTTATTGACTGACCTCCTGGTGGTTCTTTTTGGTCTCTCCACTCCCTGAGGGCATCAGTCTAGCTTCTGCTTGCTTAAGTGACTAGAGGTGACTATAACCTACAGGAGTGATTAGTCAATCTCTTCGCTCCCGTGGATATTGGATTCACTGGTCTGGGACTAGAAAACCCGACACAGGACACAGCCTATTGAAGTGTAAGTGAAGCTCCCTCCCATCCTACCAGTGATGGCCCACCCAGTAACATCTAAGATCATATTGTGTGTGGATGTCTAGGAGGGATACACAAAGCCCAACTGTCAACTACACCCAGTCATGTGACCTGAGACATGCTACACGCACCAAATTGCCAAGGCAAGAAAATGTCAACTTTCCATCCATCATTTGTTTGCGTAGCATAACTATGTAAAAGTGGCATTTTCAGAATTGTAATTTAAAATCCGACTTCATTATAAGTTAAGATTTTAGATGAGGATTCCAGAGTCACCAAACCTGAACTAGTTATCTCTTCCTATTTGGAAATGTAATATGGCAAGTCCAATGTCATCTTATGGGAGACATAGGCTTAGAAGTGAAAAACACATTTTTTTGCATTTCCAGGACGTGTAGAACTTAAAAGTACATGTCCAACATTTTAAAAACACTGCACCCTGCCCTTAGGGCTATATAGTAGGACCTACCGTGGCATGACTTATATGTATTAAACAGGATGATTTGGGCCTGGAAACAAGTTTATTTTGCTAGGTCGAAATGGCAGTTTAAAACTGTACGCATAGACTGGGCAATGGCAGGCCTGAGACATGTTTAAGGGGCTACTTAAGTGGGTGTCACAATCAGTGCTCTAGACCCACTAGTAGCATTTAATTTACAGGCCCTTGGCATATCAAGTGCCACTTTATGAGGGACGTATAAGTAAATTAAATATGCTAGTTGGGTATAAGCCAATGTTACCATGTTTAAAGGAGGGAGCACAAGCACCTTAGCACTGGTTAGCAGTGGTAAAGACAGAGTTCTAAGGTCAACAAAAACAAATTCAGCCAAAATTAGGAAGAGGAATGGAAAAGTTTTGGGAGTGACTCTGCAAAAAAGGCCAGGTCCAACTTCCCCCAACTAGTAAGTCTAAGAAAATACCGCGAGGAAAATAAAGTACTTTGTCATTTACTCATGCTGATGATAAAAACATGTTTTTGTAAGCAGAGGCTTTACAGCACTTCAAAAAAGACCCACAAGCAAGCCTCAAATATTTGCTCTGGAGCTTCCTTTTGGTAGACTTACTTTTGCATTCTCCCTCCTATTGCTACTTGCTGCTGGTCATTTGAAGGAGGTAAAAACTGAGGCTAAGATTCTAAGTTGGGGTTGCATCACTTAAGTGGTGAATTTTCCATAGGGGTTGCGTCACTTTAGTGATACAGCTCCGACATAAAAATACCTTTTTGGCATTTACTAAACCATGCAAAGTCGATTTGTGTGGCTTTGTGTGGTTTAGTAAATGCAAAGTAAATCAAGGCAGTGCATACCACTGCCTTGCTTAATTTGCATCAGGTGGGCGTTACATGGATGGACATGGGTTTTCCCATGCATCCACCCATGTATTTCAATGCAACCGTGAATTTAAAAAGACTTGTAGGCATGGGTTTGCTTGAAAATAGTGGGGCAGATTTATGTTGCACTTGCGCCGCTTTTGCGCTGCCGTTGCGTCACTTTTGTGACGCATCAGCGGCGCAAATCCTGCGCCATGGTGCGGGGTATTTACAACGTGACGCATCTGGGAGATGCGTCACGTTGTAAAGCCCTGCGCCACATGTAGGCGTTCCAGGGCAGGTGGGGGCGTTCCGGCGCAGGAACGCCTCCTAAAAGTGGCTGAGTGAAATCTACAAGATTTCACTCAGTCACTTTTAGGCCCATGCTGCGTCAAAACCCTGCGCCTGCTTGAAGCAGGTGTAAGGATTGACGCAGCATTGTAAAGATAGGGCCCCCCAGATCATTGCTGGAGCTGCGTCGCGCTTGCGACGCAACTCCAGCAATGCGCCACTTTTCGGCACAGATGCGTCACGCATCTGTGCCGTTTTTGCCCAATGGTGCGCCGCATTATAAATGCGGCGCATCCATGGTGGCGCAGCAGTGGCGCATAATAACTGGCGCATCCCTGCTGATATGCAGGGATGCGCCAGTCGTCATAAATCTGCCCCACAGTGCTTACTGGAGAGGGGCAGTAACAAGGAGATACACTTTCATTCCTTCCTGTTACTTCCACGTGTGCTGCATTGTGTAGCACACATTTAAAGAGGAATATGCCTTTAAGTATTGTTTTTGTGCAGGAACTTATTTTTTTTATTTATTTATAAAGTTTTATACAGCACGAACATGATCCCGAACGATATCAGAGCGCTTTACAATAGGACGGAAGGAAGGTAATAAGTTGCAGTACCGGTATCACAAAGAATAAAACATCAAACACTTACATCATAAAATGGTCAATAAAAAGTAGAACAATAAGTGGTACAAGGCGTGTTGCACGTGGAGCAAATGATAGGTTAAAAAAAGGGTTACACTCAGTGCAGGTCGTTAATTTGTAAAACCTGAGCCGTAGAACAGATGGTCCAGAGCCAATTAAGGTAAGAACTTGTTCGTAAAGAATCTTTTAGCTTCCATTTAGAAAGCAACCGTGGAGGGGATTCTGCATGCTTCCGGCAGAAGAGAGTTCCAGATCTTTGGGGCAGCGCCGGAGAATGCTCGGTGGCATGTTCTCTTTTTGCGAAAGATCTGTGGTCTCAGGAGGAAACAGGAGGGTCTACCCCCTCCGGATAGTTCTAGCTTTTGCGCTAGATAACTTGGCGTTTTGAGATGGAGGGCTTTGTGAGACAGGCAGGCAATCTTTAGCTGAATTGGTGCTTCCTAGGGCAACCACTTAAGGGATTTTAAGACTAGGGATATGTGCGCATTTCTTTTGGTACCCGTAACTAGTCTGGGAGCAGCGTTCAATGAAGCCCTTAGTGGGGCCAAGGTATATTTGGGGAGGCCACAGAGCGTAGCACTGCCATAATCTAGTCTTGGCAAAACAAGCAAATGGACTACCTGCTAGAAATCACCTTGAGGGAGGAAAGGTTTGATACTCCTGAGTGCACACATTGCATATGATTCTTCATGTTCAGATGCTTGTCAAGGGTGATTCCAAGAGTTTTGGCTGAGTCAATTATGAGGGTGGAGCAGTTGAAGGCAGTGAGGTGGTTCATCCAAAGGTCTAACTTGGGGAAGTGATTGGGAGGCGAAATGAGAAGGAATTCTGTTTTGGAGGTGATGAGCAGGAGGTTGTTCTCATTTAACCAGTTTTGAGTAGACGTTGGAGTAGTATTGAGTGATATGAAGTTATCCGGGGAGGATATTTTCAAGTAGGGCTGCGTATCATCCGCATACATGTGGAAAAGAATGTTCGTGGAATTTAGTGTATTGGCTAAAGGTTCTAAGAACAAGTTGAAGAGTATTGGAGAAAGGGCGGACCCTCGTGGGACCCCCATGAAAACTGGGGAGGGCTGGGAGAGAGAGTGGATCACCTTGATTCTTTGTGATCAATGGTAGAGGAAGGGCGAGAACCATTGCAACACCCGACCAGAGAGGCCCATCCTGTTCTTCAAGATGCATAGGAAGCTGTCATGATTGACAGTGTCAAACGCAGAGGAAAGGTCAAGGAGGATTCGTAGGCAAGATTCATTTTGGTCAACCATTTTTAAAATGCCATCCATAACATGAGTCATAGCCGGTTCAGTGCTGTACCTACTCCGAAAACCCGATTGATGCTGGTCAAGGAGTTGGAAGTTCTCGATGTATGCACAGAGTTGTGATTGGATGCATTTTTCTAGGAGTTTGGCTATGGTGGGGATGCTGGAGATAGGGCGGAAGTTGTTAAGGTCAGCCCTATCCGCATTAAGTTTTTTTAGTATGGGTGATACCTGAGCTGCTTTTAGGCAATCTGAGATCATGCCTTGTGATAATGAAGTGTTGATGATCTTTGTCCAGATGGGGATGACGACGTTCTTTATTTCTATGAAAATGGAAGGTGGCAACGGGTTGCTGAAGAATCTTGTTGATGCCTCTTTCACTGAAAGGAGTAAAGGTGCCCCAAGCTGCATTGTTCTTGGTGCTCAGGCTGATTGGTTTGGGCTTCACTAGGATGGCAGGATTCCAGCACAAAAACGATCCTGCACCTTAGACAGGCACTCTTGTAGCATGTTCCCAGGCTTCTTGCATTGGCATTAGGCAGCAAACAGTGTGCCAGTAGGAAAGAGCAGAAGCTTGCCATATCTTAGTAGATATGCCACATTTCGGGTCCCTACCTTTGCCTTGCTGCATTGCCAAAATGTTAGAAAATCTGCCCATTACGCTCTCTGTGGTATAAATGTAGGAGAAAAACTAGCATGCTTAGGTGATGGTACTAGTTTTTAGAAAGATATTTGTTAGACCTGTCAGCCTTAAGGTGGTCTTCCCCTGAGCTTTTTCTTTCACCCCTCCTATTTTTGCTTAATTTGTTTTTGTTCACCTTAGGACTCTGAACACTTTACCACTGCTAAGCAATGTTAAGGTGCTTTTGTGGCTTTCAGCTGTATTGGTCAGGGTTTGTTTTTGTGCAGTGCATACTGTGGTGTTTGTTGCATAAAGATCCCATATAAATAATTTGACACCAGAGTTAACCTCTATTTAAATTCTTCTAGTTTTACATAGGTTGTTTTCTCCCTTTACTGAATTTAAATGCCCTAACTCCCTTTTTGCACCATGGAGATGGAGCTAATCAACCTTGACATCCACAGCATGGCTGAGCTTCTTAAGCTCTGCAAAGAGAAAAGGCTGAGGCGGACTTGAAGGCTATCAAACTGGATCTCCAGGTAGCCTTTAGAGTCTTCGACGAGGTACAGAGGTGGCAGAAGACCCCAGAAGAGGAGGGGGCAAACTTGAGTGATGAGAAAATAGTGGACCCAGACCTGGGTCCATAGCTGCTTGGAGGTCTTAACTCACACCTGGAGGATGCCCAAGATGCCTAGGCTGGGGCAGGCAGCAGTGTGTCTGCCTGGGGGGACAGGAAGGTGAAGAAGGGGCACAAGCTTCAGCTGACCAAGATGAAGCTGGAAGCAGAGTTGAGAAAGCTTCAGGCTGAGAAAGACTGGCCATGGAGGGAAAGAGAATGGCCCACAAACTCTTTATAAAGGAGCTGGACATAAGAGCCTAGCAGGCAGAGTCCAGCAGCAATAGTGGTAGCATTAGCACAATGTTTACTGGAGAAAGGAGGGTCCCCATCTCAAAGGGCTTGGTTACTAAGTTTGTTGTGGGTGACATAGACAACTGTTTGAGGTCTATGGGGTGGTTCTGGAGATGAATAAGGTCCCTGAATAAGATTGGGGGCGAGCCACTGGAGGCATACTCCCAATGAAGGGATGCATGCCCTGTTAGGCCTAGGGAAAGGGGAAAGGATGTTGTATCCTCTTATGAAAGAGGCCCTGGCCAGGAATATGGGCTCACCCAGAGATGTAAAGGCAAACATTTAGGGATGCCCCAACATGCCAGGTTGAATTGTGTGGATCATTTTTGCAGGGTACCAGATGGATTGGTAAAGAGCAGTGCAGTGAGTGATAACAAAGGGCTGTAAAACCTGATTGAGCGCACATGTTCAGCCTTTGTTCAACAGAGCTGCGCCTTCACCTTGAGGATAGTAAGCTCTCTGACCCCAGGTAGCTTGCTAATGAGGTGGTCCACTGGTTAAGCACCAGGGTCCACAAGAAGGTATCTGGAGAACTCACAAAAGGGTGGTCCGGCTTCCCACTGGAAGAAAGGGGAGATGAAAACATGAAAGTGTTGTATGAAGCACCCCAAAATAGTTCACATGGGAAAAGGTTCCATTCCCAATCTGGCTACCAGAAGGAAGGTTTTCTGGATAAGAACACTGGTATGTTTGTCCCCAAACGTTATGAGTGTTACCAGTATGGGCACATCAAGGGTGATGCCAAGTATCCCAAGAGGGCACAGCACCCTGGTAGTGGGCAGATCCCTGAGTTGGCCAGTGTTGCGCTTGGGAAGGAGATGGCCCCAGTAAGTGTACGGGAGGCACCAGAGGTTACACTCATATTCTTGGGTGACAGAGAGATGGTGCCCATAGCTCACATGCCTCCTTATACTTACAAGTATAGGCGGTGAGTCGCCATTAATGGGTGAAAGGTGGAGGCTCTGGGAGACAAAGGAGCTAACATGACTACTGTCAGGTTTCATCTGGGGTCCTTAGAGCAAACTGGGACCCAATACTTTCCACTAAGTTGTTGTAGCACCCAACCGAGAGAGCCACTACCCTGTGGCTCTGATTCCCTTTGTTTGTGGGGGAGTTCCAGGTCTTCTAAAAGTAACTGTGTGATCTGCCATGCCTGTGTACCATTTGCTAGGGAAGGACCTGGAGCACAGTGACTGAAAGGAAGTGGAGCTTAGACCACACCAGGAAATGTTGGGGTTTCCTGAATGGTTCTGTGTGTCCACCAGGCCCAGGGCTGCCTATGAGGGGAGTCAAGGGGGTCTAGAGCCTGGCAGAATTGCTTGGACAGCTCCAACAAAGGGAATGGCAGTGGCCATGGCAAACCATCCCCTGAATTTTCCACAGGTTTTGTGCAGGTGGGTGAGGAGCCTGAGGAGGCTGCCTCAGCCTAACGGGGAGGATATTGTTTCCTTTGCTGACCTAACTGAAGCAAGCAGAGGGGCGGGCCACCATGGAGGAGTTCTGTAAGGTACAGAAAGAGTGTCTAACCTTTGTGGGCAGGAGGCTTCAGATTGAAGCCCATGCAGCAAGGACCTGGAGATTGCCTCATATATTGGAGATATGACCTCCTGTATAGTGAGCCTAAGGCACTTGTGCATTGGGAAACATGTGTTGGTGGTCTCCCAATGCTACAGGGACTTCCTACAGGGACTGGCTCATGAAATTCCCCTGTCCAAACCTCTAGAGCAGAACAATACCTTTGCCAGGCTTATCTCCCACTATTCATTGGCCGTGGATAGCCTCAGATACTCTCTGCATGACCTTTATCATATGCTAGGCCAGAGGGAAAACAGGGAAAACGCTGGTAGGCTCCCCTGAATCTTTTGCATGTTATTGGCACCAACATTGTAAGGCCCTTGGACTCTAAGATAGCCTTTGGTAACAAGTTTATCCTGGTCTTGGTGGACCATGCCACTAGGTACCCAGAGGCAACCCCTCTGAGGACTGTGATTGTACCTGCAGTTGCTCGGGCACAGATGGAGTTTTTCACCAAGTTGAGTTCCCCAAGCAAGTGGTGTCTGACAAGGGCATCAACTTCATGTCTGCATGCATGAAGTCCATGTGGAAGGAGTATAGGTTAACCTACAAGTTCTTCACGCCCTACCATCCACTAACCAATGAATTTGTTGAAAGGTTCAACAAGACCCTAAAAGGCCTGCCTGAACCCATGACAGGTAAGTGGGATGTACTCCTACCATGCCTGATTTTTACCTACAGGGAGGTGCCAAGGAGGGAGTTGTGTTTAGTTCATTTGAACTTCTGTATGGCCACCCTGTTAGGGGATAGCTTAGTCTGGTGAAGAAGGGGTGGAAGACAGCTACTAAGAAGCCCCTCAGGATGTTGTGATGGCCAAGTTCTGGAAAAAGGCTTCTGTGAATATGGAGGCAAGCCAGGAAGTAATGAAACAGTCAGGTTTCAGCCTTCCAAGAAAGTGTGGGTGACGGAGGCAGCAAAGCCCAGGACCCTCCAAGACCATTGGACTGTGCCCTATGCAGTGATTGAGACGAAGGGGGGCATTTTCCTGGTGGACCTCAAGACTCCCAGAAACCCCTTTAGGCAAATCCACATCAATGGCCTCCAACCTCACTATGAGAGATCTGAGGTCACCATGTTTTTAAGGTCTCGCCTCGCATGCGCTGCATAGGAGGAGACCTTTAGCCATCGGTCCCCTTTTTCACCCACAACCGTGTACGCATTCCATTGCCTTCAATGGCAACGTGTGCACGTGTGGAGATTCACTTGCGGGAGCAAGCGCCACTATATGGTAGCTCCCGCAAGTGAATCGCTCAGGCCCCCCTCGTCCCCCCTGCTGCCGCGCGAGCTTGTGCTTGTTTACACGTTGACACTGTCTGGACAAAGGTTCTATCTCATTACTAACGTAGCAGATGCAGAAAACGCTGTTGGCGCAGATTCGCTTCACTGGAGTGGCCCTGCTTATCAGTTACATGTTGACCTCACAGCAGACTGCTAAACTGCTCATTATTCAAAAAGTGTACAAAATGCTTCTGGCGTACGTTCTCTTTCCCTTTAAATGCCTCTATTGAGCAGTTTATTTCCATGCTGACGTCAGACGCTACTCCGAGGTAACTCGGGATCACGCTGGAAGCAATGGATCTCAAACGCTTCAGTCTGCTGAGCCGCTGTCGTCTCCTCACGCATGGAAGAGGGCCAGGAGCACTTAGCGGGGCATGCAAGCCCTGAATGTTTAAACTTACACAATAATCACGTGCGCATACGAGCGTGTGCTGGCACGCGCCGGTTGACGCCCCTGGCACGCCTTCAGACTCGGTGTGATCTGTAAAATCACCTGAAATACAAAATGCAAACTTGTATATGGGACACATGTATGGTAGAAACTCTAGTGCAGAGATTCATTAATATTACAGTGTTGCCACAAGGCAGCTCAGATAGGCGCAGAGGTCCTCATGTGCATAGTGTTTATAACAAATTTCAGACATGGTCTCCTCTCATTTGCTTATTAATTTAACAGCCTTGCGTAATGTTTAGTAGGCCGTATGTGACACCCCGGACTCTCCACAAAGCATGGCATGTGGTAGGATTGGTATTCTGTAACATAATCTCACTCAGCATTGTGGGAATTGTAGCTGCCAGAGAGCATTTCTGGGAACTTGGAAGTCCAGAGTCAGTCTCTACAACACCATGGGGGAGATATACTATTTTATAGGGCAACACGGCATGCAACCAGCGGTCGAAGTGCATAACAAAAGTATGGGAACTGTGATGCTGCGCGCAATGGGGGTGGAGTGAGTGAGCATGGGGTTGAGGTAATGGCATGATTAAACAAGCATTGGCATAGCCAATAGGTCTCGCCTTTGGGACATTATAAGTGTTTAGCCATGCAATGGTTTATATTGTTGCAACAAGGATATTGTGCTGCATAACTAAATACCTATAAAGTCCCAAAAGCGAGACCTATTGGCTATACTAATGCTTGTTGTGACTTATGATGGAGTGGAAAAGGAGAGTGAAGCTCTCCCTGACCATCTTTCATCCTTATATATATATATTTATTGTTTGATTAATTAAATCATTATTATCCACGTATAAAAATCAAAACTTAATAAACATTAGAGAATATTTTTCACTGAGCTCCTCCCATTGTCCTTAATGAAAATAAAGCAATAACATTGTGAATAGAAAATTTCTTCTAGAACAAGGTAACTTTCGCTTAAGTGAAACCACATGGCGGCATAGTATCAATAAAACAGATGAATAAAAAATAAAGATTATTTCTAAAAGCAGCAGGTAGAACACCAACTTGTAAAAGAGCATACCAAAGTTAATGTACAGTTCAAAGTAACAACAGTCAATAGTCAATGACAAGTCATTGAATTCAGGTTCCATGTTGTGAAGCTGGGGCTGGAAACACTGGTTTTGCTGAGGAGCAGCTTCAAAGATGTACCAATATTATAACCACCTGTGCTTATTCCCTGGTTTTAACACGGGGCCTGGAATTTACTGATTAAGCTTGCGATATGCATGATGGATAACGAGTGTGAAGCTAATATTTAAAGCTGTGTTCTCCGGATTTAATGCTGCGATGATACCCTGCCTACAAGACCGGACTCCCAATCTGTTCCACTCTGGCCTCAGTTTTGATCTGCGCAAGGACAGCAATGCTGGAAAGAGGCATACAACATGCTCGACCGATTCCCTGCAGCCCCTGCACAGACGCTCATCTGATGGGTGACGTAAATGTTTCAAAAAGTGCCACTCCCCCAGACTACAGGGGATATGTGCAGTGCAGATATGATGGAAGAGAGGCCAATTGATAAGAATTGATCACTACCCATGTGTGCTTGTGTTTGGCGAGGGTTACTTTGTCAGAAGAATAGGAGCACATTCGGATGCGCTTCTTGATACTTATTTTAAAAGCTGTATTACTAAGGTTGAGGTTCCAGAGGTCGCTTGCTGATAATTGCTGTACGTATTCATGAAAACACTGACAGTATGACCTGCCAAGATTGCTAGAGCTGATATCTGACCATAACAATAACTCGAGGGAACCAGCTCCTGCCTGCCTTAGGTTGTGGCACATTTTTAGATAAGCACCTGAGCTTAGCAGTTCATAGTTTGAAATGCCTACTTCTAATCGAATCTGTGCAGCAGATGCAGATTTTGGCAGCTGAAGGACCCTTTTGTAAATCTTGGTCACATGTTGGTTTCATGTAGTAGGATGTTGTGATGGCCAAGTTCTGGAAGAAGGCTTCTGTGAATATGGAGGCAAGCCAGTAAGTAATGAAACAGTCAGGTTTCAGCCTTCCAAGAAAGTGTGGATGATAAAGGGAGTGAAGTTCAGGGCCCTCCAAGATGGTTGGACTGTGCCCTATGCAGTGATTGAGAGGAAGGGGGGCACTTTCCTGGTGGAGCTGAAGACCCTTAGAAACTCCTTAAGGCTACACTACATCAATAGATTCCAACTTCACTATGAGAGATCTGAGGTCACCATGGGGCATATTATCAAGCACAGCGTTACCCATTGTCGCCGCTTTAGCGGCAGATAACTGCCGCTAAAGCGTTGATAATGGGCTTGATAATATGCCCTTGAGAATCCCAATAGAAGCCCATATTGACACCAGAACATGGGCTTCTATTGGAATTCTCCAGGGCATAATATCGAGCCCATTATCGCCGCTTTAGCGGTGGTTTTCTGCCACTAAAGCGGCGATAATTGTAACGCCGTTTTATGATAATATGCCCCCATGTTTTTTGTGACTTATAATGGAGTGGAAAAGGAGAGTGATGCTCTCCCTGACCATCTGTCATCCAATTGAAATTGAGGACAACCTGTTTGTCAAGAACCAAATTATCAGGCTGTCAGCCAAAGTGAAGGCCAGCATCAAAGAGGAAGTCTCCTAGATGCTGGATTTGGGAGTGAATGAGAACTCCAGTATTCCCTTGTCCAGCTCAGTGGGGCTGGTACCCAAGGCCACCCCAGAACTCAGGTTTGGCGTGGACTAGTAGGGGGCTCAACTAAGTCACTAAGACTTTTGCTGACCTTATCCCCAGAACTGCTATGCTCATAGATAAGTCAGGGGCTGCTAAGTTTTTGAGTACCTTTGACTTGCCTTCTGGGTACTGTCAGGCTGCCCTAACTGAAGGAGCTAAAGAGAGGTCAGCATTCTCCATCCTAGAGTACCACTTTTAATTTAGGGTGATGACCTTCGGATCAAAAAATATCCCTGCCACCTTCTAGAGGATGGTGAACAAGGCCTTAGCTGGGATGGAGGCCTTCGGTGCAGCTTACCTGGATGACATAGCTGTCTTCAGTAGCATCTGGGAGGACCACCTATTTCACCTGCTTCAGGCCTGCAACAGGCAAGTCTGACTATCCAGGCCAGTAATTTCCAGAGACTGCAGGGCTCTGTGGTGTACTAGAGACATCTTGTGGGAGGGGGTAAGATGCATCCCATCCACGCCAAAATAAACCCCGCCAAATACACAGATTATCCACCATCATTAAGAATATCGACCTCAGTTCTACCACTGCCTAATCATCACGCTCAACAGCCTCAAAGTAAACGTTTCACCCCAACTCATCTAAGTAAATCAGCAACAGTCCCAAACATCTGCTTCTCCACATCCCCATTAAATAGCTCATGACACATATCATCTGCAGCTCAAAGTAAACTATCTTGAACACCTAACCACAAACGTCCCTAAAAACCAACCAAAACAACCCCTTACTAACTTTCTTTCTCCTAGGCACATCACAATGTGCCTTCACACAACCTCTGGTGACTTCTTCCTTTAACAACCTTGCCCAAAAAGCAGAAACACAGATCACCTTAAAACTCACAGAAGGTGAAAGAATTGTAGTGCCCTTAAAAATTAATACAGACTCGCCATTCAATGTGATTAGCAAATGCACATGGCTCATCGCAGATAAAATCTATGAACTGCATTAAAATTTCCAAAGTCTTACTGAATTCGAGCTCAGCAGTCACTATTAAGTCATCATCAATATCATAGTACAACCCAGTTTCTCAATCACACCAAGTGCTGGGACTCCTGTAAAATACCCACATACAATACACTTGTATCCTGAAAAATGGCCAACACATGTTTTGTTGATAGGGATGTAACACTTCAGCTTCTTCAGGGCTGATACGCGGATAAAATTCTACTCAGTCATAAAAAGAACATCAGGATAACCAGCTCAGTGGTGCCGGGATCATAAGTAAGTAGGTTGATGCACTGCAATACAGCGGCATAGTAACGCATCAGTTATCCTGATATACTTTTTATGACTGAGTAGAATTTTTTCCGCATATCAGCCCTTAAAAAGTCAAGGTGTTACATGCTTATCAACGCAACACGTGTTGGCTGAACTGTTCTATGCTGGCTGTATCAATCTACTATTGATTGGGATTTTTACTGGCTGTGTGAATTTTTCTAGTCTTTTTTGTGAAGATATATGGATTACACCTCCTTGGTTTAAACAGATAAATCGGATTAAAGTGGACAGTACATCATTTATTGATGGTCTAAAGACTGACTTTTTATTATCACTTGAGTGCTCAAATCAGTTTGTTGATAAATTAGCACAGTATTCAATTAGAATTTGGAAATCCGTTAGGATTTACCCAGTCTACACTTCACAGCATGAATATATGTGCGTGACTGTTTGAGACTGGATTACAATTGCTGATACTTAGGTAAATATTGCTTTACTTCAAACCAGTTCATTACAGATGATTTTTAGGTTACTGATGGGACTATTTTAGTTGAGTGGTTGAATAAGATAAAAAATTACTAATATTTAATCCACCTGTTTACTAATATCAAATTATGTAATGTACTTGTAATAAGGCAGACAGAACATCCATGACATTTGTGATGAAGGAACCGGTCTTCCAAAATAAAAATCTGGCCCTTTATGATGTACTATCTTGTGGCCTTTATTTAGATTAGTTTGATAAAAAGTCTAGAATGTTGTTCTCTTTGATGTGTGCACATATTGACATTGACCTCTGTAGTATGTTATTGTTGGGTGCTAATGTCTGCTTTCTATTTCACTAGGAGCAAGTGAGGGAGACACTGGCCAGATTTTGGGGAAGCAGCAGTAGAGCCACTGAGGGTCAGTTGGTGGATCCACTGACGTCAAGTGACCCAGTAGAAAAGAAGGTGATGGTCCTGGCCTGCAGATCACCAGCACTTCAGATTTTGAGACTTCCGACTTTGGCCAACTCCTCGTGGTGGCAGCCAACACATCACAGGACCTAATACCTGCTTCTGTGGCTGCCCTCACCACTATTACCAACACAACCCTCACTCTTTTCCTAAGGTACAGAGCCAGCACTCACTCCATAAAAGAGACAAGTGATTGTGGTGAGGTCGGTAACTGGGTAAAAGGGGATGAACCTGCAGGCTCAGCATAGTTGTGTGATTTATGTAAAACACTCCCATTTCGAGATAATATTAGAATACCTTTGTTTTGTAAATATTTAAAACTGCTTAGTTATAGCGTGTTTGCTTTATATGTTAATTGATCATGTGAAGTTGTTAAAAATGTCCATTCACTTACAGGCTTGAAGTGTTCGGGTGGGGTAGTGAAATTGTATTGAGTACATCCTCCTGAGGTGTGAGCCGGGAGAGACGCGGTGTTGTTGGCCATAATTGCACTATTTGCACTTACGTTCTATTTTTAAAACTTTTATCGAATCCTTGGTTGTGTTGCGGGGTGATAATCGCTGTTTTTATTGGTATTCTCACTCTGAGACAGCGCATGAGTGTTGGGGCAGTGTATGCGCTTTGCACATGCGCGCTGACACTTTTGGCTGCCGAGGGAGAGTGACGAGCAAAGGACCAATCACGCAGCCCTAGGGGCAATACTTAAGTAGCAGGCTGGCGCGCGCGCGCAGCGGGCGCGCTGCTGTCGCGCCGAAGGCGCCCCTATGTCAAGCCCGTCTGCGCCCGTCTGCGCTCGTTCCGCGCTCAGCGCCTGCCATGCTGCTCGTTGCCCCCCTCAGGTGAGAAGGATATGGTCTAGAGACCAACTGCTTGATTTTTCAAAATCAGACTGTTCAATGGCTACATGTTTTGAGTTGGATAAGCTGTTGGTAGGAGGAAGAAGGCACTTTGAGTCTCAGTGTGGTTCCTGTACGTTTAATTTAAATAGGTCATCCCGGAAGAAAACAAGTGGCCCTGATACCCCCGAAGAATTGCCTCTTTTTGATCCTCCCGGTAGCTCCAATTGTGAACAACAAATTAAGGCCGGTCTGATTAATTGCAGATCCCTCCCTAAACATGCCGCTGATATTTGGCTGCTTTTAAAAACCTATGAGTGGGATTTGCTGTTTGTGACAGAAACCTGGTTGAGAGAAAGCTCAAACCCTGATATTTGTCTAGCCATTCCCATGGGCTATAGAATGGTTACGGTTAACAGAGCGGATAACAGGCTTGGGGGAGGCCTGGCCATAATCCTGAGGGAAGATTGGGAAATCTCCTTTAAGAAAATTGAGGACCTGGGGCCTATAGAGGCTATGTCCTTTCACATCAAATTCTCTAAATACCATTCGATGGCAGGGCTTTTGATATACAGACCCCCACACACCGCGGCCTCTTATTGGCCATCACTGTTTGACTGTATTGCAAACCTCTCTGTACGTTACTCCAATTTTACAGTTCTTGGTGACTTTAATGTACATATGGATACGGTGAGCTGTTCCTTAGCCACCTTACTAGGAGATGCTTTAAAAAGTTTAAATTTGATGCAAAAAGTACAATCTCCCACTCATGCAGCTGGCCATGTTCTGGATCTTATTTTCACCAACAACATAGCCATCAAAGTGGAAGAGCCTGTACCTGTAACTTGGTCGGACCACATGTTGGTCACGTTCAGGATGGGCCATAAGCGCTCTGATAATCACAGCAGGCCCACTATAGAGAATAGAAGAATTTGGAGGAAGGTCACACCTGCTTTAATGAGCAATGAACTATATAGTACCCCTCCCGTTTTTTCCGGGAATCCTACTCTTGATGCTCCTCTTTTTAACTCATGGATGACTGCAGCCCTTGACAAGATAGCACCGATTAGACTTTGTAAAGTGCCTAGGAGCAGACCTTCAGCACCGTGGTTTAATACGGAGCTCCGTATAGAAAAAAGTCGTTGTAAGAGGCTGGAGCGAGTCTGGAGAAAGGACTACGAACCCTCAGCTAAAGGGATATACAAGGCAGCATTGAGGAAATTTCACACTTTGAAACGTAGGACTATGAGAGACTATATGGCAAAACAGATTGTGGAGGCGGATAACTCTCCCAGGGAGATTTTTAGGATAGTGGAGAGTTTCATGATACCTCAGTCTTTAAAAATTACGATCCCACCTTCTCTCACATTGTGTGAGGAATTGGCTGAATTCTTCCACAATAAGACAAGAAAAGGAGGTCCAGAGGTAGCTCTCGGACTTCCTTGAATCCAATAACCATCTTCATGACTCCCAGTCGGGCTTTAGGACAGGGTATAGCACAGAGACTGCGCTCCTAGGGGTTGCAGAGTCAATACGTGAAACCCTGGACCTAGGAAACTGCGCAATGCTGGTGCTGCTAGATCTTTCGGCGGCATTTGACACGGTCTCCCATTAGATCCTCCTGAACAGGCTACATCTATTAGGAGTTACGGGGACAGTGTTGCGCTGGTTTCAGTCATTTTTGGAAGGTAGATCGCAGCAGGTTTTTTTACATCCCCATGTCTCCAGTTCCAGGGTATGTCACATGGGGTCCCACAAGGCTCGGCACTGAGCCCGTCACTTTTTAATGTCTACCTTGCTCCTCTAGCGTCTATTGTTGAAAAATGGGGTGTGCGTGTTGTCTCGTATGCAGACGACACACAACTTATTTTCTCCTTTAAAAAACAAAGCAAGAATGCCTTCACGAATTTCAGGCAGTGTCTTCTGAATATCTCCTCCTGGATGACAGATAGCTGCCTGAAATTAAATACGGACAAAACTGAGATCCTATTCTTTAATCAGCCCATTCCGCCTCAAACCGAGCTTTGGTGGCCAGCAGAACTGAATCCTCCTCCGATTCCGGTTAACTCGGCAAGGAATCTGGGTTTTAGGTTCGACTCCCAACTGACAGGCAAGGCCCAAATAACGCATATTTCCTCTAAGTGCTTTTGGAAACTAAAGGCATTGCGTAGATTTCTTCACTTCCTTCCTATGAATTGTAGGAAGTTGGTGGTCTATGCTATTATTACTTCCCAGCTTGATTACGCTAATAGCCTTTTTATTGGCCTCCCTGATTATCTAATGAGGCGACTTCAGCGGATTCAAAATGCAGCAGCTAGGCTCATTAGAAATGTGCCCCTACGCTATCATATCACTCCCCATCTGCGCAGTCTGCATTGGCTCCCTTTAAGGAAAAGAGTCATGTTCAAAGTTCTGGTTTTAGCCCATAAAGCTTTAAGAGGGGTAGGTCCTCTTTACCTGAAGCGAAGGCTCCAGAAATACCAGAACGTCAGAACACTCAGATCAAACAATCGTAACCTCCTGGTCACTCCACGCTTTAAGAAGGCAAGGACTGGTGGGTGTGCCTTTTCCGTGAAAACAGCCATGCTATGGAATACATTGCCCAACGACCTTCGGCAGATAAGTGCGGCACTGCCTTTTAGGAAGGCCTTAAAAACTTGGTTGTTTGGCCTTCCATATTGATAACCCCGTCCTTTAGCCTCTTTTTTCTGACTCTCCTCACTGGATGGATGCTAGCGCCGGGACACCTCCGTTGGAGGTAGCTATGCGCTTTATAAGTGCTAATAATAATAATAGTATGTAGTGTGAAACATGTTGCCAGAACGGGAGAAGGTACATTTATATGACATATGGTTTGTTGTACATAAAGTTAAGTTTAGTGCCATGGAAAATGTACATACTGCATTTCAAAAATTGTAGGACGTTGTACTTACCTACTATTTTGTTGCAAGGCTTTCTGTTACTCCCGCTTTCATATTTCAGATGTGTTACTGTTGACTGCAGAAGGAAAATGTGGCGGACAGTTGGTGGACTTCAATCTGTTAAACTGAAATACTCTATATCTGATGGACCTCCATGACGGCGGACAGGTCAACAGGTGGTTTTGTCGGCCCGTCTGCATAGGGCAAACTCGAAATCAGACCCTCTGTCTTTTGACTATAACATTACTCAGAGCATAAGCTTGGAATTCGGGGGCAAAGACCAATGGTCACTCTAAACATTCACTTACAGGTTCGATTCATAGCTTCAGGTGGGGCAGAGTAGTAATTAATACAGGGTTATTCTTCTTAACAGAAAAGCATATTTGTCTGCCACCTCAGTTATGGTTCTTACCTGGTAGAAACTACATTTGACCAGTAATAAATAGGTTTCTCCAGGGTCAAGATTAGCATTATAGTTTTTGGGACATCAGACTATATTTGGATTTCACAGCTTATAAAAAGGAAACTCTCTGCATTTCAAAGAGCGCCATGGCTAGACAAGAACAGGATTTTATCTATAGGTGATTTCTAGTTGTACATAAATATACTTGCCGGAGACTAAGCCCAGTAGAAACTAATTGGATTGGGTCAGAATGCAACCACAGTTTACATCATGTGTATTCATTTAGTTTTAGCCTCTTTTTAGGTCGAGCATTTGAGACCTCTTGTATATACTTTAGTATATACTTATATGTGTATGTACTTTGTGGGCTCTGGAGATCAGACCTAGGAGTTGTCTGTTTCCGCTTAGGGACTTTTTTCTGTTCAACTGCCTCTATTTAACTGTCTTGATGGAAAACGACCAGTAGAGCTCTGTAAAATACCAGAATTGCTTTCTGCTGAGGGACTTTCTTTTTTTAATTTTTCTGGAAACTGCCTCTATTTAACTTTCTTGATAGAAAAAGAGCAGCAGAGGTCAGTAAAATACCAGAATAACTTTAGCATTCTCTATATTCCAGTCCATAGAAATTGTCTTCCATGAGCACCCGTAGACAATATTTTTTTCAAATCTTGTATTTTCAGTGATATGACCACCAAAGGCCCTGATTTTATATTAAAAACAAAGCTTTGGACCATATCATTTCCCGCTGAAAGGCAATATTTCTCTCCATGTGTTCCCATACCTGGCGTGTCAAGCAGTTTGGTGCTTACTTTCCCTCCATGTTAAAGAACAATAGATGTTTCAGCACCCAGGATAATGTGGTGCATAGCTAAATACATATAAGGTCCCAAAGGCGAGACCGATTGCATTGCAAATGCTTGTTTTAGGTCTGGCCTAGGCTAAGCCCTTTTGATTGTACTAAAATCATATGTGTGATATACTTACGGAAAGGGGATTTCAGCCATCCCTCATCATCCATTGGTCTGTTGTTGTGTCATTCACGTGTTGCTTCTGCCCATTACAACATTCATCATGTGGCAGTGGGTCAGCCTACATCAGCTAGTGGCTAACTTCACCTGGAGTGACTGCATTTTGTGCTCTCAAAAAGAGCATATCGCAAATAAGGTAATTCCCTTAAAAGCCAGAGTTTTTGTTTTTTACTTTAGTGTTGCCTTTATTTTTAGAGCCTGATGTGATAGCAAAAAACCTTTTGATGTTAGCACAGGACACAATACAACTACATCAGTTCCTGTTTCCTGCTTGTATTATTTGACTGCTGTTATTTAACAGCTTATGAGATTGGGTCCATTTGAAACTGTTCTTTAGAAATGTATCTCTTTTCTGTATGAATGAAATGAAGTGCATTTGTTACTGCACTCCTGTATCTCATGCTGGTATGTATTTTAATTGAGGATTATAGTAATACTTGTAAACCAATTTAGTCTTTATTCCCTGATTGAATGGCTTGCTAGCTTGCTTTGATTGCTCTTGTAAAGTCTGCTTATATGGACATTTAACGAATCTATTCTATGCCTCTGAAAAAGCGCTTCAACACCTCATCAGGGGTAGTAAGCGCTATATAAATGCAATTAAAATACAATACAATCTATCTATCTATCTATCTGTTTATCTATCAGTCAGTCTGTTGCTCTACCTACCTGGCAGTCTTCGTCTATCTACCTCTATGTATGTATGTATGTCTGTCTGTCTATCTATCTATCTATCTATCTATCTATCTATCTATCTATCTATCTATCTATCTATCTATCTATCTATCTATCTATCTATCTATCTATCTATCTATCTATCTATCTATCTATCTATCTATCTATCTATCTATCTATCTATCTATCTATCTATCTATCTATCTATCTATCTATCTATCTAGCTACATTTATCTGGCTGTCAGTCTGTTTCTCTACCTACCTGTCAGTCTATCTACCTGTCTATCCACTTGTCTGTCTGTCTGTCTATCTATCTACTTATCTGTCCGTCTCTCAGTCTGTTTCTCTACCTACCTGCCAGTCTGTCTATCTACCTCTCTGTCTACCTGTCTATCTACCTATCTGCGTTTGTACCTATCTGTCCATCCAGCCATCTTTCTGTCCATCTGCCTGCCTGTCTAACTACCAGTCTGCTTATCTACCTACCTGACAGTCTGTCTCACTGTCTACCTCTCTGCCTACTTTTATATCTACCTGTTTTCTACCTGTCTATCTATCTACCTACCTGTCTATCTATCTACCTAGCTAAACCATGACAAAGTAAAACAAGACCTTTCACAGCCAAATGGCTGGCGTCCCTCGCCAGATCTGTTTGGCTTTACCAATGCTTTTTTCATTTTCCGCTATGTTTACTCCAATGGTCATAGGATTAACAAATTTTACTGAGTGGGTATAAGGGTGAAGAAGTATAAGTGACGGGTATAGCCGATATGGGAAGAGAGTAGCACATACACTGTATTTCAAAAAGGTAAAATATTCAGCATCATTGCATTATAAAGACCCCAATTCACTTCTTTGTGTTGAAATTTTTATTGAATTTTACAATGAAAATACATGAAGAGAATAATGATAAGGAGGCCAGGAAGAGTCGAGCGTGACCTCCCTGACCTCGCACTCTTTGCTCGAGCAGCAGATTCGTGCACGAGCTCTTCCAGGCGTTCTAATTGGTGCTTAGAATCAGAGCGAGAGAGACAACTGACTCAATACATTTCCTGAAAGGCTTCTTAAAAGCAAAAAATTGTTCAGGTCAGACCCATGCATTACAAGAAGACTGTGAACTGTAAACACATGAAAGGCGGCTCATTACCGCCGTCCAGATCGCATTGCCTTTCCCATCAAAAATGGATAGAAATGAACACGGAAATGGAAAAGCTGTCAGAATGAGCCGCCTCAACTGATGCTGGACCAAGATTTCAATGCAAGATTCTTTTGTCGGAGAGAAGCTTGTTTTGTTTTCTGTTTCATTCATCATTTTTTTACAGTCCACTCGCATTCAAGACCGAGAGAGGCCTGTATGTACTCATAGTCAGGGCTGTTGTCTGAAAACGAGATTTAGTCCTAAACTTGATCTGTGGTGTCCCGGAATACCAGAGATTTAACATGATGGGGCAGATTTACAAGAAACTGACACATCTGTACAGATGCGTCAGTTTCCCTGCGCCTCCATACGAAACCCTTGCGCCACCATGGATGTGCTGTATTTACAATCCGGCGCAGCAAGTCGCAAGGATTGACAGATGCGTCAGAAATTCTGATGCATCTGTTGGCGCAGAAGTGACTAATTGCTGGAGTTGCTCATGAAAGTGACGTAACTCCAGCAATGCGCCACAGCAGATAGGGGAGTCCCATTAAAAAAGCCTGGTCTGAGCAGGCATACGGATTTTGACGCAGTAAAGGTATAGAGTGACGCAGTGAAATGTTGCAAGTTTCACTGCCTCAGTTCTACATTGCTTTTTGCGTAGGAACGCCCACCCTGCATACATTATAACTTATACAGGTATAATGTGGCTCAGGGCTTTACAAGGTGATGCATCTCCCTAGATGCATCACGTTGTAAATTGGCTGCAACGTGACACATTGTTTACGCCGCTACTGTGTCACAAAAAGTGATGCAACAGCAGCGCAAAAGTGTTGCAAGGGCCTTGTAATTCTGCTCCGATTTGTGCACCTTTCCAGAAAACATTTCCTTGTAGCCCTGCCGGCGCCACCACCCTCCATACTGCGGCTTTCTCTGTTGATTTGCAGATGTGTTATTCGCATGTGTACACATGCAAATAATGGAAGAAACAACTCTTCAAACTGTGATTTAACTCACACAAAAGCACCCCAAACCCAACAACAGTGAGCAGCCTGCAGAGCAGATTTAGTCACCCAGGGGCAGATTATAATTATTTCCCGCAGCGCAGCAAGCGTACCAGTGCTGTAAAAAAAGCCCCCGCTGCCACAGCTGTGCGGGGTGGGGGAGCCCGATCTCCTGGGGCCCTCTCTGGCACTGGAAGGCCACTGGCCTTAGCTTTGGACTGCATCCAAAGCATGGAGGGCCCCCTGCATGTCATTTGCAGGGGGGCCCTCAAGCTTTGTTATGTCATTGCAGGCCACCTTCCTGTGCTGAGCTGTGTGAAATAAATGACAGGTTTGTGACAAATGTAACATTATACAGAGCATTTCTGTACTTTCCTGGTGCTTGCCCACAATGTGCTGCCTAGTGCCAACACAGACACCCTTGCATGAGTGTCTACATTTTTGTGTAGAAAGGATTGTTTTTGAGCAAGAAGGGACACCTCACCTGAGGCATGTGCAGCACACATGGAAAGACGAAAAAACAAAGCGAAATAAAGATATTCCTCCTCGTCATGCCTCACCTGGAGAGGCGTAGCATTTCGACACATTCCCAGGTCTACCACTAATGGTAAATCTTGGAATGTTCCAAAATCTATGGGTGGATACGCGGGAACACCCACGCTTCACCCATGGAACGCCTCCCTGGGGCAGAGTAGCGCAACGCAGTGATTTGCGTTGCGTTGTGTGGCATTACTCTAGATTTCTCAAGTCATGTAGGACCCTGCAAGGCGGCCTTGCGTGTCTTGATAAATTTGACTTAGTTGTTCCGTCGCCCTTGCGTTCCGGTGAGTGCAAAGGTGACACAACTTGATGATGAATCTGCCCCCAAGATTCAAACACCACTAACATAAACTGTCTGAAAAAGTCACTATTACATGACAGTCTTAGATTAAAAAAAGATGACCGCATGAGAAGCATTCTCTAGCTTCATAAATTTAAAAAGCTGCAGCAAAGGTATCTCCTCTAGAAGCACATTACCCAGGATCTCACTCATTTCATATTCAGGGTGGAACTTTGAGTAGGGGGTGGGGGGACATATGAATTTGGCTCATGAATCAGGAAACATTTCCGATTTTAAATACGGCTGACTTTTTTTTACTTTATCCAAAGAGAATTTTATCTTAACCTTATCCCTGAATAAGACGTGTCCCTCTTAGATGCACAGAACCTCAGGTTACTGTTTACCCCATTGTTACTCAGGATTATCCAAAACCCTGTGATGGAGCCGGGTTCCATGTTCTAGACTTACTCTGGAACCCCGGCCGATGGGTCTTTTTTGCCTGCTTTTAAGTGTGGAAGGGAGAGAAAATCATTAGCCAATTATACATTACCGTTACCCATGACTCTAAAGGAATTCAGACTCCCGATCCAAATTCTAGTATATTTATTATAATGCCAAGATAAGTTGGATAAACTAACGCCTCAAGACGAGAGTGTAAAGATACATGGGCACTATTACAAACCCAAACCTATGAGTACAATTTAGAGAATAGGACACTTTACCCCCACACACTTTTACTCCGCATTCCATTACCACTCAGTTTTTACACTGCGAAATCTTTTACAACACAGGGATTTACAATGCACTCCATTACAACACATTCCCCATTACAACGCAATTTACTATTCTAAATCCACGGGGCGTTACTTTGGGAAATGCCTAGTAATAGTTTGCGGTGTAAAGCCCTGCGTTGTAAAATGTTTGCGATGTAAAAATGCAGGGTAATGGCATGCAGAGTAATGCATGTGAGGTAAAGGATGTTTCCCAAATTTAGACCGTGCAAAATGCACAAAATAACCAATTCGTGAATCAGAAAATAAATAATTATAGAGACAAAATCAAGAGCCGTCTTCATTTGCGATTTGTAATCAAAAAGCATTAGTCTGTCCCTATACTACTGCTTGCATGACATCCCTATTTAAAATTTCACCAGGCAAGTCCCCAGAAATGTGTCAGCACGTGAAGTCTTCCTAAGAAGCGCATTTATGTTAGATGGTTCGAGTAGCTTAAAGCTTTAGAGCTCACTCTAAGATGCTCCTTTCTCTCCAGGTAAGGCAGAAGTTCCCAGACTCTGTCCCTGAGCTCAATACAAAAGTGAAAAATCACACTCACAAACACATCAAGAGACCGCCTCATCCAGTTAGACACCTCCTTGTAGGTAACTTTCCATGAAGCAATGGTGCTCTCCTGGCTCCTGTTCTATGACCTTCGTTCCCAGGCCTTTCCAGACGAGAAAGACATCCTCTTACATTATCAGCTCCGCTTGGTCAAAGGCATCCTCTCCTCCCTATGTCTATCCAACTCCTGAAACAAAGACGTTATTTAAACTAACGAAGACAAATTCTTGCATTTGCAACAGAAACGTGAAAAGAGAAAAAATCCAAATACACATAAATTCTAATTAGCAACCTTCAGCATGAGAGCGAACAGGGAGAAACACAAATTAGGCCTACCAAGTTCGGCTAACATAGGAACAGCGCACACATTTAAAATGCATGCATATATGAGCTATTAATATCCACACGTTACAGGAACATTAATATTGAAAACTTTCATTGATCACAAATACACTTTAACCCGTATAAGTTTAATCTAAACACATACATTTGCTACTTAAATTTTTCGACTTACAAGAAGAAAACACCTAATACTTCCCTTACACGTTATTATACTACACAATCAAATAACCTAATGTTAATATGTTAATACAACAACAGATTATATATGGATGTGAACTATCAGTGATTTTAATGCACCCCTACAAATGAAAGGGCAGAATCAGCCAACTGAGGTGCAGTGGGGAACAGAACAGCTTATGCACAAAGGCAAAACACTTCCCATACCTGGCTTCCAGCAAACCTACCTTGGGACTTGTACAAAATATTAATGGCATGATGACAGTAAGCTTTTGTGGCCTGAGCAGAAGTAGGAAATATTCCACTCTCAATTTAGGACCCCTAGGTTGCTCTCTGTTTTATTATTTTAAATTGTGCTTTTTTCTTAACTGTACATCTTCCATCATGGACATCATTGTGGCACAAACACATTTGTTGCCCTGGAATGAATGTCAGTTGTCACAGCCTTTGTAGTGTGCTAAAAACCCATACAACATACACCAAGAAAATCGCCATGAACACTTTTTGAATGATTGTGTTAGTTGATACCCAGTTTTGTTGATCAAATTAATTGAATAACTATATGGCTTGTAGCACCAGTAAAAGAGACCATACTGTTGAGTTGAGGATGATTATGAGAGAATTATTAAGGCAATCCCGATTGGAAAGTGGGATTAGTGACTTCGTTATGGGAGATGCCGCTTAACGGTTCACTGACACATCCATGCAAAAAATATCGAGTAACAAATATAGGCAACAAAAATGTCGACTTCTATACTTAAACAGGTAAGTGCAAAAATATTGATTAAAAAATATTGATGTAAAAATCTAGATGTATAACATATCGACTTTTATATAAATATAAAATAAAATAATACATATTAAATATATGAAATATTAAATATAATTTTAACAAAATAAAATAAATAGTTAATAGTTAGTTAATAGGATTTGTAAAAGCGCACATATACCCGAAGGTGTCTTGGCGCTGGGAAAGAACACAAGCCACAAGCTAGTACCTAGCACTGGAAAAGCCAGGTTTTTAATTGTTTTCTAAAGCCAATCAGGGAACTAATTTCCCTAAGTTCCAAAGGCAAAGTGTTCCACAGTTTTGATACACCGTAGGAGAAACTACGGCCTCCCCAATGGGCAGTAAGGCTCCTGGGAATCAGCAGTAATCTTGCCCCCATCGACCGAAGGTGTCTGGTCGGTTGGTACCATGCAAAAAGCTTCTGAAGAAATAAAGGACCTGTGTGGTGCAGAGCCTTGTACACAATACAGAGGGTTTTGAATTTTATACGTTGAAGCACCGGGAGCCAGTGCAAATTGTAGATGTTGTTGGAAACTGAACAGTGTCGCCGAGTTCTGGATTATCTGGAGTTTATTCAAACATTACTTCTGAGCATTGAGATAAAGCCCGTTACAGTAGTCTAACTTCGATAGAATGAGTGCAGAGACTACTGTTTTCCTAGTATTTTCCGGAATATACGGGAAAATCTTCCTCATTTTCTTTATAAGGAAGTGTGACGCAGAAGTCACGGCATTAGTTTGTTGCCAAAATGTCAATCTGTTGTCGATCAACATACCCACATTTTTTACTTTTGCCGCTGTGTTAGGAGGTAAGCCCATTTCTGCTGGCCACCACAAATTGCTCCACGAGGGCTGCAAATTACCAAATATCAGAACTTCCATTTTATCGGAATTAAGTTTAAGGCAGTGTAATATACATTTTAATAAAAAAAAATGTTTAACTACAAAATATTTACAAACATGAAAATTCATTAATACATACATGTATTTATTTTATTTCTTACCCTATAACACCACACCAAAAACAAAACACTTCGACATTTTAAATTACATTTATATCCATAGTTAACATAATTATTAATTAATAAAAACATATTATTAATAAAGTAAACTAATTACATTAATTGACTGCACACACTTTAGCACTATAATATCAACAACACACACCTAAATTAAACTATAAAATAATAAAACACAATAAAAACGTATTTTTAAATTAAAAACTATTACAATTAAAAACTAATAATAAAGTACTTAAACTGAATAAAATACCCACCCTTTACCTTTTAAAAGTAAAAACAACACACAAAAATATAAACTACCCCAAAAAAATCAAATAATTAACATTAATTGACAACTATATATTAATTAATATAACACAAATTACTTGCCATCCTTTAATCCTATAAAGACCAAAACACACACCTAAAATTAATTACACAAATACCATAATTAGTTACCAATTAATTAAGTAAAATTAATTAACTACCAATTATTAATTCATCTAAGAAAAATAAAATACTTCCCACCCTTTACACCTATAAACACCACAACACACACCTAAAATTATTACACAATTACCATAATTAATTACCAATTAATTAATTAAAATCAATTAACAACCAATTATTGATCCATACATGGAAAGTACATTACTTCCCACCCTTTACACCTATAAACACCACAATACACACAAAAATAAATTACAAATGATTAAAAAACCAGTATTAATCAATAATAAATTACTTTACACATTTAAAACAATAAAATCTAAATTAAACAAATATTCCTAAATAAAAAATAATCAATTAATTTAATAGAATTAAATTAGTTCCCACCCTATTTCCCTATAAACCCACAGCCTGTTATGGAACTAAAAACACAAAATTCAAATAAAATTATTTTTATAACTACTAAAAATATAACACATATAATAAAAATACAAACAATTCTAACACAAAAAATCATACATCACATACATATAATATATATACTAAAATACATAACATTAATTAAAAAATGATATTTTTAACAACTATAATTTTGCAAACGATATTAAACACTTAGATATTTTTAAAATCGATATTAATTACCTTAAGTTGATATTCTTGACCACAATAATCTTGCTGATGATATTTCTGAACCACAAAATATTTATTACTCGATATTTCTGCAACTCAATATTTTTTACTTGATATTCTGCCTGCACACCCACTTAACAGGTGGCAGAGATAGCTGGTCCCAGCTACCAGCTTTTCTCCCACACTGTGATAAAAACTGGTGAAATACGAAGGCAAAGTCTTATCCCAAGTACCAGCAGAGTCAGACTGCCTTAAGATTTTACACTAAATTCATGGTATGCTCAAGTTTGACCCATTTACATCAAGCCCAGATATTTATCACGGCTTGATCTGGATCAATGCAAGAAATACAGCACCTTCCACTGTGCCATTACAGGGCTCAAAATATGGAGGAAGAGCTGTTAAAGATTTCAATCTTGCCTTTGTATCTCAAACCTTTGCCTTTTTTAAATCCTTAGCATGCTTTCTGACACCCCGAAGAGCTACTCCACAGACCACATTAAAATGTTCATAAAACTTATATCTCATTTAAATAAAACATATATAGGGATAATTAAAGAGTTAGACAAAATTTTTGTTCACAATCTCAATCATTCAACAGGAGGTGAACGAGTCTGGACCTCAACTGCAATAGGAATGTTTTCCATATCTGAAGATTTAAACCAGGAGTTTTAATTCCCAAGTTCCTATGAGTTAGGATGTGAGAAATTCTAGCAGTAGTTCTAGACCATGTAATATAGAGACAATGGTTGAATGCATTTTTATATATAGCTTGGCAAAGTTCTGAAAACCCCCTGGGATCTGCTCTCCCAGGACGCTGCCCCTGCAGCCCCTCTCGCCTCCCAGCTGTTCCTGTCCTCTCCCAATCCTTACTTAATGGTGGCCGATAAGTGGCTGCGCTGCGGGCGCACAATGCAGGTGCACCGCTGGCGCTCAAAGGTGCACCAAAGGCAAGCCTGTCTGCGCCCGTCCGCAACCCACCCGCGACCAGCGCCAGGAACCCTAGTCCTCTTACCCGCCAGTAAAACTCTCCCCGCACTCAACCCCGGGAGAAACAGCAACTGCCAGCTGTCAAAGCCGAACACCACCCAATTCCTGCCGCACCTTCTCCCACTTCCGGACACCCACCACCAACCCACAGGATGCCAATACTCCCAAACCCCTAGGCTGCATCCTCCTCAATGTGCTCTCCCTGCACAGACACGCAGTAGAAATCTGGGACCTCCTCAGCACCCACTCGCCCGACGTCACTTTCCTCACAGAAACCTGGACCAACGCCAGCTCTGCAAACGACATTGCAACCACCGTCCCCGATGGATGAAAGATCCAGAGGAAGGACTGCCCCAACCACCCCGGAGGTGAACTCGCCATTGTACACAAAGAACTCCCTCTGACTCACCACTTCCAGCAGTAACTACTCTATGTTCCCCATGGAACACTTGCATTTTCAGATCCAGATCAACCACAGAACGACTCTATGCGGCACCCTCACCTACACACCTCCCATACCTCGCACCACGTTCACCGCTAACATCACAGATCACATCGGACCCCACTCCATCGCATCCACAGACTGCATATTCCTCAGAGACCTGAATTTCTACCTTGACAACCCCCACGACCCCGAATCCACCACCCTCCTGGACAACCTCCCCAAAATCTGACTGAGGCAGCGGGCCACCACCCACAAGGCAGGACACACCCTCAACCCCATATTCGCTGGAAGACACAACATCCGCTTCAGCCACACTATGCAACCCATCTGGACAGCACCATCACTGGACCCATTTCTCCTTCTCCAAGTCCACCGTTTACAGCCCACACCCCACCCCCCTCGCAGGAACTGGAGCGAGATCATCAAGAAGCTCCTCAACTATGCCCTCAACAGCACTCCTCTCCCTACCACTACAGACGCCAACGCCACGGGCTATGAACTCCACAGATAGATCACTGCCTGCGCAGACACTCTTGCCCCCCTCCAGAACTCTGACAGAAAACACCCCATAAAAGCCACCTGGTTCACCATTGGCCTCCGAGAATCCATGTGCATGTGCCGATGACTCTAGAAAGCCTGGAGGAACAGCAAAATGCCGGAGGCACGCTCTGCCTACAAGATAACCTCAACAGAACACCACCAACTCATCAGAACCACGAAGTAAAACTTCATCCAGAGCAAAATTCCACCAACTCCCGCAACTCCAAGGAGCTATTCAGCATCATACAAGAATTCCCCAAACCCCCCAGCAAATCCTCTTATGTCCCCTCCCTCCCAGGACCTCTTCAACAAACTGGGCTCCTACTTCCATCTCAACATCAGAAATCTCTACAGCAACTTTGAAGAGCAGAACCCAAACACCTACCCCACACCTCCAACCGACAGTGCTACCCAGCATACCATCACCGCCTGGACCCCGGTCACCACAGAATATGCCTCCAAGACCATGAGAAGTGTACACTCAGGAGCACCCTCTGACCCTTGCCCTCCCCACATCTTCCACAAAGCCTCCTCCACCATTGCACCCGAACTACGACGCACCAGCAACTGCTCCATCAAAACAGGCACTTTCCTGGACAACTGGAAACGTGCAGAGGTCAAGCCCCTACTCAAGACGCCCACCACAGACCCGACAGACCTCAAGAACTACTGACCCATTTCTCTCCTCCCCTTAGCAGCCAAGTCACTGAGAAGTTCATTAACAACTAGCTCACTAACCTCATACAAGCTAACTCTATCCTCGATTCTTCCCAATCTGGATTCCGCAGCATCCACAGCACCAAGACTACCCTCCTTGCCGCCACTGACAACATACATAACCTCCTGGACCAGGGGCCACATGGCAGCCCCCATCCTACTTGACCTCTCAGCAGCCTTTGACACCGTCTCTCACCGCACACTAACCACCAGACTCCACAAAGCAGGCATCCGGAGAACTGCCCTTGACTGGACCCGCCCCTTCCTCAACGGCCGAACCCAAAGAATTAGACTCACACCCTACCTCTCCGAACCCATAGAGATCAGCTGTGGAATACCCCAAGGATCCTCACTCAGCCCCATGCTCTTCAACATCTACATGGCCACTCTTGCCACCATCATCAGAAAACACAGACTCAACATAGTATTCTATGTCGACAGCATCCAGCTCATCTTCTCCTCACCAACTAACCCAACAGCACCAGACACAGCTTCCAAAAAGGTATGAAAGATGGAGAAGACGGAAGTCCTCATCCTTGGATCCACACCCTCAGCATGGGACAATACCCGGTGACCCTCCACCCTCGGCAACATCATACACTAATACTTAAACCAAAGAATCTCTCTCTACACACCCAACAGAAGCCTCCGATCTGCTGTCCTTGCCCTAGCAGTAATCCGACGCATCCGCAGTGCGGGAGGGTGTTACTTCTTCTACATCGCAGCTAAGACCTGGAACAAAACTCCCACTCAGCATCAGACAAACCCCCACACTGGAAGCTTTCAGGTAGGGCCTCAAGACCTGGCTCCTTGGGTGAGACGAAGCTGCACGAAACCTGCCCTCCCCCAGCGCTTTGAGACCCTTGCGGGTGAGTAGTGCACATCACAAATTCCTGATTAATGGATTGAAAACTTAATTGCCTTACACCTGTGTCTAGTGAGATTGGAAAAGATAGAATGCAGAAAAAGTCATGTTGTAGTTTCAGTTTCAAAAGTTCTATTGAATTTCAGGGAAAGTTCAGGTAATGAAGATAAAGGCTTTGGGTGAATGAGTGCATACAATCACAACTTTATTTGCATTCCTCCCACTGACATTTTTTAGGTGAGAAATAAAATGTTGAATTTGACTCACACATCAATGGTGAGCTGGTGAGAGACCTCAGCCCGAGAAAGATGTGGTCCTGTACATTACTTTTGGTAATAGATTTAGCTGTGGCATTCTGGACAACCGCAAAGTAAGTGAGATAACATGCTCTTCTCATAATGTGCAAAATAAGGAAAGGTAAGGACGATAAAGGGGAATGGATGAAGCATCTGGTCACAAATTGGCTCTGCTGACAAGAGAAACTTTTGAGTACAGTGTTTTAAGAAGTGATCTTTGGATGTTGAGGTGAAAATATACCAAAACGTTTCTATGGTGCAGCATGGCTTCTCAATTTTGGTGCTAGTGAGACATTCAACTGCCAATATGGGCATTAGCCATGGATTCAGGCTCATTAACAAGACAATAGTCCTCTTGGGTGGGGATAGAATATAGGGGCTAATTTAAAAACATTAAAATGACTGAATCCTAATTTGCAGTTCATACTGATTCCCAAAATCAGAAGAGCCAAAGTTGATTTTCAAACATTTACCTTATGCAAATAGTGATTGCTACAGATGAGCCTGCTAATATTAACCAACCTGAAAATCAGGATGTGGATGAAACATCATGTCTCAATGAAGCAGACTACCCAGAAACTTTCCATAACGTTTTCGCTGACACAGAAAGTGGAACAAGCAGTCAGCTCATCACAACTGCACTAGAATACACTACCACTCTTGCCAATTAAGCTGACAACGAAAAGCAAAACATGCCATCAACCCATGTGTGGATAAAGACCAGTAAGACAGACTGTGAGGTCTAGGAGTGAGGACATCTGTGAGACATCATCTACTCCTGCGCAATTTCATGTATTCGACCAATCCATGCTGAAAATACAATGTAAGCAGCACAGAGAAACATCACAATTGACGGCCCTATTTTGATGCGGTAAGGATGGTCTCCTCACGGCATTTGCTCCATCCAAACCGGATCGGGAACGTGTGGTTCTGACTGAATTGGAAAGGTTTCCGACCGACTGTGTATGATGAAAGTTAGGCATTAGGAATATCCCAATCCGAACCCGATGGCATTTGGAATAACCAACCGTACAGAGCAGAATCGTACGTCTCTACAAGCTGTGTTTTCGAATGACAGATTATGATTCTGGATTCAGACAGCCTTTCTAAATCGTGCTGTCCGACATGAATCGGCAGTCAGAATCAGACTTTAGGGGTCTGTAGGTGGCCTCCCTTAACCCGGGGCCTACTCAATCATGTATGAGGGGGTACCCATGAGTCCCTCCTTACCAGCCATGCACTGTGTGGCAGGCACGAGGCGGTGCCTGCCACAGGGTTGTACGATTTTCCCCAGCCACCCCTTTCTTTAATTGGAGCCTCTGCATTCGGTTGGAACATAGGCTTCCATTGAAGTCAATGGGATTCCAACCAAACTGTATCTGGAAGCATCCGGTGCATGGTACTCGGTTGGCCGGACTCTCCCGATACGAGTCGGTCGGAAACCATTGCCAAACCGATTCAGTCAGAATGATTTCCTAATCGCTTCAGAATCAGGCCCTTGGTTGAAAGTTAGGAAGATTAGAGAGAGCCTTTAGAGAAGGCTAACATAATCAGAGCAGGCTTTGAGGAATTAACAGTGGCAATAAAAGAGGTGGCTACTCAAATTGCAATACTTTGCTTCACTCAGGCGCCAACAGAGGTACACCAATAATCATTTACAAACATTTGCATGTTCCATGGAAAAGTTGGCTACAGTGACATGAATAATGTGTAGGAGAACAGCTTACATACAGGTTGAGATAATACAACTCAATACTGATTTTGCTAAGAGCCCTAGACAAATCCCCAAAACACTTGAAGGAATGCAAACTGCTAATGTTAGAAATGGGCCACCAAGGTCTGTTGGTGACACTGAGGAGGGAACAAGTGTAAGCAGTATGTCCGTGGGCGAGCCTGCTACATCTATGAGCAGTAGAAACCAGAATGTAGAAGGGCAAGGAAGGAGCAACCAGCATTCTCTAAGAAGACCTAGTAGGCCTAGCAGTGTATATCAAAGGCAAAAATACACATACACTTTGAAAAGACTTTTATTTTGCAAAAGAATGATTCCTTTCTTTTACTTTCCAACAAATTCAAAAGGACAATTTTGTATGCAAAGAGAAATTGATGGACAATTTTCCCATCTTCAGAATAAACTGTGAATAAACACAATAATATTTATTTACTATGCATCACATTTTCAGGTATATTTTTATATAAATATGTACTATACCTTAAAAAAGCGATTAGTCAAATCATCTTGACATGCACCTCCCTTGCTACATCCAATCCTGGAGGTCTGAAATGAGGAATTACGTCATATTCCCCTTCTGAAACATCACTTGCTGACTTCATGTGTAGACTACTCCTATGAACAGTTAAGTTGAATACCATTCCTCATCCAGCAATAATCTTACAGCACATTGTAGAGTCATGATCCAGAGTGCCCCCACTGTTATGTATTACAACAAACAAATGATGGACGGAATGCTGACAATGCATACATTCTCCCCCAGTCAAGAGATCTGGGTTAAATCCATCGTTCTTTTGCCCACTACACCACCCCAGTTTAGACATGGCCATATGCAAATCAGTCTTGACCCTGTGCCTCATGGGAACAGTCCAGCCCGAACTGCCAAGCCATGTCTTCCCTGGACCGGAATCAAGCATCCTAGGACCGGTTTCTGGCTATCAGCCATCATCAGCCAGGATAGCTTGACTCCAGTGGCGTAGTGAGCACGGGTCCCACCTCTGGGAATACCCATCCCACTTAGGGCGAAAAGCGTTACAACAAACAAATGATGGACGGAATGCTGACAATGCATACATTCTCCCCCAGTCAAGAGATCTGGGTTAAATCCATCGTTCTTTTGCCCACTACACCACCCCAGTTTAGACATGGCCATATGCAAATCAGTCTTGACCCAGTGCCTCATGGGAACAGTCCAGCCCGAACTGCCAAGCCATGTCTTCCCTGGACCGGAATCAAGCATCCTAGGACCGGTTTCTGGCTATCAGCCATCATCAGCCAGGATAGCTTGACTCCAGTGGCGTAGTGAGCACGGGTCCCACGTCTGGGAATACCCATCCCACTTAGGGCGAAAAGCGTTACAGCAAACAAATGATGGACGGAATGCTGACAATGCATACATTCTCCCCCAGTCAAGAGATCTGGGTTAAATCCATCGTTCTTTTGCCCACTACACCACCCCAGTTTAGACATGGCCATATGCAAATCAGTCTTGACCCTGTGCCTCATGGGAACAGTCCAGCCCGAACTGCCAAGCCATGTCTTCCCTGGACCGGAATCAAGCATCCTAGGACCGGTTTCTGGCTATCAGCCATCATCAGCCAGGATAGCTTGACTCCAGTGGCGTAGTGAGCACGGGTCCCACGTCTGGGAATACCCATCCCACTTAGTGGGAGGGTATGCTCAGACGTGAGTCCCTTGCTCTCCATGCCACTGGAATCAAGCTATCCTGGCTGACGAGGGCTGAAAGCCCGAAACCGGTCCTAGGATGCTTGTTTCCAGTCCAGGGAGGACCTGGCTTGGCAGTTCGGGCTGGACTGTTCCCATGGGGCACAGGGTCAAGACTGATTTGCAAATGGCTGGGTTCAAACTGGAATGGCATGGTGAGCAAAAAAACGATGGATTTAGGCCCAGATCTCTGTACTGGGGTGAATATATGACATTGTTCTGCATTCTGTCCATCAATTGTTGTTTTTGCATTTGTCACCCCGAGTGGGAAGGGTATGCTCAGACGTGAGTCCCTTGCTCTCCATGCCACTGGAATCAAGCTATCCTGGCTGACGAGGGCTGAAAGCCCGAAACCGGTCCTAGGATGCTTGTTTCCAGTCCAGGGAGGACCTGGCTTGGCAGTTCGGGCTGGACTGTTCCCATGGGGCACAGGGTCAAGACTGATTTGCATATGGCTGGGTTCAAACTGGAATGGCAAGGTGAGCAAAAAAACGATGGATTTAGGCCCAGATCTCTGTACTGGGGTGAATGTATGACATTGTTCTGCATTCTGTCCATCAATTGTTGTTTTTGCATTTGTCACCCCACTGTTATGTAGACATCGAAATCTGCCTTTACGTAGGTCAAACGTTCTTACTATAATGCTTCTTGTTTGTCTGTGATCAGCCTTATATCTTCATTGTCTAAGGGTTCTAGAGTGTAAAGATGGAGTTATAATTCAAGGGCATAAGGAGTATGTAATGTCAACTACAAATGAAAACAACGGATTTAGTGTTTGTGTTGTTAAAATGTTTTGCAATTAGGTAGTCATCTTACACAAAATTATCTAAGAGCCAGCCTTCTCCAACTGCTCCACTGGTTAGCCCCTCCTACAGTCCAAAATGTCTAAATATATAGGATTCAAAAGTGCTCTAAGGGTATTTTGTAACCATATCCCTCTATTTTCTATACTCCATACTCTAAACCATTAGCCTTATTCACCTAACAGTTTTCCCATATCCTATGACCCTATACCGTAAACCTTTAACCACTAACCCTTAACCTTATACCTTTAACCTATCCAAACCCCAATCCCTTACTTTATACCATAAACTCATTATAAGTAAACCATAACCTTTAACCCTATTTACACTCTCCTTACTATGTTATAATTTTGAACAAACCCTTTGAGAAGTGTATTTAAAAAAAATATTTAGGGCCTAATTATGACTTAGGTGGTCTTGGAACAGGCCATCGCGGCAAAGCTGCCCGCCATATTATGACTTTTTTAGTCTCTGGTGGGTGGTTCTTTCGTGGTCCCACGGTGATGCCTATGAAAAAGGCACTTCAATAGGAGCGTCAAAGGCAGTTCCTGCACATCATGGATTTGTGCAGTCCATGCTGTGCAGGAACTGTGGTACATACACATAGGGGGCACAACATATGCCCCCCTACATGCATCCATGACCCTGAGGCCTTTGTTTCTTCTCTGCCACAATTTTCATGGCAGGGTCACTGCAATGGCACCGCCAAGCATATTGCGGCTCCAAGACTGCTGCAACACTGCCTGTGATAGCTGATCCCTGGCAATTGTGGCAGACCCGTTGCAGTTTGACCGTCCAAGATTTAAAAGGGCAGTCGAACCATCGGTGTGGCAGTGCCTGCACTGCCATCATGGCTACGGCTGTTCATAGTCATAAATAGGCCCATAGTTTTTCTAACTATTAATTGGAAATGTTTATTTCAAGATTTTTCTTCAAAGTTGTGAGGCAACATTAACTTTTTATAGCAAAGCCTACTCTAACAGCATGACAAAAATGTACTTCAATGCACAAATTCTCCCACCAACCCCTTCCTTCACTCTCCATGAAATCAAAACAAAGTAAACCTGTTGTTTGCACTGTTTTAAATGGGCCTTCCTTTGCCAGGAAGCTGGCCCTCTAAAAGTAGATGAGTGAAAATTTGGAGCGAATTATGGGGCATATTATCGAGACAGGCGATAAGATTATCGCCGTTTTAGCGGCAGAAAACTGCCGCTAAAACAGCGATAATGGGCTTGATAATATGCTCTATGGAATTCCAATTGAAGCCCATGTTAGATGTCCTTCACAGCTTCACATCAGCTTACCATAACCACAAATTGAAAAAAAAAAGCTTTCACCCACTTCTATTTAGGATGGCCTGAAACTCGGAGAGCATCGTTCTAAGGTCCTGGAGTATATTTTGGGCTGAACATTGAACTTTTAGCAACTGGCTAGAGACTGTCCAGGGTACACTAGGACTCAAAACACAAATGTTAGAGAAAAGGGACAATCACATGGTTATCAGCCAGGGAATAGAAGGCATCATTAAATGTGCTCCACTATGCAAAGAAAATAGGGATGTCATTGGGAGCATATTTATGGACCAATGGAAATGGACGAAGGGGCACATGCATCAAGGTAATCCTTTGCGATTACAATTTTAAGAATTCGCTATTTGGTAATCGCAAATGCCTATGCATGTAGGATTCGCAAATATTTTTGTGAATCCTTAACATTCCCTAATCGCAAATTGCGATTCGCTATTAGGGAATACATTCCTATTCATTCATATGGGCCTATTGGCTCATAGGAATTAATGGGAATCCATTAGCAATTTGCGATTACCAAATTGGTAATCGCAAATTGCAAATGCAATTGCAAGAGTGCAAGGGGGCCTAAGGCCCCCCTGATGCATCCCCAAAAAAGGTAAGTGTGCACATGTGGCGCGCACACATACCTAAGGGCATGTGTGTGCGCCACATGGCACTTTGAAAAATGCACTCTTGTTCGTTTTTCAATGAATTCACAAATTACCATCAACTTGAAGTTGATGGTAATTTGCGATTCCTAAATGCAAAGTCGCATTTTGGAAAGGCTACATGCATCCCATTTAGGGAATCGCAAATTGCAATTCCCTAAATGCATTTGCAAATTAGTTAATCGCAGAAATTACAAGTACCTATTTTGGGAATGCATTGCCTTTGATGCATCGGAAAAGGCATTTTAGCAGTCGCAAACGGGCCGATTCTGAGAATCGCCCCATTTGTGACCAGTAAAATGCTTGATGCATGTGCCCCGAATACTCTTATTTACCAATGTGATAATAGTTTGTCCAGGATGTTTTCAATTTCAATGCTGCAGCGTCACAGCATCATAACATCACATCTTTTATTCTGAACACACATAATAGTGAGTCTGCTGCTAGCCTTGAGCATGCTTCACAGGTGAGAAAATAAAGATGAACCAAGGCCACCCTTCTGCCAACACTTCATCTCACCCAAGTACCGCAGCCTCCATTTCTTTCTTTGAGAGGTTTACTAATGATAGAAGAAGACAAGATTCTCTACAGTCTCAGAAGTAAGATGGGCAAAATACACTTAATTCGCTTTTGCATAATTATGTGAAATTTCAGGTAAGATTACAACGAATTATGAGTAATTACATGGAATGCAAAACTGACATTTAGCGCTGTACTTAAGCGAGAAATGAGTTCTCGCATCCACTTTGGATGCTAGGAAGCATTGTGCAGCAAAAAATAGTGCAAAAGCAGAAAAGTACTGTAAACAACAGCTGCTTGCACTCTGTAGTTTGCCTGTTTTCATGCGTCAACTATAAATTGTTACCGGGAATTGTGCATTATTACTCTATGTGGTTGAAGGGCACGATTTCAGGAGTGTTCTGCAACAGAATTCATGCAAAATGTTAGAAATTGTTCGGATTATACCGGACTGGTGCGCATTTTGCCTGGGTCTGCTCAGAACATAGGTTGCTAGAGTCAGAAAAACTTGTGAGTCAACCACAACTTTTTCAAACCATTTACAGGAAACATCAAAGGGGAAAAAACAACTTATGGTAAGACGGGCGCGGCACATTCTTCAAGTGCCCTTCAGTAGGGAGCAAGGGTTTAAGTTCTTGTACCTCAAAAGGGGTCTCTATGAAAATGATTCATAAGATTTTTTGAGCATCTACTCAACGCCTGGGTAGAACAATAGTGGCAGCCTCTGAGCCTCAACAAATGTGGATCTGAGGACTAGTTCCCGGGTGGGAATGTCAGCCGACTGGGCTAGTACAGAAAATAGGCCCAGCACCAAACTAAAGGGACCATCATTAGTGAATTAGTGGGCTGAGAAAGTCGGCCATGTTTGCAAGTTGGGGCAGTTTGGAATATGCTGTAGAAGTATTTTTCAAGGTATGGGAGACTGCTTGGATTTGAGTTTCCTGCAGGCAATGTTTGTGGTCATATCACATTACATGAACAGTAAAAAGGAGTCTAGCACACCATAAGACAGGCCCACAAACAGCCAGAAAAGCAGCCCACACACTGAACAGTCAGAGCAGCCTTTTGCCTCCAGGGGCAGTGACCCTGAATGTCACTGCTTGCTCTACTTGACCCTACGTATCTGTGCCTGATCTTCTCCTGCTGTCCCGGACTTTAACTGGTTCATTGCTGGGCCGTTAAGAGTGGTCTTTTCCAGCTGATCGAGCACACCAAGGCCCTGATTTGCTGCTGTTTCTGCAATGGAGGGCTTTGTGAAAGAAGGGAGCGTTGCATTGCTTGAATGGCGGAAAATTGCACAAATGCATTTAGCAAGAGGTTTCTGCTAATGACCTAACTCATGGTGCTGGAGGTGGGACTGAAAGCTCAAGCCAGGCTGAAGCCTGAGGTCTGTCTCTCACTTAGATCGAGGTCCTGTTGCAACCTCAAGTCCATAATATCCCAGCTTTCAAGAGGCTCCTGACTGCTACCCTCCTTCTACTCAGGATGTGGCGTTGTGGCCAGAGTTGCTGACTTTAGAATTCGGAAACCAGGTTTGAGTCTTGGCATTGCTCAACATCCTTTGATTCAGGGCAACTCACCTAATCTCCCAGTGCCATTAATAAATGAATGCAGCCCTGTGTGATGTAACTGGTGCACTAGAAGCCTCCGGGACAAATTCACACTATGTAAAAACTGCAGGAAAAAAGCACACAGAAATAAAAGCAAAGCGTTTTAAAAAAACAGGAAAGACAAATAGATTCCCATTTAGTAACTGATGTGTCCTAAGTGGGACTTTAAAACCTGGAAACTATTTAAACAAAACTTATTTTTCTTCATTATTGCATGAAAAAGTATTTTCAAACATGCATGTTCAGAATACCAGTTGTACAAAACCTATTGGGCCATTTTCACAAGGATCAATCGCTGACTTAACGGCACTTTATCGCAGCCAAAGTTGGTATAAACTTATCGCTCCGATCACAAGTTGGTGTAAACATCCCACATCACCAGTTTACCCGCAATAGCAGCCACAAAAAACATCGCAACAGATGACCCCCGCAACTATCGCTAATGAGATGCAGAGTAGGCTTTCCCGTGCCAAAAGCCGCGACAACACCACTCCACAACATTCACAACAAACAGCCAGAACTGCGATAATAACACAAAACAGGCGATAAGGTGCGTTAGCACCAGGAAAATAACACCTGCTCCGACCTGGTGCTAAGTCGGACCACAGCCTGCACCACAAAAGGGAGACCAGCCCAGAGCTACACCTGAAGAACAACAGATGCACCCAGGCAACTGAACATGCAGCCCGGAGGGCTGGAAGGGAAACAACACCCGCTGCAACCACCCCCAGGACCCCCCCCTCCCTGGCACCCCCGGACCAAAGACATGCCACATCAGCTACACCTGAACAAAATAATCTGCCTGATGTCACAGAATCACAACTGGTGATATGCATGTGTCGTCACAAAAATGCCCATCACACATTTATTTCCGAAGCAAAAAAAATAAAACTTTATTAAAATGAACGCTGAAATGAAATGAAGACACATGGCGGCTCCCCTCGGGACAATCCGTAGGTCACAGCCTGCAAGACAAAAATCATGATGAGAAGGTGTGTCCTGCACACATCAAAGGACAGAGAGAGAGAGAGCAAAGGGGAGAGAGAGGAAGAGAGGGAGAGAAAGAGAGAGAAGAAGAGGGGGGAGAGAGAGAGAAGAAGAGAGGGGGAGAGAGAGATAAGAAGAGAGTGGTAGAGAGAGAGAGAAGAAGAGGGGGGAGAGAGAGGGAGAAGAAGAGAGGGAGAGAGAGAGAGAGAGAGTGCCGCCCCTGCGCACCCAGGCCACACTGCTCACCTGCTGCCACCGGTGTGTCTCCAACCACTTGCCGGTATGTACTGCAGTTCATTAGGTCACACATCTGGGACAGACCCGTCATCTGAAAGAGAGTACAGATACATGATTGGCACAGTACACACCATTGCACAAGACATTGCCTGCCCGCCCATGCACACCCAGACAGAGGCATCCCAGCCCCTCCCGCTGCCCATCGGAGTATGCTCACCCATGCACCCCTGTATTTTTATAAGCTTGTGGAGGATCCTTTTATGGTGTATTTTCAGTATGTTACTGTTTGTTGTTTTGCGCAAATACTTTACCCATTGCATCTGAGTTAAGCCTGACTGCTTTCAGTCAAGTTACCCCAGGATTGAGCAGAGGTTAATCTGGGATTTGTTTTCAACTTCACCCCCGACAAGGATTGTGGTACTTGCTTAAGTAGGATTTCACCCCCCAACCAATAACCCAATTTCTCACAGCAAAGGGCTGCATACCCCTCCGGATATTTTTAGATCTGCTTTAAGGAATAAGGAAAGAGTAGCACTAAAGGAACACAAGCCAATTACTAGATCAGTTGAGATTTAATAGGAGCATTCCTTGATGTTGCATTCTGGGGTGGGGTATTTGATCTCTTTGTATGTCGTGCAATGTGCTACCCTTTGTATATTGTCTGCAGTTTAGTATATTTTCAATAAAATTTGTTTGCAAACATTTTTTAGCATTCCTTGATGTAAACAGGTGAAGGATTTGGAAGTCTGGGGATGGCAAACTACAAAGTCATCTAATTGCTCTTGAAAGAAAACATCCTTTACCGCGCAGTCATTTCCACGATCTGCCTCCAAAGCAGTCCCTACCCTGACTGCAACGTTACCAGTCATTCCTTTACCAAGAAAGTTGTTAAACGGCTTGCTTTAGGGGCCGCATTGGTGGACTGGGTTGGATTTAAGTCTAACACCTTCCCTCTGTATGATCACCCGAAGAAAGTAACAAGAGCAAAGAAATGTATTTCTGTCCACAATCTGATAGTATTTAAAGATCTTCAAAATGTTGTTCTAAACAGCCCAATTTAGATCTATAAACATGCCATAAAATTCAAAGACTAAAAGGGCAGAAAGTTAATATACAAATCTTCCTCAGTCTTGAAAGAGATTCGTCCAAAACAATTGCTCATCAGGGATATTAACAGATAAATGTATACACAGAAGTATGTATTCTCCTGCCCTTTATCTCCTACAAGGGACTAGTGTTTCCAGAAGGTAGCTAAAGGCATGTGGGAAGTGGTCTGGCTCACAGAGTAGCAGCACAGTATGGCTTACGGACATATTTCCTTCTCACAATCAGTCGAAGGTCCTCTGGCCTTAGTTCTTCCTGAAACGAAGGTTCATTAGGATTATCCACCCTTTGTGAAGGGTAGGTGCAAATTTAGAAGTTGTCAGTAAAGACTTTCTTCTTTCAATATGGCTTACGTGAAGTCGTTTTTTGATAAGCGAGACATTGTTAGTAAGATCAACAAGAATACTAGGTTCGAAATCAATGTGGTAGTTCACCTTTAATTTCTTCTTTCAAGCCTCTTCAAAATGATGTCATAATGGGTCTTTCAGCACTAGTAGTCTTGGCCACTGATTGGTGGAACTGAGCATCATATGTTAAGACAAGCATATTTCCTTCATATATATCAAAAAGTGCTTCTTTCGCTGAGAATTCAACATTGAGTTGCTAATTGTTCTTTTTTACTCTCTCAAGGAATGCAGTGTATATGTGTGTCCAGAAATAGATTGGAGGCAGCTACAAAAGATGTAGTCGAGACTAAAACAGCCATAAATAAAGAACCTGTGTAGGGTGAAAGAGGAAAAGTTCAGTTAGAGCATCTAAATTCACGAATATCCTCTTGGAGAGGGAGACTTCAAATGGCTTTACAGAGTAGGTGCCATCTTGGAAAAGGAAATTATAAATGCCAGACAATGCATCCCTTAAACACAAAAAGGAGTCAATATTGTGAGCAGGTATAGCACTCAAATAACACATTCTTTGAAAAGTTAAAGAAGGGTGTTACAGCCATCTTTACTGAGTTGTGTACAACTGTGTCAGTCTTTGATGGCCTGCTCTCGACTTGTGAGCCAGATAAACGAAGCAGGGTCATACATTTAGACGCCTTCCCCAAAGCCAGAACGCCTAGGTAGGAATGTCATGAAAAGGAAGCATAGATACGCCCAATCTGCTATACCAGGATCCGGGGCAATAGAATATAACAAACAACAGTGGACAGCTGTAGACTCTTTTTTTATTGAAAACATAATTTTTATTGATTTGCATCATACAGTTTGCACGGGTCATACATGCGATATTAAGTTACATATATAAGAGTCAGTAGGTTCCAATCCTGTGTCCATCAAAACTAGACATGTTATAGTCTGCACTGCTCAGATTCAAGGCCTCAATTCAGACTATTCACCACATTAGTCAATGTGAATGCCCATCAAAAACAGCTATCACCCTACGTCCCTCTAAAGTCTCTGCAAGGTCCCTATTTGTAGGACACACTCGCCCTTTGTACACCACTTATTCTGCGTTTTATCACTAGTCCATGTCTGACATCCATTCCCTAATGATGGACGTTCTGACCTGCTCCATGCCCTGGCAGCGTTTCTCTTTGCAACTCCCAGTGCTAAGGTGATCCATATACGATGATACCTGGGTCTAGGCTCATCTCGGATATGCTCAATAGTATTTATTTTGCAGTCAATGGGACGGCTCCGTATAAGACTTGGTTCAGCAGCACCCCTGTGATTCATTCCAAAATGGCTTCATAAGCGGAGAAGCCCATAGTATATGGAAAAATGTTGCATCCTAGCCGCATCCCCGTAGGCACGTCAGTGACAGTGTTTTCCCCATCTTGAAAGGAGACTCCGGGAATATTAGAATCGGTGTAATTGGATCAGGCGGAACCTGGTTCAAATGGCAATCTACCTCAGGGCTTTGCACCGCATCAACCCATTCCTCACCCTCTATGTCCCCAATATCCTCTGTCCATTTCTGGTGCAGTGATATCAGCACACCTGGGAATTTATGTAGCAATTTCTTATAGGTCAATGATATGCCCTTGTTAGACATGATGGTGCCGATTACGATCCGGTAAAAACCGGGTACGAACCGTCGGTCGGAGCGTATTCTCCGTCCGACTCGTACCCGGTTGTAAAACATTACAAACATGGAATTACGATTCGCACGGAAACACCTTTTCCGTACGAATCGTAAAAAACACCGACCGACGAAAATATGCATACGAATGTGATCCGGGAATGCTGCGACGTGACGTCGGGACGCTTCTAGGCAGCGTTTCACGACCCAGGAATTACGATTCGAACCGACAGCAGTCCGGACGGCAATATTTTCACGGCACCCAAAAAGTGCCGCAAATGCGAAGTACGGCGCGAAACGACCAGAGTAGGTGGCCCGGTAAGCGCCGTACCCCCCCCCCAGCCCCCGCATGTACGCGCCGTACCCCCCCCAGCCCCCGCATGTACGCGCTGTACCCCCCCCAGCCCCCGCATGTACGCACCGTACCCCCCCCAGCCCCCGCATGTACGCGCCGTACCCCCCCCTGCCCCCGCATGTACGCACCGTACCCCCCCAGCCCCCGCATGTACTTGTCGAACCCCCCGTGTATGTACACCCGAGTACGTGTCGAACCCCCCCATGTATGTACACCCGAGTACGTGTCGAACCCCCCCGTGTATGTACACCCGAGTACGTTTGTGTCGAACCCCCCAGTGTATGTACACCCGAGTACGTATCGAACCCCCCGTGTATGTACACCCGAGTACGTGTCGAACCCCCCCGTGTATGTACACCCGAGTACGTTCGTGTCGAACCCCCCCGTGTATGTACACCCGAGTACGTGTCGAACCCCCCCGTGTATGTACACCCGAGTACGTTTCGAACCCCCCATGTATGTACACCCGAGTACGTTCGAGTCGTACCCCCACCCGTGTATGTACACCCGAGTACGTGTCGAACCCCCCGTGTATGTACACCCGAGTACGTTCGAGTCGTACCCCCACCCATGTATGTACACCCGAGTACGTGTCGAACCCCCCCGTGTATGTACACCCGAGTACGTTCGTGTCGAACCCCCCGTGTATGTACACCCGAGTACGTGTCGAACCCCCCCGTGTATGTACACCCGAGTACGTTCGAGTCGTACCCCCACCCGTGTATGTACACCCGAGTACGTGTCGAACCCCCCCGTGTATGTACACCCGAGTACGTTCGAGTCGTACCCCCACCCGTGTATGTACGGTGCGTACCCCCAGCGCGAACGTACTCGGGTGTACATACACGGGGGGTTCGACACGTACTCGGGTGTACATACACGGGTGGGGGTACGACTCGAACGTACTCGGGTGTACATACACGGGGGGGTTCGACACGTACTCGGGTATACATACACGGGTGGGGGTACGACTCGAACGTACTCGGGTGTACATACACGGGGGGGTTCAACATGTACTCGGGTGTACATACACGGGTGGGGGTACGACTCGAACGTACTTGGGTGTACATACACGGGGGGGTTCGACACGTACTCGGGTGTACATACACGGGTGGGGGTACGACTCGAACGTACTCGGGTGTACATACACGGGGGGTTCGACACGTACTCGGGTGTACATGCACGGGTGGGGGTACGACTCGAACGTACTCGGGTGTACATACACGGGGGGGTTCGACACGTACTCGGGTGTACATACACGGGTGGGGGTACGACTCGAACGTACTCGGGTGTACATACACGGGGGGGGTTCGACACGTACTCGGGTGTACATACACGGGTGGGGGTACGACTCGAACATACTCGGGTGTACATACACGGGGGGGTTCGACACGTACTCGGGAGTACATACACGGGTGGGGGTACGACTCGAACGTACTCGGGTGTACATACACGGGGGGTTCGACACGTACATGCGGGGGCAGGGGGGGTACGGCGCGTACATGCGGGGGCTGGGGGGGGTACGGCGCGTACATGCGGGGGCTGGGGGGGGGTACGGCGCGTACATGCGGGGGCTGAGGGGGTACGGCACGTACCGGGCACCTGTTTGGACGTCTCCATGGTTGTTATAGGAGTTCGGTGCGGACGGTCTTTTAACCATACGGTTGTACATTCGGACGCCCGGGACGGATCGTGATTCCCCGGTCGGACTTCGCTTTTCACGTTTGTACGGTAAATCGTACGAGGACGTGTCGGACACTTTTTCCGACCCGAGGACGTGTGGGGAATTATTCCCAATGCGATTCGTATGGTCTTTTTCCCATGCGAATCGTGATTGCCAGTTCGTACGGCACTTGTACGATTCGTACGGTAAAAAGACCGGATACGAGTCGCACGGGGAATTTTTTTACCGGATCGTGATCGGCACCGATGTCTGCTATAAGTCTGTCCTCTAAGGGGGACAGATCTGGCAATGATTCTCCTTCCTGTATGTGGCGACTCAACATGTGGCCCAACTGTAGATATCTATAGCATTCTGCTTCCGACATATCGTAATCCTGCTGAAGATCAGTGAACGATATCATAGCCTGTCCTCTCCAAATGTCTCCTAGGTGTTCTAACCCGAGTGTTGGTCTGCTGTAGACTCTTTCAAAACATAACAATTGCACAAACAAACCAGAGCAAATTATAATTCATGCAATTTATTCACAATTCTAACAAGTAAATTCAGCAGTAATTATGTGTGAAAAAGTGCTCACAAGTGTGCCAATGTGAATGGAAAGTGAAAGGTGCTACAGAATGAAAGCCCTTTGACTCTTGACTCTTTAAGTGATTTATAGAATTGTGTCAAAATACATAACAGTATAGTGTGCAAGCGGTGAATCGCCCTACAACATGGAGCACCAGAACTGGTGGATAATCCTTTATTTTTGCAGAATTAGTCTTTTCTAAATGATTCTCACAAGCACAGTGGGGAATTACTAAAGTTTTGTGTAAAAAATATTGTGATACGCAAATATTGTGTCAAAGATACTATCAAATCAAAAATATGTATTATATAAAAAGCAAGAATAGCTTATTATAGGTATAGAATATCATTTTTCTAACTATTGTTGTATTTGGAATCATTTTATATAATAGAGTTGTAGAAAATATTGTTTGTAATTAATCTGATAAATATTAGATATAGTACCATTAAAAGGTGATATAATAATATTTATACTTGTGTTTTTTAGTATATTTTTACATTTGTAATGTGAAATATGTAGTTTTTTCATTAGAATTTTTTATTTAGTAATGGGTTCTTTGTAGGGGATTATGATGGGGATTTATTTAAAATGTAAACTATTGTTTTTAATTTATAATACAGCTCTCTATGTAATTCAATGTATATATTGATGAAATAATTAGTTAATTCTTATATTGATCATTTATTATTTGTAGCTAATTTGTTGATCAGAATATTTAGTTTTTTTAGAAATTAATTTGGGTTCATATTTATTATTTGTTTTCATTTTAATGTTTTATTTAATAATTAATTTAGTAATATAAACATGTCATTTTTATATTTTTTTACTCATTTTATTAGTTTGAGGGTGCTTCCTTTTTTTGGCAGTTGGGAGGCAGGATTATTTGTTTTATATATTTATAAGTTGGTCTATGTTTAATTTTTATTTATTTGTAATATAAAAATTGAATTTTAGAATTCATTTTCAATTTGAATTATATTGAATATATTTTCTTATTTTAAATATGTTTCTTTTTCATTTATTTGTAAGATAAAGGGGCCTATTAGGATGGCCGGCAGACTTTCGTCCGCCCGCCCGCCTCCCTATCGGTACTGGGACCGGCCACCAGCGGTGCGGCGGTCCCGCACCGGCAATTAGGATTAGGCCTGGGCTAAATTTCCGCTCCGCTCGCGGAAATTGCGATAATTTGACATTTTCGCGTTCCGCGGAGAGCGCGAAAATGTCAAAATTTCCGCATTCCGCAGCTTAGTGATAATTTGGTTCTTGCTCGTGCTGTAAAATAATACATTCTCGCGCGCGCGATCGCCTTACCTGAATCCCCGCGTTCGCCGACAAGTTTTCCCGATCCGGTCGCGTTCTCCACGAGATGTTGGATTGTTGGTAGCCATTTGCGCTGTCTCGCGACAGTTCACGCCCGCAGTAACGTGATGCGTCGCGCGATCACATCTTTCTTCTCGCGATCATGCACCGCGAGAAGAGTGAAAACAAGATGGCCCCGCCCGCAAGCAACCGCATGGGTAAGTTGGCGAGCCGCGAACACGCACAAAATACCGCGATCGGGCGGGAAAAAAACTTCCGCATCTTCGCGATATTTCCGCGTGTTTGCGGAGATTTTAAACATTTTCGCGATAATTTTCGAAAGTCGCTTTCGCAAATTCCGCCCACCCCTAATTAGGATGCCACCTTGGCGGTGGCATCAGCTATTCCCAGCATTGTGGCGTGCCGTGTTTAGAGCACCACCCGCCACAATGCTGGGAATGCACGTTGTGGTGCTTGTCACCTTGTGCATGATAATGTAGGGGGGTACCTATGTGCACCCCCAATAACCTTGGGGGCCCGCAACGGGCCCCCGAAAGCAACATCCGCCTGGCTTTGCATGGCGGGGTCTCCACCATGGGAAGCCCTGCACTGCTACCCATGCTAATATGGATGGCGGTGTCTAACAAACACCGCCACCATATTCAGCCCCTTTTCTGTCCGGTCGACTGGTAGACCGTCGGAAAACCGGCAGACGGTGGCGGGCAGGGTATGATGTAGGACGGATCACCACCACCATGAGGGAGGTGGCGATCCGCCCTACATCATAATAGACCCCTAAATATTTTTTAAAAATTGCATTTGGAATAGCAGCTTTGACAAAATCCACCCCTATCCTGAATCTTGCCTACATTGGAGTGGGAAGAGTAAAGCTAACCTATTCAAAGTCCAACACCTTCCCCACTTTCGATTAGAAAAGTCCAACACTTTTCCTAGTGTTGCCCAGGTTGTTGTAGAAATGACATCTCCAACCCCTACAAAGTCTTAGAGGCTTATTATGAGTTTGGTGGGAATCTGACGGTTGTGAGCCATCCGCCGTATTGCGATTTGGGTAGATTGGCTTTGTGAAGACTGTGGCTGGACCACTGGCACAGTCAGCACACCGCTGACCGGTCTGGAGAAGGAACCTTCCTTTGGGAGGTACAGAGGTGCAACTCTGACGTCCGTATTACGAGTTGGCTTCCCAACGACGAGCAGACTGCAGCGGTCGGGCTGCTGCTTATACGTCAGCAGAGATGACGTATCTTCTCAGTAGATTTTGACGTGGATCCCTTTCTCCAAGTACCCCCTAAACAGGAGGATCTTGACCCCACGTAAAAGAACACCATCTTCAGCGAAATGCAGCTAAGTGCTTTGGTATCATGTAGCCATTACCAGGACTGCCCACGAATGGGTATTTATCCACATTTATAAAGCATTTATAAAGCATAGTGTTAATTCGACATATATGCAGTCTGAATGTACACACAGGCATCAATATATATGGAAATACATTGCCCACGCTGCTAGACCGCCACATCGCCGGCACCTCAGGAAACTCGGAATGCTGGAGCAGCGGTATCCTAGAGGTCACTGATGCGGTCCTTCAGCTGTCAGACCGCCAAACTCGTAATAAGGCCCCAAGACTTTCCCTACTGTTCCATGGATTGGAATGGGAATTGTAAATGTACCATCTCCAAAGTCCAACACTTTCTGTAATGTTGCTTGGATTGAAGTTGGATTCATAAATGTAACCCTTCCAGAGTACAACATTGTCCCTACTTTTGCTTAAATTACAGTTACAATAGAAACACTGGCTCCTCTGAAGTCCAACACGTTCGCTGGTGTTATTTCCAAATGCTCCTAATTAATTTGTAATATTGTATTGATATTTTGATTGTGTTTAAACATATTTTCTAATATAATTTAATAGATAGGTTTATGTTAAATGCAAGTTTATTTTAATTGTTGTTAATAATATAAGTTTTAATGTAATTTTTTTTTAAGTGTGCGCCATGCTCCCTGGGGAGTAGTCAAACCTAGCCAGGAGAGCCGCGCACCAAGCATTTTAATACTTTTAATGTTGAAGTTGTTGCATGATGTTGATGATTTGTCAGAGACATGCCTAAAGCTGTAAACGCAGTACTTAATTGATGGCCTGTCGAGGGAGATGACCTCCATATTTCACTGGATCCCCACAACCCAACACTCCCAAAGTAAGCTGAAGATGCCTGATTTATTTTGTTAGACTCGTTAATAGTTTTGTTTTTGTCCAAATTAATTTTACACCAATGCAATTAATCAGGAAAGAAAAGTTTTCCTGTGTATTAAACACACTTAGGGCCCAATTCTGATCTCGCTAGGAAAACCCTCTGTATGATTCGGAGGGCTTTCTGAGCAAAACATGCTCTGGGAGTCCGAACGAGCGAGTACGATGCAGCCGTATGCTTACGGACTCGGTTCGCTCGGACTCCTAATTATTTTCATGGAGAAAAATGCAAGTACTTTGGAGACCGGCCTTACATCCCCGCCCACCTTCCAAAAAAAGTAACATTGGGAAGCCACAGGCAATGGCCAATGGGCAGCTGCGGTCCGTGCAGGTACCAGCGGTGGGGTGGCGGGGCCAGGTAAGGGGATATTTCGAGGGATGATGCCGTGGGGAGATTAATTCTTTATTTAATTTTTACTCAGCATTGTCCCTCGGAATCTCCCCTCACACAGCCCCATTGCCCTACCGCTGTTACCTGCACAGACCGAGGCTGCCAACTGATCAAGGGAGCCGTGGGTCGAAAAAGTTTGTGAACCACTGATACAATAAATATATATTTGAAATATATATGTCATTTGTTTAACTTATGCTGTATTTTAGTGCAATGTGTGCACTGCACCATTAACAGTTTTTAATTTCTTTAAATATGTTAAAATTTGAAAATACACTGCAGTACACTATAATAGTAAAATATAGTGTATTACTTTATTGTTTTTAAACATATCTATTTTCTTTACTTTCTTTTTTGGTACCATGCTACTCCCAAGGCAGTATGTAGTACTCATTAAAACATATTTAAAGTAGAAAATATTATGATTTTTTTCTCCAATTATAACCACTTTAATTAAGTTATAATATGTAGGGAAAAATTATAAAACCTACTACTTACCTTATTTTACACTTTTGTAAAGGCAGCCATTAGCCAATGAAATTATGCTTTGTCATCGTCATGAAGCACAATAGTTTTTCAAAATTAACTCAAAATTATACTGAAAGCAGGGTTGCAAAAATATCGATTCCCTATCCTTAAATAGGTAAGAACAAAAATATCAAAAAATGAATATCGGGGTAAAAAATATAGTTGTACAAAAGATCGATTTTTATATATATTATATATAAACTAAAATAATAAATATTAAATATGTTAAATAATAAAATTAACATAAACATAAAGTAGATTTAATATACATTAAAAGAAATATAACAAATAAACATAAGAAAGTTAAAAATACATACATAATAATTAATATATATCTATATTAATTTGAAACAATTAATAAACTATTAATTTAAATTTATTTTATAATTTTAAAATGATACAATAATTTACAAATATATATGTACTGATAACATAAAATCTAATTTAAAAATCTATTATAAATTATAACATTAAACTATTTAGAAATTGCGATTCTCCTAATAGCATGACCAGAGAATCTGGATTTCATTAAAGACACGGAGGCTAACATTATGCATTAACTTTTAATGCAGTCACAAGCAGCCGCACTACATCATAAATAAAACAGTTCTAGAATGGAATAAACAGAAGGTATGAAAGGCATGTGCACCAAACAGACTGCCTCTTTTAAATGTGGAGAAATAACGAAAGTTCCAAAAGGTTCAGGTTCAAGATGATCTTGAGAGTAAATCCAAGAATACAGTCACAACTTGTTCTTGAGTGAAGAATCCAAGAAAATCCAGAATGGTGTAACGAAGAGAGGTGATGAGGGCTCAAGGATGACGTGAAGAATCCATTAAGACCAATTGTCTGAAAGGAATGAGGAACATGTCAAAGGTTTGAAGTAGCAAAGCATCAAATTAATCAAAATAACAGAGCATAGTAGAATAAATAACAATCAAAAAGATATATTGAATAAAAAATTATGCAAAGAGTAGACCGTCCAAGGGAGGGACGGGTGGGATAATGTTAGCCTTCGTCTCTTTAAAGATTCTCTGGTCATGCTAATAGGAGAATCGCAAATGTCGAACAAAAGTGGATGGGTTGGACCAGTCTGCAGCTTTGAGGATATCGTTCAACTTACCACCAGAGCAGTAGGACTTACTGGCCGTAGCACCTCTAAAAGAGTGGGCTTGGAATTTTGATAAGTCAACCCCAACCAGGTTCATTGCGGACTTGGCCCATCTGGCAATGGAGGTAGAACTAATGAGTTTGAATGGTTTAACAAATGAAAGAAGCAGTTGATTAGCGCCTAGAGGGTGAAGGTGTTTCATTCTATTGTCATATTCATTCATACAGTTCACAACACAGAGCTTTTTACACAGTTCAAAGCAAGGATAGAAATTAGAGTCTGACATAGTTTTGGTTCTTCTAACAATTTCAAATTTAACACCATGCATATCATAGGCTCTATAATAAATATCAAGACATTTGATATCAGCAACTCTACGGCAAGAAATTAGGCATAAGAGAGTTGCACGTTTAATAGAAAGACATTTCCTATTAAGATAGGAATTCTTAGGCCAAGAAATAAAAAGGTCTAGAATAGCCTTAACATCCCACATGGACTGGTATTTAGATCTAGGTGGTCTCTTTAGTCTGATGCTTTTCATGACTCTACAAACGATAACGTTTTTACCTACCGTCTTACCGTTGACAAGGGAGTGACCGGCAGAAATTGCTGACCTATAACAATTAATAGATCTATAAGAAAGGCCATTATCGAATTGTTCAACAAGAAAATTAACTATGTGTACGACAGGAGCCTCCACGGAATCCAAGTTCCTCTCCAAAGACCAACAAAACCATTTTCTCCAAATGTTGTTGTACCTATAGTGGGTTCCTGGAGCCCAGGATTCTCCGAGGAGAGTTGCAGCTGATGATGAAAGGCCAGACAGTTCATTGGATCTCCTGACACTTTCCAGGCAAGAAGGCTCAAATTCCCAGAAAGAATTAGATGGTGATCTTCTCCATCTGCGTTTGTAACCAGACCCTTGACCGCAGGAATTAAGAAAGGAATGTTGCAGGCTAATTCCAGAGTCATTGGGAACCAGGCCTGAGAAGTCCAAAAGGGGGTTAGCAGGACTAGGGAGCATTGGTCTTGTCTGATCTTCTGAAGAACTCTCTGAATCATTGCGAAGGGGGGAAAGGCGTAAGCCTGAAGGTCTGACCAGGACTAGAGAAAGGCGTTCACTGCAATAGCGCCCGGATCCGGCATCCAGCTGAAATATTTCTCTACTGGAAAGTGAACCTACTTGCAAAAAGTTCCACATCCAGTGGGCCTCAAAATCGAATTAGAGAGTTGAAAACATTTGGTCAAGTTTCCAATCGCTGAAGTCTAAGAGGAATCTCGAGTTCCATTCTGCGGAAATATTTGACTTTCCTGGGAGATACTCCGCCTTTAGGGCAATCTTGTGCTCTAGGAAAAACATCCAGAGCCTCTTGGCTAAGTTGAAGTGGTCTGCTGATCTTGTCCTGCCTAGGCGGTTGATATAAGAGACTGCGGAGATGTTGTCCTTCGATGTAGTCCTTCGAGCTGATCCAGGGAGTTCTGATTCAGGTCCCCAGCGCCAGGAAGCCGCTTGGCCGCAGTGCGCTTTATCAAATACCTTTTTTCATTCCATTTCATTTCATTTCATTTCATTTCATTTCATTTCATTGTCCATCTTCAGGATAACAGATCTCTCTTGAAGCGTGTGTCTGAAGCTCATTAGAGTGTATAAGCCTGCCGAAAGTTCTAAATAGTTTATGCAATGGGAGGTCTCTGAAAGAGACCATACACCACCGGTGTTTTGGTTGAGAAAGCAAGCACCCCAACCATGAAGGCTCGCATCTGATTCCAGGACGAACTCCGGAGTCGAGCCAAAGATTGCATTGCCATTCCAGGCATCCCAAATTCTCCAGCCACCAAGAGAGCTCCGACCTGGCTTCCTGATCCAAGGTTACAAGATCTCCGTACCACAGGCCAGATCTGAGAGCCTTCCCTTTTATTCTCTGAAGAGCTCGGTAGTTGAGAGGGACAGGGAAGATGGCTTGAATGGAGGACGAGAGGAGGCCTAAGAGTCTGGCTAACTCTCTCAGGGATAGAGAATCTTGTTTTAGAACAAATCTGATTTCTTTGCGAATTTTGGCAATTTTCTTCGGGGGAAGTAAGAGAATACATTTTGAGGTGTCTACTGTAAAGCCGAGGAACTCCAAGAATCTGGAGGGGGTAAGGATTGATTTTTCCTGATTTATAATAAAGCCTAGACTCTCTATGAGGTCCATTGAATTCTTGAGGTCTGTCAGGATCTGCGAATGGTGTTGGGACATAATGAGAATGTCGCCCAGATAGATAATTAAGCGAATACCTCTTTCCCTCAAAAGAGAGGCGATAGTTCTCATAATCTTGGTAAAACACCAGGGGGCAGAACAAAGCCCGAAAGGCAGGGCTAGAAATTGAAAAAGACGATTGTTCCCAAGCGAACTGAAGAAAGGGCTGGTGTTCCTTGGCCATTGGGATGGAAAGTAGGTGTCTTTCAGATCCAGTTTGACCAACCAGTCTCCTTCTAGAAGAAGGTCTCTCAGGAGGTGGATGCCCTCCCTTTTGAAATGCCTGTAGACCAGGTACTTGTTTAATTACCATAGATTTATGACTGGTCTCCAACCTTTTTCCTTTCTTTGAACAAGAAAGAGTGTGCTTACAAACCTTTTTAAACTCCAAGGAACTTCTGAGATTGCGCCCTTTTGGAGCATGGAGAAAATCTTCTTCTCTGCAATTTTTTGTTGATCCTCTGAAAGAGTTAGAACTCTCGGAAGAGATGTTTTTGTGGGAGTACTGATAAAATCTATCCTGAAACCATGAACAGTCTCCAAACCCAGGGTCTTGCGTTAGAGTTTCCCATATGTGGGAAAAGGACTGTAGCCTGTTCCCTACCTTTGGAGGGGAAGAAGAACGAGGAAGAGGTGTACTTACTTTGAGTATTGGTGTTGTTGGGAATGCCGCAGGATCTGGATCCTCTATACCGCGAGCCTCTCCCTCTTTGTGGGTATAATTGGGGGTTGGATGGGAAGAAGCCTCTTCCAGAGCCTCTAAATCTTGAAAAGGGCCTTTGGTTGCCCCAGCCGGAAGAAAAGCCCCCTCTTCCAGCCCGTCCAAAAAGCTTGGGATCAAAAACACGCCTCATATTAGCTTGGGCCTTATCGAGGGCGGTGAAGGTGGAAACATATTTACCGATAGACTTGATCATATCTTCACCAAAAAGGAGGACCTTAGGGTTCAGAGAAGGTTCTCTTTCGGCCATGTGGCCCAATTTAGGATTAATCTTAGTGAGAAGGGCTCTCCTTCTGTCAATATTAAGGCTAGAGTTAGCATTGCCGAGGAGCACCAAGGCCCTTTGGCCCCAGACTCCGATAAGGTAAATGTTAAGGGGAGTGTCATTAATGTGACATTCTTCAGCCAAATCCAAGATTCTGGTCAGGGGCCCCAGGACGTCGAGAAGGCGATCCTGGCAGCCATAGAGAGACCTCTCCAAACGTTTTCTGGGGTCCCTACCCAGTTTGAACAAGAACTTGATCAAGTCTGGATCAAGGTTGGGGGTTTGACAGACCTTGTCCTGTATTGCAGGTCTAGTTACAAATATAAAATGAATCTAAACACCCTAGATATTACATTTATATAATAATAATAACAACAACATATTCAAAAGGAAACTCAGTGTGCACATTATTTATAAAAACATGTTTAATTTGTATTTAGTATGAATTACAAAAGATATATCTTAGTTAAAGCCAATAATGCAGGCATAATCTCAATTTATAATACAAAAATACAATACATTGCATGAAAAACAAAGAATATAAATGACAAATCAATATGCGATATAACAAACATAATTACACATAGACAGAAAAAAAGGCGATGGCTGTAACAAAGATCTTCTCAACGCGCGTTTTGACGCTAAAAAGCGCCTTCATCAGGAGAGCCACAAATTCTTTTCTCCTTTGTGTGTGATCAGAGATATAATGCTAACCTTTGTAGACCAAATACAGGTGTAAAAACTACCTAAAAGATATGGACTATAATTGCTCACATGTGTAATGGAGAGGCGCAATCAGTAGATACAGGGAAGGAACACTTTGAGCCAGTAAAAACTCAGGAAATTGCTGAGACAAGATTCCAAAATGTGGAAAATGCGGGCCGAAAGATAAGCCCCAGTATCCACTATATTGATAAAATATGCGCAGTCAAACTAGGCTTGAAACGATTACTCTCACGTGATGGGGGATTGCTTCCAAAACACACAGGTTAAAACAAATTACAAAATCACCATAATTCATTACCAATTAATTAATTAATTACAAATTAATAACTTCTCACAATTAACACTATAAAATATCAAATAAATAAATATTAATAAATAAAAAATAGTCATTGATTTATTATAAATAAATTACTTCCCACCCATTCTCTTATAAACACACAAACTCCTACGGAACTAAAAAAAGCAAAATGTACTTAAAATAAAATTGATAACTACTAATTTTTAACACATATATTACAAGACATAAACAATACGTATACAAAAAACATACATCACATACACTTAAAATATAAACTAAAATGCATAACACTAATTCAAAAATCGATATTTTAAACAACAATATTTTTGCAAACAATAATAAGGAATTCTATATTTTTTTAAAACAACATTTCTTAGCTTAAATTCAATATTTTCGACCACAATATTCTTGCTGTCGATATTTCTGTCAAAATATTTCCAACTCGATATTTGTGTAAGTCGACATTTCCAACTCAATATTCTGTCTGAATACCTGAAAACTGATATCACTACTTTTTACACCCTTATAACTTAAAACATACTCAGCCTATTTACCTCTGACCCCTAAAAAGATATTCTGCACACCAAGGAATAATCAAATTTTATCCAAATCCGACTGGTCGTTTGGCCGCTACGTCCAACACAAAAAGTCTATTGAAAATGCATTGGGGATAAGACGCATTTTGAGGTCCCCCTTTTTACTTTGTGCCCCTTTGACCAATTGCCTCAAACTCGCCATCATCTGCCAATATAGAAGAAAGAATAGTTTTGGAAAGTTTTGGGCAGATTTATCAAATGGTCACACAACTATTAAGGGGCAAATCTCAGGGAATTCCTATCTCTGGTAACCCTAGCTGTAACTACAGAGTGGCTTCAGAGAGGTCAATACATGTTTTCCCCTAATATTATTGCTGTATTCTCCATTACCCTGGTGGAGCTCCTGATAACCAAATTTTGAAATGTCTGTTATGTTGGCAGACATTTCAACATTGACCGGAACCACTGTGAAGGCAGTTCCCCCCATTTATTGTAACTTTGCCGTACTGTCCATCAAACATGAAGGAGTTGTACAGGAAAGATACAATTTTTTATTTATTTTGAAACACAAAACCCCAAAGCGGGTTTCTGCTTTTTTTAAATAGAAAATAACATGTGCCCCTCACCGTGGGGCTAATCTCACAGAGAGCGTTTTGCAATTTTCATTCTCCCCATGTCGTCTAGATTTTCCAGGCAGTGATGGGTGGAGAAAACTGACCTGCATATCATGGCCGTGGGATTCAACCATGGTGTAGATGGATTAGTCTCCACCTTCTTTACACCAAAGGTTCTTCTGCATTTAAATCTGGTGGATGGACCATTATGGCGCCGATTCCGATCCTGTATTTTTTTCCCCCGTGCGACTCATATCTGTAAATTTTTCCATACGAATCGTACGAGTCCCGTCCGACCCATGAAGTACGATTCGTATGTGAAAAATACATACGGATCTGCCCTATCCGTACGAATCAGATCGGGAAAAGTTGTACGAGACGGACCCGGACACTTCTCCATACAAATCGTAAAAATGAAGTCCGACCGTACTAGTACGATCCGGACCGGCTTTCCGATTTACGATTTGTACGGAAAACGTCCCGTACACGGGGAACGCCATTACCCGCTACAAAGCGAACTTTGTATGACTCGTATCCTGGAAAAAGTTGTTCCCGGGGTGTGAGTCGTACAGGGGTACGAGTCATACAGGCATACACCCCCGTGCGTTGTGTATGTACGTGGCTTACCCCAGTGCGCATGTACTGTGCGTACCCCCAACATCGCGTATGTGCGGTGCGTACCCCCAACATCGCGTATGTACGGTGGATGTTGAGGGTACACACCGTACATACGCGATGTTGGGGGTACGCACCATACATACGCGATGTTGCAGGTATGCTCCGTACATACGCGATGTTGCAGGTACGCACCATACATACGCGATGTTGCGGGTACGCACCGTACATACGCGATGTTGGGGGTACGCACCATACATACGTGATGTTGCGGGTACGCACCGTACATATGCGATGTTGCGGGTACGCACCGTACATACGCGATGTTGCTGGTACGCACCATACATACGCGATGTTGGGAGTACTCACCGTACATAGGCGATGTTGCGGGTACGCACCGTACATACGCAATGTTGGGGTACGCACCCTATATATGCGGTTGGGGGTACGCACCGTACATACGCGATGTTGCGGGTACGCACCGTACATACGCCATGTTTGGGGTATGCACCATACATACGCGATGTAGCGGGTACGCACCGTACATAAGCGGTGTTGGGGGTACGCACCGTACATACGCGGTTGGGGGTATGCACCGTACATACGCAATGTCGGTGTACGCACCGTACATAAGCAATGGCGGTGTATGCACCCGCACTGTACATAAGCAATGGGGTGTACGCACCGTACATAGCAATGTCCGTGTACGCACCGTACATCCACAACGCATGGGGGTGTGTGGCTGTACGACTCGTACCCCTGTACCGTACTGAACCACGGACACTGTAAAACAGCACAAGGAGGGCCTATTCGACTCACACAACACCACAAAACACGTCTACACTGCACAAGAAATGGAAAGCACTTACCTGGACACATCCAAACAGGCAAACAGAGGGGCAAACTCACAACCACCCCATATAACACACCCACCAAAAATTCAAACTGAGCCCCACCCACAAATGGACCAATAAAAAGGGCCCACACACACAAACCATGAGCCTTTGGAACAGACTCACTGCAGCTAGAGAGCACACACAAACAACTACACCCATCCACCTTAACATATACACCTTCACACAACCTCCTTCACACATACCCCCTCTCCACATTCAGACCCACACGGTCACATTCAGACCCACACACCCACAACCGTCCACACCCTCACCCTACACCATGCCCACAGACAAGAATCCAAAGTTCACAAGGGAGGAGCTGGAGATCCTTGTCAATGAAGTCATTAGAGTCGAGCCACAGCTGTTTGGAACATTGGTCAGACAGACCAGCATAGCTGAAAAATCACGCCTGTGGCAGAGGATCGTCGATAGGGTGAATGCTGTTGCACCCATCAGAAGGACCAGGACTGAATGCCAAGCCAGGTGGTACGATCTGCGGAGGGCGGTCAAGAGAAAAATGAATGACGACCACGCCCAGAGCAACATCACTGGAGGTGGTGCGTCCCGCAGACCTGTACATTACCATCCCTGGGAGGAGAAGGTGATGGCCATGCTTCCGCCGGTGGGAGTACATGGACTTCAAAGAGTTCCAGAGCCTGGTGAGTACACAAACAACTTATGTAACATGGGGGTAATGGCATCCACACCCCAACTACACCAAATGCACGCAACTACCCCCAAGCCATCACCGGCCAGAACCACAGTCCAAAACCACGCTAATGCCAATAACATGTCTATGCCCCATTGTGAAAGCCATGCCATGCTATGTCACATGCTACACGAAGCACCAACCCAAGAATGGATGTCCGGTATGCTGGGAGAGTGGGTGGCGCAAAACGCATGTTTGAATTCTAAATCAGACACAATTGCCCTCATCCTAAATGGCCCAGCTACATACCCATGCACCATGCACCATGCGCAATGCACAGGGATTGGGAAAGTACTGACAAGATAGCTCACACTTGGCCCTGTAGTAGGCAGCACAAGGCCCTCCTGTGACCAGTGCAAACACAAACACCAAGACAACAAGGTCAGATAGCTAGGACAGGAACTCACACTCACTGTCATGGCAGCATGCTCCATGGGGGGACAGCTACATCACCTGGGAGCCCCAGTGCCAAATCACACTACACCCACCAGCAGGCCCTGTCACACACATCCCTTACACAAGCAGACACCACCAGGACAGGCAATGGATTTACCCACTGTCACAATGGACATGCAACACAACTAGACCAATACATAGCCGAAGAAGCACCCAAGCCACAAATCGACATGTCAAAGACACAGGAGAACATATCAATCTGTCCCCCGCAACATACCCATCCACAAGTGAACATTGAGGAGAATGCTAGGCACATAAAACTACCTGGAGGAACAGTGCCAACTTGAATGTGTATGAAACATGCATGTTGCATGAAGCAGCATTAACATTGTCTGTCTCTCACACACAGGGCAACGTGATGAATATTCCCCCACCAATGGAGGTGAAGAATCACAGTCACAGGCTCGGGAGGAACCTGATCCCACCGGCAGCGACGCCTCTCAACACCCCGCGGATGACCCCGACCGACCTGGACCCTCTGGTGTCCAAGCCCCTGCAGAACCTGGTTCAGGAACATCTGTGCCAACCACCACCCCCATTCCTGCCACATCCCAGGAGACACCGAGGAGCCCTGCCCACAGTTAACAACTGAGCCAGTTTGACCAGGAGGGACAAGGTGCGGCGGGCACCCAGGAGGAGGCAGACAACACCGCCACTGCCATCCCTCAGGGGTCCCGTAGACCCGATGTGCCCACAATGGCAGGCCAGGCTCATGGGGGCAGGGGTGGTGGGAGTGGAGGCAGGCGGAGGCGAGAACCTGACCAGCCAGCTAAAGGGACCGGTATGTCACACATACACAACTTCATGGATGCATACCGGCGTGACACCAGGAAGATCAGCCAGGTAGTGGTGACCCTCACAGAGATCAAGAACCAGCAGGTCGAGCAACACGCCAGTCAACAAGAACACCAAGGATGGATGGGGGAAAGACTGGTTGAGCTCCTGGCAGTGCAAAGGGACATAAGCCATTCACTCCGTCGGATAGCCGACAACATGGGCAACCCTCCCTGTGCCACCAGGCGCAGACCACCACCAGCCACAGGGAGGGAGGAGGAGGAGGATTCGTCCAACGGAGCGTCCCAAGCATCGTCAAGGCCTGCATCTGAGGGTCCCACGAGGAAGGTGGGTCATCCATGGAAAAGACCGTGAGAGGCAGCAGCCCATCCACATCTCCCAGGTCACCTGGCCTGGCACCTGGCCTTCATGTGCGACAGCATCACCTCATTGACTGACATCATCTGCCACATGGACTTGCTGGTCACAGTCTGACCAATGATGCCAAAAACTGTGGTCTGGAATCTGATGACTTCAAATGCCAAGGATCCCATCTCCCCCTGTGAACTTTGGATTCTATGGTCCCTGCATTGCCCCTTTTTCTGTGCACAAATCACGCCCCAGAACTAGAAATAAAAAATTAATAATTGAAATGTTATGTTGCAGTCATTTAGCATGAGTCCACAACATACGTGTGGGGATATGTCAAAGTATGCCTGAATGTGGAACTAACTCCAGCCATCCATACACTTGGATCTGAGTCCGGTCGAGGACACATATGGGTCATAATGTATCACAAAATACAGACATGGAGCCCAATACTCACCCGTGATGGCCTCAAGCTGCTGAGGGGGGGCTTGCAATACTGCTCAGACAGACCAATTTGGAAGAGTTACATGAAGGTGTAGAGGTCATGGGTCATGTTGATGTGCCTGGGGAGGAAGTCCCAGGTCGGTTTGGCAAGGTGGGAGGACTATATCCTGCATGCACTTTTTATGTGTATGTGATGAATGGTGGCCAGGGCAAGGTGGGCATGCGTGGAGTTGGGCCAACGGGGTGTTGGATGACACACGTCCAAGGTCGGTTTTGGGTCTGAGGTTGTGGACTGCCTCCTGAGTGTGGTTGAGGAGTCTGAAGGTGATCCTGCAGCACACAGTGAGCCATTGTACCTATCTCAGGTGAACGGTGATGTGGCTGGGGCGGGGGATGTTGCAGATGAGGTATGCGGATGCACCCTGGATGTGGACAAGTTCTCCTGCAGTTTTGCTGTTGTTCTCCGTAGAGGCCGGTGCTGTAGTTGAGCCGGCTGGTGTCGTGGACCAGGGGGACGGTCTGTTTTGCCTTGGAGTGGATCTATCTGTGGGTCATTTGCAGCATGTGGAGGGTGTTGCAGCATGAGGTACAGATGGTGGTGAGTTGCATGGTAATTGTGAGCGATAGGTCCATGATGAACACCAGCTTGCGTGCGTGGCCACTGGGTGCTGGTGCGGTGCACAGACCAGTGGGACACAAGGAGTTGACCAGCCGTAAGGGGACAATCCTCAGATGATGACCTCTGTCCTGTCCAAGTCCAGCCTCAGGTGGCTGATGTTCAGCCATTCCTCAACGGATCTCATGCCTTCTTGAAGTTTGGATCTGGCAATGGCTGGGTCTTTGGTGAGTTTGAGGAGCAGCTGGGTGTCAATGGCATATGAGATGATGATGAGGTTGTGTGCGCATGTGATGGTGGAGAGGGGGGTCATGGAGACATTGAATATCATCACGTTGAGAGAAGAGCCCTGTGGCATGGGCCAGATGACCCCAGTGTACTACATGTTGCAGGGTGGAGGCAGACTCCCTGGGCCTTGCTGGTGAGCTACTTTCTGATTTAATCCTGGGCCCTCTTCTGGATACCAGTGTTGGAGATGTGTGAGCTGACAGTGTGGTAGCACATGGTGTAGAATGCCGTTGAGAGGTCAAGGGTGGTGGCCTTACCATTGGTGAGCAGGGCAAAGTTGTCGTTGGTGGTGGCAATGATGACGGTTGCAGTGGTGTGATTACTGTGGAAGATGGTCTGGTGCTGGTTGCCTGGAGCTGGTTGCATGGAGGAAATTTGTCAGTTGCTTGTTGAGTGTCTTCCTGATGACATTTGCTGGGTAGGGAAGCAGGGTGATGTACCAGGAGATCATGCGGTACTGCCGTCCGTTGTTTAAGAAGGGCCTGGGGCTCTGCATGCCTCCTGCACCCATGGAATGTGGCAAACTCAAAGGAGACATTCATGACGCGCTGGACGTGGGCTTCAAGGCTGTGGAATGATATGGTTTAGATGTTGTGTGGGAAGGGGCCTGATGGAGAGCCAGAGTGTATGTTGCACATGAGCCAGGTTGTGTACTTGCTGCTGACGGGAGTCCAGAACCTGAGGGTGGTTTGTCCTGCAGATAATAGTGCTGTCTGCCTCTGGGTGCCAAGGCTGTCGTGTATGACCATGAGCTTGCAGTGGTACAAAGTTGCAAGGGATGTGATCTGCCTTGCAAGGGTGGGGTGTCTTGGATGGAGATCTGCTACGCACTAGTACTACACGTACGTATACTACTAGTGCGTACCTGTAAGGGGATTGCACTAGTAGTACACGTACGTGTACGCACTAGTAGTACACGTAAGGGTATGTGTACCACTAGTGCATACACGTACGTGTACTAAGGTAGTACACGTACGGGTATGCACTGTACTACTAGTGCATGCACAGTATGTGTACTACTAGTGCGTTCCCGTAAGGGGATCGCACTAGTAGTACACGTACGTGTACGCACTAGTAGTACACATACGGGTTCGTGTACTACTAGTGCTTACACGTACGTGTACTAAGGTAGTACACGTACGGGTACGCACTTTACTACTAGTGCATGCACAGTACGTATACTACTAGTGCGTACACGTACGTGTACTAAGGTAGTACACGTATGGGTACGCACAGTACTACTAGTGCATGCACAGTACGTGTACTACTAGTGCGTACACGTAAGGGAATTGCACTAGTAGTACACGTACGTGTACGCACTAGTAATACACGTACGTGTACTACTAGTGCGTACTCGTAAGGGAATCGCACCAGTAGTACATGTACGTGTACTACTAGTGCATACACACACATGTACTACTAGTGCGATCCCCTTACCGGTACGTACTAGTAGTGCACGTACGTGTACTACTAGTGCGTACACGTAAGGGGATCGCACTAGTAGTACAAGTACGTGTATGCACTAGTAGTACACGTATGTGTACTACTAGTGCATAACCGTAAGGGGATCGCACTAGTAGTACACGTACATGTACGCACTAGTAGTACACGTAAGGGGATCGCACTAGTAGTACACGTACGTTTACGTACTAGTAGTACATGTACTACTAGTGCGTACCCGTATGGGGATCGCACCAGTAGTACATGTACGTGTACTAATAGTGCAAACACATCCGTGTACTAAGGTAGTACACGTACGGGTACGCACTGTACCACTAGTGCATGCACAGTACGTGTACCACTAGTGCGTACACATAAGGGGATCGCACTAGTAGTACACGTATGTGTACTACTAATGCGTACCCGTATGTGTACTACTAGTACGTACACGTACGTGTACTACCTTATTACACATACGGGTACGTACTAGTAGTACACATACTGTGCATGCACTAGTAGTACAGTGCGTACCCATATGTTACTACCCTAGTACACGTACGTGTATGCACTAGTAGTACACATACGTGTCAAACGCACTGTACAACTGGTGCCGTAGGGGTATGTGTGAAACGCACCATACCTGTCTGTGGATATCAAAATTACATAGGGGACACATAAGGGACAAGTATTAGACCCTAAATGCATGCTGGTTGTCATGGATACAGAGTTTTCTGTTCAAATTTGTCCATCAGGTGTCCTGGAAAAGTTAGTTGGCCACAAAATACAATGTTGCAAAGTGGTTGTTGACTTGACATGATGCTCAAAATTTGAAACATGCAAATGCTGTCACTGGTGTATGTTTAAAGGGATTGGAGTAAACGTACGATGCAAATGATTCAGACCAATCACTATGTACTCCTCAAAATGAATGCCCCTCAGAAAGACAGATATAAGGCTGCCAGAAACCATGAGACGGCACTTGCCTGCACAACTTTCCAGTCGACAACATTGCTGCTGTCTCTGCTTCCTCTGGACTATGTCACGTACTGTGGAGAGGGCCCAGCCATTCACCCAGAAGGAGAATGAGGCCTTGCTGGATGCCCTCCTGCCACAGTACCCCAGGCTGTATGGGAGACCAGGGGAGCAGGTGATTGCTGAGTCCAATGCCTTTGCCTATGCACCTGTTGTGTGACTGTCAATATTGTGTCCAGGTGGGACAGACATGCAATGTTGTTTAGAGTGGGTCCCGGGGGGGGGACATGCTGATGTCTCTCATGTAGAGCATGAGGTAGTTCCTGTGTGCACTCCTCACTTGCATTGTGCTTACTGTGACTTTCACTGCATAGTGCATGACACATTCAGCCTGGCAAAACCTTGGTGGCTTTTTTTCCTATTTTCCTGAGGTGATTCAGTGGTCCCCCCGGTGTGACAGGTGACTGTACCCACAGATGTGTATGAGTTGAGTGGACCTGTAGTGAGAGTGTCCAAATGATGTGTACGACCTCATGGACATTGATTTGTGTGAATGTTCCTTTACATGTGGGTGAGTGTCTATGTGAAGTGTTGCACCACAGCTGCATGGAGGAGGCAACAGATCAACCCATCTGATCTGACAAGTAAGCTGTGCTGTGTGTCTGACTTGCAGAGCTAGCATGACACCTGTGATGCCGCACTGGCAAGTGGCACATGTGCAGAGTGAGGGTTGTATCCGCTGTTGTCAATGACAGGTGAGTGATCTGTGCTTGGGTGTGTCTGTCTAGTATGCTGAGGGTGCGTCAGTGGAGTGGGACATGTGACTGCTTGGCACATGCTGGCCATCAGCCTGCTGTTGCATGTGCTGCACAGTGTATGGCATGATCAGTGAGTGTGTTGCACCCCTCATGCCAAACTGTTGACTTTCAATGCCATGTAGTGCATTGGGGCTTGCACACAGGCCAATTTCTTATTGTGTATGATGTAATACCTGTCTGCATCCTATGCCCTGTTCAACATTTCAAAGATGTTCAAATGTGTGTCTCTGGGACATGGAGCAGGTGTATTGATGTTGTGTCACTTTGTCATCCTGACAGGTAACTGCCTACGAGAAGGGGATGATCTGGCACAACATCGTCAGGGCCGTGAGATCTGAGGGGGAGCGTAGTCGGCAGCTCCCACAGGTCCGCAAGAGGTGGCAGGAAATCCGGTGCTGGACCTGGCGGATCGCCCGGGTCCAGCTGGGGCTCGACAGTCCTCGCCCCCACGGCGGACGCTGACGACTGACCCCCCAAATGAAACGTGTCCTGGTGGTGGTCTTCCCTGACCTCGATAGGCAGTTACAGGAGAGACTGCAGCAAGGAGGGGTTAGGTACATGGCTGTTTGTCGTGTTATGTGTCACAAGCTTTTGGAAGTGCTCTGTAGCCTGGATACACTCACAGAGTTGATATGTGCAGTGCATTTTCTGTTCCCCAACGTCACCTGTTGCTCTTTTTCTAACCCTTCCTATCCTTGACATGTGTCCCCTGGTCTGTGTGTAATTGCACATGATCATCTAGGGTGCCAGTAAATCTAAGTGCACATTGCTTTCTGCATCATGTGGGAGGGTGGTCTGTGACTTGTGTTGGTACCTTGCCTGTGCCATGACCTTGTAGTGTGGGTTAACCACGCCCTATGTACAACGCTAAGTTAGCATAACCTCGATGGCTGTTAGAAAGCCAGCTTGCTGCTTCTGCTGCTTTTGCACGCGACACTGTTGTTACATGTTATTCATTCGAGAACTGCTGACTCGACTTTGCTTCATATGAGAACCGTCTGTTGTTTAACATCCTTAACAGCGAGTAGTGACCTTGGTCTGTACACCGTGTAAGGAACGAGTCTGGGTCACTAGACGGGGCAGGTTGTTGTGTTCAGGTTGATCGTACCACTTTTTAGCCATAACATACATACAGCTGCCAATACCTGAAAGACGAGCCCTTTATATTATAGAGCAGCATGTTTTCTGTTACATTCGAAACGAAGAGCTGTTGCAGGAGAGAGCCTAGCTGATCCTGTGATGTGATTCCACTAAGCTGATCAATAAGGTATGGGGTCCCCCATGCAAGCCTAAGAAACCTTCTATTAGTCTAATAATACCTTATTAGTTGCTAGAGAAAGGAGGGTGGTTGTGTTCCACGGTCATTATTATTATGATTGCTCCTTTTATTTTCTATGGTATTGTAACAATGCTGATGGTGCTGATCCTAACCATTTGTCTGCTTGTGTTAGCCAAAGTACTGCATCTTAGGACGCGAGGTTTATAAAATAAACTCTTTAAACTTTTACCGTGTATTTGTTATTCTGTTGTGGACTGATATATAGCTACCAACGGGTATTTTGGGTTCCCACCACTCCTGAGAGTATCTAAGTCGCTTGATCTGGGTTATCTATACATTGGGACCGCTGAGCCAAATCTCGGATAACGAATGTGACACTAAGCTAGTCGGATAGGGGTTCTTAGTTCTGAGGGGAGTTTCTGGTACACCACAATTCTCTGAGGTCCTGGTTTCCTGCGCATAGTTCTGTGCATAAGCAGAATCCCTGCAACATGGCGCACCTAACGTTTGGTCTTTTGATCTGAAACGCCTTAGTAGTGCTTTTATTAGTCCACAACGCCCTCACTCTAGTTTCCGGATAACGTGAGTGATGGCTTAACCTACCTAGGTTTCGACTAAAGGTTCTTTCAAGCTTGATAATTAAAAAGGTTTTCTTTTTCTGAACCTCAGTGCTACAGTATAGCTTTTCGTTGTTCTTTCAAGTGTCCCGATGGCGGTCAACGGTGCCGCGCATAGTAGGGTTCCCCTGACTGCACATTTGAGGGTCTATGGGGTCCCGGATGATGGCTTGGCTGTTATTTTAGTAGTAGGCGCTGATGCGGCATTTCCGTATGAGTTGTTTTACTCTTGGGTGACGTTTGACAAAGTGGATGCAAACGACAATTTGTTCCACGATTATACTCACACCGCGATGCCTGCTGCCTATGCCCCTTATCGGACACTTGAAATTCCCCTTAATGCCTGGCAGCATACTATTTGGCTTAATGGCGCCCTCCCCCATGTGGTAGCGCCGGCGAGAATGGGCCTGTTGTCAATTGCAGGGGCCACATGGCCGGTGCTAGCCGGTTATGCTCCCCATCCCCGCTACATGACTGTGGCGGTGGCGGAGTTACGAGTGCTACACACTGCCCTGATTACGGTCCATAGGGTGTTAGTGCAGTACGTGTCTCGCAATGTGCAGGTGGGGGCACCTGCGGTTGCGGGACACATGACTGACCATCATGCGACGGTCATTAGTCCAGTTATTGTTAATTCGGTTGTCGGCAAGCGCCCCCAGCAGAGGGATGAATTCCATTACTGGCTTGCTGAAAAATTTGATCAATTTGAAGCCGTGTTTCCCAATACTTCTCCTGTGGATAAACACAGGATCTTCACTATAACATTACCTAAGGACCTGGTCCCGGATATTGTCGACTGTGACAATTGGGGCAAGGTCTTTGCTGCGACCTATGCGAAGTGTTACGGCACTCCGTCTATGTCTGTACTGCCCTCGGTCATCAAGAAGGTCCAAGATAATCATGGTGCCGAGGCGGCGATTGAGTTAGGATTGAGGCTTGTCGATAGCTTCGATGTGGTTAGTTCCATGGTTATGGGCAACCTCAAAGGAGATGCCATTCAATTCCAGGTGTGCAATATGATGGATCCTGGCGACAGGCCAAAGGAGTTCGCTAAAGTTATAGCGAAAGCCTACAGAACGGTGGGTCGTAGCGCCTTGGGTGTGAAACCCACCGTAGTCATTCCGACTGCAGTACAGCAGCCTAAAGTGAGTTCGTCAACAAAAGACGAAAAGCCCAACTTTCCAAAACAAAGTTGGCGAGCTAAGAAACAGGGGAAGCAGCAAGAGAAACGGAGGTCTCGTTCTGCATCACCGGTGCAGACACAGAGTGAACGCACTTATGATTTGCGCGATCATTCTAACATAAAGTCACCTGATAGATTTCAGGTTCCTGAACAACGCTCTCCTCGTTCTTCACAGGAAACATCGGCTTATCAATCCGGTGGCGGAGATCGTGGAAAGGGAAAGGGTGCTCAAGGTCGTGAGCAGCCCCGTCAGAGTGACGGTAAAGGCAAACAGGACGAGTCTGCACGTCAAAGACCCCCGTTTCAAAAGAAGAAAGTTGCAGCACTGACTGCGAGATATGCCTCAGATGGTACGGACACAGCTTCTGAACCAGACATGGGCACTAACGCTGCTAGACAGCGCAGCGGAAGTTACAATAGTGCGACAAGCGCTGCGTCCGTTTCTGGCGGCGACAGCAACTGATACATTTGTAAGTGTTGAAACTGCTGATACTTGCGTAGCTCCCCCTGAAAGAATGTTTAAAATTACCCTTTTAATTGAAGGTGACATACAGCGTAAAATTAAGGTGGTATTTTGGGATCATCTAACCTCCACCTATGATATACTTTTGGCGGAGGCTGATTGGCCCCTGGCTTTCGTGTTGGAGGCTCCTAGAGGGGAGGTGGTTATCCTCCCTTCCTTTGGGCACACTGTGCCATTGGAACATTCTAACAGGTTAGCCGGGGAGTGGGAGCAGGTGCTTGCGCCTGCGTTGTACCGTACTCAGGTTGGCTGGGACAAATTTTCTCCCACTCATAAGATTCCATTGCGATCGGAGCCCCAGCCACAACCCCAATACCCCATGCGTCTTGAAGCCCGTTCTCACGTCGCCTCCATCCTTGAGCAATTGGAATATCAGGGAGTAATTGAAACATGTGTGTCACCCATGAATAATCCTTTATTTACTGTGACGAAGCCTGACGGTTCGTACCGCCTAGTTTTGGATTACCGGCACTTAAATTCGCACTGCCGGACATGTGCGGTACAGAATACACACAGTTCGGCTCTCGTCGATAGTCTTGTGAGAAAACGTTTTAAAACTACACTTGACATCTCCAATGGCTTTTATAGCCACAACCTGTCTCCTCATAGCTATGAGTGGACGGCGTTTACCTCGGGTGGCAAACAAAAATGGTTCAAGAGGCTCCCAATGGGCTATAAAAACAGCCCCGGGGTCTTTGCTGCTCGTGTGGTCTCACTCTTGGAGAGGATTGACCCGGAAGCATATTCGTATATAGATGACATCTACATAACGGACGACGAGTTGCTTCCCCACCTTGCTCGTGTGGATAACATAATAACTATGTTTGCTGACTATGGTTACAAGTTCAACTTTGCCAAGTCCCACATTGCCGAGCTCACAGTGTTGTTCTTGGGGTACGAACTCAATAATGAGGGTCGAGACTTGGCTCCGCAGTTCCTTGAGAAATGCACACGCCTCAGTACTCCTTCGACACTGAAGAAATTACAATCTTTGCTGGGCTTTCTGAATTTCGGTCGAACCTACATTCCTGATTATGCCCAGCGTATCAAGCCGCTTTATGCCTTGGTACAACCTACTTATACCAAATCTTGCTGGCTGCCTGAGCATTCCGCTGCTTTGCAAGCATTGCAGTCTGATCTTCTAGCTTCAAAGTTTTTACAAACACGTGATAACCACACTAACCTGGTCATCAGAATCGTACCGGGTGCAGTGGGTTTCACCTACTTGACGTTCAATGAGGGCGACACAGTCCCCATTGCATACAAATCTCATCTGTACACTTCGGCTGAGCTGCGCTTTTCCGCTGTCGAGAAAGTACTGACAGCAGTTCAGATGGCGATCTTGAAAGAGCGAGCGCTGTCACAGGTAAAGCACATGCTGGTGGTAACACCGTACCCTGCCCTTGAGGCGGTTACTAAAGCCAGTGTACCTAATTCTAAGGCTTTGCATCCAAGGTGGATACAATGGGCAACATCCTTGACTTCGCCTGACGTCACATATATCTTTGACGCGGTATTACAGACACAGGAGTTCTTGGAGTATGAATTTGTTCATCCAGCTCCTCTGACTTTGCGCCCGCTCGAGGAGTACCATTGTGTCATTTACACTGATGGGTCTGCGCAACCCGCAACTGGATCAAAGCACGCCTATTCAGCGGCCTGCGCAATTGTATTAGGTACTTTCGTGAACGGTGAGTTCCAGTCTGATGTCGTGCATACGCAGTCATTGGGTGATTGTACCGCGCAGTTGGCAGAGCTGAAAGCTCTGGTGCTTGCACTGGAGTTTGCTGATGCTCGGGTCACCACTCTTATAGTGAGTGACTCGTTTTATTGTGTTCAATCATACAACGAGAATTTACACTTTTGGAGTCAGAATGACTTTCATGATTCGAAAGGTAGCACAGTTAAGCACAAGATGCTTTGGGTTCGAGTGGCAGAACTTAAAGAGGGCCTGCCCCTCGTGAATGTAGTTCACACTCTTGGTCACCAGCGTGTTGGTGTCCATGCTGTCGGTAACAGTTTGGCTGATGAGGCAGCAAAACCCGCAGTGGCGACATATTTAGTAGCAGCAGTTACAAGATCCAAAACTAGGATTGATGATGACATCTTGGCAGCTATTGCTGCGTCCGAGACAGGAATGGGCTTTCCGAAAGGATTCCCTTCCCGCTACCATTATCGTTTAAGTCCTGATAACGTCCCGTTAGTGAGGATTAACGACGTTGGTGACAGATTGATTCCCAACGTGGACTGCAGACCATCTCTGATTACAGCAGCCCACGAAGGTGTTGCGTCAGCGCACGCCGGCGTTCTGGTGACTGTGTCTCTTTTACAGCAGCGTTACTGGTGGTACGGTTTGTACAAACAGGCGCGAGCTTATGTCCTTTTATGTGACATTTGCCAGCAGATTAAACCTTCTACTGTCGCGCGTCCACCACAAACGCAGCTGTTTATATTTAATCAACCACTTGCGTGTGTTTATTTAGATCACTGCGGTCCTTTTTCCTCTGATACTGCGTACAAGTACATCTTGGTTGCAGTGGATTCATGCACACGTTTTCTGTGGGTGTGGCCGCAAAGGAGTACTGATGCCCGGACGGTCATCAAGGATTTGCGTGTCTTTATTGGGAGTTTTGCATGTGGTACCCTTCATTCTGATCAGGGCCCTGCGTTTGCCTCTAGGGCTTACAAAGAAGCCATGAGAAGTTTGGGAGTCCAAGTCAAGTTTTCGTCTCCATACCGGCCTGAGGGCAATAGTGTTGTGGAGCGAATGAACCGTGACCTAAAGCAGTCTTTGACAGCAAGGGTATTAGGTACAGGCCGAAGCTGGCCGACCCACTTGTATGACGTGCAACGTGCACTTTATAATCTCCCTAGAAGGTCTCTGGGTGGGCGGACCCCATACCTGATGCATTTTGGAGTACAAATGTTTGTCCCGGACCTTGAGGGTCTAGACATGGCGGCGGCTGCCGCGCCTTTTGACCTAGATGATCACTGTGCTGTATTACAGAATCTACAAGAAGCAAGAGACATTCTGGCGAAGGAACACGTACCCTCTACATGCGAAGCTGAGCTCCAGATTCCGGTAGTCGGCTGGCTACCTCGAGTTGGTGATCTGGTCCGTGAGAAGGTGGAGAACAAGAAAGAGTTTGGCCCCTCTTATCGTGCACCAGTCCCGGTGCTTGGAGTCCAGGGTACCCGTACAGTTATTTTACCACCACTTCCTGGTCGCAAGGAAAACAGGTACATCTCGATTGACAATGTCAAGCTACAGCGAGTGGCCGATAGTTCATAGTATGACACCTTCAGTTTCTTGCCCTTCCATTCTGCGAAATTCTGTTGTGCTGCCGCCCTCGACCATCATGTCTGAAGTTGCAGTTGAGATGCAAGCTGTTGCTTCCCCTCTTATACCGCCCGTTGATGGTGGTTTGCCTGAAGATCCTGAGTATGCGTATCCTGCAAGTGTTCCATTGCCTCTTTTCCATTCAACAGCGATTGACCAGTCCCGTTCTTCCTTTGACACTGAATCAATGACTTCCACTGCCCCATCCAAAATTGCTATATTTTTTGCCTGGTTCAAGAGACATTTTTTAGTGGCACCATGGACTTACATCTGGCTGGTGCTAATCTGTGTTTTTTTTGTTCATGACAATTGGCTTTGTGGTAGTGTTTTTTAAAATTATTAATGGACACTACCTGAATGAGCGATCTTCGATTGAATCCATTGCTGGAACTTTGGCCCCCCATTCCTCATCACACATTATGAAAAGGGACCAGACTTTTGTGAACATTACTGCCTGGCCTGTGCGTGATGGGACTGCTTGGGATGCTGTTAAATTTCAAATTCATGGACCTACAGAAGTGATTAATGTGCCTAATGTATTTCGTGTTTCTATGGGTGATGTCGTTAAACAGAATATTAGATCTGATGATTGGGATGTACACGCAATAGAAGCACTGTTTTCTGATCTAAAATATTATGCTGCATTTGATGCTGAGGATCTATATTTAAATTCTGCTAATTATGGTGAACAATTTTGTTATCAACATTATGGCACACATTTCCTACACAGAGCAAATACATTTCGAAATGTTGTTAATTACACACAATGGGAACATTGTCAGGCCCCTCATCAGGGCAGTTCTTCAACGTTAGTGAACAAGTTCACATACTTTTCGGATTTCAGTGTGTCTAAGCCGGTCTCCTTTTATTTTAAGATGGCACCTGAAACCGCCTCGAAGGTACGGTTGACACATACCAAACTATTATATTCCAAATCCTTTATGAACGAATTGACAGTCAGAGGCTACGAGCTATGGAAAACTACTGTCGATCTTAAATCGGTTTGGGGTACTAAACCGTGGCAGGTTCAGGGGACAGAAGCTTTGCATCGTGCCTGTTTTATCCCTAACCACATGTTATTTTTAAATTCATCTATTTTTCAGACGACTTGCTTTGGCTTGTCTACGTCTAAAAGGATGAATTCCCCCGCAATCCCGGATCTGGGTGCTTATCCCGGCTGGGGTAATTACACAGATCTTTCCCTTATTAAGTTGCAGTCCCTTATTTCCAACTCCACCTTTAATGTTTCGGCATTTAATCCTGAGGGTTGGTTGGTTTGGCAAACTGGTTCAGATTCTTGTCAATGCCGATTTTTAGCACTGACACCTGGGTACACTCAAGTCAGGGTAGATCCTCGTTTTGAATCTTCACATACTGTAACTACCTACTCTGTGGGTAATTTATGCCAGTCATGGCTGCAACATTCCACTTTAGCGTCTGTTAAGCTACATTTATCACGTTTAGACGACAAAATTGATTTGAATGATTTTATTAAAGGTCCTGCAGTAGGCAGGTCCAAAAGATGGGTATATGCTATTTACAATGAAGTTTGGCTTGCGTTTTGAAAGGTGTACCTGTACCAGTTATAACCCCTTCATTTACACTGCTTGATAACGGTAGTTATTTGCTTTTAAATAATGAGAATTGCTGTGGGATGCTGAAGGGCATTCCGTACATAGTCACTGTTTCCCAGCGTGTAGTTTGCTGTAATAATGTCCTTTTCCCGCCCCCACATGGCCGGCTCGATGTTTCTATCTGGCCTTCAATTCCAACCTTGAGCGCAGAGTTCAACCAGATGAGCAGAATAAGAGCTCTTTTGTCTCAAAGGGAGGTCGCTTTAACTTCATCCCGTGAAACGTTTCTTCTTCACGTGGCAAACACCCGCACAGAGGTGCAGGCGCTTTTGAATACTGACCTCCCCTTCCATTTTGGAACGTTGATACAGACTATCTTTAATGCCTCGTCTACGACCGGCATTGTCCATTTTTTTAAACTAGTGGGCTCCGGCCTCGTGACCTCCTTTCAGACTATTTTTGGTGTGATCCCCGCGTTTGTTCATTCTATTTTTTCCAGCGTCTTCGGAGGTCTACCTTTGCTTCTTGCCCTTATTGCTGGAATACTTTTGCTGGTTTGCGTCTTACAAAATGGCTGCGCAACTTGCGTGCAGAGACAACATGCCCCAGCTGTTTCATCTGCGCAACCGGATGCTTGAATACTATGGCACGTTGCCCCTGGTGACTTTAAGTGTCGCGTATGGATTGTCCTTCCGGTTCCCGTTCTTTACTTGTGTACAACCCGTCTTTCACTGCCTGGATTGTCCTTTCCAGTGGGCTCTGGATTTGTGCCTTTCAACCTCGGTGTCACCTGTACCGGATTTTGGTCAACTGATGGGCCCCTTAACGGCTCATGAGTCTGAATGTTCTGGTGTTGGGTTTATGGCCTTGGGTGCGGCACATGGAGTCCTTGGTAATTGGGCCATCGAAGAGGCTGCGATTGACTTTCTGGAACGAAGTTATATCGAGGAACCTTCCTGTTGACCCCGTGTGGTGCTGGAAGCTCCGATTGTGAGTGAACACGTGTGTTCCTTTCCCCTGTTAAACTGGATGGCAGATACTTTTGCGGAACGCTCCAATGATTTCCTCTTGGAGGCTGTTGCAACTTATTGTGCCTATACTTTTATGGATTGACTTTTTATCTTGGTCGACCCTTGATGTATCGATTGATGTCGTTTTTTTCCCATTTTTTCATGTTGTTTTTCCACCAGACGACATCTATACTTTTTTTCTTTTTTCGCTTTTTTTCTTTTCGAACTTACACTTACCTTATATGGACTTATAGTTCATGCCCTTGGTTCCGTTCTTTCTAACTTGAACTCTGCGTTCTTGATAAGTGCGCCCCTAGTGGTTAGTAGTCCGATCAAAGGGGGATGTAGTGTGGGTTAACCACGCCCTATGTACAACGCTAAGTTAGCATAACCTCGATGGCTGTTAGAAAGCCAGCTTGCTGCTTCTGCTGCTTTTGCACGCGACACTGTTGTTACATGTTATTCATTCGAGAACTGCTGACTCGACTTTGCTTCACATGAGAACCGTCTGTTGTTTAACATCCTTAACAGCGAGTAGTGACCTTGGTCTGTACACCGTGTAAGGAACGAGTCTGGGTCACTAGACGGGGCAGGTTGTTGTGTTCAGGTTGATCGTACCACTTTTTAGCCATAACATACATACAGCTGCCAATACCTGAAAGACGAGCCCTTTAATATTACAGAGCAGCATGTTTTCTGTTACATTCGAAACGAAGAGCTGAAGCAGGAGAGAGCCTAGCTGATCCTGTGATGTGATTCCACTAAGCTGATCAATAAGGTATGGGGTCCCCCATGCAAGCCTAAGAGACCTTCTATTAGTCTAATAATACCTTATTAGTTGCTAGAGAAAGGAGGGTGGTTGTGTTCCACGGTCATTATTATTATGATTGCTCCTTTTATTTTCTACGGTATTGTAACAATGCTGATGGTGCTGATCCTAACCATTTGTCTGCTTGTGTTAGCCAAAGTACTGCATTTAGGACGCGAGGTTTATAAAATAAACTCTTTAAACTTTTACCGTGTCTTTGTTATTCTTTTGTGGACTGATATATAGCTACCAACGGGTATTTTGGGTTCCCACCACTCCTGAGAGTATCTAAGTCGCTTGTTCTGGGTTGTCTATACATTGGGACCGCGAGCCAAATCTCGGATAACGAATGTGACACTAAGCTAGTCGGATAGGGGTTCTTAGTTCTGAGGGGAGTTTCTGGTACACCACAATTCTCTGAGGTCCTGGTTTCCTGCGCATAGTTCTGTGCATAAGCAGAATCCCTGGAACAACCTGTTCACTATGTTGGGGGTCCATATTTGTTGTCACTGATGATGATTCTCAACATAGGAGTGTGAGCTTTCAACTGAACACCCTTGCAGCATGCATGACCACTGTTGTGGCCTCAGACATGATGTGCATGAGTGTGAGATATGCATAGTGCCATGACGGTTGAACATGGTTCAGTCAGCTAATTCCAGGACCACTGTCAGGATCCCTAATGTGAGTTCCAAAACGAAGCGCAAGGAATTAAGTTCTATGGGCGCTTCAGTTTTGAATGGTTTTCAATGGTCGAGTTTGTGGCATGCCCGCATTTCCAAGATGGCCGCGCAGACGTTGGGGTCGGCGGTCTAGTTGCTAACAGATCTAGAGGGAGGCGATGTGACGCGCGCGCGCCTGAGGTAGTGCGCACTTCACCAAGATTTTTCCTCAGAGAAGACGTGTTAGAGAGAGTTCCCAGTTCTGAAGAGAATAGTTTGTCAAAGAAGTTTTCCAGAGTGACGCAAGAGAGTTGTGTCGATACTTACCGAAGAGAACAGAAAAAGTCGCAGAGTCCGTAGAGGCAACTTACTGAGAGTAGAGTTCGGAGTTTTTTCCTCGTCGCTTCAGGAATCGAGACACGACTTCTACAGCACCTGAAGAGAAGACAGAAGAAAGCTAAGTGAATTATTGATAGATTATCAAAGGTCACATTAAAAGATAAGTAGTGTGGGTGACGCAATAAATAAAGACTTACCAGAGACAGCTGAGATCAGTTACCGAGTCCTGAAAAGAAAAAGGAGTACATTGCAGTTTTACAGTAAAGGTTACTAAGGGAACAAACATATTAAAGACTATAGAACAGCCAACTAAGAAAGTAAGGAGTAAGACTTACCAGAGCCATAACAATCCGCAGTAACCATAGGAGAGGAAGCAACTGGAGAAGTTCAAGCATAAAGAATCCTCTAGAATTCTACAGTTATTAGTATAACTAGAAGCAGAAAAGAAAGAAGAGAATTCACGAGAAGAAAGATTGATGGTAGGTCAAAAGAGAGAGGGTTAAAAGATATTAAGACTACAAGATAAATAGGGATAATAACGAATGTATGTTTTACAGATAATTAGTGACATCAATAACAAGAAAGAAGAGAAAAGGCAGAGTTGAACAAGAAGAGAGGCACAGAGTTCAGGATACCTGGGTAGGTAGGAAAAACCATTAGAGGAAAGAAGAAAAGAGGCAGAGTAGAGTAGAGGAGGAATAATAATAATATAATGTTGTGTGCTTAGTTACCTCAGGAATCTTCAGTAGCAGAGAGATAGCTGAAGAAGAATTCCAGATAGGAAAACCAGAAGGTCCAGAACCAGTCTCTTCTCTCGTTTGTTATTTTATCCAATTCCCCCTTCCCCCTTGCTGATCAGTTAGAGCCCAAGACATTCCTTGGGACTGAATGATTGGTAGTGGGAGTCGGGAAACTAGCAACTTCTGTTCCTGTGCAAGACAACGGCAACCAGCGGGAAGCTGAAGGTTAGCCTTGACAGAGTGAAGTGCCCACGTATTAATCTTGGACCCGAACAGAACAGAAATGGTTGAGGGAATAAATTTACAGACTTTAGGGTCAGTCCTAGAGGCGATACAAAAGGAACTGGTAGGAGTTAAGGAAGAGAATCAAAGTCTAAGGCAGGAGGTCATGAATTCTAGGAAATCGACGGCAGAATTAGCACAGAGGATAAGACAACCGTATTCAACTGGAAGGGAGGGTCCCACCACTTCAATGGGAGAGACAAATAAGCTAACAACGCAAGTGATACATTCCTTGTTGCCAGTAATACCGTTGGCAGCGCCAGAGAGGTTTAGTGGGGACCCACAAAAAGCGCAGGTGTTTATTACACAATGTTCACTACATTTCATGTGTCACCCTTCTATCTTTCCTGATGCGCAGTCGAAAGTAGCCTTCATTTTGTCATATTTAAGCGGAGATGCAGCAGCATGGTCGATGCCGATAGTCACACGAGATGATCCATTATTGCAGAATTTTGATGAGTTCAAGAAAGAATTTTTGAGAATCTTTGACCGAAGACGGATCTCTCAAGCAGTAGATAACGAGCTCTTGGAATTGAAGCAGGGAAATAGAGACTTAGTGGCTTACCTAGCTCAATTCAACAAACTTGTAATGGAGACTGATTGGCCGGAGAACAAGAGGACAGCAATATTTTATCGAGGGTTGCGAGATGAATTAAAAGATGGCTTGGCTCAAATACCGAATCGTCCAACTGAAATTTCCGCCCTGATTGACCTAGTGTTAGAACTGGATTTCCGGCAGGGAGAGAGAAGAGGAGAGAGAAGACGAGAGTACAGAAGTACGGTTCCGCGATTCGATCGAGCTAAGGCTGAAACAGGAAGGAGTTCGGAAGGAACCACAGGATCTGAACCTATGCAAATAGGAACGATTCGAGGACCGCTCACAAAGGAGGAGAAGGAGAAGAGGCGAGCCAACAACTTATGCATGTATTGTGGATCTAGTGAGCATTTTGTGCGAAACTGTCCAAAAAAGCCAAAGGGTTCATTTAAGCCGAAGGAAAACTCGCAGCACCACCTGTAGAAGGAGTTGTGCAGGTGGATGCGAATCAGAAATCAACTCCTCAGGAACATCGGCTGGCGAATACATTACAGTCGTCTTCGCCTCATTTGATTTTATCTTTGACGATCCGTTTTCGAGAAAAAATAATGAAAGGAGTGACTGTGATGGTGGACTCAGGAGCCACAGGTAATTTCTGCGATCAGAAATTCGCGACTAAGATTGGGCTGCAAGCAATTGCCAAGGCTAAAAGTGAACCAGTTCGGGCAATCGATGGTACCAATCTATCCTCAGGGCCAATCACGAGTCACACTGAGTTGATAGATCTGATTCAAGAAGATGGGCATAGAGAAGCTATGCACTTTAATTTAATTGATGCCCCCCAATTTCAACTTATATTGGGGCTTCCTTGGCTCACAGAGCACAATCCTTCGATCAATTGGAGCAACAGAACAATTGAAATGAACTCGACATATTGTAGAGAGAACTGTTTTGGGGCCTACGAGACAACGAGTAAACAGAATCCGGCTCATGCCTTATGTTCAGCGGAAGTCTCTGTGTGCGTAATAAATACTCAAAAAATCCCACAAGAATATCAAGATTTCGAGGACGTTTTCAACGAACAGGAAGCAGAGCAACTGCCGCCTCATCGTGTTTACGACTGCAAAATAGACTTGGACCCAGGGGCAAACTTGCCTTGCAGCCGAGTATACGCCTTGACGGAACAAGAGAATCATCACCTAAAGGAGTATATCGACAAGTATCTGGCCAATGGATTTATACGTCCTTCCCAATCGCCGGTGTCCTCGCCACTATTTTTTGTGCCTAAGAAGGAGCAGGGCGAGTTGAGAACGTGCATTGATTATAGAGCCATAAATCGAATAACAAAGAAGAACAGGTATCCTCTTCCCCTTATCTCCGTCTTGTTGGACCAGATCAAAGGAGCAGAGATGTTCACGAAGTTGGATTTAAGGGGAGCTTATCACCTTATTCGAGTTAGAGAGGGAGACGAGTGGAAGACGGCCTTCAGAACACGCTTGGGGCTATTTGAATACCAGGTGATGCCCTATGGGTTGTGTAATGCGCCTGCAGCGTTCCAACACTTCATAAATGATGTGCTCAGTGAATTCATTGATCAATGTGTAATTGTGTATATTGACGATATACTAATCTACTCAACGAATACGCAGGAGCATCAAACACAAGTTCGAGGAGTTCTGCAGAAATTGCGAGAGAACAAACTATTTGTCAAGTTGGAGAAATGTGCTTTTGGAGTTCCACAGGTAGAGTTCTTGGGCTTTGTAATCTCGCCAGCAGGCATTCATATGGACAAACGAAAGATTCAGGCCGTACAAGAATGGAAGTCGCCCACTTGTGTGAAAGAAGTCCAAGCGTTTATTGGGTTCGCCAATTTCTATCGGAGATTTATTGGAGAATTTTCCAGACGAATACTACCTTTGACGCGACTCCTGAAGAAGGGAACACGATTCGAATGGTCGGAGGAAGCAGAGCAAGCCTTTAAAGATTTGAAGATAGAGTTCACCACTGCGCCAATCCTCCTTCATGACGATCCGATGGAGCCCTTTTATGTCGAGACAGATGCTTCGGACCTTGCGATTGGTGGGGTTCTATCTCAAAGGAATAAGGAAACGGGCCAGTTACACCCGGTGGCTTATCGGTCCAGGAAGTTGACACCAGCAGAAATCAATTATACGATTACGGAAAAAGAGTTGCTGGCGATAAAAGACGCCTTCAAGGAGTGGAGACATTATCTAATGGGGGCCCACCACGTGGTAACAGTCTACACGGACCATCGGAACTTAAAATTCCTGAAGTCAGCCAGAACATTGACACCTCGCCAACTACGTTGGTCTCTGTACTTTGCCGATTACGATTTTGTGATAACCTATCGGCCGGGAGCACAGAATGGAAAGGCGGATGCTTTGTCTAGGTTGGGAACCGGAGAAGAAAGAAGCCCACTAAGCGCTCAAGTGATCATACCTGATACCAAGATTATAGGCGCCACAGATATCTTGAACTTTAAGGAAAAGGTAACCCAAGCTCTAACCCCAGAAGAAATGCAGAGATGGGCGCAACTAGAACCTGGAAGAGAAGTTCGCGATGAATTACCATTTAAAGAAGGGACATTGTATTTGCCGACTATAGCATTGCAGAAGCAAGTCTTGCAGGAATGCCATGATCATCTGTTGGCTGGCCACAAGGGAGAGTCCAAGACAACCGACCTAATTAAAAGAAAGTATTGGTGGCCACAGATGAGTAAAGACATTGAACAATATGTAAAGACTTGTGAGATATGCGCTCAGGGAAAATCAGAACGGCACGCACCACATGGGCTGTTGCAACCCCTTCCCATTCCTCCTCATCCTTGGCATACAATCACCCTAGACTTAGTTACAGACTTACCATCTTGTCAAGGGACAAATACAATACTAGTAATAGTAGATGCATACACGAAAATGACACACTTCTTGGCCTTAAAGGGAATCCCTACAGCAAAACAGTTAGCATGGCACTTTAGTACACAGATTGTCAGATTACATGGGATACCCAAGATCGTAATATCAGACCGGGGAACCCAATTTGTTTCACATTTCTGGAAGGCTTTTATGAAAGGGTTAGGAGTAGAAACTCGTTTTTCCACCAGTTTCCATCCGGAGACGGATGGACAAACGGAAAGGGTGAACCAGGAATTGGAGCAATATTTACGATTGTTCTTGCTGAAACAGGAGGGAGAATGGCCGGACTACTTGTGGACAGCAGAATTCGCTCATAATAACGCGAAGAATGTGTCCACTGGATATTCTCCATTCTACTTAAACTATGGTAGACATCCAAATTCCGCAGTACAAGATGTGGAGCTCACAGTCCCAGCAGCCAAGGATTTAGTAGCTCATTTAAAGTTAGTGCATGAAGAAGCGTCAAAGAATCTAGTACAGGCTAAGGAAAAGTATAAGAAATACGCAGATAAGAAAAGAAAGAAACCCCCTCCACTAGGAATTGGAGATAAAGTCTGGTTGAATACAAAAAATTTAAGGTAAAAAGGGAACCGAAAATTTCAGCCACGATTTATCGGCCCTTACCCAATTGCAGAGCAGATCGGTCCAGTGACCTATAAATTGACCTTACCCTCCCAATTTAAAATTCACCCGGTATTTCATGTTTCCCTTTTGAAGAAGGCAGTTTCTAATTTGAGAAAAGAACCAATTCCAAAACCAATCCAGCTAGATACAGGACTAGAGTTTGAGGTGAAAGAAATTCTGGACTCAAAATTAGTCAGAGGAAAACTGTACTATTTGGTAGATTGGAAAGGCTAAGGTCCAGAGGAGCGGTCTTGGGAATCAGATTCAGATGTTCATGCTCCTAGGCTAATAAGACTTTTTTATCAGCGCAATCCAACCAAGCCCAGAGTGGAAGGACCATCCTTGGTGGGGGGTACTGTCAGGATCCCTAATGTGAGTTCCAAAACGAAGCGCAAGGAATTAAGTTCTATGGGCGCTTCAGTTTTGAATGGTTTTCAATGGTCGAGTTTGTGGCATGCCCGCATTTCCAAGATGGCCGCGCAGACGTTGGGGTCGGCGGTCTAGTTGCTAACAGATCTAGAGGGAGGTGATGTGACGCGCGCGCGCCTGAGGTAGTGCGCACTTCACCAAGATTTTTCCTCAGAGAAGACGTGTTAGAGAGAGTTCCCAGTTCTGAAGAGAATAGTTTGTCGAAGAAGTTTTCCAGAGTGACGCAAGAGAGTTGTGTCGATACTTACCGAAGAGAACAGAAAAAGTCGCAGAGTCCGTAGAGGCAACTTACTGAGAGTAGAGTTCGGAGTTTTTTCCTCGTCGCTTCAGGAACCGAGACACGACTTCTACAGCACCTGAAGAGAAGACAGAAGAAAGCTAAGTGAATTATTGATAGATTATCAAAGGTCACATTAAAAGATAAGTAGTGTGGGTGACGCAATAAATAAAGACTTACCAGAGACAGCTGAGATCAGTTACCGAGTCCTGAAAAGAAAAAGGAGTACATTGCAGTTTTACAGTAAAGGTTACTAAGGGAACAAACATATTAAAGACTATAGAACAGCCAACTAAGAAAGTAAGGAGTAAGACTTACCAGAGCCATAACAATCCGCAGTAACCATAGGAGAGGAAGCAACTGGAGAAGTTCAAGCATAAAGAATCCTCTAGAATTCTACAGTTATTAGTATAACTAGAAGCAGAAAAGAAAGAAGAGAATTCACGAGAAGAAAGATTGATGGTAGGTCAAAAGAGAGAGGGTTAAAAGATATTAAGACTACAAGATAAATAAGGATAATAACGAATGTATGTTTTACAGATAATTAGTGACATCAATAACAAGAAAGAAGAGAAAAGGCAGAGTTGAACAAGAAGAGAGGCACAGAGTTCAGGATACCTGGGTAGCTAGGAAAAACCATTAGAGGAAAGAAGAAAAGAGGCAGAGTAGAGTAGAGGAGGAATAATAATAATATAATGTTGTGTGCTTAGTTACCTCAGGAATCTTCAGTAGCAGAGAGATAGCTGAAGAAGAATTCCAGATAGGAAAACCAGAAGGTCCAGAACCAGTCTCTTCTCTCGTTTGTTATTTTATCCAATTCCTCCTTCCCCCTTGCTGATCAGTTAGAGCCCAAGACATTCCTTGGGACTGAATGATTGGTAGTGGGAGTCAGGAAACTAGCAACTTCTGTTCCTGTGCAAGACAACGGCAACCAGCAGGAAGCTGAAGGTGAGCCTTGACAACCACGGAGCAGTGTGCCCACTACAGTCCCCTGAGACACCCTGGTCTCCTAATCATGTGTGTCATCCAACACTGTGCACATTCTCTGTGTGTTCAGCATAGGTCTACCTCTGTGGCATTGTTCCCTGGCCTAGTTTGTATTTTGCTAATGTGTGCTACATGTGTCCACTGGACAGGGATACACCATTTTGCTTGTGCATACTCACACTGGGAAGTGCCTGTGTGGCTATTCACAACAATCTGTTGATGGTTGTTTGTCACAAATATGTGTTGCTAGCCCCACAAGGTGATGTTGTGTAAATGAAGCAATTTTTCAAGCACAGTTATTGTAACCCTGAATAAGAGGTGTCACTTCTTGATCTGTATCAATCACATTGACTCAGGTATTGGGGGGGGTGTGCGGGAGAGGCATACATGTGCAACCCTGATTTTTCATTGCCAGGTCTGACTTGTGTGTGAGAATTGCCTGTACAAAAATACACCGTGCAGTGCCCCTGTGATGCTGGCCAGTGCTTAATGTTCGTGCTTTGCAGCCTGTGTCTGTTTTTTACAAACATGAATCCTGCTCATACATTTTTGGCACCTGTGTGTGGTTCAGATGCAACGCAGTTTGGACTTTGTGTGCTGACATCTGTGTGTACATTCTGGCTTGCCATGAGGGTGTCCCCACAGTACAGCTAGGCTTTTTTACAATCCAATTGCAGGCCCATTAGCTTATGCATTGTCCTGGGTGTGCACATGTGTGTAGGGGTGGGCGGAATTTGCGAAAGCGTCTTTCGCAAATTATCGCGAAAATGTTAAAAATCTCCGCAAACAAGCGGAAATATCGCGAAGATGCAGAAGTTTTTTTCCCGCCCGTTCGCGATATTTTTTGCATGGTTGCGGGTCGCTAACTTACCCCTGCGGTTGCTCGCGGGCGCGGCCATCTTGTTTTCAGTTGTCTCGCGGTGCATGATCGCGAGAAAAAAGACGTGATCGTGCGACGCATGACGTCACTGCGGACGCGAACTGTCGCGAGACAGCGCAAATGGCTAAAACAATACAACATCTCATGGAGAACGCGACCGGATCGGGAAAACTTGTCGGCGAACGCGGGGATTTAGGTAAGGCGATCGCGCGCGCGCGAGAATGTATTTTTTTACAGCGCGAGCAAGGACCAAATTATCGCAAAGCTGCGGAATGCGGAAATTTTGACATTTCCGCGCTCTCCGCGGAACGCGGAAATGCCAAATTATCGCAAATTCCACGAACGGAACGGAGATTTTGCCCAGGCCTACATGTGTGCCACTCCAGATGACAGGCAGTAGGTCATATGTGTAGCCAACTGTATAATCAGGTGACGGATGGCCATGTGACAACTGGCATAATTCAAGTTGTTGCTCTTAAAAAATTGTACCTTGGCACTCACAGCACTTGTCAACAGTTCTTCATGTTTTAAATGTGGAAATGTGATGATTTGTGTTAAGTACACTGATGTGCCTGCACGACAAAAAGTCTAACAAGTAAGTAAACACCAAACGACATTTCCACTTTCATGGAACACTCTGGCACCTTTTCAAAGAAGCCACTGTTAGAATTAAATGGTGTGGCAGATTCTCCATATACAAGTTCCCACAGTGGTCTTGATTTTTTGAGAATCCTTTGTTGTTGGTGATACAAACTAACGAGTGTCAAGACATCAAGACCTCCGTGGGCCCATGTATATGTACTTTCTGCAACACCATTTATTTCTAACTGTGGCTTCTTAGAAAAGGTGCCAGCTTCTTCAATGACAGTGTAAATGTACTTTTGTGTGCACTGCCTTGTGCGACATAGTTCATGCAGGCACATGAGTGTTCTTCTCACCAGTTGGTGAATTGCCACATTCAAAACATGTCGATTGTGTAAAGTATTGTGAGTCCCAAGGTAACAAAATGTTTTAAGTTGGGTGTTACAAAGTACTTACAGGTCTATGAGTGTGGTGACACCTTGAGTATTGAGGTGTGTTAGTTTACCTTGAGTGCACCACTACTGTTTATTTCAGGGTAAACAAGAGGTGGCATGACTTCATTGTATTGGTGTGCTCACCGGTTCACAGACACTAGCTTCTCAGTGTATTTCTCATTCAAGTTGTGGCCTGGTGTGTTCTTTTTTCATGGTGTCCAAGTGGCATAGTGGGTCTAACAACTGGGCAGTACAGGGCTTACATATGTGCAGAGTAATCTAGCTGTTACTCATGATGCATTGCCGGATATGCACTGTGACCAATTGTTGTGTGCTCATGTGTCAGATGTATACAGGTGACTGATGCATTTCAATTTCTTCTCCTTGCCCACAGTATCATCAACCGAAACCGAGGGAGACAACAGCATGGACCTGGAGGAGGGACCCAGCGACAGTGCCACCAGTGCTGTGGAGTCAGCAGGAGCTAGTGGCACAGAGGGCGAGGGGAGTCTGTCGGAGGACCTGTCTGGAGGCGAGAGCATCTATGACGCCGACGGGTCCGAGGCTGACATCCCTGAGGAGGCGAAGGCTGCAACACCAACTGGCAGCATCCCCACATCTGTCACCACCTCCTCCATTCACATCTCCGCCCTCCCAGTTGCTCCCGTCCTTCCTGTCCGTGCTGAGACCCACCATGTCTCCTTCAGCCCAGGCACCGCACCCCCTGCCCCTGTCACCCCTGCTGCCCTCAGTGAAGAGTCTGTGGACATCCTGCTGCACTTGCAGGTTGGGCAGGCATCAGTGCTGAATGTCCTCCATGACCACACTAAACTGCTCACTCAGGTGGTGTCATTCATGGAGGGCAAGTCAGCAACGATGTCTGACCAACGCAGGATTCTGCGGTCCATGGACTCTTCACTGACGGCAGCAGTTGCTGTCCTGCAGCGCTCCGTCCCCCCCCTACCCCAGACCCATCCACACTGCCCTCTCCCATGCCTGCCCAACACACACACAAACAGTCAAGGGCACGCACCCCACCAGACACACCCAGCACACCCCCAAGTAAAGCACATCGCACACCTCCTGGCACGCACACTCAGGGGGATGTAGGCACAACCACAGGGTCTGGGGGCAGACGACAGACACGCAGCCACAGTCAAAGTCCGCAGTCCTCACAACCCGCTTCCTCCAAAACCACTCCCCTTAGCTCCCCTGCCAAAGCCTCGCCCACACTGAGCCACCACCCCACAAGTGGGCGAGGAAGTCCCCGGGCAGAGGAGTTGAGTCCCCCCCATGTCCACCCCCTCCCCCAAGAGCACTGCACCCCATCCCTCGGCCACCACACCCTCTGTTGGCCCTGGGGTATCTTCAGGTGCAGGGGATCGTCTGGACGTCCTAGCAGCAGTGTGCAGTGCCGATCTCACCTCCAACTTTGGTGCTGCCCCACCCCCTGTGGTGGAGACGTCCACCCCTGCACCCACCACACCTACCCATCCCCCTCCTGTCCCTGCGGTGCCTGGTACTGCCACTGATGATGCCCCCCCGGTCGACAAACCTTGAGGTTACTTTGTGCAGGCAAGGTAGGGGTGGACGCAGTCCCCTACGTCCACCCTTGGACTAGGGAAATGGACTGGCCATTGGCCTTTGTACATAGTTTCTTTTAAATAATTTTTTTTGTATGGTGCTGAATAAAGCCTTTTCTTTTACTTTCCACACTATTGCATTTCAGGTACTTGATGTTGGTGAGGAGGCTCCTGGAGTTGTTGTTCTGGTAATGTGTTAGGGTTCTGAGAAATGTTTTTGTATGATGGTCATGAGGTGGACCATGGTATCTGTGTGCCATAACAATGTGTATGCAAATAATCATTGGTAGTGTGTGTTCATTTTCTTTGGAGACATTGTACCAAGGAGTGTTCCTTCCTCTGTGGCACATGACATGTTCCCTGCAAACAGTTGCACAATTGTTGTGCTGACCTGTGTCAACATTTCCTTTGTTGGTGACGGATCCCTTCAACAATGACCATGCCTGCTCACCGATGTCTCCTGCTGAATCATCTGTGCCATCCTTGCTAGTCACTGTACTTGTGTTTTGGGTATGTAGGAATGCCCTCAGGGACAAATTGTCCCATTTCAGCACTATGCATGTGTGTAATCACGGCCTACCACACAAATGGGACTTGTTATGCTGGGTATTTGGGCACCTGACTCACAATTGTGGGCATTGTATCTAGTGGAATTGAACCCTATTCCTTCCATGAGAGACAAAATCTTGGTGGCTGGACCAGCCCCTGCACATTCCTATCACTCCTGGGATGTGCGTGACAGCGTGTTTTCCCTTTGGCTATCTTAGCTTTGTATGCAGTTACATGACTATACAGTCTGTTGGCATGGAATCAGGGTGTGTATTGTGCTGCATCCGCCATGGGTGGGTATGCATGTGTTATATGTCCTCACACCCACATGTGGTGTGTCATGCAGTGTGTGTAAGACATCCATCCTCCTGGGAGTGGGACACTGCTGGGAGTCCTCTGCACCCACCCCTCAAAAGTCTGTCCACTGCTGAGAGTCCTCTGCAGCCACCCCTCATATGTCTGGACACTGCTGGCAGTGATATGCATCCACTCCTCATATGTCATGACGCTGCTGGGAGTCCTCTGCACCCACCCCTCATATGTCTGGACACTGCTGGCAGTGATGTGCACCCACCCCTCATATGTCTTGGCACTGCTGGGAGTTCTCTGCACCCACCCCTCATATGTCTGTCCACTGCTGGGAGTCCTCTGCACCCACCCCTCATATGTCTGTCCACTACTGGGAGTCCTCTGCACCCACCCCTCATATGTCTGTCCACTGCTGGGAGTCATATGCACCCACCCCTCATATGTCTGTCCAGTGCTGGGAGTCCTCTGCACCCACCCCTCATATGTCTGGACACTGCTGGGAGTCCTCTGCACCCACCCCTCATATGTCTGTCCACTGCTGGTAGTGATATGCACCCACCCCTCATATGTCTGTCCACTGCTGGGAGTCCTCTGCACCCAACCCTCATATGTCTGTCCACTGCTGGGAGTCCTCTGCACCCACCCCTCATATATCTGTCCACTGCTGGGAGTCCTCTGCACCCACCCCTCATATGTCTGGACACTGCTGGGAGTCCTCTGCACCCACCCCTCATATGTCTGGACACAGCTAGTAATGATATGCACCCACCCCTCATATGTCTGTCCACTGCTGGGAGTCCTCTGCACCCAACCCTCATATGTCTGGACACTGCTGGGAGTCCTCTGCACCCACCCCTCATATGTCTGTCCACTGCTGGGAGTCCTCTGCACCCACCCCTCATCTGTCTGTCCCCTGCTGGGAGTCCTCGGCACCCACCCTTCATATGTCTGGACACTGCTGGTAGTGATATGCACCCACCCCTAATATGTCTGGACACTGCTGTGAGTCCTCTGCACCCACCCCTCATATGTCTGGACACTGCTGGTAGTGATATGCACCCACCCCTCATATGTCTGGACACTGCTGGGAGTCCTCTGCACCCACCCCTCATATGTCTGTCAACTGCTGGTAGTGATATGCACCCACCCCTCATATGTCTGTCCACTGCTGGGAGTCTTCAGCACCCACCCCTTATATGTCTGTCCACTGCTGGGAGTCCTCTGCACCCACCCCTCATATGTCTGGACACTGCTGGGAATCATATGCACCCACCCACGCACCCCCTTGGGGCTGTACACTGCTGGCCTGGACCTACACACACACCAATATGAAGGTAACATGCGGGGTCAGTCCTCTAGGCCCACATTCCTGGCGTGTGTACGCCTCGTATCCCAAATTTTCTGCTGCCATAACTGGGTACGTGTGGTACGCACCGTACCCACGCATTCATGCGTGGGTACGGTCCATACCAGAGTTGGCATGGTGCTGTAGGGTTACGTGTGGCACGCACCATACCCACGCATGAATGTGTGGGTACGGTCCGTACCTGAGTTGGCATGGTGCCGTAGGGGTACGTGTGGTACGCACCGTACCCACCCGTTCATGCGTGAGTACGGTCCGTACCAGAGTTGGCATGGTGCCGTAGGAGTACGTGTGGTACGCACCATACCCACACATTCATGCATGGGTATGGTCCGTACCTGAGTTGGCATGGTGCCGTAGGGGTACGTGTGGTATGCACCGTACCCACGCATTCAAGCATGGGTACGGTCCGTACCTGAGTTGGCATGATGCCGTAGGGGTACATGTGGTACGCACCGTACCCACGCATGAATGCGTGGGTACGGTCTGTACCTGAGTTGTCATGGTGCCGTAGGTGTGCGTGTGGTACGCACTGTACACGTCCACTTCCGTTGTTGCAGTATGCAGGGGTTGCTGGACAAGCCCCCCCCAAGTGACCAGACCCTGGTGGTAATGTATGGCCTACATATTATAAGTTTTGGTTTGTGTATGGTTATGTTTCCTGCCCCTCACCCCTACCCTGGCCCCTGGGTGTTGTTCTCACCTTCTGCGGCGTGTGCGTCGGGTGCGGTGCACCAGGTCGTAGGCCAAGAGGACCAGGATGACAAGTACGATGGGGTTCATGGCTGTACGTCGCGTACCGGGACTCCGTTGCATAGGATTTTGCTTTCCCGGCTGTTTTTCGCTCCCGTAATCAAAAGGGACGTACGTAGTGACGTAGAGACAAATCGTACTTGCTGGGCCGGAAAACGCTGCTTAAATACGTGCGGACGTCGCGTACAAGCAGTTCCGGATCAGAATCGTTGTTTTTTTTTACCCGTATGGTTTTTTGTACGATTCGTACAGAAAAAGGCTTTCTGTACGAATTGTACTTCCTAGGTTGTAAGATGAGTTTACTTGGTATGAGTCGCTCCATATGACAATTCGTACTGCCTTTTCCCAGGATCGGAATCGTCCCCTATGTTGGCAGAAAGGATTGTCTGTCACTATTGTGATGGGGTACCCTTTCCACTAACATAGCAATTGGGCACAAAGTGCCCGATTTCGATCTCGCTAGGAAAGCCCTATGTACGACTTGGATCCGGGCGCCTTTCTGAGTGAAACATGCTCCGGGAGTCCGAACGAACAAGTACGATGTAGCTGTATACTTACGGACTTGGTTCACTCGTACTCCCATTGCACTCTAAGGGAGCCCGTGTAAAGATGCCTACAGAGGCTCCCATAGCAAAAAGGGGTGGTTGGGGAAAAGCATACACCCTGTGGGGGCCACCCTGTGGTGCCTGGCTCACTGTGCATGCCTGGATCGGGGGGACCAATGAGCACACCCTGTGACAGATTCGGAGAGCCCCGGGTGATGGGGGGCCTGATACGGGTGTCTGAATTACAATTCCGATAGCCGTTTCATCTCACTGAGACCGAGGTGAAGTGGCTGTCTGAATCGTGCATCATACTCCCTCAGTCAGAATTCGGCTCCATTGTGTGGCACGATTCAGATACGAACAAGTCATATGGACAGGTTCGGAACCCTGAAACATTGGGTCAACGCATACGCGATCTTCGCATCGTAGTTGGTCGTTCGGACCTGTGTACAATTCGGTCGGAAACAAGGGATACGAATCGGATCCGGGAAAGCCAAATCTGATTCTGATGCCTTCCGAACGACATCAGAATTATGCCCAAAGTGTGTAAACTCGATATTTTCACTCCCGATATTCTCTCACAAAATTTGTGTATTGCGTTATTTGTGTTCCCAAAAATGTTGTCATACAAGCAACACAATTGCTCCAAATACTGTAGTTGTATCAGCTCTTATCTGCATGAGAAAGTCTTTGGGTGCAACTGCTGCTGCACCAATATGCTGTGTATGAAAATAAGGTTTGGAACCTTGTTGTTTTTTTAATCAACCTTATTCTAGGGTTGGCAAAAAAGGGTTCATTTGGGAAGTAATAAATTCATATTAGTGTAGAAAACCACTCTGTTATATTTTGAAATCCTACGTTTGTGTTTCTGCAGAATAAGTACCCAACATATAATAATTACCAGTATGGATGACATGTGACTCCTACAACTTCTGCCTTTATTCACTTATGTAACATTTTATAAATATTAATTAACACACTTTTATAAGTCATTGTTTCTGCATAATGTGTGTGTGATGTAAAGCACTCTGACAATCTACAATGGGACGAGAAATGTTGTAAACTAAACTAAGCAAATGTGGGAGAGGGGCAGTGGAGAAATGAGGAGGAAAGATGAGGAGCAGCATTGGTTGATGGTAGTGAGGATTCAGATTAGCTAAAGCGGAGGAACTCACCTTTCCGGTGATGATGGAAATGGCCAATCTTCTGCCCCCCATATGGAAACATGCCTAGGCCAAAGCCCTTCTAAAATAAACTTGACCCTTTATGCCCAAGAAACTACAGACCCATTTCCATGCCTCCAGGTCTGAGTAAACTAGTAGAGAATCATGTAAACCAACATCTCTCTGATTATCTAGAAACAAATAAGACCCTTCACCCCACCCAGATTGGCTTTTTCCCTAAGTACAGTACCAAAACCACCATGGAGGTGGTAGTAGAGGAAGCAAAAATTCTGATTGATCAAGGAGGTACGGCAGCCATTATCCTCCTTGACCTTAGTGCTGCTTTCGACACAGTAAACCATGACATTCTTATCAACAGAATCCATACTGCAGGTGTTAATAGCCTAGCACCAAAATGGCTTACCTACTTTATGTAGGGCAGGGCTTTTCAAGTCCTTGACAGAGCATGCTCATTGGGCATTCTCCCTTTGAGCTGCAGAGTTCCGCAGGGCTCATCGCTGAGTCCAACACTCCTTAACACATACCTGCATCCACTGGCTAATATAGTACTCGATTTCAGGATATCCCTGGTTTTGTATGCCAACAACACGTAGCTGGTGTTCTCTCCAACCCAAGGACAAAACCCTCAATCCCCCACACTAGGACCTTGCCTGAAGAAAGTCACAGTCTGGATGGCAGACTCCTACCTCAAACCCAACAGGAAGAAAGCAGAGCTCATGGTACTGGGCAATAACATCAATCCCCACATCAACCTGGGTTGGCCTGATAGCTTAGGTGCCCCCCGCACCACTATGCTGTTATTAAAAGCCTGGGAGTATGGTTAGACAAATCACTATACATGGAAGCCCAGGCTACAAAACTCTCTGCATGCTGTTACAGCATTCTCAAAATGCTCCGTATACTATTACATCTGCTTGTCCCCCTTCCCAGAGGGCTCGTGGTACAGGCATTTATCCCCTCCTGCCTGCCTGCCTAGGTGGCGCAGAATGCATCAGCCCAAGATCCGCTGAACATTACCAACCATTATTATGCCGGGCAGGCCCTAGCTACCAATTGAGCAAAGTGTCAAATTTAAAGCCCAATGCATAGCTCATAGGGCACTCCTTTGACCTTTGATCTCCCACTAGACACCTAACGGAACCGTTCCACTAATGCATACCTGGCTACTTTTCCATCTATGCATAGAGCAAGAAGTGGCGGATGCTCCTTTAGCTACAAGGTGGCCAAACTATGGAACACCCTCCCTCTCTCTCCCTGAGACTCACCAACAATGATCCTATTTTCATCAAAACTCTTAAAAACTCTTAAAAACATGGTTATTTGATCATTAATGCCCCCTGAAAACTTGGGTGGTTTCTGTGTTGAGTCACTAGTGATGGGATGACTACTGGTCACCATTTGCCCTATAAATGAGCACAGAATAGAATGGGGGTGCACCAACAAAGACTGTCGCACTGGACATTACCAGCACTTATGACAGGACCTACTTCAAACACATGGGAACACATTCACAAGCAATAGTACTACTATTACTACTAAAGTAATACAGAATGTTTTCACAGGCCTACTAGTGTAAATCTCCACCTCTCCTATCTTGTCAATGGGGGAAGTTCTCTCAAATGTATGTTTACTACTTAGAAGTAGGTCTTGGTGAAAATGTACTATGCTGGGGTAATTGGAGTGATTAATTATGAAAAAATTCACAATTCTTACCAATTATGAGTAATTTGCCCAAAGGTGAATAGGAACTAAGGGTGGGCGGAGTTCACGTAGTTGCACTACGTGGAATTCCGCAGAGTACCGCTCCGCCCTAGTCATTACTCCAACAAATGAAAACATTTTTTTTATTTCAACTCAATTTACCCCGGTATGAACTTACTGCAGCCGTGGGTCCGCTAGCGATGATCGCACTGCCCTATAAATGTCTCCGTCCGCATGCCTGCATGCCTAGCATTGCTCTGCCGTGCACTGCCTGGCCACTGTCTACCAGTGCTGCTGGAGGCTTTGGGGTCAAGGGATAACCACGAAGCCCCTTGATGCCTCCAGTACAGAAACCGATGCACCTCTGAGCACCCGCCCTTTCAGGTCCACCACTTCAATCGGAATGCACCAGGGGAAACGCCACACAGTGCGAGAGCAGGGAATCTGCAAGTTTAAAGCGAGTCTCTCCCTGTGTTGCAATTCCGCAAACATGCCCATTTTGATTAAGCCAACCCTCTGTCATTGTTTTTGGGATTTGTGAGGGGCTGCACTGTCATGTTTGCAGTACAATTAACGCTTTCTCTAACCCCACCTAAAAGGGGGTGCTGTATCACTCTGAGATTGAGACATGGGTCTGTGTGCGGGCAATGAGTGTGTTGGGTCTGTGTGAGGGTAGTGAGTGTGTTGCGTCTGTGTGCTGCAGTGAGTGGGTTGGGTCTGTGTGCTGGCAGTGAGTGTGTATTGGAATTATTGGGCACGTGCGATTTTTGCCGTCCATGTTGCTGCGTCCCTGTGCTTCATACTAGCATTGAACACATTGTGTAAGCCTGACCCGCGTGAGGTGTTATTTCTTGTTGGTTTTACCCCTCTGAAATTTCTAGGGTCAATAGAGAGCAGCACTTGTGTGTGACAGGGCAAGGTGTGCCTTTTGCCTCCAGTTTGGTTGTACATTTTCAAGAGTCTTCAGGCGTGGGGTTGTCTACAGCAGTGAGTGCTGGGAATTCTAGGTTGAGATGGCTGTCCCTCGTGGGTGGCCTTGGTACATGTTGAGTAGCTGTAGAAGCCTTTGGTTTGTGAGATGTCCTGTCTGCTTTGGGCCCCTCCTTATGGAAGCTGCAGGGGACATTTACAGATATGTAGGCGGATGGTATAACAAGAAGGGGGGCAGAGAAAGTGTAAAAACTGGGAGCACTACTGTGTAAAGACGAGAACCCTCACTCACCCTAGGTTGACATGCTTTATCATTGGGTCTCCTCTTCACACTGGGACCACAAGGTAGCCAGTGTGGGCTACAACTCCCCAGTAGGAGAGGAGCGGGATGTGTTTTTTGTCATTCAAGCTAACGTTTGAGAGGGGCAGAGTGCAAAACAAAATGTGTGAGTAAAAACTATCTCTTGGTGGGTGAAAACAATCTTTATTCTGGTACCCCCAATGGATAGGCTAAAACCAAGCTAAGTGATATACCATTTGCATGTGAAACATCGTTTACAACGCGGGGATTACATCGCGATGCCATTACATCGCGGTTTTTACAACGCAAGTCGTTAAAACGACTTGCGCTAGATGGCGCTCTAGGACAAGGAATAGTATAATTTACTATCCAACACCTTCCCTACTGTACGTAGACTGGAGTTGGAATAGTAAATTATACTACTCCTAAGTCCTATTCCTTGTCCTAGAGCGCCATCTAGCGCAAGTCGTTGTAACGACTTGCGTTGTCAAAACCGCGATGTAGTGTACCGCGATGTAAATGTATGCGTTGTAACGTCATACATCCCATTTGCATACATTTATTTGAGATTGATTTTGTGGAGTAGTACAGTGGATGGTGACAATCACTCCAATGAAACTCTTTATTGTGAAATATGACATTCACAGATAGCCAGTGGAATTTGGCAAAATTGTGGCATGTGAACTGCTGGCTCTTGACGGCCGTGACCGCGTGCAGGCAGCGTTTGTGTGCGGCTGTAAAAGCCTGAAGATGTTTTTTTGCAGCAGTGAGTATATACCACTCAAACAGCCTGCAGAGGCTGTGTGCAGGCAGAGAGTGTCCCGCTATAAGACGGAGCAGGTAGTTGTATGCTCGCGCTGTGTGTGAACCATGATTGTAAAAAGACTCAGATAGTCGTGTGCGTGCACTGTGTGTGCACCACTTTAACGTCCCGCAGGGTCTGTGTACAGGAAGAGAGCGTACCGCTGAGTGGAGGCAGAGAGTGTACAGCTGTACCTCGTAGACTCGGGCCCTAACCTTGCCTGGAGGAGAGGGCAGGTCTTGCTGTAGCCATGCTCATCACTTAGCCTCGTACGTTGCTCACATTCTGTGTTGCTACCAGGCATGGCGACTGTGGCTCTCGCTCAGGTCAGTTTGCTCCCACCCTTTGTTGGCAGTGGGCAGCACCTGAGCACTCTGGGCAGGCTCCTCCTGTTTTCTCTCCTGCTCTGCAAAGGAGAACGCGAAGTGCACTGCTGCTTGCTCCATTCCATTTCTGGTAACCCATGATGTCCTCACTACCACCTGGTGTTCTAAAACAAAAAATCTATGTGAAACTCCACTCCTCTGCCTGTAGGCAGAGTTGCCCGAACTCCGCTCTCCAAGCGAAGAACTGGAACGCTTAATTTAGTGTTATTTTCACAGCCATTTTGTGCATTTAGTGATATTTGTTTTGCCAGTTTAGTCACAAAGCTGCACTTTGCACTAACAAAAATGCGTTAAATGGTGGGTTATGCTCCTCACATAATTCTGCATACTTTTTCTGTAGTTTCTTGTGATTCGGCTACAGCAAATTACGCAGGTTACATCCACCCTTACTTAGGGCCTGAGTATGATATCGGGCAGACAATGCTGCGGTCTCGGTTACAGACCGACTTTCGGTTGGCGGGCCCGACATGCCATTACAATGAAACGACCACACATGGTGCGGTTGCATACTCCCATTTCCCTATTGGAACTTGGGTTGCAGATGTAAACCGTCCGTAGCACAGGCTCCCATGGAAAAATGAGAGCTTGTGTAAATCCCTGCACCACTGATGGTGCTTGCCACATGGTGCAGGAATTTTGAGATAGCTACCATAGGTGTCCCCTGGGCCACAACCGGAGCCTAAAGAGACCTGGGGGTCCTGCTAGGGTCTCCCAAAGTCACTTTTCAACAGCCTTTTCATTTTGGAAAAAATTGGTTCTGTTGGGAGTGAACTTGATTTAAGGAACACTGAATGTGTACAAGAGATTATTACAAGAAAGTGTACCCAATCACAAGCAAACACACACACACACCAACGTAAAGTGATTTTCGTTCTCAATGTATTTTTAAATGTATTTATAAATGTACATGATTATTATTGCAACATAAGACTGACCCAAAAGACAATACATAAACACATTTGGTGAACGATAGTGTACAATCACATAAACAATCAACATAGACTTGACATCATGAACATATATTTAGACAAAAACATTAAAAGAATGATGATCCGTGGTTCGTAGCATAGAACACCACAATATGTATTATTCAATATTCCAATGGTGAAATTGCATGGATCAATCAAATAGATAACGTCGACGTTTCGACCCTAGGAATACGTGTGAATTTATACGCATCAAAGTCGGGTCTTCATCAGGACAACGACAACCAGTCAGTCTGGGGACTAGGAAACGATTTGTATATATATCCTTTTTGTCGCATACGGTGAAAGCAATCCAAATTATCCCTGCGACAAGGCAAAATTCCTTCTGACGCTCCTGCGTAGGGCAGACAAATACCATCAAATCGATCAGCAAGGTTTCGAGTCGAATGAATCCGATGCAAAACTCCAAACGTCCGGACAAACAATGAACCGGTTCATTGTTTGTCCGGACGTTTGGAGTTTTGCATCGGATTCATTCGACTCGAAACCTTGCTGATCGATTTGATGGTATTTGTCTGCCCTACGCAGGAGCGTCAGAAGGAATTTTGCCTTGTCGCAGGGATAATTTGGATTGCTTTCACCGTATGCGACAAAAAGGATATATATACAAATCGTTTCCTAGTCCCCAGACTGACTGGTTGTCGTTGTCCTGATGAAGACCCGACTTTGATGCGTATAAATTCACACGTATTCCTAGGGTCGAAACGTCGACGTTATCTATTTGATTGATCCATGCAATTTCACCATTGGAATATTGAATAATACATATTGTGGTGTTCTATGCTACGAACCACGGATCATCATTCTTTTAATGTTTTTGTCTAAATATATGTTCATGATGTCAAGTTTATGTTGATTGTTTATGTGATTGTACACTATCGTTCACCAAATGTGTTTATGTATTGTCTTTTGGGTCAGTCTTATGTTGCAATAATAATCATGTACATTTATAAATACATTTAAAAATACATTGAGAACGAAAATCACTTTACGTTGGTGTGTGTGTGTGTTTGCTTGTGATTGGGTACACTTTCTTGTAATAATCTCTTGTACACATTCAGTGTTCCTTAAATCAAGTTCACTCCCAACAGAACCAATTTTTTCCTTTTCATATACGTACCCAGGTTCTGAGGGTTACTGGGTTACCCCATTAAATCTAATGGTTTTCATTTTGGAAAGCCTGACATGAAAAGATTGTTGGAAACCGACATCATAAACCTCACAGCGTTAATGCCAAACATAGGGGATTACGAGAGGCCTCCGACTGGCCGACGGGCCCCTTTAGCTTGTCGGAAGCCAGTCGGTCGCAATGACCGTTTTCAAGTCTGACAGCCTGTATCATAATAAGGCTGTCAGATTTGAAACCTACAATATGAGTCAGAAAACCTGCGACCTGTAGTCGGAGGCTTTCCGACTCACATCGTAATAGGCCCCTTAGTTGTAGATGTGGGGGGTTCAGGGAGAGTGACTGGAAAAAGGGGGATACAGAATACAGAACGGGATGGGTTTAGGGAAGAGTAATGAGGGGTTTAGGAATGCCGAGGGAGGGGTACTCAGATTAAATAAACTTTTTCATTTTCCCCTGTATTTTACCACAGGGCAACAGTCCAGATGGAGTGCTACCTATTGTAAAATATAGAGAAATGTATAAATACATATATAAAACATAGAACAAAAGACAAAAAATGCAACATCACTAATAACTTTAGGGGCTGATTTACATCTTGGCAGTACAACCGCCGGCTCGCAGCGTCGGTGAGATTGAGTACTCCGCCCAGCCAATGGTCTTCCACTCACCATAATTCGATACATACGTGATACACAGCAGACCCCAGCAGTCTTCTCTGCCGGCGAAATGCCCGCCATAGCCGTCTCGACGGCAGGGGTTGTATGATACAACAAAGCATGCCTTTACCACACATAATTAAACAACGCAGTCTGAACCATGACCGTGTCCTTACAACGCATGCCTTCACCACACATGCCTTTATAATGAATTTCGTTGTAAAGGCATGATTGGTAAAGGCATATGGGTGGTAAAGATCACACCCCAGCCCCCAGTCCGGATCTCTAAAATCTGATACCCCAAACCTACAATCCACTCTGTCCCAGACCTAAAAAATATCCAGACTCCCCATCCTGAGCCCTAAACAGTGGCGGCTCGCACAGGTAATGCAGTTGGGTGGTGAAGCAGAGAGGGGGTGGGGCTGGGTGGGGGGGAAGTGGAGTTTGACATAAGACGGGAAAGTAAAGTGCAAATAAATAAATAAATAAAAGCACTTACTTTGCGCTCGCAGTATCGCTGAGTCAGCGATGCTTCGAGCGCAAAGCAAGTGCTTTTAAGTATTTATTTATTTATTTGCACTCCACTGTCCCTTCGTATGTCAAACTCCACTACCCCCAACCCAGCCCCACCTGCCTCTCTGCCCAACAGCATTACCTGTGTGGGCCGCCCCTGCCCTGAGCCCAAAAACTGACCCCCATCCATGAAAACGGCCTGTTCCCCCTCACCTTGAGCCCTAAAACCCAGCCCTAAAAACGACCCTAACCCCCTGCCCGCCCTGGGCTTTAAAACTTTTATAATGAATTTCGTTGTAAAGGCATGATTGGTAAAGGCATATAGGTGGTAGAAATCACACCCCAGCCCTCTGCACTGATCCCTAAAGCCTGATACCCAGCCCTACTATCCACTCTGTCCCAGACCTAAAAACTATGAAGACTCTCGACCCTGAGTCCTAAACAGTGACGGCTCGCACAGGTAATGCTGTGGGGTGGCGGTACAGGGCGGGTTTGGGGCAGGGTGGGGGGGTAGTGGAGTTTGACATAAGACGGGAAAGTGGAATGCAAATGTTATGTTATGTTATTTAATTTAATATCGCGCACAGATACTCAAGAGTGTCCCGGTGCGGAGCCATAACGAGGGGTGGAGAGTGAAATTTAGACTAAGAGATGTGTTTTCAAGAACTTTCTAAAAGCCAATGGAACCTTGATGTTCCGAAGAGCAAAGTGAAGGGCGTTCCATGCCACGCCAGCTTTCTAGGCGAGAGAGCTGCCACCTAACCTCTGGCATTTAAAGCAGGGAGCCAGAGCCAGAAGTTGAGACAAGTAGCGCAATTGTCTCAGAGGAGCATAGTAAGAGAAGCTTTTCTGCAGGTACGTAGTGCCTTGACCGTAGATAGCCCGATGGGCGATGACTAATGAGGGCAAGTCAAGAAGATGCCTGGCTGCCGCATTCTGGACCGCCTGAAGCTTTTTCAGCAGGTAGCCAGGAATATCAACATAGAGAGCTTTGACGTAGTCCAGCCGTGATAGAATAAGGGCATGCATGACTGTCTCCTTCACAGCCCTAAGCAGAAGGGGGAGAAACTTCCTTATGGTTTTAAGTAAGTGCCGGCAAGCTTCTTGACCTGCGTGTAGAAGGAAATAAATAAATAAAAGCACCTACTTTGCACTCGCAGCATCGCTGAGTCAGCGATGCTGCGAGCGCAAAGGAAGTGCTTTTATTTATTTGCACTCCACTGTCCCATCGTATGTCAAACTGCACTACCACTCACCCAGCCCCGCCCCGCCCTGTCTCTCCACCCAACAGCATTACCTGTGCCCTGATCCCAAAACTGACACCAGCCATGAACACGGCCTGTTCCCCTGCACCTTGAGCCCTAAAACCTGGCCTACAGCCCTAAAAACTACCCTAACCCCCTGCCCAACCTGAGCTCTAAAACCAGCCCCAGCCCTTAAATCTACCCCCCAAAACCCGGCCCCAGCCTCACTTGCCAAGCCCAATTTAAATCTGGAGCATGGAATTCCTAGCTGGTGTCCCGCCATTGCCTGCGGCAGCCCATCCCGCTGTAGGGCTGGGGAGCAAAGTCCTGGTGGATTTAGTGGGACTGCAGCAGGCTTCTCTGCAATTGCCAGCCAGCATCTAAAGGGTGGACTGCCATCGTGGAAGGCAGGAAGACCGCCAAAAAAGGCCAGTCTGTCATGGTCCTACCAACATGTAAATCAGGCCTTTAATTTAGAAATACACAATTAATTAATGTAAATACAGTAAATTAAATGAAAACTATTTTTCGAACATTTAAGTTAAAAAATAAATTCCCACTGTTGGAGCCTGGTCAAGATGGCTGCCAGAGCAGGCATGTCTGCCTGAGCTCCGTCCCCCCATAAATGATGAGCTGAAATCCTGGGTGCCCAGACCTATCTGCACCCTCCAAGGGGCCGACGTGCCCCCCTATGATACCTGGTGAGTGGTACTCGACGCAGGGAGTACCCTGCCTTAGGAGGACAGAAACAGCCAGCATCCCCACAAGACCTCACTCAGCAATAAGAGGGCTTGCATGATGCCTACCTGGCACCTGAACAACCTGAACCGGAGCAACACTCATGACCCCACCCCTGCTGGGGTGATGTTGCTGAACTGAGTGAGGCGGGGATAGCTTTTCACTGCCTTGACCACAAGGATTATTAGCAGCCCATAGCAACACACACTTCACCCTGACATGACACTGGACCCGTAATGAGATAGACGGATTGATTTAATTCCCTGTTTTAATCCTGTGAAGAGTGCAGAGGGCCCGTGAAACTTGCTTCTGAACTAGGATTGCTGCCTTAGCTGAGATATCAGGCAGAGGTGTGTGGCCAACGCCGGCATTTGTATTGTGGGGTGAAAGCACATAGAGACGTCCTACTGGGGACTGACCGACATCTGCTGGGCAGGGGTGGCCCTATATTGCTCAACCTGTGGAGAGCAGTGGTGTGGGGGCTCCGTGGCTATCCAAAGAGGCTGACTGGTGTACTGGAAGGAGTTCCTTGAACTGGGATCTCCCCTGCTTCTGCCCCTGAATGCTGTACTCCCACTGGGTGATTCATGAAGTCCTGAGCTGCTAGCGGCCTGTGGCGCTGCTGGAGAGGTCAATGCCTGCTATCCATGGACCTAGTGTTGTGAAAGGCTTCACAATGTACTATCCTGGGACGATGATGAAACCATGGTCATCTAAGCAGCCCTCATCCACAGAAGGGGCTCTCTCGACCAGCGACAATAAACTATCCGGAGAGAGTGAGCAACTCAGTCTTGAAGCTACAATTGTTTAACATTCTGGGCAGTTTGAATGGATCCTGCAGGCCATCATGGACACTAAAACCATCTTGGAGTCTAAAATAGGTGCACTTTCCCTGGATGTCTGCCTACTTTGAGCGAATCTTCGACGGTTAGTGGACAGGGAACGCGACACAGAGTTTACCTTGATTTACGAGGCTCTCCACACTGCAAGAGCTGCAGACACAAGTGCAGGGATGAAGGCCAACATCACCTCCCTATGAGGGAGAGCAGGAGATGTAGAGGGACGCTCAAGATGCAATAATGTTCACTTTTTAGATTTCCCAGACTGCTCTGAGGGCCCCGAACATGGAACTATTCCTTGAGCACCAGCTGATGTCTCCGGTGCTGACTAGGAATGTGTCTGATTTATCTTCTTCTTCTTCCCTCCACCGGGTACCCGCCCAAGGCCCGTAATTTCTAGACTTCTTCATTTAAGGAACAAAGACCTAATACTCCAGCTCTTTCGGATGAAGGGGCCCTGGCACTTCAAGGGTAGCGATATCAGCGCCTATACAGGCTTTACCGCTGAGGTGCAGCACTGTCACAACTCCTAGACGACTGTTACGCAGCAATTATGCTCTGTTTCCTGCCAGACTATGAGTGGTGGAGGGGAGCACCACCTACTTCATCTCAACTCCTACAGATGCTTAGACCTGGTTGAACGTCAGCAGTGTGTTGGAGTAATCGGCAGGCACACAGGACTCTGGCGACTGGTTGACACCTAGATCATCTCACAAACGGAACAGGAGAACACGCGACCATCTCAGGGCCAACCAAGCTGATCAGGAATGCACACACGTGGTGGAGGAAGTACTGCAGCAGAGGTGCAACTCTTTTGTGATTCTCCACTCAGATCCCACCTCTGACACCAGATTGGATACCAATGAAATGGTTGTTTCCCCCAATGTGGAAATCCATGATCCAGAGCTGACGCAGTGTCTGACAGGAAATTTGCTGTGATGCATTATTTCACTCTTTGGTGGTACGCTCTGCATCTGACACTATGGGCCGGATGCACTTTGGGGGACTCTTAAGGGGGGTGGGGAGTTGGTAGCGGCAGAAGGTAGGCAACAAACTAAATATAATGGGCATAGCGATCGAATATAGTTGACTAGGACTTGTCACGCTTACTGGACCTTAAAGGACTTGAGAACTGTGTTTGGGTTTGTTGCTGCTTTGTTATATTTGTTGCATGTGCAAGGCTGGGCATTAGGATACGGTTCAGTCTGTGGGGAAAAATTGCTGCCTGGAATCTACCACCAAACCTTCTTGGGGCTCTTCAATCCTCGCACTCCCTAATTGGGCTCAGGTGGAGCTGGACAAGTCGGGTCGGTTGGTCGAAAGAATCGCTATCGACAACAGCCTGCGCCAGGGGTGCGTTATAACACCCTTACTTTTTAGTTTATTTCTGGCCAACCTCCCAACCAATAATTCCCTAAAATTAGGGACCAGCTTATTGCTTGTCTGCTCTATGCAGACGGTTTGGTATTATTGGATAATACCCTAATTGGCTCGCAGAGGAAACTCGGTGCCCTGGCATCTCATAGCAAGCAGAACGAGCTCCGCAATATTCTGGAAAGGACCAAGATTATGATGTTCGGAAAAATAGTGCAGAGTTTTTCCTGGTACTTAGGTACACAGGTGGTGGAGCAAGTGGATCACTATAAATACCTGGATTTAATTTTGAGGAGAGATCTGAAGTTGGGTGCGCATTGGGATGACATCAAGCAGAAAGCCCTATTACAGGCAAGCTGTCTGTCTGGATTCAATGGTAGATTTGGAGTGCTTTCCCATATTCCATTATAAAAGGCCTATGAAGGGAAGTTAGGCCTGTATGGGGGAGAGGTCTATCTCTTGATCCAACCTATGCATGGGACAGACTGGAAAGGGCAGTGATTAAAAGACTTCTATCACTCCCCCAAGGTACCATGGTCCAGGCTATAAGGAGAGAGTTCAATCTGGTCTCTTGGAACATGGCGGCCTCTACTTGGGCTCTAAGATACTTTAACTCATTGTTGGAGACTGATGAAGTGGTTAAAGTGTCCAAAATGTGTTGGGAAGAGATCCAAAGTAGTGAAAGGATATGGGCAAAGACCGTTAGAACCAGAGTAATGGCAATTATGAACCACCATTTAAATAGTGGCACAGTTACATCATGGCTCACCTTTCCAGGCAAACAAGCACTGAGAGAATCCGCTGCTATGGCGTCAGAATCAACCGATCTATTGTATTTAAAGACTAAATCATCCATTAGTTTCTTGTTTGCTACATTTAGCCAGGATAGTGTCTTCCCTTATGTATCACGGTTACAAGACCCAGGTTTCAGAAACAAAATATTAAGGGCTAGAGCGGGATGTAATCCAATCTATTCAAGCCACCCACATAGGACTAGGGTGCAGAATAATAGTGGTCTCTGCCCCTGCCCTTTGAAAGTTAAATGTACCCTTATGCATATTCTTATGAACTGCGTCTTTTTTCTCGCAAATCGAATCAAGTTTGTAAGACCTCTGTTTTTTTAAATATGATGCTCTTCATAGGAACAACACAGTGGAGTTATTGTCTGAGAGGCGCTATTTAGATGTGGCAGTTGGGATTGCTCGGTTTTTAAGATCTGTCAAACAGAATTTTAAAGATTTAATGTAATGGGTTGGGGGGGTGAGGTAGCTAGCAGGGGGGTTCTTTTAAAGGTTTTAATTGTCAAATGTGTTTTTAGAATGTTTTTTGGACAATGTCTAAATAAACTTGTCTTTGAACGTGTTCAGTCACGGTTGATTGGGGGGGCTTTTGTTTCTACTGTTATACTATTGGAATTGTAACTACCTGCTTACCTGCTTGACCTTCACGGCACTAACATATCCTTACACGCTGGGAGGGAGTTGTGAAGACCCTGCTGCTTGGGGATACACCAAGCGGGAAATGAGGCATTTGGCCAGTGCCTGAATAAACACATTCAGCATGAGAACACCTGAACAACTTACGACTCCACAATACACCTTTCTGATGTGGAACATACAGGGCATGGCCACTCCTACTAAGCGTTACTGTGTCTATGCCTACTGTAAATGTTGGCACACATAGGCTGCCTTCTTACAGGAGACGCACCTGATACAGACAGAATTGCACAACCTCCACTCAAATTGGAGGGGACTGGTGTATGGAACCACCGCCTCCACTTATGCCAGGGGAGTTCTTGTTTGGATAGATCTGGTGGTTCCATTTGTGCATGAAACACATAAGGTGGATCCAGAGGATAGTTAGTAGTAGAGGGAGGTTTAGTTGGCTGGCCTCTGTTGCTGTGACTATCTCTACACCTAATATTGAGAACTCGACTTTACAGGACTGGCTGATTTCGTCTTTTTACTGAGACCCACTTAACCTACTGTTTGGGGAGGGTATTGTTTTTGTATACTGAACATTGATAGAGTTAGCTCTGCTTCACCACTGGAGGGGGCTACATGTCGCAGAACCATGCAACACTTTCAGAAATGGTTGGTTAGTCACAGGGTACATGATATATGGCTTCTCCACCACCTGGAAAACGATGAGCTCTTGTTCTATTTACTGATACTTGGTGCACACACTCTCTGACCATTGCCTGTTGCAGATGTCAGTGCGGTGTCGTGGGTGTAGGTACTTTGCCTCCACATTCCGACATGAAGGTTTAGCGTTGAGCCACTCCAGGACACTCCTTTCAGTGAGGCACTGGTCACACACCTTACCTAGTATTTCAAACTGAATAAGGTCTCTACGGGCTCTAGAGCGACAGAGTGGGATTTGCATAACATCGTGGTGCAGGGGCAATGCATCACCACCATGTGCGGAATACATCAGACCCTACAGAAGGAGTTCTAATCACAGGAACTGGCCCTATGGTGACTGGAACATGAACTGCCACTACACCCTGAAAAGCTTGAACAATTACAGCTGTTGCGGGAAGAATACAGAGATCTCGAAGCCCACTCGGGGTAACACGATTCCAAGCGCTCTCTTACCCGTCTACATGACGAGGGTGACCATGCTGCTCGAATGCTTGTGTGGTTGCTCTACTCTGTTTAGACACAACCACCCCTTGGAGCGAATCTCATTGAAGGTGGGGAGGGGGCGGTCCACAACACCCAGAGGGGCATTAATAATACGTTTGCTGAAAATATACTACTCTCTTTTTGTGACTGCAGAGAGTCCTCCTGTGAATGGCTTGTGTGGTAACCTGTGTGATCTCCCACTCTTCACCTGAATCCATTACAATGAGCAGTTTAGGATGTTGCTCTTGAGCTGGAGGACATTTGCTGCCTCGCCATAGAATATCATGCCGCATTTAATGTGTTTCTTCCTCCCTAGCTACTGGAGGTATACAATGAAGTGTGGGCATGTGGGTTTCGACTGGACTCCCTTTGTGAATCCCTTATATAGGTACTCCTCAAACCGTGCCGCTACCCATTCGATGTCTGTTTGTATCTCCTGCTATCATTACTGAACCTCGATTATAAGATCCTAGGGAAGTGGTTGTCAAATAGACTGCTAGCCAGGGTTTGTGCCTTAGTGCACGAGGATCAGAACGGGTTCATACTGAGTTGTGACACCTTTCTTGATATTTGTAGGCTCTGCCACCTGATGAGGGCTAAACCAGAGGATACAATGATGCAAGTCGTGGTATTTTCTGACATCAAAAAATCTTTTGATACCCTGGAACTATCTATTTGCAACGCTGAAGGAGAAGCAAATCACTTCAGGGTACCTTGGTTGGATCCACACTTTTTACGGGTGTTCGGTGACGAAAGTAAAGACAGGCCAGCTGATTTCAGACAGGTTCGCGATAGAGTGGGGCACCAGGCAGGGCTACCTTCTATCTCTGTTAATCTTTGCCTTAGCTATGGAACCATTGGCCTGCACTTTATAAATGCAGGCACAACAATGAGATATTGCAGCACATGGTGCTCATCACATAATAAATCCTTTTATGCTGATGATGGGCTGTAGAGATTGTTGGATGAATTTGGGGATATGTTGGGCCTTAGGGTGAACTAGGCTACATACTGCCTGTTCTCCTTGTGCCGGGTTCTGGAGGCCAATAAAGAAGGATTGCCCACGACCCGACTTCAGTGGCAATTTGATACCTTTAAATATCTTGCCATTCTGGTTTATCACTTGGATGTCGATCTCACAGAAGGCAATGTATATAAGGCACCAGGCTCAATTCATCGATCCATAATGTTCTGGACACCCCCCCCCCACTATCGCCTCTGGACTATTCTACTTAGCAGATCTTCCCCTCATACATTCTGCTCTCTTCTTTGCTGATCTGAATGGGCTTCTGTTGGAATTTATATGGGGTACGGGCAGATGCCAGGTGGTTCTTGCTAGAATCTACAAGCCCCTGCAGGAGGGTGTTCTGGGAGGCCCTAATTGTGAGCCATACTCTGCGGCAGCACAGTTGCAATGGCCATTGCAATGGTTTGGGATCATTTCTTGTTCAGAGTGGGCAGATTAGTCAGCTATTAGACGAGAAGCATATATTTATCTGGCTGTCAAACCCTGGGCACACCGGTTTTGGATTGCCAGGCATTGTTAGTAGACATATGTTCAAGGGAAAGGGACCCTACCCCATCCACAACTTTGATCCGTGTTTGGCGGAAACCAATCTTCACATTGCAGTGATTACAATGCGATGCAATTACAACACGGTCATTACAACAACCGTGTTGTTACCACGCAATGCCAATACTATGCAAGTCAGTACATCGACTTGTAGTATATGGCGTGCTAACATTAGGAAGAATATAGTTTTTATTCGAACACCTTCCCTACTGTTGCGTAGGCCGGAGTTGGAATAGTAAATTATTCATTTCTAATGTCAGCGTGCCATCTACTGCAAGTCGATGTAATGACTCACGTAGTAACGAGTCATATTCGAGTGCACTGGGTATCTGTATACGGAGGGCAATTTTAGGTCCTACCAGTTTCTCACTGATACGTATGGGCCACCAACATGCGCTTGCCATGCATCGGGGGCAGGGACCTGGGAACCTCATATAGCATTGCCACTCCATACAATGTTGTTGCATGGTGCCATGAAGAGTCACAACAACACTTTACTTAGCATTGCTTCTTCTCACTATGGGGCATATCAACAACAACCGGCGATAATTATCGCTCAGCGCTCTTAGCGTGAGGATAATTATCGCCGGCTAGCGTGAATTTTTATCGCTGAGATAGCGTGCTATTAGCAACGCTTATCTCAATAGCGATAAAAATCTACACGCTAACAGGCTAACGTGAGATTATCGCTGGAAACCCAGCGATAATCACACGTTACCTTGTTGATAGGGACAGGCAAACTTAGCCATGATATCCTCCTTCCATAGGATATCATGGCTAAGTCTGAAAATTAGCAGACGTAAAAAAGCAGCGTTAACCGCGGTTAGCGCTGCTTTTTTTGTCTCTAACAGGGTTAGCGACATTCTTGATAGGAGAAATGTCGCTTAGCGACATTTCTCCTATTATTTTACTCTGGAACGCCCCCTTTGCATCTCATTAGAGATGCAAGGGGAAGCGTAGAGTAAAAGGGTGCTAACATGCAAATTTGCATGTTAGCACCCTGTTGTTGATAGGGTGCTAGTTTTATCTCTGCTTTTTTGGCTTTGAAAGCCAAAAAAGCAGAGATAAAGCCCTTGTTGATATGCCCCTATATGCCTGATCTTGGGTTTTGTGAATGCTGGCTATTGGCCCTTCAGTTACGCTTCTCGGATACGGATACACAACAGGCCACCTTGCAACAGGTCAAGGAGTTCTCATGCAACCCATGCTTTCATACACCCAATTGAACTACCTTCATCAAAAATACCTCGTGCAACAATGCATCACACATACCTTCATCAAACGTACCTCACGTCACAATGCATCGCACACATGCATCTAGGCACCCAATTGTGGTGCCCTAGATGTGGGGTGCCTGAAGCGGACATTGTCCATATGGTGTGGGAGTGGCCGATGATCGGACGGGCATGGGAATAGTTGGTGCAAACTACCTCCATGCTGGTTGGGGATGTGGTGGTGTCCGCCCTGAAATTGTGCTTATTGGGCGTTAGGCCAAGGACCAAGGTCGATAAATACCTTCTCAGATTCATTGAATTGGCATTTATACTGTACAAGAGACATCTTGCCATGGCCTGGTAGTCGATGCCTGCCCCGGAGGTACAGGGTTGGCTCCATATACTGTGGGAAAGGCTGAATCTGACGTCCTAGCAGAAATTTGCAGGAGGGGTGGCTCTGTACAGGGGTTGCTGAGCTTGGACATCTACCTCAGTCACTTAGAGACAAAAAACTACCCGAGATCGCCCTAGCTGCCCCACTGTGCACCACTTCCTATGCCTCTCTCCTGGATATAGGACTAAAACTCTGGGGATTGTGGGAGTGCATGCATCTATGTAATTTAATGGTGGCTACTGGGTTGCTGTGTTGTTTTTTTTAGTTGTTTTTACAATAACAGTGTGGATGGCTAAATGGTGGTTAGGGGGTGACCTAGTGCTGATGCTTAGGCCTTGTCCACTTCCTTCTAGGTGGTTGATGACTGCAAATCCATTGGCCTGTGTTGGGGTGATGTTATAAGGAATTCTGTTATACATTGATTTCCTATCTTTATTGTGGACTGTGGGGGTGAGGTGGATGTGTTTAGGATCCACTGTTGTGTTATTATTATGTTCCAGACTGGGGGGCATATTTACAAACCCCCATCCCCACGGGAGCGACATTTTATATGACTTTCCTGTGGCAATAGGGGCTTCACCCTATTTAGAAAGCCAGCGTTCAACTACTTAACGAGACTTAACGCTGCCTTGTAAATAAGGCCCTCTTTCAATCTATGATTAGCCTAAAAGTGAGGACAATGGGGGCTGCTGTGGGCATTCCACCGCAACACCCATTGATTCTGATGCTGCCACCTATTTACAAGGGAGGCATAAATCGGCTGCAGCGACAGAATTAAGACCAGGGAAAACCTGGTCTTACCTTGGCGCAACAAGGAGAAATGTTTCATTTCTCCTCGTTTTTGCTGTTTTCAAGTGTGCTGGGTTGTGCAGCACACATGAAAACAGCCAAAGGCCAATGACTGTTTATGTACAGGAAGGTCCCCATCCCTGAACATAAACAATCATTTATTTTAAATGCCGTTTTGCAACTTCTATATGTGCTGCATTAAGCAGCACACATAGAAGGTATAAAATGGCATATAAAGATTGTTTATGTGCAGAAAGACATCTTCTTGCACATCAACAATCATTCCCCTTAAAGCAGGCACCCTTACACTATGGTGCTAGGGTTCCTGCATTAGTGCTAGGCTGCTAAGTGTAGCACCAGTGCAGGGGGAAATGCAGGGCTGCACCGTATTCTTGAAAATATGGTGCAGCTCTGCGTTTCTGAAGAGGTGAAGAGAGACGTTAGGCCAGGAAGGATAACGCCGTGCTCCGTCACCTCCCTTGTACATATGCCCCTGGGTTTGGTCCCGTCCGATGCTCACATATTTCTTGTGCAAAACCAATAAAGATATGTAAAATAATTAAATAAATAAATAAATGAATAAATTCCAACTTTAAGTAAAATAATTAAACATGAAAGGGAGGTGGCAGTGGAAAAATCACATTGTGCCTGCAAAAATTGTAACAGTACATTTCAGGTACTCAAACAGCCAGGGTCCAACCACCAAGTGAAACAAAATAATCCAAAACATAATTGTGGCGAAAGTACAATAGATATTGTATTAGAAAGAACACAGTACAATTATCACCAGTATGAAGGCAACATAGCTTTCAAGTTTCACAATTCTGGGGGTATAAAAAATCATGCTACATTCTCCTCCTTAGGTGTGAATAAAAGCACTATTGAAGAAATAACTTGTTGGCAAAATCGTTGTCAGCCCAGCATAAGCATTTCGTTCCCATCCAATATCGTCTCACTCCTGTCACGTGGCCCCTGGGGGCAGCATTCTAAATGTAAATCCTTATTTGTAATCCACAAACTACTCACCCTTGCATGTCTCAAGGCGCTGGGGGCCGTCATGGAAATTAAGTGAGCTATTGGCCAGAGTCACATGGTGCTGAGCTACTGCCAGAGCCAGGGATCGAACCGTGAACTCTGTGCTCCGAAATCAGCTGCCCTGGCCGCTGCACCACACCTCTCCACTAAGTTGGCACAAGCTCTGCAGATATTACCTGGCTTTGCGCACATTACTACATAGCTTGATTTTTGCAAAGGCTTTGTTCTCACTATTCACAGGAGAACAGTCTGCGGTGTGCCTTCTCTGCCCGTTCCCAGTATTTGGTCTGAACATTGTGAGCAAGGTTGATAAACAAAGGCCCTGGTTATTCTGTTCTGGTCAGGTCTTAGCACCCAGACAAAACATATCGATGCAGCTGTTATTTGAAACAACGTAGTTTGGTCTTGGGGGGATACACGAATAAGTAGCACACACTTAGAGAGGCACTTTTCCAGGGAGAAGAGCGAGACAACACCTATGATGCAGATCCACCATCTAAAGGTTAAGGCATGGGGTCTGCTGACAAAGCCCAGAGGTCTTCTAATATATAATAATACTTTTCCTCAGCAGGGGAAAGGAGATTAGGCTCTATTGTCTGTTCTCCATTGTCTTTTTATGATGACATCTCCCTTCATGCTCTATGGACTAGCTGCTATGCTGACTATATGTGTACTATGCATTTTTCTGCATGTTGTGGCACGTATACTGCAATATTTTAAACTGTTCCATGTCACTGTCAGATCTTATTGTGGACAAGTAAAAGAGTGTGAGCGAACGGGTGTTTCTTGTTACTGCGATTCCTGAGAGATCTGGGAGAGTTCTGTTCTGGGGTGTCCAATCACCTGTTTCTCTATGAGTGAGTAGGGGAGCAAGTGAGACACTATAGCTAGTCGGCCCTGGGTGTCTGGGTACTAAAGTGGCAGGAGGACTCAGTCCCAATGCACCAAGGTCCTATAATCCTGCGCACAGTTCTGTTCTTGTGCAGAATCCCTGCAACACTCCAAATTAATAACTTAATTTTATTGTATTGTGCAATAATATTTATTAAAAGTGATGTAAAATTAGTTTCATTATACTTTAACAAAACTAAAGGTATATATCATGATTACATTAAAGAAATGTTGTAAAATGGTTTGCAATTAAATAGTACATTTGTATTACTTTTATTTTGTTAACATTAAATGATATTTATTTATATTTTAAACCTGTTTAAATCATTTAATTTAGCAAGAAACACCCTACCATGGTTAATGTTCAAAGGTAAGGGGACAAAAGTTATGTTCTGCAACACCACCTAAGTTCTCGAGCTCAAGAGAACTACGCAGCAGACAATTAGCATTCAGTTTGCAATTAAAATAAGGTTATTCAAGGAAATGAAATGTTTCCATTTAACAAAGTTAGCCTGACTGTGTACACAAGTGCTTCTTTGTTTAGCACCGCAAAGGCAAGAGCCATTTCACATCCTAGCTGAGCAGCAGCTGAGGGGACTGGCAGTGGGAAGTGAGCAAAACATGTTTCTCCTTGGCACAGTAAGTCTAGGGACATGTCTCTAATTAGATCAAATACATTTGCAGAATGTTTTATGGCTGAGCGTGTACTTAGTATCAGCACTCCATGTCTCAGAACAGTTGGGAGTTTAAACGTTGAACCTTTATTAGAAGTCGTTTTAATATTTTAAGTTAACAGTCATGTTCCTCGAGACATTAGTGTCATTTAGAGCCAGCAGAAGGAGGTCATCTTAGGTTGTCGCACCAGAATTTAAACACGGATTTGAATAAGGATTTTTAGAATGGGATTTAACCTGACATGCTGTCAAAGGGTCGATCCAATACGTATATGCGGCCCTACACGAACAAGGTGTAAATTTAATTAAAACTGATATGGTGACAGCTGTATTTTTCGAGTCAGAGCAACATTTAGGGCCATATGTAGTTAGCCTAATACCGGTCGGTAACGGCCGATTTTCGGTAAATATCCCGTTACCGACCGGTATTTAGGCTTGTGCTATGTAGGGGGAACATTTCAGGATTCGGTAATTTACCGAATCGGTAAATACCGAATCCTGAAATGAGATGTAGGTGACACTCAAATGAGTGATGTGTAGGGAAAATAATTCGGTATTTAGCACCAAATATATGTTGGTGCTAAATACCGAATTCATTGCAAAAAGCAATATTTTGCTGGACTAACAGTGCCATGTGGCAGACATACATGCCCTTAGGGCATATATGTGTGCCACATGTGCACACATGCAGGAATCAGGGGTGCAACAGGGTGTCAATGTGACACCCTGCCACCCTTGAATGTGCTCCCCCATTACCGAATCGGTATTTACCGATTCGGTAATGAGGCATACTTTCCCATTGATTCCTATGGGCCTCCAGGCCCATAGGAATCAATGGGAAGGTATGCCTCATTACCGAATCGGTAAATACCGATTCGGTAATTACCGAATTTCTCCGATTCGGTAATATTTACCAAATGATTACCTACATACGAGTTACCACTTCTTAAATACCGAATCGGTAAAGTTCGGTATTTAAGAAGTGGTAACTTGTATGCTACCTACATATGGCCCTTACTGTTTTAAAATGATAGATCTTCTGGCAAGGATTATTCCTACACAATATTTAAAAAAAGCACCGAGGCCCTGACCCTGGAGGGTAGGAGCTGATTATAGCATCCAATACAATCTGACTCTACATGATAAGAAATGTATCAATGCTCTAAAGTGCACCTACTCCAATTTTTGGGGAACAATATGCAGATTTTTATGCTTACAGCACCAAAATCTGCACGTCACTATAAATATTGTACTCATGTCCCCTGTTAAATTCGAACCTTTCACCTGCTGAAGTTTAAGAAGGCTCCAGACTTTATCATACCCATTAATTACAGGGGGGTTTATTACAAATCCCTTGTGGCACATTTGCAACGCCCGAGCGTCACTTTTGTGATCCTCCGGAGGAACAGTGTGCAGGGCCATATCTAAGAGATCATGCATAGCCACTTTGCGTGGCTTTTCATGGCCTTGTAAATATGGAGTAAGCCAAAGCAGCGCAAGTTGCTGCCTTAGTCTGATTCAAAGGCATTCATTCGGCGTTGTGGTGGGTTGGTTCTCCCATTGATCTTGGTTTGACCTGTTTCTGTCACAAGCTCAAGGCCCAGCCACACAAGTGGGGCAGAGTTTTTATCAGGACAAGTGGGATATTGTTGGGTGGAAGGAAGTTTGTGGCTACCTGCTGCTTTGAAAAGTGTCCATCACAGAAATATAGGGACAATATGTATTTTTCACTAAAGTTTGGAGTTAGCAGGTCATCAAGGGTAAAACAAAGCTGTGGGATCCACATGAAGCACACCACGCTGCACACCACTCTGCACACCCCCCAGTGACCAGTTTTCAGAAATGTGCTTGTCGGGGAGGCTGTCGAAAGTAAGTCCAAATACCGCAGCTACCTATTTGCTAAGGGCTCCACTTTGCGTTTTAGGGCATTTTGTATCACATGCACTAGGCCAACTCACACAAGGGGATTAGCATTTTTACAAGGATGAGTGGAGAACTGAGCAGTAGGAATTTTGTGGCTAGACAGAGAATATGAAAGTGCCCATCACAGAGATGTGAGTAACGTGTGTTTTTAACCATTGGGAAAGTTGGAAATTTGGAGGGCATTGTTGATAGGTAAATTTGCTTATTGCACATTACCCCAACCTAAACCACTAGCTGTTAGGTTTTCAATAATGTGAGGGTATGTAAATGTACATTCTGAGTTTAACCCTAACTCAAGCACAAATTCATATTATTTGGGTCAACCACTTTATGGTCCATTCACACTCCTTTCATGTGTGCCACACAAAGCCATTCATAGCACCTGACAAGGACCCAACACACAAAACCCTCACATCAATACATTTCCACCATTCAAGAACCAATCACCTCATAAGCCAACAAGACAGAAATATCAATCACACTGACACTCATCAGCCAACGTACAATAGAAACTCACCTCTGACAAAACAAAACACACATTCCGCTAGCCAACAGCCACACAGTTGTCACTGCACACATATTGCCACATATGATTGGGTTAGTGCCTTGAACACAATTTTAATTTGACCATGATAATCTTCTACCTACACATGATCCATATGAAAACAAGCATAGGTTATGGTTTGATTAACCCCTTCGCTGCTAGGCCTTTTCCCCTCCTGTGCTAAGCCTTTTTTTGGCTATTTGGGATAGTGCGCGCTTAGACCCCTGTAACTTTTTGACCACATAAGGTATCCACGCCAAATTTGCGTACTTTTCATCATGGGGATTCTGAGCACATAGAAAGTGAAACTGAAATGAGCCTAAAGGCTCATTTCAGTTTCGGTTTCTGTGCAATGAAGACAGCGTGACATGCATGCTGATCTTCATGGCGCAGAAACCAGGGAGGGGGCCTCGGGAGCTGGGGAACCTCTTCCCCAGCTCCGAGGTCACAGGGGTTATATAGAAATCTCTCTGGTGTCTGCAGCAGAGGGATTTTGTGCCCTGGCCTCATGATGGAATGGTTCCGTCATGAGCACAGGGGTACCGATGCTCATGACGGAACCATTTCATTATGAGCATCAAAGGGGTTCAGTGATAATTTCCATCTCAACCGCAGTCCTGATACTGCGCGGGTGCCAGGTGCCCCATTACTAAAGCCTTACCTTGGAATCCATATTATGCTCAGTTAGACTTTCGTTTTATTGTCCTCAGAGCACTCAATGCACTGAATCCTTTTAGTGTGTGGCAGTAAGTTGGGGGTGTCTGGGAATTGATTTTTGGCCCATCCTCAGTCTATGGGACCAAATGAACATTTAAAAAACGGACTTAACAATCTGGGGAAGACACCTAAATTCCCTTAGGAACACTGCTATAAAGGCTAAGGACCTTAGGGTTTGGTGGATAAGGTACTAAGTCAGCAAGTGACACATGTCATGCCCACAGTTATGTGTAGGGGTGGGTGGAATTTGCAAAATCCACTTTCGCAAATTATCGCGAAAATGTTAAAAATTATCGCAAACACGCGGAAATATTGCGAAGATGCGGAAGTTGTTTTCCCGCATGTTCGCGAGATTTTCTGCATGGTTGCGGCTCGCCAACTTACCCATGTGGTTGCTCGCGGGCGCGGCCATCTTGTTTTCAGTTGTCTCGCGGTGCATGATCGCGAGAAGAAAGATGTGATCGCGCGACGCATGACGTCACTGCGGGCACGAACTGTCGCGAGACAGCGTAAATGGCTAAAAACAATACAACATCTCATGGAGAACGCGACCGGATCAAGAAAACTTGTCGGCGAACGCAGGGATTCAGGTAAGGCGATCGCACGCGCGCGAGAATGTATTATTTTACAGCACGAGCAAGAAACAAATTATCGCCAAGCTGCGGAATGCGGAAATTTTTACATTTTCGCGCTCTCCGCGGAATGCGAAAATGTCAAATTATCGCAAATCCCGCGAACGGAACGAAATTTTCACCCAGGCCTAGTTATGTGCCGTTCATTGACTGAAGGGCACTAGTTATATAGCGGGCGGAATATACGCCATGTTTTGACAGAGGGTGACAGTGGCAAACAGATTACACGTATGATATGTGACGAGTAATGGGTACTGTGTTCTGTATGTCATTCCTACCTTATTCAGCTGTCTTCTTCCTACATGCGATCCATTTACAACAAACCCAGGCTGACATTTAGCTGCCTGTTCATGTCTGCCTCTGGTCTGGCTCTCAAGGGGAATCCGAATAACGTGAGGGTGCCATGTTCACCTTTCCTAACACCTCCTCATGACAGCCTGCTTAAGTTCAAGAAGACTAGACTTACATACACTTTCAGCTGACCCACTGCACTAAATATAACTCCTTCTAATGGTTGTTAGTAACTTGTGGTTGCCGATGGTACATTTGTGGCCCGTTCCATGAACTGTGTCAGCAAATCTGCCTCTGAAAATGAAGCTATACATTCTGGCTCAGACTCTACTAAATCCCTGAAAAACACTTTTGGAAGACTAAGGGCCTTAAGGCCATATGTATCAAACGATTTTGTATTCAAAAACGCTGCGATTCGCAAAAAAACAGCGTTTGCAAATACAAAATCGCAAAACGCAATGTATGAGCCATTTTCGCATCGCAATATTAAGGAATCGCTAATTTTGCGATTCCTTAATTTTGCGTAAGCATTTAAGGAATCGCAAATTGCGATTCCTTAAATGCTATGTAACAAGCACCCAAGTTGTGCGGTTTCTCCTTAAGAAATCGCAAATTACCGCCAACTTCAAGTTGGTGGTAATTTATGATTTCTTTGAAAAATGCATTTTTCAAAGTGCCATGTGGCGCACATACATGCCCTTAGGGCATGTACGTGCGCCATGTGCGCACACATGCTCATTCCAGGGGTGCATCAGGGTGTCCTTATGACACCCTTGCACCCCTAAAATTATTCTTAATTTGCGATTCTCTAATTGCGAATCGCAAATCGAGAATGACTTCCCATTTATTCCTATGGGCTTCCTGGCCCATAGGAATGAATGGGAAGGTATTCCTTAATTGCGATTTCGCAATTTGCTAATCGCAAGTAAGGAATAACAAGAAATCGCTAAATATTTGCGAATTTTTAAATACATCCCGTTTTGTGATTCTCAAATAGCAATTCTCAAAAAATCTCTATTTGAGAATCGCAATAACGGATTTTGATACATATGCCTCTTAGAGTTTGGTAGACAGGGTACTGTGTTAAAACATGCCGCATTTTCTGTTGACCATTATGTAGAGTGCATTTACTGAAATAGACTTAAGCTAAATAGAATTTCTGCCACTTTTTTAATGGGGAATGAAGGGGATGAAAGTGGCGAATGGCTAAAAGCAAGAATATTGTGTGCTTCTTCACTGGAGTCAGTAAATACATGGTAGCTCAAATCTAACTTAGAAAAAAAATCTTGGATTTGAGAATTGATAAATTTCGAGGCTACACAGTTACTCAAGTAATGGTCCATGAAAGGGTATGTATCCATGTACATTTATTTGGGTCAAATAGAAACTCCTAATCTATGTGCTTCACTTCATTCAGTTTCACAGAACTACACCTTTGTTTGGCACAAAGTGAAGCAAGTTGGCAAACACAGTGCTGGGATTTACACTGGGGACTTTAATATCTACTCTCCCGTCTCTTTCCTTGCCAAGCACAAAGCCTGCATCAGCGATATCAGCGACTCTTTTGCTCTGTTGTAGGACTGCGTTCTGCAAAGTATCAATAATTCAGCGTTGCAATGTCCTCCATAACAGATGAAATAGAGGCTACTGCTTCTACAGCAGTGAGGCTTTCAATAACAGAAAAACAATCAGTCTTCTTGTGGTGGTCTGCCCGTAGAAAACATGCTTTGTATTTTGCCAAATGAATCAGTTGATTGGACAAGCTCTTAAACCATGGGTAAGATTTATGACTCACATTATATGGTTGAAAAACTAGATTGTTTTCATCCACTCCACCCATGTACTTGCTGTAATTAAGAATGCAGGTGAGCATTTAGACTTTTTCCAAGTGTCCACAAACCGTGATGGAAGAAGTGCTCTCAACGTGAAGTGTAGTGAGCACATATACTTCCTGCCTGTCTGGGAACTTGCCAGCGAGCAGTTTGTTGCAATGCAACACACTGCTCTGGCCTTTTTGGAGAATATTGCAAGCTCCTGAAGGAATCCTTTGAAGTGCTTTCTAATAAAATCACAAGCCACAGTACAAGCGTTGTACAGTTAACAATACAGCTGGACTCCTCTACAAAAGTTATCTGCATACATATTATCACCTGAACTTGACATACCTTGAAAAAGCAAGAGACAAGAGGCATTTGGCAAAACAGGAACAGTATGTTTAATTACACATAGCGCCCAGGAGAACAGGTACAGGCGCAGGGTCTGGGGACTGTTTTAATTTAAAATCAGTCTGTGACCTCCTTTCTTACAGTTCTCCATAGGTAATAAAAGTTTTCTGGTGATCCATATATGGTGAGGAATGTAAGTTGCTGCCTTTAGAGTCATAAAGGAATTGCCTAATGGAAAATACAGATGTGCCTCGACCTTGCGTGGACACAATTTGTACAATGGGTAACATGTTCATATGTTTGGCATAGTGGGCACATCATCACTGCTTGTGCTGTGTCCTGAGTGGCTATATGTTCCTAATTCATGTAGCATCTGACTTCTTGGTGTTTTAGGAGCACAAGTACCCCCCTCTGGCCACGTGTGCTTTATAGGGGCCAATCTCTCTTGACCATTGTAGTGTCGCTTCACCTATCTGTGGGATTGATCTAAGATTTCCTGTTTGTGCATTTGTCTGCCGGCTATATAAACCAGTGACCTTGGACTCAGATCTGAGTGCTTGCCTGACTATGTATTTACGATTTAGGGTTGATGTAGAGTTCACAACGGGCAAATTTGTCAATAATGACGCGATTTTATTCTCATAAATGTATGTAGTGCTTTTTATATTAGCATTGACTTCTTCCATATTAACAAAATTATGGCCTTTATAAAGGAAAAATTGGTCAAGCTCCCATATGATTTTCTCACTAACCCTAATATTTGTGTGGCAGTTGCAGGTCTTGGACGAATGCTGACGAAGTGATGCCATGTCACGCCACGCTCTTGCACAGACTGGGAGGCTCTCAGTAGCTGCTCTGGACCTAGAATCAGAAGCTGAGGAAAAGCAGGCCGTGATGGGGCTGAGACCGATGAGTCCACAGCTGCTTCCATTGTATCCATAGCTGACCTAACCGCCATGGTGCCCAAGGCCCCCAAGGCCAGTCCCGCCATCTGCCCTGGCTCAGCTCTACTCCGGCTCCACTTGTCAGGCAGTTGAGGCGCTGCATCCTTTGAAGAAGTGCTGCAAAAAGAAGAATCTCTGGAACAGAAGGGTAAAGGAGCTACGAGCAGAGAGTGCGAGCATGGCGCTGTAATCAGTCGCTGCTGACTGTGTGCCCCGGGAGTTCCTGCGGAGGCGGCCAGGCTAGAGCCAGGTTTGACCTTTGGGAACTCCCGGCGTGCCCTGCTTGCACTAGCAAACAGAGTACGGCCCTCCCCAACCTAATACTGTGTATTGCTCCTGCGCGTTGATTTTCTCCGGCTGCAAGTGGGCCAGGCATCATTGGAGGATGGAGGAGAGAGGAGACAGGAGAACAGCCGAGAGTGAATTGCATTGGACCTATTACAGACCCAGAGTGACCGACATGGAGGCTCAGGTTGGTGTTTCCTCTTTTTTTCCCTTCCCCTGTCTAATAGAGTCTTTAGGGACAATGCTTTGTTGCTGATTCGGCGCCCTATGTCCACAACTCTGTCCTTGTACTGGGGCTTTTCTATACCTGCTATTGAGTCACTATTACTACCCTGAAAACCTCACCTTCCCTTGGGGAAGAGTGAAGAAGTGAGAGAAGAAGGGAGAGATGAATGGAGAGGTGGGGGAAGAGAGTAGCAGCCCCTGCCCCCCAGCTGCCAACAGTAAGCAATGGCAGCCAGTAAGTAACATTGGCACGAAACAACAGTAACTGACAGCCAAAGGACAGGTCTTAGGTCTCAGGTGGCAACCCGACAACTGCTGTAACGGATGTGGACCTCACCCTTTACCAACCCATTTGATTCAATTTGCTGAAATCCCTAAGGAACAGTAATTTCTCTCTGTGTTACACATAGAGAGATTGAGGGCCATATGTATGAAGCCAATTTGAGATCGCAAATGCCAAAATTTGCTGAATTTCAGGGTTTGTGATCCTAAATTAGCAGTGTGCAATGTAGCACACAAAAACCCCCTCGCAAAATAAGGAATCACTGATTTTGTGATTCCCTATTTTGCGATTGCATTTAAGGAATCGCAAATTGCGATTACTTAAATGCAATGTAAGAAGCACAAAAGATTTGGCGTAAGGAATTGCAATTTACCACCAACTTGAAGTAGGTGGTAAATTGCGATTTCACCTAAAAATGCAAATTTTTGCATTTTTGAAAGTGCCATGTGGTATGTGTGCCACATGTGCACACATGCACATTTCAAGGGTGCAACAGAGTGTCCTTTTGACACCCTGGCACCCTTAAAATTGCATTCTCAATTTGCGATTCTCTAATTGAGAATCACAAATTAAGAATGTCTTCCCATTCATTCCTATGGGCCTCCTAGCCCATAGGAATGAATGGGAAGGTATTCCTTATTTGTGAATCTCAATTTGAGATTCGCAAATAAGGAATATGTGGGATTCCCAAAGTTATTTGCAAATCCCACATACATTGCATTTTGCGATTCTCAAATTGTGATTCACAGAAAATCGCAATTTGAGATTCGCAAAAGTGTATTTTGTTACATATGGCCCTAAAAGCACAGTGAGCACATTAAAGAGTACAGAATAACTATAGCCACAAAATTTGTTCTGGCCGAACCAGGGGTGACCCCTCACTGGTACAACGAAAAAGAAGGGGTCAAAGGACAGCCGGTGCTGAACGCGAACCTGGAACCCAACCCCAAATGAAGAGGCCCAAGCAGAAGTCTCCATCTGTCACAGCTGGCAGTCTAATCTCCACGCTCACCCAGACCTGAAGAGTATGTTTACCACGTGGCCGAGGATTGTGAAAAACCCCTATAAATTCTCCTTTATGAAAGTCAAAGATGCAGTATTGTACCCCACTCTTGAGGAGGTAAAGGGAGTATTTTCATCATTGCAACCCCCCTTAACGCCCTGCCTTGTCACACCAATGCTGCTTCATGCTAGCCAGGGCAAAAGGAACACTATTGTTCAAAGCACCCCATCTGTTCAATCTTTTAAACTCAGCTCCACCAGTTTATCTGCAATTTTGTCCCTTGAACAGCCAACTGACCCACTGCCACTGGCACAGGAATGGAAATGCCATTAGATCGGCCCAGCAAATGCAACCTGAGGAGGACCAGCTGACTGTCTCCTACAAGCTCATAATCAACATACACATATTGACGCCACCTCTTCCAACAATAATAACAAAGATTATATGTGTACCATCCTGATGGACAAACTGCTTGCACTACCTAAATAGTGGGCGAATTACTACAGTAGGAAAAATGACCAGGAAGGATCAACTCATGAATAACAATATCCACAATAAAACACCACTAATGGCTTTGCAAATTAGAGCTACTCAATCACCATCAGCCCTAATAGTACCAACATTTTCCAAAAACCTCACTACCCTCACCAAAATGGAAGATCTTCACTTAGTGTGATTCCAGTGTTTACAGCGGTATTCATTAACTATTAAAATATAGTATTTATTTAGTATGCATTAAGACTATGTAGTATGCCCTCAAGCCAAAATATGCAAATGATGGAATACTAGTTCTACTCAACTACCCTTCAAATACATGATGAACACTTCAATTGATTGCTAAAAGAAGACTAGTAGTAGTCTAGAAGAATTGTATTTGAAGCTTAGTAGTATTCTGTTAGGGTTTATATGCAGCTCCTGTGCTATTTCAAGAGCAAAATTAAGGCTAGTCTCATTGATTGTGACCACTGTTTGAAGACTAGTGGTATTCTTTGTGAGCAATATCTGAATACTAACAGCAATGATTGTGAAGACTCAAGTAAGACTAGCAGAATTTAAAGTGAATGTTAATTGAACACTATTGTTCTATTTCAAGAGCAAAATTAAGGCTGTCTCATTGATTGTGACCACTGTTTGAAGACTCGTGGTATTCTTTGTGAGCAATATCTGAATACTAACAGCAATGATTGTGAAGACTCAAGTAAGACTAGCAGAATTTAAAGTGAATGTTAATTGAACACTATTGTTCTATTTCAAGAGCAAAATTAAGGCCGTCTCTGTTAGAACTGGGATTTCTGGTTGGCTAGGGCTTGCGCCAAAGCCAGGCAGAAACCACCACTCTAGTCAGTGCAAGGAAGTTACACGCCAAAGATAACCCCTGCTCACCCCCTTGGTAGCTTGGCACGAGCAGTCAGGCTTATCTCTGAGGCAAGGTGTAAAGCGTTTGCGCGCGCACCCAGCAACAACACCCAAGGCCCACCACAAAGGAAACTCCACACAAGGTATTCTATAAAAATAGCCTTTGTATTATAGTAAAACACATTAGATAAAAACACACACTTTACAATGTGCCAACAGGCACGGGCAGAATTTACAAGGGATTATATGTACAGGGGACAGGGCCACATGGACCACTGTCAGGAATCAGCACTTTCAGAATATAAAATTACTGCAGCACAAAATACACATAGAACACACAACCAGTAACTACTGGTAACCAGAAAGTACCACCTGCGCAACCCTAACCACTTTAGGAGAATGTCACGCAGGGAACTAGGACCTCACTAGCACCACCTGTACTAGGAGAAAAGAAACAACCACCTAAGTATCACAATGCCTGTAGGGGTAAACGCACATTACACATGATGCATAAAACATTCAGAGGTGTAGGAAATGCACATGACGCATAAACTCATTCAGAGGTGCCGGGCAGGTAAACACATGATGCATAAAACATTCAGCGGTGTCATGGAAGAAAACACATGATGCATAAAACATTCAGCGGTGTCATGGAAGAAAACACATGATGCATAAAATACATTCAGCGGTGTAAATCAAGGCACATGACGCATAAACATACATTCAGAGGTGCAGGTAAGGAAACTCACATAAGCCACCACCTTGTGGCCGTCCCTAGGCCAACTGGCCTTGTCGGGGCTAGGACGCTCTGTCCCAGTAAGGCGGCGCCAGCTGCGCAAGCCAAAAGCGTAAGGATCCCACCCTAAACGTTGCAGCTGCCCACTAAGTGCTGGGCAGCTGTAGAACTGAGCGTGGACACCACTGTGCCCTCGGCACACAAATCGCCGTCACTCGTGGAGCCTCTCTGGGCTCTAAAACAATTAAAATGCCCCCTAGAGCCTTCGGGGCCCTAAACGTTACTGTGGGGCAAGGGGGGAGCGACCCGCTGCCATCTGGGGCCGCTCCGTCACGAAACAACTGGTGCCCCCTTAAGGTGGAGCCTCGATGGGCTCTGTCGACAAATGTGGGGGCAACGTTGGAGCCTCGCTCGGGCTCTAGAACTAGTGTCTGTCCCCTCACACGCTGCCGCTGCCCACTGTCAGGTGGGGCAGCGGGAAGGAGGACCGAGCACGGCGCCCGCAGTGCCCGGACGCTGCAAAGGGGGGGCGGCACCGAGAAACGTGCCCCGTCACACCCCCAGCCACCCAACAGCTGAGCCCAACTCACCGGGGTGAAGGCTCCGGTCCCGGTATGGTGGAGTCCCGCTCTGGGACTCAGGAATCCTCCCAGCACCAGCACCACTCCTGGGATCACGCTGGCTTCCTCTGGGCGACGCGGGGCTCTCCTCACTCGGGGGAGCTCCGCTGTACTTCGCTGGTTTCTTCCGCTTCCCGGCCGGAAATTCCTTGCGCTGGGCCAAGCCCCGCCCATGTCACAGGCCAGGTTGCCTGACTTCCTGCTTGGCCGCGGCTCGGGCTGCTGCGGTGATTATTTCACCAGGCGCGATGCGGGGTGGGCACCCGCTCCATTAAAGAAGCAGGCAGCGGGGGGGGGGGCACCCGCAGATTAAATATACCAACATAAGCAGGGTGGGCTCCTGCTCGGTAACTAAAACGGCTCCCCAAAGGCTGCCAAAACGCAGTAAAGTAAAGAGGCAACACAGAGCACTCTAGAAGCGCTGGGGGCACCCAATAAAGCGCTCCTAGCGCTATACGTAAAATACAAGCGTTTCCAGGCGCTTTAGGGGAGAAGGCAAGCCCAGCAGTCCTCTTGGCCAGAACCACAGCGCTCCTCAGCACCAAAATCAAGGGCTCCTTCAGAATAGGAGATAAAGCGCTCCCTGGTGCTCAAGCAAAAGTCAAAGAAAAGTCTTTCAGCTGCAGGGGGGGCTAGGACTGGGCCCAGGGGCCAGCTCACAGGGCCCTCCAGCAGGGAGGCAGTCCCCAGTGGCGGTCTCTCCTGGCGCCCAGCAGCAGCAGGCCCCCTCAGATCGGATCCTGGAAGAGAACAAATTGTAAGGGGACACAGCCCCTTTTTATACAGTAAAAGTCTTTGTCTGAAGGTGCAGGGAAGGGGCGAACCAGTTACAACAGGTTCCTGAGCACTTTGTTTTGCTCAGCCCCTCTCCCTATTCACTGGCAGGGCTAGGGTCATTAGACTCACCACAGGGGCCAGAGCCAGCATTGTTTGGGGAAAGCCCTGTCCTATTCAGGACCCAGGTGTACTCCTCCCCAGCCATCAGTATGCTAAACTCCCCATTCACCACTGGGTGACTCCTCCTGACACTGGGGATTTCCCTAGTCCGTCACATGACCTCCACCAGCCAATCGCCAGACAAGCCACACATTTCATACTGCACACCGAAGTGCCCACTTCTAGAAGTGGCACTTCCACACTAGGTACATGCACGATGCACACATCATCGCGCAGCATTCAATCACACGAGTCCGCACATACCAAACTCGGGCCTGCACACCCCACCCATCAGGAACTACCAGGACACATACATTCCCCCATGCATTCCTATGGGAGGGCAGGCCAACCTCACTACACGCATGCACTTTACCCTGGGACACAGTGGTAAAGTGCGCAGAAGTCAACCTGCCAGAAGGGCCGGGTCCAACACAACCCCCTTCCAGCCAAAACGCAGGGTTTTACGCCACTCTGAACCCACGTGGTTCCCTCTGGAAAAACCCGGCGGACCAACTGGGCTACCTCACTGGTACTCCTCAGCTGTCCGCGGCCAGGACCAGGCCCTAGGCCATCTAGGCGCCACTGGTCCTTGCCTAACCACAGAGTGGGGGGTAGTAACCCCTGGCACATAGCAGCCATTCTCCACTCTACCCCTCATCAGGGCTGTTCAAAACATCCACTGATCTTCCAGCCTAGGGTCCGTACCCTCAAGCTGACCAACAGTCACGGGTGAGGCTCTCCTCCCCCTACCTCTTCTTCTAGGGTTCTGTCCTCTCCTCCTCTGAGAGGTACCCTCAGAAATCAACTTTCCCACCAGCTCAGGACCTCTCCCTGAGAACTGGTCTCCCAACCTAGGGTTTAACCCCTCAGGTTGCACCGGGGTCAGAGGTGGGCTCTCCCACCCTCTGCACCCCTTCCAGAGTCCTGCTCCCTACCAACTGGGGCGGTACCTCTGGAAGAAGAACCGGTCAGGACACTTGTTACAGTAGTCCTACCCTTCAGGTCAGGCTGATCCTGAACCTGGCCTCCCAACCTCTGGTCTAGAACCTTTGGTGGAGTACTTGCCTGGCACTCCAGGACTTCTGGGGACTCACACAGTATCCCCCCAAGAGTAACATATGCCTCATATGTTGCATGACAGTCTGCCTGGCGCTGATCTCCCGCCCCCTGTCCACCTGACAGTGCGCGAAGATCCCCCAGGACAGACGTGTAGTCGCCATGGTCACTTCTAGGAGACTCAGCCCTCCCGGCCAGTCCCTGACCCAATGGCTCCTCCACCGGGGAACACAGCCCCATGCCACTCCCCTCGCTGGACTTCTGTACCCTCCCTACTGGAGCGGTACTGCCTGACACCAGAACCACTGGAGCTCTACTTACAGAGACTCCAGGTTCTCCATACACTGGGCGATCCTCCTCAAGTGGCCAAACAGGACAGCCTAGGCCCCCAACCTGGTGTTCCCTAAAGAAACCATCCAGGTTCTGAGACTGGGTTTCGGGCCTCTGGGGACTCAAAGTCACCCACTCACTCCTACTCCGCTGAGATAGGCCGTGAGCCCCTACACCCCTCTCACTACTCTGGGACCTAGCTATGCTACTCTGAACCTCTACCCCCATCCAAGACGGGAAGATCCCTGAGCCACTGCTGTTGGAAGCACTCTCCCATACCTCATCAGAACCTTGGGCCCTTTCCCAACGGTCCGCTTCTTTTGCAAGGTCCCCTGGACTAGCAAACCCATACTCCAACAGGTGTTGGCGCAACTCGGGACAACAACTCCTGAGCACCTGCTCCTTGAGAACCAGATTAAACAGATTCCTACAATCACGTTTCCTGTTAACCCACTCCCACTCGCACAGTGCATCATCACATTCATCCACAAAATCCCCCCAATCCTGGTGAGGCAGCTTCCTACTGCCCCTGAACTTCAACCTATACTCCTCTTCTTGGGACACAGGTACCAGACTGGGGGAACTGGGAATGGAACTCTCGGCACTGGCCTCTCTATCGCTGCCACCACTGGACTCCACCCTCCCTGGTGAATCCAGAAAACTACCACTGCGCTCTGGGGACAACTTACCCTCCAGAGCTAATCTCTCCCTGGCGAGGGCCCTCTCAGCCTCCGCCATCTGTTTCTGAGCTAAGACCCTCTCGGTCTCCAGCTTTTTCTCCTCTATATTCAGCTGCGCCATCCCCCGGGCATGCTCCAACCTGAGTTTCTCCATGGCCAGCTGATGCTCCCTTTCTTCCCTCCTATCTACCCACTCCTCTGGGGACAGGAAAAGGGATGGGGTGCTGCTCCTGACACTGGACCCAGCAAGGGACTCCCTATCTATGGGGTCTTCACTTTCTACTGACGTCCCTGTCAGGTAACCTTCCTCCTCTTCAGATTCCTCAGGGCTCCCCTCAGACCCACCACCCTCTCGGCGTGCGGCCCGGGCCCTATCTTCCTCACTGCGTTCTCGCTCCCTCTCATCCTTTTGCCATAGGATCAGGTTGTCCCTCAGTTTGGACTGGGTATCTGACTCACCCACCTCTATGTCCCTCTCTTCACAGAACCTTACCAACTCCAACCTACTGTATCTAAACAGACCACAGAAATTAAAAGCAGGCTCCATTTTGGCGGACGTTCTCGGGAAGAGTTTAACACAAGGAACCTGAGTGTCTGAGCTAACACAGGAGTACATAATTCACAAAGGACACCTTTAGGAGAAGAAATACTGTAACTCAAAAACAATAATCCCTAAAATGTGATTTATCTAATGCAGAGTTTTGTGGTGTAGCCAGTCACTGCTGCGGTACAGCGCAAACGCACATCCAAATCCCACCGCTGATCACCAATGTTAGAACTGGGATTTCTGGTTGGCTAGGGCTTGCGCCAAAGCCAGGCAGAAACCACCACTCTAGTCAGGGCAAGGAAGTTACACGCCAAAGATAACCCCTGCTCACCCCCTTGGTAGCTTGGCATGAGCAGTCAGGCTTATCTCTGAGGCAAGGTGTAAAGCGTTTGCGCGCGCACAACACCCAAGGCCCACCACAAAGGAAACTCCACACAAGGTATTCTATAAAAATAGCCTTTGTATTATAGTAAAACACATTAGATAAAATCACACACTTTACAATGTGCCAACAGGCACGGGCAGAATTTACAATGGATTATATGTACAGGGGACAGGGCCACATGGACCACTGTCAGGAATCAGCACTTTCAGAATATAAAATTACTGCAGCACAAAATACACATTTAACACACAACCAGTAACTACTGGTAACCAGAAAGTACCACCTGCGCAACCCTAACCACTTTATGAGAATGTCACGCAGGGAACTAGGACCTGACTAGCACCACCTGTACTAGGAGAAAACAAACAACCACCTAAGTATCACAATACCTGTAAGGGTAAACGCACATTACACATGATGCATAAAACATTCAGAGGTGTAGGACATGGCACATGACGCATAAACTCATTCAGAGGTGCCGTGCAGGTAAACACATGATGCATAAAACATTCAGCGGTGTCATGGAAGAAAACACATGATGCATAAAACATTCAGCGGTGTCATGGAAGAAAACACATGATGCATAAAATACATTCAGCGGTGTAAATCAAGGCACATGACGCATAAACATATATTCAGAGGTGCAGGTAAGGAAACTCACATAAGCCACCACCTTGTGGCCGTCCCTAGGCCAACTGGCCTTGTCGGGGCTAGGACGCTCTGTCCCAGTAAGGCGGCGCCAGCTACGCAAGCCAAAAGCGTAAGGATCCCACCCTAAACGTTGCAGCTGCCCACTTAGTGCTGGGCAGCTGTAGAACTGAGCGTGGACACCACTGTGCCCTCGGCACACAAATCGCCGTCACTCGTGGAGCCTCTCTGGGCTCTAAAACAATTAAAATGCCCCCTAGAGCCTTCGGGGCCCTAAACGTTACTGTGGGGCAAGGGGGGAGCGACCCGCTGCCATCTGGGGCCGCTCCGTCACGAAACAACTGGTGCCCCCTTAAGGTGGAGCCTCGATGGGCTCTGTCGACAAATGTGGGGGCAACGTTGGAGCCTCGCTCAGGCTCTAGAACTAGTGTCTGTCCCCTCACACGCTGCCGCTGCCCACTGTCAGGTGGGGCAGCGGGAAGGAGGACCGAGCACGGCGCCCGTAGTGCCCGGACGCTGCAAAGGGGGGGCGGCACCGAGAAACGTGCCCCGTCACACCCCCAGCCACCCAACAGCTGAGCCCAACTCACCGGGGTGAAGGCTCCGGTCCCGGTATGGTGGAGTCCTGCTCTGGGACTCAGGAATCCTCCCAGCGCCAGCACCACTCCTGGGATCACGCTGGCTTCCTCTGGGCGACGCAGGGCTCTCCTCACTCGGGGGAGCTCCGCTGTACTTCGATGGTTTCTTCCGCTTCCTGGCCGGGAATTCCTCGCGCTGGGCCAAGCCCCGCCCACGTCACAGGCCAGGTTGCCTGACTTCCTGCCTGGCCGCGGCTCGGGCTGCTGCGGTGATTATTTCACCAGGCGCGATGCGGGGTGGGCACCCGCTCCATTAAAGAAGCAGGCAGCGGGGGGGGGGCACCCGCAGATTAAATATACCAACATAAGCAGGGTGGGCTCCTGCTCAGTAACTAAAACGGCTCCCCAAAGGCTGCCAAAATGCAGTAAAGTAAAGAGGCAACACAGAGCGCTCTAGAAGCGCTGGGGGCACCCAATAAAGCGCTCCTAGCGCTATACAAAAAATACAAGCGTTTCCAGGCGCTTTAGGGGAGAAGGCAAGCCCAGCAGTCCTCTTGGCCAGAACCACAGCGCTCCTCAGCACCAAAATCAAGGGCTCCTTCAGAATAGGAGATAAAGTGCTCCCTGGTGCTCAAGCAAAAGTCAAAGAAAAGTCTTTCAGCTGCAGGGGGGGCTAGGACTGGGCCCAGGGGCCAGCTCACAGGGCCCTCCAGCAGGGAGGCAGTCCCCAGTGGCGGTCTCTCCTGGCGCCCAGCAGCAGCAGGCCCCCTCAGATCGGATCCTGGAAGAGAACAAATTGTAAGGGGACACAGCCCCTTTTTATACAGTAAAAGTCTTTGTCTGAAGGTGCAGGGAAGGGGCGAACCAGTTACAACAGGTTCCTGAGCACTTTGTTTTGCTCAGCCCCTCTCCCTATTCACTGGCAGGGCTAGGGTCATTATACGCACCACAGGGGCCGGAGCCAGCATTGTGTGGGGAAAGCCCTGTCCTATTCAGGACCCAGGTGTACTCCTCCCCAGCCATCAGTATGCTAAACTCCCCATTCACCACTGGGTGACTCCTCCTGACTCTCGGGATTTCCCTAGTCCGTCACATGACCTCCACCAGCCATTCGCCAGACAAGCCACACATTTCATACTGCACACCGAAGTGCCCACTTCTAGAAGTGGCACTTCCACACTAGGTACATGCACGCTGCACACATCATCGCGCAGCATTCAATCACACGAGTCTGCACATACCAAACTCAGGCCTGCACACCCCACCCATCAGGAACTACCAGGACACATACATTCCCCCATGCATTCCTATGGGAGGGCAGGCCAACCTCACTACACGCATGCACTTTACACTGGGACACAGTGGTAAAGTGCGCAGAAGTCAAAAAATCACTAAACCAAGTCACCAACAAAAAGCAAAAAGTTTCGGGGTGAACCTGCCAGAAGGGCCGGGTCCAACAGTGTCATTTATTGTGACCGCTAATTGAAGATTAGTGGTATCTTTGTGAGCAATATCTGAAGACTAATGGCAATGACTGTCAAGAGTTAAGTAAGACTATAGCAGAATTCAAATTGAATGTTTATTGAACACAAGTCACATTAATTCTGATTAATTTATAGCAATTTTATTCATTTGGTTGCTTGCACAAGGCTTCTTTTAATGATGGCTTTTGGACTAAATTTTATGTGTTACATATCTTGGGAGTCAATGATTCTAATACGCCTGTTACAAACTCATTAGTCAGTCATGCATTTAGTAAGCATATTATAACTGTGGTATGTGAGAAGACCGGAGCAAGAGATCGTAGGAGAAGCTCAAAGCAAAGGAGCCAACCCAGACATACACAGGATTGTACCAGGAGACCCCTCCTCCTGCAAGTAGAGAGTCCGTTGAATTGTCGAGAACCTGACTGAATTCCCACTTGGTCCATGACAAGACAGGATCACCACCGTTTGTTTTCAGGTTACCCAAAATGAGCAAATGTGCAAAATTCAATTAGCTGTCAGATAAAAAAGTAATTATTCTAGTTCCTCCTGTGTTGATTGTCCACCAGGCTCCATTAATGTTAGAACTTATAAAAACAATTCACTAAACTCGTTTGTACAAGGCGTTTATGGCATTGACTTGTACATTTTTTAAAGGAAATGCAGTTGGACACAAAAGTGTGTTATATGACATTTCAATGACATTTGCCTATGGAAGAGCTATTGGCTTCTCCAATGTGTTTTAGCCATGTTGTGCACTGGCTAGTGGTGTGGAGTGTTGCAGTGTGGCATTGCGAAGAGTGGAATAGAGTGTTGTAGAATGGAGTGGCAGATAGTGTCATGTATTGGAGTGACAGAGTGGAGTCGCGTAGAGTGGCATACAGTAGAGAGGGATAGAGCAGAGTTACTAATCTGTTGCTGCAGAGTGGACGCCCTTTTGTGAAGGTTTAAGGGTCACCTTTCTGTAGCCTATTGCTGTATTTGAGTTTTAAAGTAGTACTAATGGAGTAAAACCTTCACTAAGCCAGTGTCAACAACAATAAAAATGCCAAAATAATAAATGCAAAGATATGTCACAAAATGTGCTGCATTCGTATACACAATTTGCCTTTTCTTACCACATAATTTAGTCAACTATGCCCCATGATTTGGTCCTCTTCAGCTGCATAATTCCAGTGCCCCCTACATAGATTGACAATTTCTTGAGATATTGGAAATACAGTTGCCGGTTGATTCTCAAATATTTACCAGCAGCAGCGAATAAGAAGAAAAATGTTTAGTGGTGAGTAGTGTTACTAGGATGTGTTGTGAGTGGGTGATGGTATAGTGAGCAAGAAGCACAGTGTCTTTGAGCAGGGTCTGGCAAAACTGAGAGGGATATTGAGTGGTTTTGTTATTGACTGCAGATTAGTACTTCAACTGCCCTACAATGCAGTAGGCGGTCCTTCTTCTTTTTTTTTTAAGGGTCTGCATTTGGTAAACAGAAACTTATTTCCGAGATATGCAGGTGAGGAGTACAAAGGTAAAGTGCCAGAGAATTAGGTGTGTTGGGTTATGTTGTCCAAGTTGCTGCTACTCACTTGGTTTTAAAATATGAGTTTCACTTACCTTTTTAGCAACCATTCTTACCTTGAAATGTTCTTATTTTTCAGACCAGTAGCAGGGCAATCTGACGAATAGCTGGAATAATTGACAAGGAGATATAAGTGATTTGCTAATGTAAAAAAGTATTTTGTAAATAGGCACATAACAGTGTGAATTCAACTTCTTAAGCATAAACTGAGACAGAATGTGTGGTTGAGTTTCACTAACCATACACCATATTATGGTATATTGAGTGGTGAATATCATAAATTTATTACACAGTCACCACAGTTTAGTTCTAGTTTGGCCAGAGTTTCCATAGGAACGGCATTTTTCCTTCCTTTAAAAGCCTTGGTTTCATTAAAAACATTTTTTTTTAAAACAATCACTTTGGCTTCATCATGGAAAGTTATGCAGAAATTTTACCAAAATTGATCAGCAAAATGTTAGAACTTTATAGAGAAAACCTGCTTTTGGTTATTTGGTGTAAATCTGTTCAGCCATTTTTAAGAAATTACCATCAAAATGGAGATCATGAGATCATGATGAGCTGGTCTCTTGTCTTCTTGGACTAATGCATCCACTGTAGGAGTCTATACATGACCTCACTGCAACGGGTTCCAATCCCAATCCACTCAGCCTTTTATCCTGAGGTTGATAAAATGAGTACCATTGAGTCGGGTAACAATAAACATCTTTTAATCAGCAATAAGATACCTTTTCGCTGAACGTGTGCATAATAAATGTACATGTTATGTTAGGGTAAACACCAGTTAAAACTTAAAAATAACTGAACCATTGGTGCCAGATAATCTGCGATTGTCCCATTCAAAGTGGAAGGGTAGACCCTGATTGGCTGGCCACAAAAATGAGAATGTTGGGTTAGCCATCTCAATCCTCTAGTCCTGAATGGGAAAAAAAAACATGAAAGGCCACATAGGGGTCAGGATAAGCATGCCTTTGCCTTTGGGACACACCACTTTAATTCAAAACAGGTAAAAACAGAAAATAAGAAGATCGGGTTGTAGGTACCCCGGTATCAGTACCTGGTACTAGGGTACCCAGCGCAGTAGCCACTATGGTACTAATAAAACATTAAAAAATAAAATACAAAACCCTACGGCCAATCACCACTTTGCACATGCGAAAGACAGGCACCATTATATCATGGAAGCCAACAACAGTACAGGAATTCCTACCATTATACCCAACCCAGCATTTTACCAGAGGTAGCCAACATATCATGCATGCTCACATATGGCCAAGAATGACCCTTTTTGTGACTGGGCCAAAGTTTTCCAAAGGTTGGGTATCATGCAATGGTTGCCTAGTTGCCAAGGAAAACCATTATGTGAGGGTCAGCATATCACCAGTGTTTGCAATAGGAGCAACACTACTCCCTCAGGCACTCACAAAGCCTTAAATGTTTTTCTAGATTACCTTTTGCGGCTGTCACGACGCCAAATGATGCTCCAGGCTGCCTTCCTTTTCCCCTCACGTAGACAGCAGCAGTTCCCCGGTTAGTACTCCTGGGAGAAGTGGACGTGAGCCCTTTGGGTAGACTGCAGGAGAAAACTGGGAGAGAATGACATGGCCTGGGGGAGGGTTTGAAACAGGAAAGCATGAAAGCAGCAAGCAGGAGCGGGAGTGCATGGATAACTGGACACTGCAGTGGTGAGAGACCTTGTTATGTGAAATGGTAGGTGTGAATGAAAGCATGAGGGACTCCACAACCGTGTAAACATTTACAATCTTTCTGATAGGACCATCATAGTGTGCCCACCCGCTGGTATTTTTGTTGCTTTTGTCATTGCATTCAGACCTATATTATAACATCTAACATTGCACCTACAATATACCCGGGCTATTTACTTTGTCAGTGGTTATTAGTTCCATGAGGTAAATAAGCACCAACTATGGCTGCGTTGTATATAATAATGAAAATGCTTCCGTTCGGAAATGAGATTGTGAAAGTGCTATAAGGAGTCTCTTTGAAGTTACCTCAAAGGCAATGAAGGGGGGGGTGTAAAAAATACAGCGTTAAGATTTATTTTTCATCCTGATGGTGAGGGCAAAATTGAAGAGCCCGATTGGGACCCGTCTCAGCATGTGCTTTTAAGAACTGCCAGTGCTAAGCTAATCACCGGCAGGACCCGACCCACTTAAATTCCTGGTGAAGACCTCTGTTGGTGGCCAGTAAAATTGGGATATAACTGGGTGTGCCTGGCTTTACTTCTGTATGGGACATTCTGTTGTCAGAGCTGGAGAAGCATGGCAAACGCTCGACATGGGGAGGGGGTAAGAATCAAAGTGATAACTGACGAATCATTGGCTTTGCGGTGCTGTTAATCTATCTCAGTTTGTGGGTATGGATGAGCTCCTACGAGGACCAAACACCTCATCTGCTGACTTACTGAAGGACTCTACAATGACTGGCCAACTCACAGGTGTAAGCAAAGATTGGCTTTACCTTGGAGTGGCCATTGGCCACGTATCACTGATTTACACTGAATAAGCCCTTCCCTTCTTTCTCTCCCGCATCCTTGGGTCTCTGCCTGGTGATGCCTCAGTACATCAGGACTCCTTGTTGGGGTGTGGCAGTGTGAGAAGGGCGCCCTCCTTGGTGCATTGTGATTCACGAGGGCCTTTGTAGCAGGTGCTTTGATCTCCCATCCCTCTGGCTCAAGGGTGGGTGTAAGCAAACGTTCTAATGGGAAACTTACACTGCCTTTAGGTTTTTCAGGCAAGCGATCTATTGAACTGTGGAACCCACCTAGGTGCGTGTGTGGGGGGGGCGGGAAGGGGATGCTCTGCATTTCCCTTTAGTGCTAAATCTGATTGAATGTTCCTCAGCTGACCCTGTGAAGGGGATGCTGTGGAAACAACAAGACGGAGTGTATCCCTCCTCTTTAGTGTAAAGCTTTACAGTCCTGTTTCCCCATTGGAATTTTCAAACGAAGACAGCTACACGACAGGGCTCTGCTGTCGTTTGGGGTGTTCGTCGTGTCATGTGGTAAGGTGAAAGTGTAATATACGGATGAGACCCATTTGTTTTATTTGTTAACTGCATTTTTCAGCTATCTAGTCAGTGAAACCTACTTTCGGTACGTTTTGAAGCTTTAGTCGGGTTGGCAGTCAAATCCATTCCTGTCAGAGGACGTGTTTATTGACAACCCATTGACCGTGGCAGTGGTATTAAACACCTCTGTTCATAACTCCTTGCGTAGAAACCCCAGTGTGCGTCACAAGTACACGCATAGCTTGTTTGTATTTACAGAACTATTTCCTTATAACCAGTTAATGTGCCAGGCAAATATACCAACACGCTGGGATTTACATTCCTGTAAGTGTTTAATATCAGTGGTGTGGGCTACACTCCGTGCTGCTCGCTGGGCAAAGAGGCTGCAGAAATAGTGAGAGGCAGCTCACATGATAACTTCTCTGCACTGCCAACAGTATCCCGGTGTGTCCTCCTGCCCCGCAGCCCAGGCACTGCACAGCCACGGGCCTGCAGCCAAAGTTTGGCCAGACCATGCCCACCCAGAGTGGCCAGGGAAGATACCACTAGAGGCGGCTTCTTCCACTGCCCCAGCAGCCAGCACAGAGGATACGAGCAGAGAGAGGTGAGATTTTCCATGTCTGATAGTGAGCTATTGAACTAATTTACCTACTGTGCGCAGGCCCCAGTGTTTGCTTGGGGAGCTGGGTGCCAGCAACTGTAGCCATACATGCTGTCTTGCACAATTATGTGTACATGTAAGAGTAGTGAGCAGCTGCACTACTGCTGTTTGGGCAAGGTGGACAGCCTGCCGCTCACGCTACTACACTAGATGTGCTTGTAAAAAGATTACACTTTTTTATTGAGAAACAATAATGAGTATGCCAGAAGGTTCCAAGAGATGATGGTCCCATAAGATAATCAGAAGTGAGCAGCTTCGTAGCAGCCTCTAATGGCATCCACGTTGTGCAGTGGAATAGCGAAGATTTGTGATAGTAGATATTTACAAATGCGTTCTTGCAGTGGACATGGGTTGCCTTCAAATCAGACGTTATACTGGCACGCGCGCCGCTCACCCCTAATTAAGCTGCGATTGCTCAGGTGCAGACTCATATAATTTATAAGCTTCCTTCTATGAGCTATCATGTTGCACTTCTTTTTCCAAATGAACATGCGCGTTTTGCTTTTATTGGCCTCATTGTATAGCTGCAAACATCACTAAATTGCGTTTCAAGGCGCTATGTTACATTCAAGCTGTGTCCTTTGATGTTCAGTTGCCAAACTGAAACAGGTTTGTTATCTGGCACTTTAAACTTCAGTGTATTTCCAAAATGCATTCTTGCAGCGGACATGGGTTGCCTGCTACCAGACATCATATGTAATTGAAAAACATTTATTACTTTAAGAACGTATGGTGTCCTGTCACTTCTGCGGCTGCTGCTCTAGTGAAAGCCGGAGTCCCACCGGTTCTGGGGCCCTTATGACTTTAGGGAACCTGTAAGAAAGCCCTGGCCACTTGCGTCATGTGTTGTATCGCGTGCTGATTGCATGCCTCGACTCACACCCCCCTCCCCACCTGGTTTCACTCACCGGACTCTCTGTCTTCATCCGGTCACACTGCGGCTCCCCGCGGGGCTCCCTCTTCACTGGAGCCCCAACTGGGATATCGCTCGGTCGTGGCCTGCTCCGGCCGCCTCTCCCTTTCACTCGGGCTGCCATTGGCGTCCGCGGCAGCCTTCACCTTCGCCCCTGCTGCCTCTTCACCCGGGCCCCCTCATGGGACCCAGGACTTCGGGCTTGGAGCTCTTAGGTGGCGGGGTAGGCTCCCGTCCTCCCTTCCACCTTCACTTCCTTCGGCGCATCGGGGCTCCCATCTGCTCACGGGAGCCCCGTACCGTCACCAGCACTTCTTCCGGTCCTGCGGCCATTTTTCACTCGGCCCATGGTGGTGATTTTTCGCCAGCAACGTGGGGTGGGCTCCCACTAATTAAATAAAGGTGTAAGCAGGGTGGGCACCCGTGTTTTTGCTGACTCCACAAGTGGGGTGGGCACCCGCAAAGCCAAAAGAATGCGGGGTGGGCACCCGCCATTTCTCTCCTCCATCAGGCGGAATACACACGTCCCCCCTTTGAACTGTATATTTCAAGCAATGAAAAGCCAAAAGTGATCTAGAAAACTGTTGGATGCAGCAGTGTTTTGCAGGGCTGTATTAAACATGCAGGTTTGTTTTATTTCAAAACATATGTAACTTAAAGTGCATAACAGAGTCAGAGTCAGAGTCAGAGTCAGAAACAGCTTTATTCGATTTTAAAACAAAACCATAAAAGCATACACATAAGTAAATACATTTTTAAAGAAACAACATCGAATATCTTAAAAATACAGAATTAAAACAGAAAGATCTAATTCATGGAGATCCTAAATCTCAAGACTGCCTTAAGAAATTGGGACACAGAAAAGATAAGAAATTCATCGTCTAGCATTTGCAATTTGACTAATGCAACTCTACATTGCCTCAGCCCTAGTTTTATTAAAACGGGTCGGAGCAAATTTTTCCTTGGTGTAGAATAATATTTGCAAAAAAGAATACAGTGAAGGGATGATTGGGGAGATACCTGATCGCAGGGGCAAGGAATGAGGTCCTTTGACCAACAATTAATATCAGGAAATGTGACTAATCTAAAGAAGACATTTAACCTAAAACGGGTCAGGAGCATTCGAGAATAGCAGCTGGGGACTATATTCAAGTACAGCTGTAATCCTTGATTTTGAATAAGTAATTGATTGGCCATAACAGTGCTCTTAGATTTCTCTGCTTGCCAGCGTTTTTCTATTAAGAAATGCAGGCAAGATTTGTTAAGGTTCTTTCTTGACAGGTCCGCTAGATTTTCTGGGTTAATATGTAACTTAAAGTGCATAACATGTTATTGAGGTCTGATGACATGTACCCAGAGCTGATTATCATGTCACATAACACCCACTTTGAAGCATACAACGAGGAGCTTGCAAACTCTAAACTTCACCTGGATAGTTTTGCATTATCCCCACCCTATTCCATGCAACTATAAGTCCAGAGGGACATCCTACTGAAGGGAATTGTCGGTCTGAATAACAACAGAGAATACAACAGCCTCTTTGACAAGTCCCTGCAGCTGGAAATCCTGCCTTGGGACATCCGACATCAGGGATGGAAAGGTATATGACTACACTCGAACACTACCCTACACAACCCCCAGCACTACCCTAAACCCTAAACCCTAAAACACTACCCTACACTACACAAACACCACAACACTACCCTACACCCTAAAACACTACCCCCAGCACGACCCTCCCCCGACCCCAGTCCGATCCCCACAGTCAAACACTACCCTGCATGACCCCCCAGCACTACCCTAAACCCTAAAACACTACCCTACAACACACTAACACCACAACACTACTCTAAACCCTAAAACACTACCCCAGCGCGACCCTCCCCGACCCCCAGTCCAGTCCCCAAAACCCTAAAAGCCTACCCTACACTAGACAAACACCACAACACTACCCTAAAGCCTAAAACACTACCCTACACAACACAAACACCACAACACTACCCTAAAACACTACCCCCAGCATGACCCTCCCCAGACCTACAGTCCGGTCCCCACACTCAAACACTACCCTGCACGACCCCCGAGCACTACCCTAAACCCTAAAACACTACCCTACACTACACAAACACCACAACACTACCCTAAACGCTAAAACACTACCCCCAGCATGACCCTCCCCTGACCCCCAGTCCGGTCCCCACACTCAAACACTACCCCGCATGATCCCCCAACACTCCCCTAAACCCTAAAACACTATCCTACACTACACAAACACCACAATAGTATAATAAATAAGGCACCGATCTACCATTCAGCATGCAGCTTGAATAGAATGTTAATAGTAGCCTGGGTAAAGTCCAGTAATATTCAAATTGTTTGTATTCAGTCAGTCAGTCAGTCATATAGTCTTTATTTCGATAAAATTTCATCAAGAAAGACATTTTACAGTCATAAAATTTAAAATACAATATCATAAAAAACAGGAAAAGACATAAACCTTAAAACACTGGAGAGGGAGAGGGAAGTCACAGCATCACACCAGGCAACTATTAAGTCTTGTTACGGATAATCCAAACCCAGCCAAGGAATTTAGCCACAGCGATTACAACACATTCACTCGTGTCGAAACGCAGAATGTTAAGGGCTACAAAACGCTGCCGGGTGCCCATATTCTGGCAAAAAGGTTTAAGCCATTTAGCCCGAGGTGCAACGTAAGCCGGGCAGGCAAAGAATATGTGACCGACAGAATCGACACAATCCGAGCACCACCTACAGGTATCACAAAAGCCACCCTTCCATTTTTTAGTGAATGAATTGGTGGGTAAGGAGCCTACCCTGAATTGGTGGTATAGTTTCCTGTCACTAGGCCTGGTGATGATATCCCAATACTCTTCAAGAACAGGGGTTTGTTTAAATCCAAGGAACTTGCCAGTCAGAGACTCAGGGGAAGCAGATAAAATGTGCTTTTGGGAAATCATAGACCAGTAAAGGGTCTTAAAGCTTTGTTTCGGGGGAAAAGAGCTGTTAGCTGGGTCAGACCACAGAGTACCTAAACCCAAAGAGTCCAATAAGAGACTAACATGTTTACACCAGGGGAGGTCGCCCGCCCCCAAAATACAACGAACATCCATAAAAGCTTTGGCAAAGGGGGCCAATTCAGGGACTGTCCATAGCCTCCTCCAATAAGCCAGAGGTTTAAACCTGGCAATATCATCAAACGAGTAACAACCAAGTTCCAAAAAAAGTGGTTTCACTGGAGTTGAGCTGGGGAGTCCCGTTAACTTTCTAAAAAATTTGTTTTGGGCTTTAACCAGGGAAGAAAGGTCTGTATAACCCCATAGTTCAGCACCATATAAAATTGCTGAGTTGATCCTGGCTTCGAATATTTTGATAGGAGGACCTATCATTTTTGCCTGGGATTGTTTTTGTTCCTTGATCAGACAGCCCGATAGTTGGGCAAATTTAAGAGAAAGAGCGTCAATTTGAGGTCCCCAGGTTAACTTGTTTTCAAACAATACGCCCAGGTAGGTCTTAACATTTGTACGTTCCAGAACACCACTATCCATGGACACCTGACCCCTCACAGGTTTCCCTTTGTTAAAAACCATATATTTGGTTTTTGAAATGTTAACTGACAGGTCGCAGTCGGAGCAGAAAGAAGAAAATAAATTCAAAGCCGACTGTAGCCCGGACAGAGTTTGTGAGAGGAGTAGGGTGTCGTCCGCAAACATAAGCAGCGGAACCTTGGACCCTCCTAACATGGGGGCATCCGTGGATTTATTGGAGAAATATTGGACAACTCTATTGATGAATAATAAAAATAATGTGGGTGCGAGAACACACCCTTGTCGGACGCCTCTGTTGACATTGAATTTATCAGTGACCTGCCCTTGATTACCCCAGCGAACTTGGGCAAAGTTGTTATCATGTAACCTAATTATGATGTTTAAAAGGTCCGAAGATAGCCCAAGCTCCGCTAATTCGCCCCAGAGTTTAGTCCTATTGACCAAATCAAAAGCAGACCGAAGGTCTACAAAAGCTGCATAAATTGTACCACTGCAAAGATAAACCGTTTTCCAGACAATTAGTTGGAATTTAAAAGCCTGGTCAATGGTACTAATGCACGATCTGAATCCTGCCTGTAAGGGCGAGATGATGTCGAACTGCTCAGCCCAGAGCTGGATCCTTACCAAAATCATTCTTGCTACAATTTTTTGGACAGAGTCAATGAGACTAATGGGGCGATAATTGCCCGGGCACGAACGGTCACCTTTTTTAAAGATGGGCAAGATCTCTGCGCCCTTCCATGAGTCGGGAATGGGGGCCCCTTTAACTAATGCGTTGGCCAGAAGGGCGATGTAGGGGGCCCAGTTACCAGGGTCGGATTTAAAAAGGTCCGCAGGGACACAATCAATACCTGGAGCCTTACCATTAGGAACCCTCGATAATGCCATCTTGACCTCTTCGACATCAAACTCAAGGTTCGAAGGTGTAAACGGGTCCCGGCTTTTTGGTTCAAAGGATATAGCAGCCATATCAACATCAGAAAACTGGGATTCATAATGGGATACCCAGTTGTCCGGAGAAACATTGTTGGAGGGAACCTGTGAGTTTGATGTATTACCCCACTTCAAGGTATGCCAGAACAGGGTTAGGTTCCTTAGTTTACTGGCTGCCAGTAAGGCACTCCAGTGATCGTTATCCCAGTCACGCTTCGCCTGAACTTTGGCCCTAGTGTAGAGTTTTCTCGCAGATCTAATAGTGGCCTGGTCCTTAGTAGCGATAGCTGCTTTCAAAGCATTATATGAATCTCGGCAGTTCTTATTATACCAAGAGCTTTGCTTGGGGATCTTAGAAGACATGGCCTTGCAGGGTTTTGAGAAGATGGATTTTAAGTCCAAAAACAGATTGGTATGTATGTTTGTAGCATCGACAATGTCACCGTTGTCGAGCCTGAGGGACTGTAAGGCTGCCGTCGCTGAGGAGACTTTATCGCCAATCTCAGAGAGTATAGCACTATCAAGAGCAATTGTTTGTATTCACTAAATGTTCTGCATTGTAAATGAAGACTATGCGATTAAAAATAAGTATTCTGTTAATATTCAAGAAGTACCACTCACATATCAGTAGTCTTCAGGCACTAGCCTTCCCAAAAAGAACACTATTGAATACTAAAATTGGCATAAAATAGTCTATCAATGCTATAAAAGACAGGTTAACCACTAAATGTAGTATTCAACTTCGGTAAGGGTACTCTGAGTAACTGAAAACCACTGAAGAATATTATGGTCATCAATGCTGAGATTCATTCAGCACCTGGGAACACCGAACACACAAATTCCAATAAAAACGAACCTACTAGCCATGAAGAAAGAAACACAAGGCAACCAAATAACGCATCAAACCCCCCTGTCATTCTGGATACCCTGAGCCACGCTCCATTGGAACAGCTATCGACGCATAATAGGAAGCGGTTTAGGAAACTAAATAAAAAACAGGCATGAGTTAGGCAATGAGACTAGAGAACTATGGGGTATATCAGCAACACCCGGCGATAATTATCGCTCAGCGCTGTTAGCGTGAGGATAATTATCGCCGGCTAGCGTGGATTTTTATCGCTGAGATAGCGTGCTATTAGCAACGCTTATCTCCTCAGCGATAAAAATCCTAGCGCTAACTGCCTAAAGTGAGATTATCGCTGGAAACCCAGCGATAATCTCACGCAATGTGTCGTTAGCTTGCTGATAGGGACTCACAAACTTACCCATGATATCCACCTTCCATAGGATATCATGGCTAAGTCAGTCCTGAAGCAGGCGTAAGGTAAGTAGCGATAACAGGGGTTATCGCTACTTTTCCTGCCGCTATGCTTCATAGCGTGGGGCTTGATGATAGGAGAAATGTCGCTTATCGACATTTCTCCTGTCATGTTAGGTCAGGAACCCCCACTTTGCATCTCATTAGAGATGCAAAGCTGGGCGTTAGGAATCCCCACGCTAAAGCAAGGTTTCACGCTTTAGCGTGGCCTTGCTAATTAGGCGATAAAATTATCGCCGCATTTCGGCCGAAAACGCGATAATTTTTTATTGCCCGCTTGTAAATATGCCCCTAAGTTTACACTGACACACAGGCAGCATCTCCAGGGCAAAAATCTACTGATAACTTAATCGAGGCAAAGCTAGTCCCGTAGGACATTTTAGCTCATAAACAGGCAACGGCAGTTACATGGCCCTCCCGAGCTGCAGTGGCCCCATCTGTGAAAATCAGAAGACATTTTAAGAATGGGGAATTCTGATTAATCTCCCAAAGAAAGCACGCTACCCAGTAACATAAACCTGATCCCTGCTTGTCACCCACCAACCAGGAAAATATCTGTCGATATCGAGGCAGTAAATCCGATAAAAGCAGTGTCACTCTTAAAAAATACGACTGGCCCACTGCGATCACTGGCATTAAGCAACCAACAGCCAATGAACCTCACTACAAACAATAAGTTCGGAAGACAGTGCATTTTAGCCTCACCACGAGTTAAAATATCTTATGAGAATTGGGGCTGGCTCACGCAAACATTGGGCATCTCAAAACAACGTTGACATGCATCAAGAACCCATAACAAGCTCAAACCAAAGAATGAGACAAAGGCCCCAACAAGGTCCTTACCCTCCTGGAATGTAGCGGGCCTTGAACACCTTCTGATTCCGAGACAATGGCCTTTCTAACATCACATGATGGTACGTGTATTCAGGAGTCCTGGCAAGAGGCGGAGACGCCAATAGAAGGTTACCGTGAGTTTCATTGACCCACAACCAGAGGACACACAGAAGGCCACGCAATGGGGGGGGGGGGGCCTTTCAATTTTTCTCTAGGCGTGCTGGGATTTTAGAGCCATTCAGCACGTCACCGGCCACAAAAACTAACAATGTGCTGAAGTTAAAAACTGGCAACATAAGCAGAAAAACTGCAATTTATTTTTGATGAATGTCTATGTACATGCAGCGGCCTCATAGAAACAGTAGAGTGTGAAAAAGAACAAATGATGATGGACATTAGGCTCAATCACATGAAGGCTCACTCCCATCTAACCAGAGATTTCAACTTAAACCTGCTGCATAAGCCTCACCACGGCATTGCCCCTCACAGGTCCCACCTCCTCAAAGAGAAGACTCCTTGGGCCACACACAGATTGCAGCCTTGGAGGCCTTGCCGCTGCGAGCACTGTATGGGCGCTTTCTCAAAGACCACCCCGCCTGCCCAACCCATGATTGCACGTGCAGCTCAGTCACTCTTTTGAGCATTATTATCACATCTTCCATCCAGATGCGATGTGGAAGTGACCACATTCCACAGGTATGGTCAATAAAAGCCCAATTAATGCCTACACCGCATTAAAAGCCATTTGCTCAAAAACAAAAACACAACACAACTGGAGACGGGTCAAATGGAGCTCGGAAGTTACCACAAATGGACAACACAATTACCTTATCAGTGCTGGCCCTTGATTTACACAATAAGTGATTGGGAAATGCTAGCACAAAAGTTACTCTCCACCCTGGCTGTCAACAAAGCACCTGCTCCACAAAGCCCATGGACACTGAACCATGGTGCACAACAACTCTAAGGATGCTAAAAAAAACTATTAGCAAAAAGGCACAATCACTTAAAACACAATCAAACCCCATCCTACACACCAAGGCCGAAATTCTGCACAGTAACTACAAAAAAAACGAATTTGGCAAATGAAACAAGAATATGAGGAATCACTCCAGATGAAAGTGCTCCTGGCATGCCAAAACCAAAACTCAGAATGTTTCTGGATAATTATAAATCGGCGGAATAGTGGCTCAGGTCCAACTATGTCAAATGGAAATAATGTCACAGCAGAGAATTGGACAAAGCATGTCACTACTTTATGTAAATCCTCAACCAAAATGACCGAACAACACTTAGGGGCCTGTATTACGCCGCCGGAACATCACTTTTTTGACGTTCCGGTTTCACAATGGGCCACTGGCATTTTTATAAGGCCACATAAAGCCATGTTGCGTGGCTTTTCGTGGTCTTATAAATATGTGCCCCTTTCATACAAAAAACTGTGTGAAAGGGGAAGTCCATGGCTGTTGCAGGGGGCGTTCCCAGTGACATCCATGGCTTTTTGACACGTGCAGATTTACAAGAAATCATAAGTCTAAGGCAGTGAGAGGCGTAAGGAAGGCACATTGAAGAGAGATATCTTTATTTCTCCTTGTTTTTCCTCTTTCTATGTGTGCTCCATTCTGCAGCACACATAGAAAGAGGAAAAAGCCTCTTGTGATTGTTTTTTGTGCAGGAAGATTTCCCTTCCTGCACAAAATATTCATCCCTGCAACACAGGCACCCTTGCACCATGGTGCCAAGGTGCCTGCGTTGGTGCACTACAGCCCATTGTGCGCAGGCGCAGGGGAAAAGGACAGAAATGCGTGGTATCTAGTAGACACGGTGCACTCCTACCCTTTTCTTTTGCCGTAGGGCAGTGAAGCAGCAAGTCCTGTTGCCTGCCCAACGACAAAAACACCCATAAATGAGGCCCTTAGTCTTCAGCAAACAAATGTCAGCACAACAGAACTCAATGCCAATGGACTTAAAAACTCTCCGATATGCGACAACTCTCAATGCTATCAGATGTGCAACATTAATCAGCCAAAGCAGAGCAGACAGTGCCCCAGCCCCTAATGGCATCCCAGCATCAGTTTACAAACATGACATCACTTACTGGTCTGGAGTGCTGGGAAACTTGTTCAAAAAAATGCATAACCAGACATACTGTTCCAACTTCCTGGCAAGGATCAATTCTACATCCTATCTACAAAAAAGTCCATGTCTCACACCTCGATAGTTATCGACATATCGCACTGTTGGATATTGAGGCAAAATATTTTACGTCACTAATGCTGGAGGATTTAGAAGAATGGGCAATGACAAAAAACTTGCTATAATTGAACCAAACTCGCTTTAGAACAGGGTCAGGCACTATTGACAATCTTGTGGCCATAATGCTCTATTACTTACCGGTAATCTTCATTATTCCGGGTCCTGTTGTCCTCGTCCCATTCATTACTAAGTGGAGAATACCATCTCCCAACAGAAAAAAAGATCAGAAGAATGCTGGTATACTAACCCCGCCCCTCCCACCGGGAGTACATAAGTAGTACTTACCCAGCATTCCTCCTGAACAACCAAGCCCACAACAGGAAGGCCGGCTGTCCGGGAGGGAGGGCGGGGCGTATGAATGGGACGAGGACAACGGGACCCGGAGTAATGAAGATTACCGGTAAGTAATAGAGCATTACCCCCAGGTCCCTTATGTCCTCGTCCCATTCATTACTAAGTGGAGAATACCAAAGCAGAAAAGCCGGCCTTCCCAAACAAAAACAGAAGCCAACCCAGGAAAACACACCAAGGCAGCCAACGCAGGAAAGCAAAAAGGCAGAACCGCCGAAAACCCCAGGCAGAGCACCCAGACATGAGGGAGCCCCACCAAGCAGGGACGCGCCCAACAAAACAACGGGAGAACAGCCAGATGACCAGACTGACAACCAGAGAGGCCCACATCAGGAGCACCCCACAGGCAATCAGAGAAGGGGAGAGCACCGACACACAACCCAACCGAGGCAAGAAAGAACAAAAACATTGAGGAGGCCACTCAAAGAAAAAATCCAAGGGCTACCAGGCTAGCAAGCCAGACCAGGACACCAGGAGCCTGACCAAGGCACCGAGAACCCACGCCAGCCAAATGCAGGCAGCCGAAAGAAAGGCAATACCCAAACGGCGAAGAGCCCAGAGAAAAAATGAAACCCCAACAAGAGACGAACAAAGGACTCCACGGGCCAAAAAGGCCAAAAAGCCCATTAAGGGCAGGAGCAAACCAGAAGAGAAGGGAAGCTAACGACCCGGCCACAGAGAGACTGGAGGACAAGCCCCCCGGAACCCACAGAAGAGCACCAGGCCCCAGGAAAAAAAGGGCCAGCAGCAAGACCAGCCGACAGCTGACCAGCACCCAGCCCGGAAGGCGAGAGAGCCCCGGAACAGGGAACTAGGGAAGGCCAAACCACTGGGGAAGAGGAGCAACACCCGGAAGCCAACCCACCAGGCCCCGAGAGCCAGAAGGGAGCAGACCCATCAGGGACCAGAGTCCCACAGAGCAAAACACTGAACAGGAAACCAGAGAAAGGGAACAGGAGGGAGCACAGGACCCCAACACAAAGCCACAGCAGAACAGCCCAACTGTAACCCTGGGGAAACCGGAGCAGAGAGACAGGCCAGGCAGAGACGTCCCGAAACAGACCAGGCATAAGGCAGGACCAACAACACACAGGGCAGCCCAGACCGAGGACCAACAACACATAGAGGCCCCGAAGGAGTGCGGCAGGCCCAAACACCACCGCCAGGAAACCCCAACCCACCAGGGGAGAGGAAACACAAAAAAAACATCCCGACCATAGAAGCAACAGAAGCCAGGGCGGAACACCCAGGCAAACCAAACCCCACGGGTCCGCACGACCCCAGGGAGAGCAGTACCAGGGGATAAACCCCCAGGGCAGAAAAGGCGACCAGAAGGACCCGACGGCCCAACCCACACACAGGGCAAGGCCAAAGAGGGGAAGGCCCCAGGCGAGCAGAACTCAAGCAAAGGCCGCGAAGGGCAGAACTCAAGCAAAGGCCGCGAAGGGCAAAGAGACCCCAGTCACCAAAAAACGGCGGACCGGGCAGGACCGAAACCAAAACAAGGCATGGGCAGAAAGGCCCGGACCATCAAGGGCCGAGAAAAACAGAGAGCAATCAGCCCCGGCGCCCACAACTTAGCCTAAAGAACCAGGCAGTCCCAGGCAGGCCCCCATGCAGGCAGCAACCAGGACTAACGCAGCAGAACATCAGAGAGCCTAGCATACCAGGTGCTCTCAGGGAGGCACGGCCATAGGCCCCAGAGAAGAAAGGAGCGGGTGACAGACCAAAACAGCACCAGTCAGAGCCAGGAGGCCCCAACAGTAGGAACACACCACAACTGCAAGGACCAGAACCGGACAGCAGAGGGACCAGCCACCAACAGGCTGAAAATATACTGGCAAAATCAAAGGGGCAGGCCAATCAGCGAGCCCCCAAAACAGCCCCATCAGGCAGGCCAGGGCCGCTGCAAGAACGCAACCAGGCAACCCTGAGCAGATCGCACCACCGGCAAACAGGAGACCAGCCAGGAACAGGAGCCAACAGAGAGGAAGACTGAAGGCATCCAACAACCACAAGGAGGCACCGCTGAAGGCCAAGCAGAAGCAGCCGCAAGTCTGCAGAACAGGAGACCGAAACCCGGACCCGGACCACAGGGAAAGCCGAGGCACAACACCGGCCAAAGAACCACCAGGAACAAGCAGGGAGAAGCACCCCCCCCCTCCCCAGAGAAACAAGCCGGAGAAGAACACCGCAGGCCAGCGGAGACACAGTGGAGGCCAACTGCATCCAGGAAACCCAACCGGACACCAAACAAGAAAAAAACCAACCCCGCAGCACGACTGAAACCAGACAAGACCAGAGGAAGCAGGGATGAAAAGGCTGAAGAAAATAAGCACAGCCCACAGCCAAGAGGAGAAACACCAGACACCTTAGAAGCCACCGAGGCATCCGAGCAGAAAAGGCGCCCAGAACACCCTGCAGCAGCGAGGACTGATCAGGGCACCTCAAGTACACCGGCAAGGGAGACAGACCCCGAAAGTAGGCTAGACCAGCACCTCAGTGCCAGCCAAGAACCAGTAGCCCTGGGAAGCAGAAAAAGAGGAAACCAACCTCATCCAGAAACCCAAGCGGGCGACCCCACCCAGGAGAGAAGCCCTCCCCAGGGAGGAAAGGCCACAGGCAAAATCCCTGAAGCCAGGACTGCAACATCGAAGCCCAGGACACAGCCAAGGAGCCCCAGCACCACGCCCGAAGGTAAGGGCCAGCAGACAACCAGGGCAAAACGCAGCACAAACAAGCGCCACAGGAAGAGCCACGCAGAAGAGTAGGCAAAGGTAACATGGAAGAGAACCAGGAGAGCCAGAACAGCAGCAGGATGACAAAGATGACACCCAGGCACTGCAGCTACAGGCTCACCCACCAGGAGAAGCAAGGGGCAGAGACCACAGAAGCCACCAAGAGGAACCGGCGCCACAAACACCACGTCCAGGCCAGGGCCGAGAAGCCCCCAAAGAAAAGGACCCCAAATGAGCCCCAGCACCATGTAGAATTTGGAGGCAACAAGGAAGAGGGTAGACGGAATTTCAGTGAAACAGGTGTGGTTTATTTTTGTATGAATACAGTCCGTGGGGTCTTCCTCTGTCTCTGTTGGTAGTCCTACGGAAGGGTGTCATCCGGGGAGCCTCGTCTGGACATCACCGTCTGGCGAAGGTCCCTCAAATCGCTCTCAGGGTGAATCTCGTAGCATGTGGGAAAGAAGGAGAGAAACCGGTGTGAGGCACAGTGTTCTCGGTCTTCTTTTTGTCAGGGAAGGGGAGTGCAGGGGGAGCACTCAGTCGCACCCACAAGTGAGGTAGGGGTATATCCCAACACCGGATAGTGAGCAAAAGTAGAAGGGATTTCTACTAGGTATGAACCCTGTCTAGGTGGGAGTGTCCCCGTGGGCGTCTGTCCTCCCCTGGCGGACCCGCAACCCGTCCCCGAGTTTTAGCCCAGATAACGCACCTGTTGGAGCACCTGTTGGAGCCATGACCCTCCGTGGCCGTGGCAGGGCGCAGCGTCCTCCTTGCAGCTCTCTGAGTCGTCTCGTCTCTCTCTCTCTGCTTCTCCGTCCCGTGCTCGTCTCCCGGCTCCAACTTCTCCGCTTCCTGGATCCCGACGTTCCATCCCTCGGCGTCCGCTTACGGGTTATTAGGCGTGGGTTCCCTGACTCCGTCTCTGAAGGGGGCGTTTCTTTCACGGTCCTTGTCTTCCTTAAAGGGCCAGTGCAAGGAAAGGCTGCTCGCCGTCTGTGAGGCGTCCTTCCTGTATAACTCCGGGGGCTCAGGAAAGGGAAAAGAAGTGGGGTATGGAGGTGAGTCTTGACCGCCGGGTCTACATGAAGACGGGGATATCCGACACACCAGGAAGCCCTAGTACGACCAATCGGGCACAAAATAGGCCGACCCAGCACAACCACCAAGGAGACCAGGTGCACACAGACCGGCAGAACCGCGGCCCCAAAGGAAAGAACACCGGACCCACCGGCGAAGAAAAGCCCTCCCGTACCCAGGACGAAGACGGCACGCCAACAACGGAAAGCTGCCAAAGGAACAGCCCAAAGTGGAGGAGGACCGAGGCATATAAGAGGGGAGACACCCACAAACAAGCCCCCCCGAAACCTGCAACGGAGACAGAAGTAGAACACACACAGGAAAACATGCCATGCCAAACAAAGCCCGTACAGTACGTAGCCCAACAAAACAACGGGAGCACCACAACCGCGTGCAAAGAAAAACCTCGGAAAAATGTGAAGTCCAGAGACAGACTGCAATGAGCCCAAGCACGCAAACACAGACAAGCACAGCTGAACGTGTGCAAGCATATCTGAAAAGCACACGTACATCCCGGCGGGGTCGGTAGGCGCAGAGTAACAGAAGCCCATCGCGACTCAACTCAATGGAACCCATGACATCGAACATAGAAGTAAGAAAGGCTGAGGGGACCAGCCAGGATCTGAACATGGCAACCATGAGGACGAACACAGGCCCAAGCAGGAGACGCATCAGGACCCTGAGCCACCAGGCCCGACTGAGCAACCGAGCAGTGAACTCCGCACAGCCCTGAACCCAGGGCTGCCGCCGGCACCCAGTCACTCTACCAGACAACAGAGAACAAAGGAAGCCGACCGACAGCCGCATAGAAGATGACAGATTCCAGTGCCCAGGCGCGCATACAAAAGCGGCAGCAAGACAGCAACATAGGAAAATGGGTGAGGCAGAGAGACATGCCACGGGATGCCACCAGACCCACAGGCTAGGCCCAGGAGCCCAGTCAGCAGGACAACGTGTGTGACCACAGCGCGAACACACAGCAGCAGCCAGCGACAACAGAAACAGGAGCACAGGATACAACAGCACGGAGACAGAGACTGTAAAACCAAAATGCCAAAATACAGTCCCAGCCAACTCAACGCGACGAAACAGAAATCCGGTGCAAGCTTCCATGAGCCATCCGAACAGAATGCAGGAAGACGCGCCTCCTGGACAGGCCATGAGTGCCTCGCGCTTCCCAGAAGAAATAAAAGCACATACATCTGAGCAATGAAGCCGGCAGGTGCCAATGAAGAGCAAACGAAACCGCTATGCGGGACTCACCGGGGGGGGGCACAAACAGCCACAAGGCCCCCCCCAACCTTCCTGAAAATGCCAGACTTCAGGAAGCAGCCGCCAGCCACCAAATCCTGAAGCAAGAATGCACTTGATGCAGCAGGCACTCCCCACAGCCTGCCAGCACACCGCAGCGCACATTTCGGTGAGAGCGAAGACCGACAGGAAGGCAGGGGAACCAGGAAATCAGCTCGCATTCCACCCGGCCAAGCCTCAGGAAGAAGAGCCCGCAGTAACCCTGAAGGACCCGGGAGGCCGGCTCACCAGCCACAAAGGGCCGCCAGAAACCACAGACATGGGAATCAAAGAGCCGGCCTAGAAACCAAACCTCCCAGCCAGCCCAGTAGGCCGGGAGGCCAGGAACCAGAGACCCCAACCGCACAGCCAGGCAGCAGGACGGGGTAGAACAGGAACAGAAGCCACTCAAGCCCTGCAGGAGTAGCACCAGCATCCACAATCCATTCTGTCGACAGACAGAAAAAAGAACAGGAGGAATGCTGGGTAAGTACCCCTTATGTACTCCCGGTGGGAGGGGCGGGGTTAGTATCCCAGCATTCTTCTGATCTTTTTTTCTGTCGGGAGATGGTTATCTCCACTTAGTAATGAATGGGACGAGGACATAAGGGACCTGGGGGTAATGATGCTTGTAGCAAAACAATCACAGAAGAATGAACAGCTGTAATGCTGTTTTATAGATTATGAACAATATTGGAGGTAGGCTGAAAGCAGTCAAGCTGAGCCTCAGTTAAATTGAACAATTGGACTGCTAATACTGCATTAAGTTTTCAAGCTCCATATTATTTAGGAGGACACATTTGGAAAAATGAAACTAAACGTGTCTGAAACTTTTCTTTTTCTGAGTTAATCAAACTTTATTAATACGTTTTTTAGAATTTGTTGAATTATTAACCTTCCTGTTGCCAAAGCAACTTTGTTTAGAATTAGAATAACAAAACACAAAAGATTTTTTTATACAATATTTACACCACAACTATAATTCGCTCACTACTGACAAACTAAGCACACATCCCATACATTCTGATCCATTCATACATTCACACAGGCTTGTTGATCTAAAAGTCAACACAAAAGAGAAAACATATTTTACAATTTTTGTTAGGACCACAGAACTGGATTGTTCAAATGGTAAACATAGCTATAAACAATTCTTATTTATAAAGATTTAGACTTCTTATGGTCCTTATACAAGGTCTAAAAATCTTTTGTGTTTTGTTATTCGAATTCTAAACAAAGTTGCTTTGGCAACAGGAAGGTTAATAATTCAACAAATTCTAAAAAACGTATTAATAAAGTATGTATGTCAGCACCGTACCCCCCCTCCGCACCGTACCCCAACACCGTAGCACAGCCCCGCACCTGTACGCACCGTACCCCAACACCGTAGCCCAGCCCCTTACCTGTACACACCGTACCCCAACACCGTAGCACAGCCCGTACCTGTACGCATCGTACCCCAAAACCATAGCCCAGCCCCGTACCTGTACGCACCGTACCCCAAAACCATAGCCCAGCCCCGCACCTGTACACCCCGTACCCCAACACCGTAGCCGAGCTCCGTACCTGTACGCACTGTACCCCAACACCATAGCACAGCCCGTACCTGTACGCACCATACCCCAAAACCGTAGCCCAGCCCCGTACCTGTATGCACCGTACCCCAACACCGTAGCACAGCCCCGCACCTGTACGCACCGTACCCCAATACCGTAGCCAAGCCCCGTACCTGTACGCACCGTACCCCAACACCGTAGCACAGCCCGCACCTGTACACGCCGCACCCCAACACTGTAGCCAGCCCGCACCTGTATGTGACGCACCCCAACACTGTAGCACAGCCCGCACCTGTACGCGCCACACCCCAACACCGTAGCACAGCCCCGCACCTGTACGCACCGTACCCCAACACCGTAGCCCAGCCCCGTACCTGTACGCACCGTACCCCAACACCGTAGCACAGCCCGCACCTGTATGCACCCCACCCCAACACCGGTGGACAGCCCGCACCTGTACGCGCCGCACCCCAACACCGTAGCACAGCCCCGCACCTGTACACACCGTACCCCAGCACCCTCACCCAGCATCGCGTATGCACGGACCGTACCTATGCGAAAAAGACTCATACAGAACCAGGACACTGTAAAACAGCACAAGGAGGGTCAATTCGACTCGCACAACACCACAAAACACGTCAACATGACAAAATACATCTCTATGACTGACCTGCCACATCCAAACAGGCAAACAGAGGACCACATCACAACCACCTCTTATAACACACCCACCACAAATTCAAACACAGCCACACTCACAAATGGACCAATAAAAATGGCCCACACACACAACCCATGAGCCATTGCAACAGACCCACTGCTCACAGACACCACAGACAAACAACTGCACCTTACTCACACCTTAACTACACCTTCACTTACACACCTTCACACAACCTCCTTCACAAACACCCCCTCTTCACCTTCACACACACACCGTCACATTCACACCCACACACCCACAACCATCCACACCCACACCCCACACCATGCCCACTGACAAGAATCCAAAGTTCACAACGGCGGAGCTGGAGCTCCTTGTCAACGAAGTCATCAGAGTCGAGCCACAGCTGTTTGGAACATTGGTCAGACAGACCAGCATAGCCCAAAAAACCAGCCTGTGGCAGAGGATCGTCGATAAGGTGAATGCTGTTGCGCCCATCCGAAGGAACAGGCATGAATGCCAAGCCAGGTGGTACGATCTGCGCAGGGCAGTCAAGAGGAAAATGAACGAGGAATACGCCCAGAGTAACATTACTGGAGGTGGGCTGCCCCGCAGACCCGTACATTACCATCCCTGGGAGGAGAAGGTGATGGCCACGCTTCCGCCGGTGGGAGTACACGGAGTCGAAGGAGTCGCAGAGCCTGGTGAGTACACAAACAACTCATGTAACATGGGGGGAATGGCATCCACACCCCAACTACAACAAATGCACTCACCTACCCCTAAGCCCTCACCGCACACAACCACACCCTAAAAACCATGCTCATGCCACTAACGTCTCCATGCCCCATTCACAAATAAAGGCAATGCCATGTCCCAGGCCACACCAACCACAAACCCACGAGTGGATGTCCGGGATGCTGGGAGGGTGGGGCTCACACAACACATTGTGCAACTCAGAACCAGACACCAATGCCCACAGCCCATATGGCCTAGGTACATACCCATGCACCATGCCCCATGCACAGGGACTGGGAAAGTAATGACAAGGTAGCTGACACTTGGCCCTGTTGTAGGCAGCACAAGGCCCTCCTGTGACCACTGTACACTGAAACAACAACTCCACTAGCTCACATATCCAGCACAGGAACTCACACACACTGTCATGCCAGCATGCACCATGAGGGGACAGACACATCACCTGGGAGACCCAATCACGAATCACACTACACACAACAGCAGGCCTGGTCACACACCCCCCCTCACACATGCACACACCCCCGGGGCAGGCAACGGATTTACCCACTCTCACAATGGACATGTGACACAACAAGACCAATCCATAGCCAAATAAGCATCCCAGCCAAAAATCTACTGGCAAACACTCAGGAGCACATACCAATCTGTCCCCCGCAACATACCCATCCCCAAGTGTACATTGAGAGGAATGCTAGGCACATCCAACCACCTGGAGGAACTGTGACTACTTGAATATGTATGAAACATGGATGTGGCATGAAACAGCATTAACATTGTCTCTTTCTCACACACAGGGCAACGTCATCGACCTCCCCCCAACAATGGGGGGGAACAATCACAGTCCCAGGCTCAGCGTGAAGATGATCCCACCGACAGCGACGGCTCTCACCACTCCATGGATGACCCCGACCAACCTGGCACCTCTGGTGCCCAAGCCCCTGCAGCACCTGCGTCAGGTACATCTGTGCCAACCTCCACCCCCATTCCTGCCACATCCCAGGAGACACCCAGGAGCCCTGCTCGCACTGAACAACACAGCCAGTCTGACCAGGAGGGACAAAGTTCTCCGGGCACCCAGGAGGAGGCAGACGACCACGCTAATGCCATCCCTCAGGGGTCCCGTAGACCTGATGTGCCCACAACGGCAGGCCAGGCTTGTGTGGGCAGGGGTGGTAGGAGTGGAGGCAGGCCGAGGCGAGAACCTGACCAGCCAGCTGAGGGAACCGGTATGGCACACATGCGCCAAATCCTGGACACATACCGGTGTGACACCAGGGGCATCAGCCAGGTTGTGTCGAGCCTCACAGACATCAAGGGGACCCTCGACGAGATGAAGAACCTGCAGGCCGAGCAAAATGCCAGTCAACAACAACACCAAGGACGGATGGAGGCAAGACTGGCTGAGCTCCTGGCGGTGCAAACGGACATGAGCCGTTCACTCCGTCGGATCGCCGACAACATGGGCAACCCTCCCTGTGCCACCAAGTGAAGACCACCACCAGCCACAGAGAGGGAGGAGGAGGAGGATTCGTCCGACAGAGCATCACAAACATCGTCAAGGCCTGCATCTGAGGGTCCCGCGAGGAAGGTGGGTCGTCCACGGAAAAGACCGTGAGAGTCAGCGGACCATCCACATCTCCCAGGTCACCTGGCCTGGTACCTGGACCTCTGGCGCAACAGCAGCACCGCACCCAATGACATTCTCTGCCACATGGACTTGCTGGTCACAGTCTGACCAATGATGACCAACACTGTGGTCTGGACTCTGATGACTCCAACTGACAAGGATGCCATCTCCCCCTGTGAACTTTGGATTCAATGCACCCGGTAGAGCACCTTACTTCATCCACCAATAGACTTACCCCACCAAAAATAAATACTTTATTTTGTCATGAGATGTTGCTGTCATTTGGCATTATTCAACCAACATATGAGTGTGTAAATGTCAAACTATGCCTGAGTGTTGAACTAACTCCACACATCCATACCCTGGGATCGGAGTCTGGTACAGGACACACACGGGTCACAATGTATCATTCAATGCAGACATGGAGCACAATACTCACCTGTGATGGCCTCAAGCTGCTGAGTGGGTGCTAGGGAAACTGTGAGGACACACCTATTTGGAAGAGTAACATTAAGGCGTAGAGGTCAGGCCTCATTTGGAGGTTCCCGGGGAGGGAGTCCCAGGTATGTGTTCCCAGGTGGGAGAACTATGTCCTGCATGCAGGAGTACGGTGGATCAGAAGAATGGTGGCCAGGTCAAGGTTGGATGCACAAAGATGGCACTACGGGGTCTCGGATGACAGTGGTACAAGGTTGGTTTTGGGTCAGGGTTGTGGCCTGCCTCCTGAGTGTGGGTGAGGAGTCTGAAGGTCATCCTGCAGCACACAGTGATCCATTGCAGCTATCTCTGCTGGACGGTGATGTGGCTGGGGCGTGGGATGTTGACGCTGAGGTGTGCAGATGCAGCCTGGATGTGGACAAGTGTCCCTGGATTTTGGATGTGGCTGCTCCATAGAGGGCAGGGCAGTATTTGACACGGATTTTGTTGTGGACCTTGGGGATGGTCTGTCTTACCTTGGAGTGGATCTATCTGGGGATCATGTGCATAATGCTGAGGGTGTTGCAGTGTGAGGTACAGATGCTGGTGATTACCATGGCAAATTAGAGCAAGCAATCCATGATGCACAACATCTTGTATGCGTGGACACTGGGTGCCTGCGCGGGGCTTCTGTGGGTGGGACACAAGCAGTTGAGCCAGCTGTAAGGGGACAATCCTCAGATGTTGACCTCAGTCCTGTACAAGTCCAGCCTCAGGTCGCTGCTGTTCTGCCATTCATCTATGGATCCCATGCAATCTTGAATATTGGAACTGGATATGTCTGCATCCTTGGTGAGGGTGAGGACCGCCACGCTGTCAATGGCATACGAGTTGATGATGAGGTCGTGTGCGCATGTGATGGTGGATAGGGGGGTCCTGGACACATTGTAGATTGACACGCTGAAAGATGATACCTGTGCCATGTGCCTCACGACGAAAGCATACTACATGCCTAAGCCTTGAGTCCCACTCCCATGACCTTGCAGGGGTACAGATCCGGTGGAGAGTAGGAGGGACATGACCTGGTGGGTGTGACAGGTCCTGGAAGGCGTGGCAGCGCTGTGTAGGCAGTCGGAGTTGCACACTCATCATGCAAAGGTGTTGTGTGTGCGCTCATTGCATGCCTGAGAGCAGGCGGGAGATGTGTGGATGGACCTTGCTTGGAGGGTGGCTGCAACATGTGGGTCATGCAAGGACCTGAGGGTCGTGCAATGTGCACGTTGCATGTGCAGACGGTCCAGGCATTTGGTACCGCGTGGCCGCAACTGTGGCACGGACAAGCCAAAGACAGCCAAATGAATGTGTTGAGGGAAGAAGGGAGGAGCACATTTGATGTGTGTGTGTGTGTTGCCAAATCTGGAAACTACGTGTGCCCTTGCTGCAGTGGCTGCAACAGCAGGCGGCATGTCCTGGGAATTATGCCACAATATCCACACAAAGACTAGGATGTCAGAAAGGACTACTGCAACAGGTGTATGTCAAGGAAGGAGTTACCGGTTTGCAATGGCACACCCAGAGACAAAGGATGCACAATCACCAAAGATGACTGACACCGGATCATGAAACTGAAGGCCGAGCTGCGCACAGGAAACACACCCCAGAAGGTGTTGACGGCCCGTGGGGGGGACTAACATGCCAAAAGACATACACAGCCATGGACATCATGCACAATAGAGAATCAAATACATGAAGAACAGCATTGCTAATCTACACATAGACTCATATGCACAATCCTTGACAACCATGCCAGAGATGCCGCATGCACAGTGGCAAGAGACCTGCATTGACAGAGATGAGGCACCTTGGAGGCTGAGGAACACCTTTATTACTCAGGCTCACACCTATTCAAAAGCATCACCATTAACAGACTGACACGTCTATTGGATTAACATGTGGGACCTACACCGGACACCCCCTTTGCACCACAGATGCTGTAAATCCATTGTACTGGCACACAAGTGAAGGGGTTGAGTCAAACATCCCCTGCTGCACACGGAGAGGCTGCAATTCTTCATTGAGCATCATATGGGGATGTCCCGCAATATGTCCACCCGTAGCCTCCCGTATGTTTCAGAGGGAATTTGTACACACATTGATGCCTTCATCACAAACCACAATCCCATAACAGATGACTGTCACGAAGTTCAATTCATGTGAGTCATGCCACATGTCATGTGCCCCATGGTGAGTCGACATGTATGCATAGTAACATAACCTGCACAGGAACAGTGCCCACACATTACAAACAACTACCACATCCAAAAAGCCTTGCTGCAATCCTTACCCAAAGGAGAATTTTCACCATGTCCGTGCATGTAATGCTGATTCAGCACACGTTGCATTACTCATGAGAAATAGCAGGAGCACAACGATGCCACGAGCAGACAGCATGCGCAACTACCTGGGGATGAGAGACACACAAGAAGTCAGGAAAAACATAGTCATCCGCATGCATGGTCATGTACTCTACATGAATAAGGTTGACACCATGCCAGTTGTCAATTGAGTTAGTCAGCTAAAATATGTGGAATGACATCAGCACTCGAGTGACACATCAGCACACACCTCAAAGTCACTTAGCATACAGTCAGCTGGACACACACATTGCAACACATGCCACACAAGGCTCAAAGCGTGCACACTCAGACCCAGAGACTCACCATTATGAGAAGAAGTTGCGTATGAGCTGACTCCGGATGTCCTCCTCCTCCTCCTCCTCCTCACTTGCCTCGTGACCAAGGCCGTCATCCTCCACGGGTGGATGTTCCTGCTCATCAGGATCCAGGATGAGTGGCACAGCTTTCTCCACTGCCATGTTGTGCAGCATGCAGCACACGAGGAAGATTTTGCAGACCTTTACCGGGGCATATGGGAGGGACCCGCCGGTCTTGTGGAGGCACCAGAATCGGCTCTTCAGGAGGCCAAACGTCCTCTCAATCACTCGCCTGGTCTGCCCATGGGCGTTGTTGTAACAGTGATCTGCAGCTGTTCTCGGGTTGCGGAGAGGCGTCATCAGCCGTGGTATGTTGGGATAGCCAGAGCCCCCTACATGGAAACATCATGTAAAGAAGTGGGTCAGGAGATGCCGTCACATACTAAGATACCGCAGAATACTGGACAAACAGAGTCTACTCACCAACAAGACATGCTCGTTCGTTGTGCAGCTGCAGCATCATTTCTGGCACCCTGCTACGCCTCATGATGTAGGCATCGTGTGCTGACCCTGGAAAACGTGCACAGACATGGAAAATCACCATGTTAGCAAGACACACCACAAGGGCATTAATGGAGTGGTAATGTTTAAGGTTACGTAAGGCTACCTCCTGTGCCTGTGGTGGTACCAAAGCAACATGTGTCCCATCAATGGACCCAATTACATGGGGCGTCCCTCTCAGGGCATAGAACTCACCCTTGATACCTGTCAACTGCTCACGAGTTGGAAAATGGATGAATTCATCCAGGTGCTCCAACATGGCTTATAAAACATCATGCAGGACACGGCTGAACATGGTCTGAGACATGCCACCCACATCAGCTATGGTCAATTGAAACGTACCGGTGGCAAAGAAATGTAGGGCTGACATCACCTTCATCTTGGGGGTCAGCGCAGTCGGATAACTCTGTCGCGGGTGGAGGTGTGGTGCCAGCCTGTTTGTCAGGTCCACAATTAACCGTTGGGGAAATCTGTAGCGGCGTATGCAGTCACGTTCCCTCATGGCAGCCAAGTCTGGCATTAGTCGGGGGAGAGGCGGTGCCCTGCAGAAAATTGGAAGGAATAACGAAGATTGAGTACATTACTACACCAATGTCAGTGAACTGAGCACATGTTCAACAGCTAATACACATATGCCACATACAGAGTCTGGTCTGTGCAATACATCCTGCACACGTATGCCAGCCAGGTGATACTCCTACCAAGAACCAGCTACAAAAATGGATTGTCAAGGTCTACATGACATGCCATGAAAGTAGCTGTGGGCCAGTGTGAGTGAACAGTCAGACACATTACAGGAGTGACATACATCCACATATGTGCATTTGAAGGATGTCATCTCATACAGACAGCTGCCAGCAAGCTAGACGCACAGGTCACATGTCATGGAAAAAGGACAGACCACACACCTTGCCATGAAGGAGTACATGTCAAATATGATCACACAGACATTGAGACTATGCAGATATGTCCTAAGCTCGCAAGTCCCTGTTAGATGCATACAGACACACGTCACGTGTTATTCCACATGTGTCCTGGTGTGCGTAATAGTGTGACATGGGCATCTACACACAGACACATGTTGGATGCAGCTACAGCAGATGCCGTTGACGGAACACCAACAGCAAGATCATGGGAACACATGACACACACATGACATAGTCACATCGTGGCATGCTGGTAGTGAGATGTCCGGTATCATCATCCGTGTACCTGGCATCAGGGGACATTTGCGGGTGCTGGGGACTGTGCCATTCCAGTGATGCAGTGCTTGACAAGTTTGAAATAAATGCACACATGTAAAAGGTGTGAAGGGGAAGTGCGCCACATGGTGCCCCATCACACATGACATGTGTACACAGGTCATCACACAACTATTGGGTTAAAACATGGAGACATGTGCCAGCTCACTGCCTGACACACCTAGGCCCTACACATGATGCACTGCACTGACAATGACTTGATGTCCATCCTTGTGCGAGTCATACACCTCCATTCCTATCCTGTGCGCCTCCTATCACCAGTGTAAGCTGTGAAACGCACCGTACACACGCTCTGAGGGCGTGTGTACGGTCGTATCACAATATGGAGTTTGGGTAGGAGTACGCGTGTGTGCAAGGACCGTACACATGTACGTGTACACACTGGTCCTATTCCCATGGTAGTGTTGGCGTAGGCGTACGCCATAGAGATACGGCTCGTACCCGCGTATGTACGGCCCGTATCTCTATGGCGTACACCTACGGCAACACTACCATAGTGCTACGGGCCCTACACACACAGGTACGGCCCATAGCACTAGGGTAGTGTTGGCGTAGGCGTACGCCATAGAGATACGGCTCGTACCCGCGTATGTACGGCCCGTAGCACTATGGCGTACGCCTACGGCAACACTACCATAGTGCTACGGGCCCTACACACGCGGGTACGGCCCGTAGCACTAGGGTAGTGTTGGCGTAGGCGAACGCCATAGAGATACGGCTCGTACCCGCGTATGTACAGCCCGTATCTCTATGGCGTACGCCTACGGCAACACTACCATAGTGCTACGGGCCCTACACACGCGGGTACGGCCCGTAGCACTAGGGTAGTGTTGGCATAGGCGTACGCCATAGAGATACAGCTCGTACCCGTGTATGTACGGCCCGTAGCACTATGGCGTACGCCTACGGCAACACTACCATAGTGCTATGGGCCCTACACACGCGGGTACAGCCCGTAGCACTAGGGTAGTGTTGGCGTAGGCGTACGCCATAGAGATACGGGCCCTACACACGCGTGTACGGACCGTTTCACTGGAGTAGTGGTGCCCTAGGGGTACGTGTGGAACACACCGTACCTGTGTGTGGATAGTGAAATTACATAGGGGACACATGAGGGACAAGTATAAGGGCCTAAATGCATGCTAGTTGTCATGGAGACCGAGTTTCCAGTTCAAAATTTTTCATCAGGTGGCCAGCAAAAGTCAGTTGGAGACAATATACTATGTTGCAAAGTAGTTGTTGACTTGACATCATGCTCAAATTTTGAACCATGCAAAGGCCCTTACTGGGGTAGGTTTAAAGGGATTGGAGGAAACGTAGGATGCAAATGAGGTTGACCAATCACTCTGTACTCCTGTAACTGAAACAGCCCAGCAAGGGAGATATAAGGCAGCCTGGACCCATGAGAGAGCACTTGCCTGCACAACCTTTCATTCCACACCACTGCTGCTGCTTGTGAGTCCTCTGGCACCATGTCCAGGTCTGTGGAGAGGCCCCAGCCTTTCACCCAAGAGGAGAATGAGGCGTTGCTGGACGTCATCCTCCCACAGTACACCATGCTGTATGGTCGACCAGGGGAGCAGGTGAGTGCTGACTCCACTAGCTGTGACTGTGCCCCTTTTTTGTGTCTGTCACTTCTGGCATTGGGTCCAGGTGTGACAGACATGCAATGTTGTTCATGGTGGGTCCCAGGGGGGGAATGCCTTATGTCTCCCATGCAGAGCCTGATGTTGTTCATATCTGCACTCCTCACTTGCATTGTGCTTACTGTGACAATCACTGCATGGTGCATGCCACATTCAGCCTGGCTAATCCTCTTGGGAATGTTGTTTCCATAGCCCTGATGTGATTCTGTGGTCCCCCCAGTGTGACAGGTGACTGTACCCACAGATGTGTGTGAGTTGAGTGTACCTGTGGTGATAGTGTCCAAATGATGTGTACGACCCTAGGACATTGGTGTGTGTGTAAGTCCCCTGTCATGTGGGTGAGTGTCTATGTGGAGTGTTGCACCCCAGCTGTATGGAGGAGGCATATGCCCTACCCATCTGATGTGAGCAGGGAGCCGTGCTGTGTGTCTGACGTGCTGAGCTAGCCCCACACCTGTGACTCCCTCCAGTCAAGTGGCACATGTGCAGAGTGATGTTTGTACCCGCAGTTGCCAATGGCAGGTGATTGTCCTGTGCCTGTGTGTGTCTGTGTACTCCTCTGAGGTTGCGTCAGTGGCCTGGGGCATGTGACTGCTTTGAGGTGCTGTCCATAATCCTGGTGTTGCTTGTGATGCACAGTGTGAGCCATGATCATTGATTCTGTCGCACCCCTCATGCCACCTGTGTACTTTAAATGCCACGTAGTGCATTTGGCCTTCCCCAGAGGATAATGTCCCTATGACAAAGGTGCAATGAGTTGGCTGCATACTATGCCCTGTTCAAACAAGCCCAATTGTTCTAATGTGTGTCTCTGTGACATGGAGCAGGTGTATTGATGTTGTCTTACTTTGTCATCCTCACAGGTAGCCGCCTACGCCAAGGGGGAGATTTGGAAGCAGGCCGTCAGGGCCGTGAGGTCGGTGGAGGGTCGCAGTCGGCACCTGGCCCAGGTGAGGAAACGCTGGCAGGATATCCGGTGCTGGTCCAGGAGGATCGCCCGGGTCCTGCTGGGGGACTCACCAGAAGGCAAGAACCGCGGGCGCCGGTGCCTGACCCACCAAATGAAGCGTGTCCTGGTGGTGGTCTTCCCTGACATGGATAGGCGGTTATAGGAGAAGCAGCAGCAGGAAGGGGGTAGGTACATGTGTGTTTGTTGTGTGTCACCAGCTTTTGGAAGTGCTCAGTCGCCTGGATACACTGCCAGGGTTTATATGTGCAGTGCATATCCTGTTCCCCAAAGTCAACCGGTCCTGTTCTTCCTCCCTTCCCCTCCTTGACATGAGTTCCCTGGTCTGTGTGTAGTCACTCTTGCACAAGGTAATCTAGGCTGGCAGTTAATCCAAGTGCCCAATGCTTGCAGCATCATGTGTGGGGGTGGTCTGTGACATGTGTTGGGACCTTGCCTGTGCCCTGTCCAGTTCAGTCATTTGGGGGTCCATGATTGTTGGCACTGATGCAGAGTCTCAACATAGGAGTGTGAGGCTTAAAATGAACTGCCTTGCAGCATGCATGACCGATGTTGTGGCCTCAGACATGATGTGCATGAGGGGGAGATATGCATAGTGCGGGGACGGTTGCTCCTGTTGCAGTCAGATCTATCCAGGACCACGGAGCAGTGTGGCCACTACAGTCCCCTGATACACCTTTTCCTAGGAATTATGTGTGTCATCCAACACTGTGGACATTCTCAGTGTCTTCATCATAGGTTGGCCTCTGTGGCATTGTACCCTGGCCTCATTTGTATTTACGTAAAATGTGCTACATGTGTACACTGTACAGGGTGACCCAATGTGGCTTGTGCATCCTCACACTGGCCAGTGCCTGTGTGTCTGTGTACAACTATCTGATGATGGTTGTTTGTCAATGATATGTGTGGTCAGCCCCACGAGGGGTATTTAGAGTGCAATTAGGATTTAATGGAGCCCATTTTTGTGATCCCTGATTAAGAGGTGTAAGTCCTTCCTCTGTCTCAATCACATTGTCTCAGGTAGGGGGGGGTTTGTGCAGGCAAGGCCTACATGTCTAAAGCTTATGTCTCCTTGCCAGGTCTGGCCTGTGTGTGATGATAGTCGGAACAGACACTCAACAAGTATTGACCCAGTCATGTTGTGCAGGGTTTAATGTTTGTGCTTTGCAGCATGTGTCAAAAGTTAAAAGACATGGTTCCTGCTCATCCATTTTTGGCAACGGTGTGTGGTCCAGATGCTGTGCTCGACTGTCCACAGACACTAGCTTCTCTGTATAATTCGATATCAAGTTCTTTGCTGTTGTGTCATGCTCTCCATTGTTTCAAAGTGGCATGGTGGGTCAACCAACTGTGTAGTGCAGGGCCTACATATGTGCGTAGTATTGTAGATGTTACTCATGATGCTTTTCATGCTATGCACTGTGACCTATGTAGTTTGGACTCATGTGTAATATGTATACAGGTGTCTGATTATTTCCTGTCTCTTCACCTTGCCCACAGCATTGTCGGGGGACACCGAGGGAGACACCGGCACGGACGTGGAGGAGGGATCCAGCACCGGTGCCACCAGTGCTGGGGAGTCTGGCGCAGCAAGTGGCACGGAGGGCGAGGGGAGTCAGGCGGAGGCCCTGTCCAGTCCCAACACCGTCTATGATGCTGACGGGTCCGAGGCTGAGCTCCCAGAGGGGGCGGAGGCTGCTCCCACAGCGGAAAGCAGCAGTACATCTCTTGCCGCCCCCTCCATTCCCATCACTGCCCTCCCACTCGCTCGGGTCCCTTCTGTCCGTGCTAGGGAACCACATGTTTCCTTCGTGCCAGGCACCGCACCCCCTGCCCCTGTCTCTCCTGCTGCCGTCAATGCCGAGTCTGTGGACATCCTGCGTCAGTTGCAGGTTGGTCAGACATCGCTGCTTAATGTCCTCCATGGCCACACCAGACTGCTGACACAGATGGTGTCGTACATGGAGGGCATGTCAGCAGCAATGTCTGACCAACGGATGTTGCTGAGGTCCATGGACTCATCACTGACGGCAGCAGTGGGTCTCCTGCAGTGCTCCGTCCCCCCCTACCCCTGCACCATCCACACTTCCCACTCCAATGCCTGTCCCAAGCACATCCAGACATCTCCATGCACGTACCCCACCAGACACAGGCAGCACACCAACAGGGAAGGCCAAGTGCACACCTCCAGTCACGCACACACAGGAGGAAGTAGGCACACCCACTGGGTCGGGGGCAAACGGCAGCCACGCAGCCACAGTGGGAGTCCGCAGTCCTCACGACCCACTTCCTCCAAAACCACTCCCCTTAGCTCCCCTGCCCAACAGTCGGACAAAGAGTCCTTCATGGCCAGTCTGTCCCTCAGCCCCAGTGTGACACCACCGCGCAAGCGGTCGAGGAAGTCCCCAGGCAGGGTTGCTGAGTCCCCCCCCAGTCCACACCCTCCCCCAGTAGCGCTGCAACCCATCCCTCCGACCCCCCCTCCTTGGGGCCTGTGGTTCCTTCGGGTGCAGGGGAGATGCTGGGAGACCTTGCAACTGTGTGCAGCGACATCCTAACCACCACCTTGGGCGCTGCCCCACCCCTTGTGGTGGAGTCATCCGTCCCTGCACCCACAACACCTACCCTTGCCCCTCCTGTCCCTGCGGTGCCTGGTCCTTCGACTCCTTCCCCCCCACATGAGGCCCCCCCCCTGTGGATGGAAAGGGACTCTGAACTGTGCAGGCAAGCTAGGGGAGATGCGTCCCAATGTGTCCCCCCCCCTGGAATTCGCATATGGACTGGCCTATGGGCCTTGTATATAGTGTACATTTCAAATCCAATCTTTTTTTATGCTGAATAAAGCATTTTGTTTTTCATTTGCACACGAATGCTTTTCTGGTATTGCTGTTGGTGCTGCTGCTACCTGAGTTGGGGTGGTGATAATGTGTTAGGTGTCTGGGAAATGTTGTAGTGTGCTGCTCATGGGGAGGACCCTGGTATCTGCGTGCCATCACAAGGTCTCTGCAAATAATGTTTGGTCATGTAAGCTCTTACTGTATGGTGACATTGTCCCAAGGAGTGTTCCTTCCTCTGTGGCACCTGACTTCTTCCCTTCAGGGTGTTTCCCATACCCAGGCCTTCAAAGCGTGGGTACGGGTCGCACCACGCGTACCCCTATGTCACCCCAAGAATGGTGGTACGGCCCGTACCCAGGCCTGAAGAGCGTGGGTACGGGTCGCACCACGCGTACCCCTACGTCACCCCAAGAATGGTGGTAAGGCCCGTACCCAGGCCTGAAGAGCGTGGGTACGGGCCGTACCACCATTGTTGGGGTGCCGTAGGGGTACGGCCCATACCCAGGCCTACAGAACGTGGGTACGGGTCATACCACCATTGTTGGGGTGACGTAGGGGTAGGCGTAGTACAACCCGTACCCACGCTCTTCAGGACTGGGTACAGGCTGTACCCCCAATGTTGGGGTGACGTAGGGGGCAGGCGTGGTACGACCCGTACCCACGCTCTTAAGGCGTGGGTACGGTGCGTACCACAATTGTTGTGGTGACGGGATGTGTCCACGTCCACTTCCGTTGTGGCGGGACGCTGGCCTTGGTGGACACGCCCCCCCCCGGAGTGACCAGTCCCTGGAGGTACGGTATGTACAGAGCATGTATATATTTTGCCTTGGGTGGGGGTTATGTTTCCTGCCCCTGCCCCCCACCTTTGCCCCTGGGTGTTGTTCTGAACTTCTGCGGCATCTGCATCGGTTCCTGTGCACCAAGTCGTAGGCTATGAGGGCCGGGATGACACGTAGGATGGGGTCCATGGCTGTCCATCGCATACAGGTGCTCCTTCCTCGCGTCGTCCTCAATTTCCCGGCAGTTTTTGGCTCCCATTAAAAATGCTACGTGCGGAGTGACGTAGGCAGGAATCGTACTTGCTGGTTCGTAAAATGCTGCCTAACTCCGTCCGGACTTCACGTACGCAGTGTCCCGGATCGGAATTGTGGGTATATTTTAGCCGGTCGGTGTTATGTACGAATCGTACGGAAATGTTATTTCTGTACGAATCGTACTTGCGGGTTTGTAAGGTGGTTTTCCCGGGTACGAGTCAGATGGAGAAAACGCTCCGTACGACGGTTCGTACCCGGGTTTTACAGGATCGGAATCGGCACCTTTGCCTTTCGAACAACATAAAAAAAAACTGAGAATAAACCACGACCATTGATAAAATATTCATCAAGAAAATTAAAGCAAGACAAATGTAAGTTTTTTTAAAATATAATAATTGTACAAACATGTTGAGGAAGAGGACTTTTAGAAGTTTCTTGACTTTTACAAAGGAAGGGATAGTCCTGTTATCCCCTGGGATGGAGTTCCAGATTTTGGGAGCCCTCCCAGCAAAGGATTGAGTAGCTGTTTTTTGTTTGCGTGTCTTCATGGGGAAGAGTAGTAGGGTATTGGAGCTCCTGAGGTTCCTAGCCTGACCGGCCTTCTTGAGTTTGGAGGCCAGGTAGTCGGACCAGTGATTGAGTGGCTTGTTTGAGGTCCTTGGGCGGGATGAAGGGTTTTATTTTGTTGAGTAGTTTCAGATTGAGGAAGGCACTCTTTGCGGAGTTCTTAATGTGTTTGGACATGTCGGGTTTTGCGTCTAGGGTGATTCCTAGAGATTTTACAGAGTTGGTCGGTGTGAGGTTGCCGTCGAGAGCATCAATTGCTTTTAGCCATTCTACAATATGCGGGTTTTCTTCTTTGTTGGAGATGAGGAGGATTTCTGTTTTATCTTGGTTGAGTTTTAGGTGGTTTATTGATAGCCATTGTTGAATTGCTCTTAGGGTGTCGTTGAGTCTCTGAATGTCATCGATGGAGGAGGTTTCTAGATAGATCTGGGTGTCATCAGCATAAAGGTGGAAGGGGATGTTGGCTTTTTTCAGTAGGTTGGTGAGGGGTTCCATGTATATATTGAACAGTTGAGGGGAGAGTACTGAGCCTTGGGGGACACCTCTGACGGGGTGTAGGTCGGACATAAAGGTTTTGATTTTTATCCTTTGGGCGCGGTTGTGTAGAAAGGAGGAGAATCAGTGTAGGACCACCTCATCTGCCCCTACCCTTTCTTGGAGAGCCTTGATGAGTAGCTTGTGGTCAACCGTGTCAAAGCCTGCCAATAGGTCCAGGAGAATGATGACGCAGCATTGGTCAGTGTCAAGAGACTTGTGGATGTCGTCCACTATGCTAAGGATCGCGGTTTTGATGCCACAGCCTTTTCTGAAGCCCGATTGGTGGGGGTCTAGAAGGTTGATTCCGTCCATGTGCTCAGTCAGTTGTAGGAGAACACACTTTTCGAGGATTTTAGATAGGAGGGGAAGATTGGATATGGGTCTAAAGTTGTTGAGGTCGTTGGTGTCGAGGCCTGGTTTCTTCAGTAGTGGCGTGACTTGGCCGACTTTGAGGCAGTCTGGTATGACGCCGGTTCTAAGGGAGCTGTTTATGATCTTGCACCAGAACGGAGCTAGGGAGAATTTCAGTTTTTTAGTCCATTGGGTGGGTATAAGATCTAGGATGTGAGATGCGGGTTTGGAGGTTGAGATCAGTTTGAGAATCCTCGCTTCAGGAATGGGGTTGAAGGATTACCAGGTTCTTCTGGGGTGCTTAGGTGTGCTGACTTTGGCCTCTGAGGCTAGGCTTATGCGGGGGGGGGTTAAGGTTAATATCAAGTGAGAGCTCAATCCTGGTGATTTTGTTGTTGAAGAAGTTGGCGAAGTTGTTGCACAGGTCTTTGGAGGCCTGCACTGAGGTTGCAGAGGGCATGGAGGTTTGTTGCCTGATGATGTTAAAGAGTTCTTTAGGCCGGTTCTTCGCGTTGTCCAGAGCGGTGCAGAAAAAGGTGTTTTTTTCATTGTTGATGTGTTGTTTGTAATTCCTTCGGGCTGCTTTGAGTTGTTCGAGTAGGCATGGGGAGGGGGTGTTCCTCCATAGTCGTTCTGTAGCTCTTAGTTGTCTTCTTTCAGCATTGATGTCCGTGTTGAACCAGGATCTGGATGGAATGTTCCTGGTTTTTTTTAACTTTCAGGGGCGCTAATTGGTCTAGGATGGACGTCATAGGTATGTTGTAGTGAGAGGTGAGTTCCGTGGTAGAGAGATCACCTGTGGAGATAGGAAGAAGCGAGCTTACCCTTTCCTCTAGGTCGGCCAAGGTGATCTGAGTAGGTTTCTCATCCATATTGGGAGGTCTTGAATCGAAGGATGGTATGTGATCGGTTGGGTGATGCGGAATACAATTAAGTGGTGGTTGGACCAGTCAACAGGTAGGATGTGGTCAATTGTGATTATGTCGCGTTGGGCGATAATGGCGTCTAGGATTGCTCCTTTGTTATGGGTTTCATCTGAGCAGTGTTGGGTAAAATAGATGTTGTGCAGTGGCTCGTTCAGGTTTTGGATTAGCGAGTTGCTATTTTCATTCCAGTGTAAGTTGAGGTTCGGCAGAATTAAGTTATTTGCGTCTCGGAGAGCACAATGCACAATCAGGTCGGACAAGTGCTCGGGGAATGTGGTGGTGTTGCCAGGAGGATGGTATAGGAGATGGCAGTGTAGTGTTTTGTTGTCAGTGTGTTAGTGATGGCAGTTAGGCATTCGAAAGAGTTATAGTTGAAGGTGTCAATTTCCGTCACGGACATGTTGTTGTTGTAAATGATTGCTATACCCCGCCTCTTTAGTCTTTTCGATCTTTGTTGATGATAGCAAAGCCTGGGGGCACAAGACTGTCCATGATTGGTGGCGAGCAGTCATTGAGCCAGGTCTCGGTGATGAAAGCTATGTTAATCTTGTGGGTAAGGATGGATTCTGCTAGCTCTGTGGCATGTTTGGAGGCTGACCTGCATTTATGAGCATGCAGTTGGTGGAGGGTGCCACTTTTTTTTTGCTTCTTCTTCAGTGGGGCCATGGGGATGTTAGTGAGGGAGGCTGGGGGCCTGGGGGATTTCAGGGGGGAGTTGTCTCTTCTGAATCCAGTGATCACTTGTATCTTGGAATAAGGGGTGGCAATATTTGTGGTGTCGTATGAGGAGCCAAGAGCTGCCGCTTCACTCGCAGACATAGCCTCGTTAGTTCTTTTGGGTCTCTGTATCTGATTCGAGAGGGGGGTGGAGATCCAACTGAGGCGGGGAGCCTTGGGAAGCCTTTGGTGTGAGGGGATAGGGAGGGTTGGGAACGTGGGTGGTCTTGCGGAGGGGCGAGGTTAGTAAGGATAACATTAAAGCCCTGGATTATGACTGCAAGCTGGATTTCTAGCAGGGTGAGATGCCTTTCGGTCTCTTCTGAGGTGGGGGTAGGAGGGGTCTGGTCATCACTAGAGGCAGATGGCCTGGCTATGCTATGTTGCTGTCTGGTTGCTCTAGTGCTGCCTATGGAGGCTTTGTGCAAGACCGTGGGTGTGGGGTGAGAGGGGCCGTGCAGAGGCTTCCATGTTCTTTTGTGTGTGGGTATGGGGAGGTAGTTTGGAGTCTTAGATAGCGTGTTGAGGTTGATTGTAGTAGTATGGGGGAGGTTGTAGGTGGGGGTGATGTGAAGGTCGGATGGGGAAGGGGATCCTTGTTCATGGTGTCAGAGGTGAGGGTGGTGTCTTGTGGCGTGTAGCTGGTGTTGTTGATAGAGGGAGTGTGGATGGAGTGTGTGCTCAGCTGGTGGGTCTGGTTGACTGAGGAGAAGGGGTGGGTTGGGGGGGAGAGGTGCGTGGGAGGGAGCAGTCCGAAGTAAGGGAAAGAGTGAGTCAAATGCCTCTAAGTTGTTATTGTTGGCTAGGATCAAGACAGTGGGCCCGATTCACAGAACTAACTTAAGACAAAATCTTAAACTTACTACTTTTGGTATTCACAGAAGTTAGGATTTTGTCTTAAGACAAACTTGAGACAAACTTAAGACAAACTTAAGACAAACTTAAGACAGACTTAAGACAGACTTAAGACAGACTTAAGACAAACTTAAGACAGACTTAAGACAGACTTAAGTTAGGATTTTGTCTTAAGTTTGTCTTAAGTTTGTCTTAAGTCTGTCTTAAGTCTGTCTTAAGTCTGTCTTAAGTCTGTCTTAAGTTTGTCTTAAGTTTGTCTTAAGTTTGTCTTAAGTCTGTCTTAAGTTTGTCTTAAGTCAAACTTAGGACAAAATCCTAACTTCTGTGAATACCATAAGTAGTAAGTTTAGGATTTTGTCTTAAGTTAGTTCTGTGAATCGGGCCCAGTGTTGTTTGCGTATATGGTCACAAAGGTGTTTCCGCTCTGCTTCGTGCGGTTTGGGATTGCGATCATCATTTTGCAGCTATGAGGCGTGTTGGTAGTTTTGGAGATGAGGAGTTGAGAGCTGAGGATGGATTTCCATTTTTCAGGTCTATCAGTGTAGAAAATGAGATCCATTTTTATCTGGCCTTTGGAGGAGCAGTGATATATGTCCGCAAAAAGTGATTCTGGGTTTTGCCTAATCAGTTTTTGTTTGAAGTTTTTTCTTGCTTTGGGTGAGAGGTTGTGGGAAACTAATAGAGAAGGAGTTCAGGCCGTGTGGTTTTAGATAGTTCGGTGTGTGGGGGTCGGAGTGGGATGGCATGATAAAAGGCAAAGTCTGGGTTGTCAAGCCCTTTATAGTGTGATGATCCGTGACTCGCCGGTGGGATTTACCGAGAGTTACATCTGGGCGGCCATCTTGGGAGCAGACAATGAGGCCGGTGGGGGGAAGCAGAAGGTAGGCGTTGCTGTCGGGGTCCAGGTGTTATTTATAGGGCTGGCAAACAAGGTAGGTAGCGCGGCGATCAGACCACTTCTTGTGTTGGTCAGGGACTCCCGGGTGCAGATTCCCAGGAGTTAACCCTTCCTTTGTAAAATTCAAGAAACTCCTAAAAGTCCTCTTCCTCAACCATGCCTTCCCGAACCGAGAACCGATGCCAAAGCGAACCAACATGCACTATACAGCACCCTGACACTGTGGCATTAAGACCTACCTCTTCCCGCTCCTCGTACCTCCGCACCCCCTCCCCCCTGAAAGAGGTTCAGCCAAATGACAATGTGCACCCATCAAGGTTATCGCAGGACTCCCTTCCTCAATGTGGCATAACATGCTGGGACTTCCCAACCAACATATATACTTCCGTCTTACTATGTGACTCTTGTATTAAAATTTGTTGTAAAGCGCTCCGATACCCTCGGGTCTGGCCAGCGCTATATAAAACTCCTAAAATAAAAATAAAATACAATAAATAAAAATAAAATAATTATTGTTCAAAATCGTAAAATTGATAAATATATATATATACGTATGTTCATAGATAGAGACAAAAAATGGCAGAAGGAGCAACATTCATAACTTCACAAAAGGGAAAACTATTACTGTGCACCATGAGCTACACCTATACACAAGAAAAAGTAACTAGAAACAAAACCCATTAGAAATGCAGTAAAAATTACTCAAATTCTTGCTATGGGAGAGCAACTAAAGTAGAAACAAATGTAGTTAATGTCAAAGAACACAACCATCCCCCCAATTTGACTGAAATCGAGGTCAGAGATGCTCTAGAAACAAAGAGAGAAGCAAGTACCAGCTCCCAACAGACCAGTTCCCAAATACTAGAAAACGTGTTAACTAAGGTTCCTGAACATGTCACAGGATAACTATCGTCCATCCCCACTCTAAAAAGATTAATCGCCAGGACTTAAAGAGCTACAGCTCAAACACTGCCACCCCCCAAACGTTTGTAGGAATAGAAATGTTACCAGAATACACCATCACCCACAAAATTGAAAAATTCCTGATTGATGACAACAGTCATGAAAAACAAATTTTCATCTTTGCCATCAACAACAACTTCCAAAAACTGTGAAATGTGAATGATGGATGGCACATTCAAAGTTTGCCCCAAGACTTTTTACCAACTATATACCATCCACGGCGAATATGAAAACACTAACATCCCCTTCATAAAGGCACTACTCCTTAATAAGCAAAACACCACCTACATAGAGCTTTTTACAATACTAAAACAATACACAGACAGCTACTTTCCTAAAAAACTAATCATTGACTTTGAACAAGCAATGATTCAGTCAATTTAAAAAAAAAACCCGCACGCCACACTCCAAGGTTGCTATTACCTCTTCAACCAAACTATCTGGAGACACCTCCAAAAATCCACTCCAAGGGGTCTATTAGGATGGCGGGTGGATGGCCGCCGCTGGGCCGGCGGACATCCGCCCGCAATCGCAACCCTGAAAACCGCCGCTCCCATTAGCATGGCGGTGACGACCGCGACGGTGAGAATCTCCGCCCGCCACCTTTTCGCCGGTACCAGTCCGCATGCATTCCTAGCGGGAGGAACTGGACCGCTACAATGATGGCGGTGCAGGACCAGGCTCCGCCAGGATGATTATGATGCCGGCGGTAGCCAGCCGTTCCGCGGCGGTGGAACCGCCATGGAAACGCATGTGGAAAATGTCTCCAGGGGCCCATTGCGGGCCCCCAATGTGTTGGGGGGTATGGGTGCAATGGGGGGGTACCATGTCCCTGTACCAGGTGGCAGGCACTGTGCAGTGCCTGCCACGCAGTGCAGTGACATGCATGACATGCTCCTTTTCACACCGCGGTGGTGCTGCTGGCAGCAACAACCGCCACAATGTTAATCGCCGGAATCTGACAGCCGCGGTCGGATTTCGACTGCGGAGCATCCTAATTGGACTGGCAGTTATGCCGCGGTCCTTGCGGGCGGTCTTTTCCGCTACCATGGCGATCGGGGAGATTTTTCAGCCGCCATCCTAATAGACCCCTAGGTATAGATTATGCCACCAATAGCAATTTTGCCTACCAAATAAAAAAATGAATAGCGCTGGCCTATGTACAAAAAACTGATGAAGACAACCATTATACCATACTTCTTGAAAGCCCTTTCTATCAAGCAAACAAAACTAAACTAACTCCCTTCCTAGACTACTTTGAAGACACTTGGGTCAGAAGGCTACATAGGTCAGGGCACCGTAGACAACCGAAGTTCCAAATCCCCTCGTGGAACATCTACTGTAAATGTGCAAACAATATGAAAATGTTTTTTAAAAGATGATAAAAAATACATTTTTAAAAAATATTGTAAATTATTTAATATATTAAATATTATTTTATTATAAATAATATTCAATATACTAAACAATAGAATATACAAAATATACATTTGTAAAACAGACATTAGGGGGCTGATTCCGATCCTGTATGTTTTTTTTCCCGTACAACTCGTATCCGTATTTTTTTCCGTACGAATCGTACAAGTCACGTCCGACCCGTGAAGTACAATCCGTACGGGAAAAAGTACATACGGATCGGCTCGATCCATACGAATCGTACCGGGAAAATTAGTACGAGACGGACCCGGACACTTCTCTGTACAAGTCGTAAAAATGAAGTCCGACCGTACCAGTACGATCCGGACCGGCGTTACAATTTACGATTCATATGGAAAACGCCCCGTACACGGGGAATGACTTTGCCCGCTATGAAGCGAAGTTTGTACGCACCGTACCCCCAGCGCGAAGGTATGGTGCGTACCCCCAGTGCGTAGGTATGCACCGTACCCCCAGCACGTAGGTACGCACCGTACATACGTGCTGGCAGTCTACGCACCCGCACCATACAGAAGCTATGGGGTGTACGCACCATACATAGCAATGTCCGTGTACGCGCCGTACATACACAACGCATGGGGGTGTGTGGCTGTATGACTCGTACCCCTGTACCGTCCTGAACCAAGGACACTGTAAAACAGCACAAGGAGGGCCTATTCGACTTGCACAACACCACAAAACACGTCTACACTGCACAAAAAATGAAAAGGACTGACCTGGACACATCCAAACAGACAAACAGAGGGGCAACCTAACAACCACCCCTTATAACACACCCACCAAAAATTCAAACTGAGCCCCACCCACAAATGGACCAATAAAAAGGGACCACACACACAAACCATGAGCCATTGCAACAGACTCACCACTGCTACAGAGCACACACAAACCATTGCACCCATCCACCTAAACATATACACCTACACACACACCCCTTCACACATACCCCCTCTCCACATTCACACACACACCGTCACATTCAGACCCACACACCCACAACCATCCACACGCTCACCCCACACCATGCCCACCGACAAGAATCCAAAGTTCACAAGGGAGGAGCTGGACATCCTTGTCAATGAAGTCATCAGAGTCGAGCCACAGCTCTTTGGAACATTGGTCAAACAGACCAGCATAGCTGAAAAATCACGCCTGTGGCAGAGGATCGTCGAGAGGGTGAATGCTGTTGCACCCATGAGAAGGACCAGGAATGAATGCCAAGCCAGGTGGTACGATCTGCGGAGGGCGGTCAAGAGAAAAATGAATGAAGAGCATGCCCAGACCAACATCACTGGAGGTGGCGGGCACCGCAGACCAGTATATTACCATCCCTGGGAGGAGAAGGTGATGGCCATGCTTCTGCCGGTGGGAGTACATGGACTCCAAGGACCTCCAGAGCCTGGTGAGTACACAAACCACTTACGCAACATGGGGGTAATGGCATCCACAACCCAACTACACCTATTGCACGCAACTACCCCCAAGCCCTCACCCGCCAGAACCACAGTCACAAACAACGCGAATGCCAATAACAAGTGTATGCCCCATTGAGAAAGCAAGTCCATGCCATGTCCCGTGCTACACGAAGCACCAACTCAAGAATGGATGTCCCGTATGCTGGGAGGGTGGGTGCACCAAAACGCATGTTTGAATTCCAAATCAGACACAATTGCCCTCATCACATATGGCCCCGCTACATATCCATGCACCATGTGCAATGCACAGGGATTGGGAAAGTACTGACAAGATAGCTCACACTTGGCCCTGGTGTAGGCAGCACAAGGCCCTCCTGTGACCAGTGCAAACACAAACACCAACACAACAAGGTCAGATATCTAGGATAGGAACTCACACTCACTGTCATGGCAGCATGCTCCATGGGGGAACAGCTACATCACCTGGGAGCCCCAAGGCCAAATCACACTACACCCACCAGCAGGCCGTCACACACACCCCTTACACAAGCACACACCACCAGGACAGGCAATGGATTTTACCCACTGCCACAATGGACATGTAACACAACAACACCGATACCTAGCTGAAGATGCATCCAAGCCACAAATGGACATGTCAAAGACTCAGGCGAACATATCAATCTGTACCCCGCAACATACCCATACACAAGTGAACATTGAGGAGAATGCTAGGCACATACAACTACCTGGAGGAACTATGCCAACTTGAATGTGTATGAAACATGCATGTTGCATTAAACAGCTTTAACATTGTCTCTCTCTCACTCACAGAGCAACGTGATGAACATCTCCCCAACAATGGGGGGGAAGAATCACAGTTACAGGCTCGGGAGGAACCGGATCCCACCAGCAGCGACGCCTCTCAACACTCCGTGGATGACCCCGACCGACCTGGACCCTCTGGTGTCCAAGCCCCTGCAGCACCTGGTTCCGGAACATCTGTGCCAACCACCACCCCCATTCCTGCCACATCACAGGAGACACCCAGGAGCCCTGCCCGCAGTGAACAGAGCCAGTCTGACCAGGAGGGACAAGGTGCGGTGGGCACCCAGGAGGAGGCAGACAACACCGCCACTGCCATCTCTCAGGGGTCCCGTCGACCCGATGTGCCCACAACGGCAGGCCCGGCTCATGTAGGCAGGGGTGGCGGGAGTGGAGGCAGGTGGAGGTGAGAACCTGACCAGCCAGCTGAAGGGACCGGTTTGTCACACATCCGCAACATCATGGAGGCATACCGTCGCGACACCATGGAGATCAGCCAGGTAGTGGGGACCCTCACAGAGATCAAAAACCAGCAGGCCGAGCAACACGCCAGTCAACAACAACACCAAGGACGGATGGAGGCAAGACTGGCTGAACTCCTGGCGGTGCAAAGGGACATAAGCCATTCACTCCGTCGGATTGCGGACAACATGGGCAACCCTCCCTGTGACACCAGGCGCAGACCAGCACCAGCCACAGGGAGGGAGGAGGATTTGTCCGACGGAGCATCCCAAGCATCGTCAAGGCCTGCATCTGAGGGTCCCCGGAGGAAGGTTGGTCGTCCACGGAAAATACCGTGAGAGGCAGCGGGCCATCCACATCTCCCAGGTCACCTGGCCAGGCACCTGGCCTTCATGTGCGACTGCATCGCCCAATTGACTGACATCATCTGCCACATGGACTTGCTGGTCACTGTCTGACCAATGATGCCAAACACTGTGGGCTGGACTCTGATGACTTCAAATGCCAAGGATCCCATCTCCCCCTGTGAACTTTGGATTCTATGGTCCCTGCATTTCCCCTTTTTCTGTGCTCAAATCACGCCCCAGAGTTCGAAATTAAAAATGTAATTATTGAAATTTCATGTTGCAGTCATTTAGCATGAGTTCACAACCTACGTGTGGGGATATGTTAAAGTATGCCTGTGTGTGGAACTAACTCCAGCCATCCATACACTTGGATCTGAGTCCGGTCGAGGACACATATGGCTCACAATGTATCGCAAAATGCAGACATGGAGCCTAACATTCACCCGTGATGGCCTCAAGCTGCTGAGGGGGGGCTTGCTACATTGCTCTGACAGACAAATTTGGTAGAGTTACATGAAGGTGTAGAGATCATGGGTCATGTTGATGTGCCCGGGGAGGAAGTACCAGGTCTGTTTTACGAGGTGGGAGAACTATCTCCTGCATGCAGAGGTTATGTGGATGTGATGAATGGTGGCCAGGGCAAGGTGGGCTGCATGGAGTAGGGCCAACGGGGTGTTGGATGACACACATCCAAGGTCGGTTTGGGTCAGGGGTTGTGGACTGCCTCCTGAGTGTGGTTGAGGAGTCTGAAGGTGATCCTGCAGCATACAGTGAGCCATTGTACCTGTCTCAGGTGGACAGTGATGTGGCTGGGGCGGGGGATGTTGCAGATGAGGTGTGGGGATGCACCCTGGATGTGGATAAGTTCTCCTGCATGTTTACTGTTGTCCTCTGTAGAGGCCGGTGCTGTATTTGAGCCGGCTGGCGTCCTGGACCAGGGGGACGGTCTGTCTTGCCTTGGAGTGGATCTATCTGGGGACCATCATCAGCATGTGGGGGGTGTTGCAGCATGATGTACAGATGTTGGTGAGTTGCATGTTCATTGTGAGCGATGGGTCCATGACGAACACCAGCTTGCCTGCGTGGCCACTGGGTGCTGGTGCCGTGCACAGGCCAGTGGGACGCAAGGAGTTGACCCAGCCGTAAAGGGACAATCCTCAGATGATGACCTCTGTCATGTCCAAGTCCAGCCTCAGATGGCTGATGTTCAGCCATTCATCAACGGATCTCATGCCTTCGTGAAGTTTGGATCTGTCAATGGCTGGCTCTTTGGTGAGTTTGAGGAGCAGCTGGGTGTCAATGGCATACCAGATGATGATGAGGTTGTGTGTGCATGTGATGGTGGAGAGGGGTTCATGGAGACATTGAAGAACGTCACGCTGAGAGAAGAGCCCTGTGGCATGGGCCAGATGCCCCCAGTGTGCTACATGTTGCAGGGTGGAGGCAGACTCCCTGGCCCTTGCTGGTGAGCTACTTCCTGAGTGAATCCTGGGGCCTCCTCTGGATACCACTGTTGGAGATGTGTGAGCTGACAGTGTGGCAGCACATGGTGTAGAATGGCGCTGAGAGGACAAGGGTGGTGGGCTCACCATTGGGGAGCAGGGCAAAGTAGTCATTGGTGTTGGCAATGATGACGGTTGCAGTGGTGTGATTACTGTGTAAAACGGTTGGGTGCCAGTTGGCTTGAGCTGGTTGCATGTAGGAAATTGGACAGTTGCTAGTTGAGTGTCTTCCTGGTGACATTTGCTGGGTAGGGAAGTAGGATGATGTACCAGGAGATCCTGTGGTACTGCTGTCCGTTGTTTAAGAAGGGCCTGGGGCTCTGTATGCCTCCTGCAGCCATGGAATGTGGCTAACTCAAAGGAGAAATTCATGACGCGCAGGACGTGGGCTTCAAGGATGGCAAATGATGTGGTTGAGAAGTTGTGTGGGAAGGGGCCTGATGGAGAGCCAGAGTGGATGGTGCACATGATCCCAGTTGTGTACTTGCTGCTGATGGGAGTCCATGACCTGAGGGGGGTTTGTCCAGCGGAAAATACTGCTGTCTGCCTCTGTGTGCCAAGGCTGTTGTCCATGGCCATGAGCTTGCAGTGGTACAAAGTAGCAAGGGATGGGATCTGCCTTGCAAGAGTGGGGTGTCTTGGATGGAGATCTGCTGTCAGTTCACTCACAATGCTGAAGAGCTCCTTGATGTCGTGTGTTTGGGTGTCTCGGCACTATCTGAAGGATCTCCACTTGTCCTTGCTGAAGATATGGTGATGGCTGTGTGTGGTGTTGTCCAGGGCTGTAAGGAAAATGATGGCTCTTTGTGTTGCAAGGTTCGCACAAGAGTCCGGCTAGGTCTGTAGGAGTCCAGTAGGTCTGCCTTGTCCCAGGTGCCTTAACTGTTGTTGTGCTTCACAGGAAAGTCTGTCAATGTGGCTAGATTGATGGATCAGTTGTTGATCCAGTGTGTGAGTTTGCAGGGTGTGGCGGTGGTGTTGTTTTGAGTGTCCCACACAGCTTGTCTGTGGCGACTTACATCTGGCATCTGTGAGGGATCGGTAGCGGGGTGAGTGGCACTGTGTTGCTTGTTGGAGACGTGGATTCAAATGTTGATGGACCAATGATGGATGGTGGTGTGTGTCCCCTCCAGCAAGAAGTTACTGGCCCCCAGCCACATGTAGCCTGTGGAGGTGAGGGCCTGCGTGCAGATGTACGTGTTGATGGCTTAGCGGAATTGTGGATGTAGGCCTCCAGATCTGTAGATGAGTGTTACTCCGAGGGTTGCTAGGGAGTTGCTGCAAACCCGGACTTGTGACTCTGAGGGTGTACTTGTCAATAATTACCTATTCAGCCCCCGGGAGTGGTGTTTGCGTCCCTGCGGGTGATCTTGTATCTGTCTGAGATGGCAATGAAGACGTCATGTGCTGAGGATGCTTTTGTCCAGGTTACTGTCATGTAGGTGATGTGTGGGGCTGTAGTGTTGAGGAGGTAACAGAGTCCAATGGCGTGCTGGTGGACGGAGTGGGTGTGGAGTAGGAGGAACCTGGTTGGAATGACAGGGTCTGGGAGGCTGGGCAGTGCTGTGTAGGCAGTTGGAGTAGCACACTCAGCATGCGAAGGTGTCGTGTGTGTGCTTAGGGGTTGCCTGATGGCAGGAGGATGATTGTCCCGAGGACATTGCTTGGAGAGTGGCTGCAGCATGAGCCTGTTGTGTGATGTGGGTCATGCAAAGAATAGAGGGTCGTGCACTGTGCATGTTGCAGGCGCATACGGTCCGGCCTTTTGCACGGCGCTGGGGCTACAGTGGCACAGAAAAGCTGCTGGCTGCATTACAAATGGGTGGAGGGGGAAGGGCTGAGCATTTCAGAGGCGCGGGGGTTGCAGAATCAGGGCACTCGGAGTGGCGGGGCCGCAGGTGAGGCAGCAGCAGGCAGAAGGGGTTAGAAATCATGCAAACATCAATACACAAAGACAAGGAGGTCTGCAAGGCACAGTGCAACAGGTGTATGTCAAGGAAGGAATGTCAGCTCACCCATGGGTCACTCCCAGAAAGTGTATAATCAATCACCATAAATGACAGCCACTGTGTCAGGCAACAAAATGCGGAGATGCGCAAAGGAGACACACAATCAGCAGGTATTCACGTCCCGTTGTGGGCAGCAACCTGCACAAATACATACACAACCAGGCACGTCATGCACAATAGAGATCATTAGCCACGAAGCACTGCATGCATGTTGCCAAAGTACACATACACTCATATGCTCAATCTTTGTCAAGACTGCCATAGATGACGCATGCAAACTGGTAAGAGATCTGCAGTGACCGAGATGAGGCACTTTGGATTGTGCTGAACACCTTTCTTCCACATAAACACACAAAGGGATATGCCTCCATATTAACAGACTCACAGGTCAGTTGACAGAACATGTGGGACATACGCTGGACACCCCCTTCACAACACGGATGATGTCAATCCCAATGAACTGGCACACAAGGTAAGGGGATGAGCAGAACACATCCTGCTGCACACTGAGAGGCTGCAATTCCCCATAGAGCATGTTGTTGTGATGTCCCCCACTAGGTCCACCCGTAGCCTCTGCAATGTTTCAGAGCCAAGGTACACACACATTGAAGCCTTCATCAGACGCCATATTCCACTACAGATGACTGTCAAGAAGGCTGACTATCATGTCAAGGGAGTGATGCTACATGTCATATGCTCCATGGTGAGGAGACATGTATGTATGGTACCACAACATGCACAGAAGCAGTCACCACACATTCACAACCTGTATCACCACAAAAAAGCCTTCCTGCAATACTTACCCAAACTGACATTTCCACATGTCCGTGCATGGAACGCTGATTCAGCACACATTGCAATCCACACAAGGAATAGTAGGAGAACAACGATCACACAACCAGACAACAGGTGCCAAATACCTCGGAATGACAGACACATGAGAAGTCAACAAAAAAAGATTCTCAACGCACACATGGAAGTGTACAAAACAGCAACAATGTTGGACACATGTAAATTGCCAATCAAGTCTCTCTGCAAAACTGTGTTGCATGACATCATCACTCGAGTGACACATCAGAACACACATCCAAGTCACTGTGCATTCAGTCAGCTGGACACACACATTGCAACACATGCCACTCAACGCTACAAGCTTGCACACTCATAGCCAGTGACTCACTATTATGAGAAGAAGTTGCGTATGAGCTGACTCCGGATATCATCCCCCTCCTCCTCATCATCACTAGCCTCGTGACCAAACCCTTGATCCTCCAAGGGTGGAAGCTCCTGCTCATCTGGATCCAGGATGAGTGGCACTGCCTTCTCAACTGCCATGTTGTGCAGCATGCAGCACACAATGAAGATTTTGCAGACCTTCTCCGGGGCATAAGGGAGGGACCCGCCTGTCTTGGCCAGGCACCGGAATCGGCTCTTCAGGAGTCCAAACGTCCTCTCAATCACTCGCCTGGTCTGGCCATGTGCATCGTTGTACCGGTGATCTGCAGCTGTTCTTGGGTTGCGGAGAGGTGTCAGCAGCCATGGCATGTTGGGATAGCCAGAGTCCCCTACATGGAAACAACATGTAAATAAGTTGTTCACGAGATGCCGTAAGAGACAAAGATACCGCAACACATAGGACAAAAAGACTATACCCACCAACAAGACATGCTCGTTCGTTGTGCAGCCGCAGCATCATTAGTGGCACCCTGCTACGCCTCATGATGTAGGCATCATGTGCAGATCCTGGAAAACGTGCACAGACATGGGAAATCATCATGTTAGCAAGACACAACACAAGAGCATTTATCAAGTGGTAATGTTTGCGGTTGCGATAGGCTTGTTCCTGTGCCTGTGGTGGTACAAAAGCCACATGTGTACCATCAATGGACCCAATTACATAGGGCATCCCACCCAGGGCATAGAAATCCCCCTTGACATCCCTCAACCCCTCTGGACTCGGAAATGTGATGAATTCATCAAGGTGGTCCAACATGGCTGCTAAAACATCACGCAGGACACGGCTGAACATAGTCTGGGACATCCCACCCATATCAGCTATGGTGAATTGAAACGCACCTGTTGCAAAAAAATGTAAGGCTGCCATCACCTTCATCTTGGAGGTCAGCACAGTAGGATACCTGTGTTGCGGTTGGAGGTGTGGTGCCAGCCTGTTTGTCAGGTCCTCAATCAACTGTTGAGTGAATCTGTAACGGTGGATGCAGGAACTTTCCATCATGGCACCCAAGTCTGGCATTAGTCTTGGGACAGGTGGTGCCCTGCAAAACATAGTTTAGAGGAAAGAAGATTGAGAGTTGGCAAACATCAATGTCAATGAACATAGCACATGCTACACTGCTAATACACATCATGTAACTATGGAGTCTGGTGTGTGCAATACATCCAGGACACAGATGGCAGCTTGCTGGCAATCCTACAAAATGCATGATACACCTGTTGATTGTCAAGTCAACATGACATGCCCTGAAAAGATTCGGGGGCCAGTCTGAGTGTAGAGCCACAGATATGACCGGAGTGACACACAACCACATAGCTGCATTTGAAGGATGTCATCTCATCCAGACAGCTGACTGCAAGGCACACGCACAGGTCACATGGAATGTCAAATGTACATGTCAAACACAGTGTGATGAAGCCGAAACTCATGGGAACACATGACACACAGCCGACATAGTCCCAAAGGGGCACGCTGATCGTGACAGGTCAGTTCATAAGTGTCCCTGTCCCTGGCATCAGGAGACAGGTGCGGGTGTTGATGACTGTGCAACCCACTGCTGCTATGCATGATACAGTTGGACTACAGACACACATGTGGCACGTGTCGAGGTGATGTGTGCCACATCGTGCCCCATCACACATGACATGTGTCCACAGGTCAGAACACATCAATTGTGCAACGAGATGGAAGGACCTGTGCAAGATCACAGGCTAACACACCTAGGGACTGTACCTGAAAGTATGCAACGACAAGTACTTCATGGACATCCATGTGCGATTCTTAGCCCTCCATTCCTGGAATGTGTACGGCTGTATCACCATTGTAAGCGTGTGAAATGCGTACACGTACGTGTAGGCACTGTTAGTACACGTACGTGTACAACTGGTGCATACACGGACGTATACAACTGGTGCTTACACGGACGTGTACAAGTACATGTAGGCACTGGTAGTACACATACGTGTACGCACCAGTGGTACATGTACGTGTACTACCAGTGCCTACACGTACTTGTACACGTACGTGTACGCACCAGTTGTACACGTACGTGTACAACTGGTGCGTACACGTACCTGTAGGCACTGGTAGTACCTGTACGTATACCACTGGTGCTTACACGTACGTGTACAAGTACGTGTAGGCACTGGTAGTAAACGTACGTGTACAACTGGTGCATACACGGACGTGTACAAGTACGTGTAGGCACTGGTAGTAAACGTACGTGTACCACTGGTGCGTACACGTACGTGTACAAGTACGTGTAGGCACTGGTAGTACACGTACGTGTACAACTGGTGCATACATGGACGTGTATGCAAAAAAGGGGACATCTGGGTTAAGATGTGTAATTACAAATCGTAAAAAACTAGCCCGCATCACTGAAAAAAATAAAATAAAGTGTATAATATCTGAAATATAACGAAATATAACGAGGGGATGGGATACGGTGTGGAATTTCCTGTGTCAATACAATATACGAATTCTAAATATGTTGAAAAGCGTTAATGCTCCGCTGGAAAAGTGAGTGAACCATATAATGCTCAATAATCAGGCTAAAAGATACTGTGTGTCCTTTTATCGATAAGGTCGAAAGAGATGTTTTAGGACTTGTGGGGAGCATTGTTGGATCGAAATATCATAGAATAGCATGTATATCACTTGACCAGTTTTCAAAAAACATATTGGAGAAATTGATGGTGTTCAAATATCAGAATACAACATATATATTGCATTTAAAAAAAAACATATATATCACATTTCAAAAAACATATTGTGGAATTTTCTAAAGTTATGATCATATTATAGGCTTGTCATGTTATTCATGGAATGGTACTAGTGTGAATGTGAGTTCAATGCGTGTACAGTGAGTGGGGATCCCTGTGTGGAGTCTGTTTCTCAGTTGTTTATAGAAAGCAAGCCATCTCAAGCTTATCATTGAGTCCGTTTGGATTAAGAGTCTTAAGTTTTTTAATCCAAAATACTTCTCTTTGTAGTAAGTACTTAGAGTTGTCTCGGTCCGGAAGCTTGGGTACTTCCTCAATAATTTGAAATTTGAGTTGAGCGATTTGGTGTCTTGCTTCATCCCAATGTGTTGCTATGCTTGAAGTGGTGCTTTTGGTCCGTATTTTGCTTTTATGTTCTGTTAGTCGGATTTTCATTTTTCTCTCGGTTTTGCCGACGTACAACAATCCGCATGGACATTTGATGGTATAAATCACGTTTTCAGAGTTACATGTTGTACTGCTGTGCATTTTGATTTTTTCACCCATAAGTGGGTGCAGCAAGGTATCTCCTATGATAGCATTATTACAGTGGATGCAGTTCCAGCATTTTTGCATGCCTTTTTTGTCGCTCAATGCTGAAGTGATCGTTCTTTTCTTTCTTTTTGATAAAGTTTCTTTGAGATTTTGTGCTCTTGTGTAAGCAAACAGTGGTTTATCTTTAAACAGACCTTTGAAATCTGTTTCAAGTTGCAGTAAATCCCAGTGTTTTGTAATGATCTTTTTGATCCTCGTTGATACGGTAGAGTATTTTGATACAAAAACTGTGCGTGTGCTGGTGTGTTTTGGAGTTTTAATGAGTAACTCATCACGAGATCGAGTTTTGACTTTGTTGAGTTGCTCAGTTAATACATTTTCAGGATACCCTCTGTCTATGTAGTTCTTGATTTGTTGTTGCCAAGTTGATTCACACGCTGTGTTTGACGAGGAGATGCGTTTTGTTCTTAGGAACTGGGAGACTGGTAGATTCCGAATCAAAGTGGGGGGATGAAAACTGCTGAATAATAGAGCATTGTTCTTGTCAGTTGGTTTTTTGTACACGCTAGTGTGTATGTTGCCCTGTTCGATGTTTATCCAAACATCTAGAAATGAGAGTGACTTGCGGCTGATGGTATGAGTAAATTGTATTCTAGGGTCTATCAAATTTAGTGTCCGTATGTTATTGGTTAATGCTGGTTCTGACTGGTTCCAAATGAGGAAGATGTAATCATTTTCAAACTTTGCCATGTATGTATTCAACTGAATGGCACATCTATGGGCTTTCCAGGAGCACCAGTATATGCCAATACATACATGGCAAAGTTTGAAAATGATTACATCCTCAACGACCCTACATGGAAAGAAGGTCTTATATTCTTTAAACGATATATTGATGACATCTTCCTCATTTGGAACCAGTCAGAACCAGCATTAACCAATAACATACGGACACTAAATTTGATAGACCCTAGAATACAATTTACTCATACCATCAGCCGCAAGTCACTCTCATTTCTAGATGTTTGGATAAACATCGAACAGGGCAACATACACACTAGCGTGTACAAAAAACCAACTGACAAGAACAATGCTCTATTATTCAGCAGTTTTCATCCCCCCACTTTGATTCGGAATCTACCAGTCTCCCAGTTCCTAAGAACAAAACGCATCTCCTCGTCAAACACAGCGTGTGAATCAACTTGGCAACAACAAATCAAGAACTACATAGACAGAGGGTATCCTGAAAATTTATTAACTGAGCAACTCAACAAAGTCAAAACTCGATCTCGTGATGAGTTACTCATTAAAACTCCAAAACCAACCAGCACACGCACAGTTTTTGTATCAAAATACTCTACCGTATCAACGAGGATCAAAAAGATCATTACAAAACACTGGGATTTACTGCAACTTGAAACAGATTTCAAAGGTCTGTTTAAAGATAAACCACTGTTTGCTTACCCAAGAGCACAAAATCTCAAAGAAACTTTATCAAAAAGAAAGAAAAGAACGATCACTTCAGCATTGAGCGACAAAAAAGGCATGCAAAAATGCTGGAACTGCATCCACTGTAATAATGCTATCATAGGAGATACCTTGCTGCACCCACTTACGGGTGAAAAAATCAAAATACACAGCAGTACAACATGTAACTCTGAAAACGTGATTTATACCATCAAATGTCCATGCGGATTGTTGTACGTCGGCAAAACCGAGAGAAAAATGAAAATCCGACTAACAGAACATAAAAGCAAAATACGGACCAAAAGCACCACTTCAAGCATAGCAACACATTGGGATGAAGCAAGACACCAAATCGCTCAACTCAAATTTCAAATTATTGAGGAAGTACCCAAGCTTCCGGACCGAGACAACTCTAAGTACTTACTACAAAGAGAAGTATTTTGGATTAAAAAACTTAAGACTCTTAATCCAAACAGACTCAATGATAAGCTTGAGATGGCTTGCTTTCTATAAACAACTGAGAAACAGACTCCACACAGGGATCCCCACTCACTGTACACGCATTGAACTCACATTCACACTAGTACCATTCCATGAATAACATGACAAGCCTATAATATGATCATAACTTTAGAAAATTCCACAATATGTTTTTTGAAATGTGATATATATGTTTTTTTTTAAATGCGATATATATGTTGTATTCTGATATTTGAACACCATCAATTTCTCCAATACGTTTTTTGAAAACTGGTCAAGTGATATACATGCTATTCTATGATATTTCGATCCAACAATGCTCCCCACAAGTCCTAAAGCATCTCTTTCGACCTTATCGATAAAAGGACACACAGTATCTTTTAGCCTGATTATTGAGCATTATATGGTTCACTCACTTTTCCAGAGGAGCATTAACGCTTTATAACATATTTAGAATTCGTATATTGTATTGACACAGGAAATTCCACACCGTATCCCATCCCCTCGTTATATTTCAGATATTATACACTTTATTTTATTTTTTTCAGTGATGCGGGCTAGTTTTTTATGATTTGTAATTACACATCTTAACCCAGATGTCCCCTTTTTTGCACTGGACATCTGGTTACAACATATTGCACGTCTCTGTGAGCTCTCTCATATTTTATAGTTATCAGTCAGCATGATCAGATTCTTTCTGATATTTTCATACACTCACGGATGTATTCACAGATTATTTACGTCGGTTCCCCCGAGCCGACCATATCCTAGTCCTCTCTCTTTGTTTACTCTAAACGTTGTCACGTAAGATATCTTGGTTTAAATGAACCAGGAAGTACACTCTCGATCGAGAGCGTTAATGGACATAGACGGAGTACACTCGACCCCCTGAATTGGTAAGCTCCTCTGTATTTCATACAGATTCCGTTATTGATCGGCACCAGAATCACTCTAGACCTTAAAATAACTGGCCGCTTTGATATTTTTTTAGACACCTATGGGCCACGACCGTTCTTCACTCCATTCCGAGTCTTCCTAAACGCCAACTGGCTCCGATACGTATGATCTTGAATAGGTGAGCCAAACTTTATATACAAGGTCACAAGTCATCGCTCACCATCGTTTATAACGTTTAGTTGACATTCACTAAATTTCTCATTTCATAGATTTTCAACGCGTATACACCGTGACACAAACTGCAGGTACGAAGTGTGACTTCAATGCTTTCAATTTGAACTCCGTATTATATGTGGAATCAGTTACTTGACCACATTTTACACTGTTTTTGTAGAAATCGAACAAGTGTATCTCTGACAACTTCTAAGGTATCGTATACTGTTTGCTTGTCCACACTAGTCACTTTGCTGTGGGGAGCACAGTTTTTATAAAACCACCCGATCTCGCATAAACGCGAATTCTTAAAATTCTCCTTTTTCTCCCACAGCTTACCCCTGACGAAGGGACTAAACGTCCCGAAATGCATTGGGTGTTCAAAAAGCTTGTTTTGATTTAAATTGTTGTCTAAAAAAATACGCATTTGTGTATATTCATTTGATGATGCTTATTGTTTCAAATACTGAAATGTATTATGATGAAATGTATTCAATTTCTTGAGAATTGCATATGAAATTGCATTAAACGTGTTAACTCACTCCACACAGTGCACTTTGCAGCCCTAGTAATTTTCACACTAGGCCAACACTTTCAGGTCTGACTTGTGTGACAGAATTGCCTGGACTAAAATACACTGGGCAGTGCCCCTGTGATGCTGGCCAGTGCTCAATGTACGTGCTTTGCAGCCTGTGTCTTTTTTTTTACCAACAAGAATCCTGCTCATACATTTTTGGCACTTGTGTGGTTCTGATGCAACGCAGTTTGGACTGTGTGTGCTGACATCTGTGTGTACATTCAGGCTTTCCATGAGGGTGTCCCCACAGTACACCTGGACTTTTTTAACACCCAATTGCAGTCCCATTGGCTTATGCATTGTCCTGGGTGTGGACATGGGTGCCACTCCAGATGACAGGCAGTCGGTCATATGTGTAGCCAACTGTGTAATCAGGTGACGGATGGCCTGGTGACAACTGACATGATTCTAGTTGTTACTCTTCATGATTTGTACCTTGGCACTCACAGCACTTGTCAACAGTTGTTCGTGTTTCACATGTGGAAATTCGTTGATTTGTGTTAAGAACACTAATGTGCCTGCATGCAATATGTCGCACAAGGCAGTGCACTCAAAAGTACATTGACACTGTCATGGAATGAGCTGCCACATTTTCTATGAAGCCACTGTTTTAAATACATGCTGTCACAGATTCTCCGTATGGGCAAAAGGGGGTGGTGATGGACAGAGTTTCTGAATGATGCAGAATACTCTCACCAAGTCAAGAGATCATGGTTTTAATCCATCACCGTTTTTTAGCTCACTGCACCATCCCAGCTCAGAACCTGGCTACATGCAAATTAGTCTGTACCTGTCCCAGTGCATGATGGGAACAGGGCAAACCAAACTACCAAGCCAATTCTTACACTGGGAAGGAAACAAGCTTCCGGGGACCGGTTTCTGGCATCACAGCCTTCGTCGGCCCGGCTTGCCTGAATCCTGATGGTGCAATGAGCAAGGGACTCACATCTGAGCATACCCTCCCACACTGAGTGTGGTTAAAAACGATTTGGGCAAAAGGGGGTGGTGATGGACAGAGTTTCTGAATGATGCAGAATACTCTTACCAAGTCAAGAGATCATGGTTTTAATCCATCACCGTTTTTTAGCTCACTGCACCATCCCAGCTCAGAACCTGGCTACATGCAAATTAGTCTGTACCTGTCCCAGTGCATGATGGGAACAGGGCAAACCAAACTACCAAGCAAATTCTTACACTGGGAAGGAAACAAGCTTCCGGGGACCGGTTTCTGGCATCACAGCCTTCGTCGGCCCGGCTTGCCTGAATCCTGATGGTGCAATGAGCAAGGGACTCACGTCTGAGCATACCCTCCGACACTGAGTGTGGTTAAAAACGATTTGGGCAAAAGGGGGTGGTGATGGACAGAGTTTCTGAATGATGCAGAATACTCTTACCAAGTCAAGAGATCATGGTTTTAATCCATCACCGTTTTTTAGCTCACTGCACCATCCCAGCTCAGAACCTGGCTACATGCAAATTAGTCTGTACCTGTCCCAGTGCATGATGGGAACAGGGCAAACCAAACTACCAAGCCAATTCTTACACTGGGAAGGAAACAAGCTTCCGGGGACCGGTTTCTGGCATCACAGCCTTCGTCGGCCCGGCTTGCCTGAATCCTGATGGTGCAATGAGCAAGGGACTCACGTCTGAGCATACCCTCCCACACTGAGTGTGGTTAAAAACGATTTGGGCAAAAGGGGGTGGTGATGGACAGAGTTTCTGAATGATGCAGAATACTCTTACCAAGTCAAGAGATCATGGTTTTAATCCATCACCGTTTTTTAGCTCACTGCACCATCCCAGCTCAGAACCTGGCTACATGCAAATTAGTCTGTACCTGTCCCAGTGCATGATGGGAACAGGGCAAACCAAACTACCAAGCCAATTCTTACACTGGGAAGGAAACAAGCTTCCGGGGACCGGTTTCTGGCATCACAGCCTTCGTCGGCCCGGCTTGCCTGAATCCTGATGGTGCAATGAGCAAGGGACTCACGTCTGAGCATACCCTCCCACACTGAGTGTGGTTAAAAACGATTTGGGCAAAAGGGGGTGGTGATGGACAGAGTTTCTGAATGATGCAGAATACTCTTACCAAGTCAAGAGATCATGGTTTTAATCCATCACCGTTTTTTAGCTCACTGCACCATCCCAGCTCAGAACCTGGCTACATGCAAATTAGTCTGTACCTGTCCCAGTGCATGATGGGAACAGGGCAAACCAAACTACCAAGCCAATTCTTACACTGGGAAGGAAACAAGCTTCCGGGGACCGGTTTCTGGCATCACAGCCTTCGTCGGCCCGGCTTGCCTGAATCCTGATGGTGCAATGAGCAAGGGACTCATGTCTGAGCATACCCTCCCACACTGAGTGTGGTTAAAAACGATTTGGGCAAAAGGGGGTGGTGATGGACAGAGTTTCTGAATGATGCAGAATACTCTTACCAAGTCAAGAGATCATGGTTTTAATCCATCACCGTTTTTTAGCTCACTGCACCATCCCAGCTCAGAACCTGGCTACATGCAAATTAGTCTGTACCTGTCCCAGTGCATGATGGGAACAGGGCAAACCAAACTACCAAGCCAATTCTTACACTGGGAAGGAAACAAGTTTCCGGGGACCGGTTTCTGGCATCACAGCCTTCGTCGGCCCGGCTTGCCTGAATCCTGATGGTGCAATGAGCAAGGGACTCACGTCTGAGCATACCCTCCCACACTGAGTGTGGTTAAAAACGATTTGGGCAAAAGGGGGTGGTGATGGACAGAGTTTCTGAATGATGCAGAATACTCTTACCAAGTCAAGAGATCATGGTTTTAATCCATCACCGTTTTTTAGCTCACTGCACCATCCCAGCTCAGAACCTGGCTACATGCAAATTAGTCTGTACCTGTCCCAGTGCATAATGGGAACAGGGCAAACCAAACTACCAAGCCAATTCTTACACTGGGAAGGAAACAAGCTTCCGGGGACCGGTTTCTGGCATCACAGCCTTCGTCGGCCCGGCTTGCCTGAATCCTGATGGTGCAATGAGCAAGGGACTCACGTCTGAGCATACCCTCCCACACTGAGTGTGGTTAAAAACGATTTGGGCAAAAGGGGGTGGAGATGGACAGAGTTTCTGAATGATGCAGAATACTCTTACCAAGTCAAGAGATCATGGTTTTAATCCATCACCGTTTTTTAGCTCACTGCACCATCCCAGCTCAGAACCTGGCTACATGCAAATTAGTCTGTACCTGTCCCAGTGCATGATGGGAACAGGGCAAACCAAACTACCAAGCCAATTCTTACACTGGGAAGGAAACAAGCTTCCGGGGACCTGTTTCTGGCATCACAGCCTTCGTCGGCCCGGCTTGCCTGAATCCTGATGGTGCAATGAGCAAGGGACTCACGTCTGAGCATACCCTCCCACACTGAGTGTGGTTAAAAACGATTTGGGCAAAAGGGGGTGGTGATGGACAGAGTTTCTGAATGATGCAGAATACTCTTACCAAGTCAAGAGATCATGGTTTTAATCCATCACCGTTTTTTAGCTCACTGCACCATCCCAGCTCAGAACCTGGCTACATGCAAATTAGTCTGTACCTGTCCCAGTGCATGATGGGAACAGGGCAAACCAAACTACCAAGCCAATTCTTACACTGGGAAGGAAACAAGCTTCCGGGGACCGGTTTCTGGCATCACAGCCTTCGTCGGCCCGGCTTGCCTGAATCCTGATGGTGCAATGAGAAAGGGACTCACGTCTGAGCATACCCTCCCACACTGAGTGTGGTTAAAAACGATTTGGGCAAAAGGGGGTGGTGATGGACAGAGTTTCTGAATGATGCAGAATACTCTTACCAAGTCAAGAGATCATGGTTTTAATCCATCACCGTTTTTTAGCTCACTGCACCATCCCAGCTCAGAACCTGGCTACATGCAAATTAGTCTGTACCTGTCCCAGTGCATGATGGGAACAGGGCAAACCAAACTACCAAGCCAATTCTTACACTGGGAAGGAAACAAGCTTCCGGGGACCGGTTTCTGGCATCACAGCCTTCGTCGGCCCGGCTTGCCTGAATCCTGATGGTGCAATGAGCAAGGGACTCACGTCTGAGCATACCCTCCCACACTGAGTGTGGTTAAAAACGATTTGGGCAAAAGGGGGTGGTGATGGACAGAGTTTCTGAATGATGCAGAATACTCTTACCAAGTCAAGAGATCATGGTTTTAATCCATCACCGTTTTTTAGCTCACTGCACCATCCCAGCTCAGAACCTGGCTACATGCAAATTAGTCTGTACCTGTCCCAGTGCATGATGGGAACAGGGCAAACCAAACTACCAAGCCAATTCTTACACTGGGAAGGAAACAAGCTTCCGGGGACCGGTTTCTGGCATCACAGCCTTCGTCGGCCCGGCTTGCCTGAATCCTGATGGTGCAATGAGCAAGGGACTCACGTCTGAGCATACCCTCCCACACTGAGTGTGGTTAAAAACGATTTGGGCAAAAGGGGGTGGTGATGGACAGAGTTTCTGAATGATGCAGAATACTCTTACCAAGTCAAGAGATCATGGTTTTAATCCATCACCGTTTTTTAGCTCACTGCACCATCCCAGCTCAGAACCTGGCTACATGCAAATTAGTCTGTACCTGTCCCAGTGCATGATGGGAACAGGGCAAACCAAACTACCAAGCCAATTCTTACACTGGGAAGGAAACAAGCTTCCGGGGACCGGTTTCTGGCATCACAGCCTTCGTCGGCCCGGCTTGCCTGAATCCTGATGGTGCAATGAGCAAGGGACTCACGTCTGAGCATACCCTCCCACACTGAGTGTGGTTAAAAACGATTTGGGCAAAAGGGGGTGGTGATGGACAGAGTTTCTGAATGATGCAGAATACTCTTACCAAGTCAAGAGATCATGGTTTTAATCCATCACCGTTTTTTAGCTCACTGCACCATCCCAGCTCAGAACCTGGCTACATGCAAATTAGTCTGTACCTGTCCCAGTGCATGATGGGAACAGGGCAAACCAAACTACCAAGCCAATTCTTACACTGGGAAGGAAACAAGCTTCCGGGGACCGGTTTCTGGCATCACAGCCTTCGTCGGCCCGGCTTGCCTGAATCCTGATGGTGCAATGAGCAAGGGACTCACGTCTGAGCATACCCTCCCACACTGAGTGTGGTTAAAAACGATTTGGGCAAAAGGGGGTGGTGATGGACAGAGTTTCTGAATGATGCAGAATACTCTTACCAAGTCAAGAGATCATGGTTTTAATCCATCACCGTTTTTTAGCTCACTGCACCATCCCAGCTCAGAACCTGGCTACATGCAAATTAGTCTGTACCTGTCCCAGTGCATGATGGGAACAGGGCAAACCAAACTACCAAGCCAATTCTTACACTGGGAAGGAAACAAGCTTCCGGGGACCGGTTTCTGGCATCACAGCCTTCGTCGGCCCGGCTTGCCTGAATCCTGATGGTGCAATGAGCAAGGGACTCACGTCTGAGCATACCCTCCCACACTGAGTGTGGTTAAAAACGATTTGGGCAAAAGGGGGTGGTGATGGACAGAGTTTCTGAATGATGCAGAATACTCTTACCAAGTCAAGAGATCATGGTTTTAATCCATCACCGTTTTTTAGCTCACTGCACCATCCCAGCTCAGAACCTGGCTACATGCAAATTAGTCTGTACCTGTCCCAGTGCATGATGGGAACAGGGCAAACCAAACTACCAAGCCAATTCTTACACTGGGAAGGAAACAAGCTTCCGGGGACCGGTTTCTGGCATCACAGCCTTCGTCGGCCCGGCTTGCCTGAATCCTGATGGTGCAATGAGCAAGGGACTCACGTCTGAGCTGGGATGGTGCAGTGAGCTAAAAAACGGTGATGGATTAAAACCATGATCTCTTGACGTGGTAAGAGTATTCTGCATCATTCAGAATCTCTGTCCATCACCACCCCCTTTTTCCCAAATCGTTTTTAACCACACTCAGTGTGGGAGGGTATGCTCAGACGTGAGTCCCTTGCTCATTGCACCATCAGGATTCAGGCAAGCCGGGCCGACGAAGGCTGTGATGCCAGAAACCGGTCCCCGGAAGCTTGTTTCCTTCCCAGTATAAGAATTGGCTTGGTAGTTTGGTTTGCCCTGTTCCCATCATGCACTGTGACAGGTGCAGACTAATTTGCATGTAGCCAGGTTCTGAGCTGGTTCTGAGCTGGGATGGTGCAGTGAGCTAAAAAACGGTGATGGATTAAAACCATGATCTCTTGACGTGGTAAGAGTATTCTGCATCATTCAGAATCTCTGTCCATCACCACCCCCTTTTTCCCAAATCGTTTTTAACCACACTCAGTGTGGGAGGGTATGCTCAGACGTGAGTCCCTTGCTCATTGCACCATCAGGATTCAGGCAAGCCGGGCCGACGAAGGCTGTGATGCCAGAAACTGGTCCCCGGAAGATTGTTTCCTTCCCAGTATAAGAATTGGCTTGGTAGTTTGGTTTGCCCTGTTCCCATCATGCACTGGGACAGGTGCAGACTAATTTGCATGTAGCCAGGTTCTGAGCTGGGATGGTGCAGTGAGCTAAAAAACGGTGATGGATTAAAACCATGATCTCTTGACGTGGTAAGAGTATTCTGCATCATTCAGAATCTCTGTCCATCACCACCCCCTTTTTTCCTAATCGTTTTTAACCACACTCAGTGTGGGAGGGTATGCTCAGACGTGAGTCCCTTGCTCATTGCACCATCAGGATTCAGGCAAGCCGGGCCGACGAAGGCTGTGATGCCAGAAACCGGTCCCCGGAAGCTTGTTTCCTTCCCAGTATAAGAATTGGCTTGGTAGTTTGGTTTGCCCTGTTCCCATCATGCACTGGGACAGGTGCAGACTAATTTGCATGTAGCCAGGTTCTGAGCTGGGATGGTGCAGTGAGCTAAAAAACGGTGATGGATTAAAACCATGATCTCTTGACGTGGTAAGAGTATTCTGCATCATTCAGAATCTCTGTCCATCACCACCCCCTTTTTCCCAAATCGTTTTTAACCACACTCAGTGTGGGAGGGTATGCTCAGACGTGAGTCCCTTGCTCATTGCACCATCAGGATTCAGGCAAGCCGGGCCGACGAAGGCTGTGATGCCAGAAACCGGTCCCCGGAAGCTTGTTTCCTTCCCAGTATAAGAATTGGCTTGGTAGTTTGGTTTGCCCTGTTCCCATCATGCACTGGGACAGGTGCAGACTAATTTGCATGTAGCCAGGTTCTGAGCTGGGATGGTGCAGTGAGCTAAAAAACGGTGATGGATTAAAACCATGATCTCTTGACGTGGTAAGAGTATTCTGCATCATTCAGAATCTCTGTCCATCACCACCCCCTTTTTCCCAAATCGTTTTTAACCACACTCAGTGTGGGAGGGTATGCTCAGACGTGAGTCCCTTGCTCATTGCACCATCAGGATTCAGGCAAGCCGGGCCGACGAAGGCTGTGATGCCAGAAACCGGTCCCCGGAAGCTTGTTTCCTTCCCAGTATAAGAATTGGCTTGGTAGTTTGGTTTGCCCTGTTCCCATCATGCACTGGGACAGGTGCAGACTAATTTGCATGTAGCCAGGTTCTGAGCTGGGATGGTGCAGTGAGCTAAAAAACGGTGATGGATTAAAACCATGATCTCTTGACGTGGTAAGAGTATTCTGCATCATTCAGAATCTCTGTCCATCACCACCCCCTTTTTCCCAAATCGTTTTTAACCACACTCAGTGTGGGAGGGTATGCTCAGACGTGAGTCCCTTGCTCATTGCACCATCAGGATTCAGGCAAGCCGGGCCGACGAAGGCTGTGATGCCAGAAACCGGTCCCCGGAAGCTTGTTTCCTTCCCAGTATAAGAATTGGCTTGGTAGTTTGGTTTGCCCTGTTCCCATCATGCACTGGGACAGGTGCAGACTAATTTGCATGTAGCCAGGTTCTGAGCTGGGATGGTGCAGTGAGCTAAAAAACGGTGATGGATTAAAACCATGATCTCTTGACGTGGTAAGAGTATTCTGCATCATTCAGAATCTCTGTCCATCACCACCCCCTTTTTCCCAAATCGTTTTTAACCACACTCAGTGTGGGAGGGTATGCTCAGACGTGAGTCCCTTGCTCATTGCACCATCAGGATTCAGGCAAGCCGGGCCGACGAAGGCTGTGATGCCAGAAACCGGTCCCCGGAAGCTTGTTTCCTTCCCAGTATAAGAATTGGCTTGGTAGTTTGGTTTGCCCTGTTCCCATCATGCACTGGGACAGGTGCAGACTAATTTGCATGTAGCCAGGTTCTGAGCTGGGATGGTGCAGTGAGCTAAAAAACGGTGATGGATTAAAACCATGATCTCTTGACGTGGTAAGAGTATTCTGCATCATTCAGAATCTCTGTCCATCACCACCCCCTTTTTCCCAAATCGTTTTTACCACACTCAGTGTGGGAGGGTATGCTCAGACGTGAGTCCCTTGCTCATTGCACCATCAGGATTCAGACAAGCCGGGCCGACGAAGGCTGTGATGCCAGAAACCGGTCCCCGGAAGCTTGTTTCCTTCCCAGTATAAGAATTGGCTTGGTAGTTTGGTTTGCCCTGTTCCCATCATGCACTGGGACAGGTGCAGACTAATTTGCATGTAGCCAGGTTCTGAGCTGGGATGGTGCAGTGAGCTAAAAAACGGTGATGGATTAAAACCATGATCTCTTGACGTGGTAAGAGTATTCTGCATCATTCAGAATCTCTGTCCATCACCACCCCCTTTTTCCCAAATCGTTTTTAACCACACTCAGTGTGGGAGGGTATGCTCAGACGTGAGTCCCTTGCTCATTGCACCATCAGGATTCAGGCAAGCCGGGCCGACGAAGGCTGTGATGCCAGAAACCGGTCCCCGGAAGCTTGTTTCCTTCCCAGTATAAGAATTGGCTTGGTAGTTTGGTTTGCCCTGTTCCCATCATGCACTGGGACAGGTGCAGACTAATTTGCATGTAGCCAGGTTCTGAGCTGAGATGGTGCAGTGAGCTAAAAAACGGTGATGGATTAAAACCATGATCTCTTGACGTGGTAAGAGTATTCTGCATCATTCAGAATCTCTGTCCATCACCACCCCCTTTTTCCCAAACAGATTCTCCATATACATGTGCCCACGGTTGTCTAGATTTTGTGACACTCATTAGTTGTCGGTGATACAAACTAACAAGTGTCAAGACGTCCAGACCTCCGTGGGCCCATGTATATGTACTTTCTACAACACAATCTATTTCTGACAGTGGCTCCTCCGAAAAGGTGCCAGCTTCTTCAATGACAGTGTCAATGTACTTTTGTATGCACTGCCTTGTGCAACATCTTGCATGCAGGCACATCAGTGTTTTTTTAGCAAAATGGCCAATTGGCACATCCCAAACATGTAGATTGGTTGAAGTTGTGTGAGTCCCAAGGTACCAACATTTGTTCGTTTTGTGTTCCAAGGGACTTACAGGTCTCTGAGTGTGGTGATACCTTGAGTATTGAGGTGTGTTAGTTTACCTTGAGTGCACCACTCCTGTTTATTTCAGGGTAAACAAGAGGTGTCATGACTTCATTGTATTGCTGTGCTCACCGGTACACAGATACTAGCTTCTCAGTGTATTGCTCATTCAAGTAGTGGCCTTTGTGTATTGAGTTTCCTGGTGTCAAAGTGGCATGGTGGGTCTACCAACTGGGCAGTACAGGGCTTACATATGTGCGGAGTAATTCAGCTGTTACTCATGATGCATTGCCTGATATGCACTGTGACCTATTGTTCTTGTGCTCATGTGTCAGATGTATACAGGTGACTGATGCTTTCTGGTTTCTTCTCCTTGCCCACAGCATCATCATCCACATGTGAGGGAGACACCGGCATGGAGCTTGAGGAGGGACCCAGCCACCAGTGCTGTGGAGTCAGAGGAGACAGTGGCACGGAGGGCGAGGGGAGTCAGTCGGAGGACCTGTCCGGAGGCGAGAGCATGTACGACACCGACGGGTCCCAGGCTGACATCCTTGAGGAGGCGGAGGATGCAAAAACATCTGGCAGCATCCCACCATCTGTACCCGCCTCCTCCATTGCCATCTCCGCCCTCCCAGTTGCTCCTGTCCCTTCTGTCCGTGCACGATCCCACCGTGTCTCCCTCAGACCAGGCACCGCAGCCCCTGCCCCTGTCACCCCTGCTGCCCTCAGTGAAGAGTCTGTGGACACACTGGACCAGTTGCAGGTTGGTCAGGCATCGATGCTGCATGTCCTCCATGAACACACTAGACTGCTCACACAGTTGGTGTCGTTCGTGGAGGGCATGTCATCAACGATGACTGAGCAACGCAGGTTTCTGCGGTCCATGGACTCTTCACTGAAGGAAGCAGTGTCTCTCCTGCGGTGCTCTGTTCCCCCCCTACCCCAGACCCATCCACACTGCCCTCTCCCATGCCTGTCCAAAGCCCACACAGACAGTCACAGGCACACACCACAACAGACACATCCAGCACACCCCCAACTAAGGCACAGCGCACACCTCCTGGCACGCACACTCAGGGGGATGTAGTCACACCCACAGGGTCTGGGGGCAAACGGCAGACACACGGCCACAGTCAGAGTCCGCAGTCCTCACGACCCACTTCCTCCAAATCCACTCCCCTTAGCTCCCCTGCCAAGACATCACCCAAAGTGACCGACAGGGCTAGTCAGTCCCTCAGCCGCACTGTGACACCACCCCGCAAGCGGTTGAGGAAGTCTCCGGCCAGGGGAGTTAAGTCCCCCCCCATGTCCACCACCTCCCCTGAGAGCACTGCACTGCATCCCTCGGACCCCCCCCCCATTGGCCCTGGTGTTCGTTCCGGTGCAGGGGTTCCTCTGGACGCCCTGGCTGCAGTGTGCAGCGAGCTGCTCACCACCACCTTTGGCGCTGCACCACCCCCTGTGTCCAACCCACTCCTGTCCCTGCGGTGCCTGGTACTCCCACTGATGATGCCCCCCCCCAGGTCGACAACCCTTGAGGTGACTTTATGCAGGCAAGGTAGGGGTGGACACACTCGCATACGTCCACCCTTGGACTCGAACTATGGACTGGCCATTGGCCTTTGTAAATAGTGTTTTATTACAAGTTCTTTTTTTGTGTGCTGAATAAAGCCTTTTCTTTTAGTTTCCACACTATTGCATTTCAGGTACTTGATGTTGGTGATGAGGCCCATGAAGTTGGTGTTCTGGTAATGTGTTAGGGTTCTGAGAAATGTTTTAGTATGATGGTCATAAGGTGGACCATGGTGTCTGTGTGCCATCTCAATGTCTGTGAAAATATTAATTGGTAGTGTGTGTTCCTTTGCATTGTGAGACATTGTCCCAGGAAGTGTTCCTTCCTCTGTGGCACCTGACATGTTCCCTGCAAACAGTTGCACAATTGTTGTGCTGACCTATGTCAACATATCCTTTGTTGGTGACGGATCCCTTCACCAATGACCATGCATGCTCCCCAATGTCTCCTGCTAACTCGTCTGTGCCATCCTTGCCAGTCACTGTACTTGTGTTTTGTGTATGTAGGAATGGCATCAGGGAGCAATTGGCCCTTTTCAGCACTATGCATGTGTGTAATCACGGCCTTATATCAAAGGTAGGGACTGGGGGTGTTGTTATTTAGAGAGGTCCAGTGTACATACCCCATGCGACTAGTTACAAAAGAAGGGTACAAAGTTCCTCATGTACAGTGAAGGAGAAGAGCAGATAGGTGAATATCACAAGTGGTCAATCATTAGAGGATCAACCAGATGAAAGCAAAGAAATTTCTTTAATGTGAACTAGTGCTCTCACACACCCAGCAAGCTAGGTGTCATGCTTCATCATATGAGCACTGCCCCTCGTCAAGTCGGCGCTGCAATCCTTGACGGGCTCCCGAAATCGGGGCTCTTTGTCGGGGATCTTTTGTTCCAGCCGAGGGTGCTTGGGGGTGAGGGGCCTAGTGAAAGAAAATGTAGCAGAGAAGTGAGATTTAAAAAGGGTCAGTTGGTCCTATTTAAATTTTATTCCAAAGGTCAACTACCCTAATAAAAATATGTAGAGTGGCTAATAGCTAGGATTAAGGTGTCTAGGCAAGAGCTCTACTCTATGTGATCGACATGTTTCTTGCCGCTGGAGTCAGGAGGATCAGGGCAATTCTTCAGGATCAAAATACTGCTGTCTACAAAATTGTGGTCAGGTGATTACTACATACCACTACTTAGGGTTTCTTCCTGTTAGGAGAAAAAAGGAAATTTTTATAACAAATAAAATAGGATATTCACACTGTACAACGCTTTTGATATAGTGTCTAGAGTGATCACCGTGCTCTGTCGTGCAACACGCAGTATCAATGTCTGGTGGTGTTTCGAACGCCATTCGGGAGTGCGAGGAAGGGGGGGATAAATTAATATCCAAGGGTAGAAAGAAATAACTATGGAAGGAGAAAGGGACTCACCTACAAAAGTTGCTACTCATGTTAGCAACGATGCTGGCGGCTAAAAGGAACCCAGTTGGGTCCTACAGGAGGGGACAAGAAGTGGCCAGAACACCAATATATTAGTGTCTGAGTTGTGGAGGAATAAACATAAAAATTGTGAAAATAGTAAAAAATCACAACATCTGTATTAAACAGAAGAGAGCCACCAATAGAGAATTAAAATTAAAAGAGGCAACCAGGCCGGGCCTCAGTAACCAGGCCCCGGACTGATACAACAGGACTGAATCCAAAGTCAAGTTACATTGCACTGGCCACAATACAGCGGGTCCGTAGGGACAGACCGGAAGATTCCGGTAGACATCGGTCAGAAGTGACTCGTACAAAGTGCACGGCTCAACAATGTAGGAGATAAATGCTGTACTCACCGACGTGTATACACGTTCAGGAAAAGTGACCTACCCAAACCGCCAGGAACCGGGGTGGTAGGTTCCGGCGGGGAGTGAGAGCAGATATGCATCTGTTCCGGGTACGTCATCACGTGTGTGACGCGTCACGGCGGTGCGCGTAAGGGAAAACGCAGTAAAATGATTGGTCCCAGGTCGAACGGGAGCGTTGTCGTTGCTAGGCAACCAGGTGACGTGTTTATGGGCCGATGGAAGTGCCTCGATAATAGGTTGTGAGGCGTAAATCATAAAGTATGCTGCCCCCTAAGTGTGACGTGTTAATTAGAAGAGCAGAAGTCTGTTCAAAGGTATAGTGATGCGTAGTTTTAACTAGGTGACTACATGATGTAGTTGCTTGAACTAATGGTTTCTCTCGATGCTGGCGTGGCCATGCGTCTGATTGGTCCCAGGTAGACCGGGAGCGTTGTCGTTGCTAGGCAACCAGGTGACGTGTTTATGGGCCAATGGAAGTGCCTAGATAATAGGTTGTGAGGCGTAAATCACAAAGTATGCTGCCCCCTAAGTGTGACGTGTTAATTAGAAGAGCAGAAGTCTGTTCAAAGGTATAGTGATGCGTAGTTTTAACTAAGTGACTACATGACGTAGTTGCTTGAACTAATGGTTTCTCTCGATGCTGGCGTGGCCATGCGTCTAGTGTTATGTAACGTGACAGGCTCAGCAGCTAAGAGGTTACGAGACCAGAGTAATATATGTGGTGGGAGTGCACATATACGGGAATGTTCGTTTCAACAGTGATAGTCATACACTGTGGAGTTGCTACCGATAAATACACCACTCCCGAATGGCGTCAGAAGTGAAACTCAAACGTACTATATTAGATTCATGACAGTTGTATATCGATCATGACGGTGGGCGCTCATAATATGAGGTTATCACTTGGTTAATGGGCCAGAATTCACACTGGACTGGATCCAGGCAGGAAGAGTGTACAGTCCCCAGTTACGAAACAGTGCTCCAAGGTATCTCATCATTGAGACCATCAATATGACTGGAAAGTCTATATACCCATCTTTGCTCAAGTCTAAATAGAGATGATTTGGATATCTGGGCATGGGATTCCAATATGACCCAATGTAGTGAGTCAGAAGTGTGTTGTGTCTCCATGAAATGTCTGTACAGTTTTGTCGTTGTCCTTTGGCAACGTATGTTGCTCCTGTGTTCAGTTATGCGAGTTTTCACAGGACGCATGGTCATCCCTATGTACTGTAACTCACATGGGCAAGTAATCAGATAAATACACTGTTTAGTGTTACAGTTCGTATGTTTTAGTATGTTCCATTTGAAATTAGGTCTTAACGTAATTACTTTAGTGGCTGTTGTGAATCTACACACTGTACACGTGCCGCAAGGAAAATGTCCTTTGACCGGAGGGAGGCCCCACAAGGTGGTTTGTGATGGGGTAGTGTGCTTCCTTGGTCTTGTTTGAATCAGAATGTCTCTCAGGCTACTGGTCCTAGTATAGGCAAACCTGGGTGTGGGTATCTGCAGGTCGCCAGTATTTAAAATCCCCCAGTGTTTCAGGATGATCTTTTTAGTGGACGTGGAATTGGGTGTAAACGAAGTCACACACGTGATGATGTCCTCAGGTTCTTTATGATGTACTTCTAAAAGTGCCTCCCTAGGACAATTTAAGGCTCTCTTCATTGAGTTTGTTATTACCTTCTGTGGGTAGCCTCTAGTCTTAAGGTTGTGAGCTAAAGTGGAGGCTTCTAGTTTGTAGTCATTCGTGGAGGTACAATTGCGCCTGATACGTAGGAATTGTCCCACGGGAAGGTTATCTTTAAGCGCTTTGGGGTGATGGCTCTGGTACAGGAGAAGGCTATTCCGATCTGTGGATTTTTTATAGAGGCTAGTAGACAGTTGTTCGCCTGATAGTCTGATGTTTAGATCGAGGAAGGCGATGTGTGTGTCTGAGATGGTGTGGGAGAATTTCAGAAATGGATTTTGTTGATTAATCCATTGAACAAATCTATTGCAAGTGTCGATTGGACCACGCCAAAAAATCAAAATATCATCAATAAACCTCTTCCAAAAAATAAGGTGTTGTTGGAATGGGTTGTGTGCAGTGTTGATGACTTCTTTCTCAAATGTAGCCATATAGAGGCAGGCTAGGCTCGGCGCAAAGGTGCTGCCCATTGATGTGCCTTGGCATTGATGGTATAGTTGCCCATTATACTCAAAGAAGTTCTCAGTTAGGGCTAGGGACGCACACTCCATAATGAATGTGACTGGTGTAGGTGAATTCCACTCTAATGCGTTCAACGCTGTTTCAACAACTGTCAATGTATCTCCTTGAGGGATGTTAGTGTATAACGCCTCAACGTCAAGTGTGATGAGGAGGTCGATACCAGATGAATCTTCTATAGAGTCTATGATTCTTAGGACATCAGTGGTATCCCTGATGAAGGACGGGATATCTCTCACTAAAGGCTGTAGGAAATGGTCTACGAATTTGGAAAGTGGTTCCAGAATCGAGCCAATCCCCGACACTATAGGGCGTCCAGGGACCGGTGTCGTGCCTTTGTGTATCTTAGGTAGAGTGTAAAAATAAGGTGTCCTTGGCTCTGTGGCAATCAGAAAGTCTGCCTCTTTTTTGTTAATCCATCCATTTGTTAAAGCCTCGTGGACTAACATGGATATGGTGTTAGAGAGGCGAGGGGTGGGATCAGTGGCGATGGGGGCATAGTAACGGTTGTTATTCAATTGTCGTTTACATTCCCCATCATAATCAACAATTGACTGTATGACAGTCGCTCCGCCTTTGTCGGCTTGTTTAATGATTATTGAGTCATCTCTCGCGAGAGCATTAGCTGTTTCTATTTCAGATTTAGACAGATTGTAAAACGGTCTCGGGGACGGTAATGCTGCCAGATCTTTAAGAACTGCCTTCTCAAAGGTTAGAACCTCAACCGGGGTCATCCCGTTGTGAGGAGTGAAGGTAGATGGTTTGCTGAGTCCGGAACCATCCATAGGTGTAGGTGGTTCATTCATAAAGTAAGACCGTAGTCTTATCTTGCGAAAAAGTTTCTGGACCTCGCAGACATCCCTGAATTTATCCGCTTTAGGTGTAGGTACGAAACCTAGTCCTTTTTGTAATATTGATATTTCGGGGTCCGTGAGGACACGTGATGATAAATTTACAACTAGTTTCTTTTGTTCATTGTTTTGCTCCTCGTGTCCATCCCCGTGGGGGGTTGGTCTTGCCAATGAACCTGTTTGCGTGCGTTCCTTCTGTTTCGACCTCTTCCTCTGCCCCAACCTCTGTCTAAAAAAGTAGGCGGAGGACCGTTGTTGAAGAACTGAGGAGGTCCCTGGGGAAATGGTTGGTATTGCCAATAGGGGGGTGGCTGAGGCGGTCCTTGAAACATGGGAGGACCGTGAAAGGTTGGTGCATTGTAGTTATAATTTGCACGTGGGTTGCGGCGACCGCTAAAACTACCCCAACTCCCCGTGCTAGAATTACTGTCGGCAGAACTTCTTCTGTCGGAACTTTCATCAGAAGAATAACTGTTCTTAACCGATGTGTAGTCAGCCTTCAAATAGGGATATACCTTTTCTTTATCGAATTTATCGATATCTCTTTGCAGTTTCGTGATCTTTTGTTTCATGAGATATTCCTTGTTATCGGTAATCTCAGCGTTGATCTCAGCAAGTTTGTTCTTGTAAGCTGTGATCTGAATGGTGGATTTCAAAGCGCCTTCCGCAATCTGTATCCTAATGAGGAGAGCATCTGCTAGGCGTTTCGCTGTATTAATGATAAGGACCAGCAGGTCTCTGGTGCATTTCCATGCGATGAGCGACCATTCCTTTTTAAAGGTGGCATCGTCCAAGAATAATCTTGGAAAATTATTCACAATCAGCCCTGCAGGGGCGATGTTGGCACGTAAGTATTCCGTCATAAGGGCGCCATGGAGTGTGATCTTCAACCACTCCCTTTTTAATTGTGTTAGTGAGGTCCAGTCATCTGACTGAGAACCTGATGCGGCATTACCATCGTGGCCTAGAAGTGAGGGTGTTCTTTCCAGTATGTCAGACACTACTTCGTCCCCGAAGCTGAGTCCTTGGTTATCCATAGGGGAGAGGGGGGGGTTATTTTGGAGAGGGGGAGATGGTAGGAGTCAATAGTTGACCCCGGTATGGACCAGTCTGGCTAGAAATTACTAGACCGCTGGTATCCTTTATCGAAGCCCCACGGGAAAACCCGTGCACAATCTTATATCAAAGGTAGGGACTGGGGGTGTTGTTATTTAGAGAGGTCCAGTGTACATACCCCATGCGACTAGTTACAAAAGAAGGGTACAAAGTTCCTCATGTACAGTGAAGGAGAAGAGCAGATAGGTGAATATCACAAGTGGTCAATCATTAGAGGATCAACCAGATGAAAGCAAAGAAATTTCTTTAATTTGAACTAGTGCTCTCACACACCCAGCAAATCACGGCCTAACACACAAATGGCACGTGTAATGCAGGGTATCTGGGAACCTGACTCACAATTGTGGGCATTGTATCTAGTGGCAGTGAACCCTATTCCTTACATGAGAGACATCATCTGGGTGGCTGGACCAGCGCCTGGACATTCCTAACACTCCTGTGATGTGCGTGAAAGTGTGGTCCCCTTGGCTAACTTATTTTAGTATGCATTTCCATGACTATACAGTCTGTTGGCATTAAATCCGGGTGTGTATTGTGGGGCATCCGCCATGGGTGGGTATACATGTGTTGTATGTCCTCACACCCACATGTGGTGTGTCATGCAGTGTGTGAATGACATCTGTCCTCCTGGGAGTGGGGCACTGCTGGGAGTGATATGCACCCACCCCTCATATGTCTGGGCACTGCTGGGAGTCCTCTGCACCCACCCCTCATATGTCTGGGCACTGCTGGGAGTCCTCTGCACCCACCCCTCATATGTCTGGGCACTGCTGGGAGTCCTCTGCACCCACCCCTCATATGTCTGGGCACTGCTGGGAGGCCTCTGCGCCCACCCACGCACCCCCTTGGAGCTGTACACTGCTGGCCAGGACCTACACACACATCAATTTGTAGGTAACATGCTGGGCCAGTCCTCAATTCCCACATTCCTGGCGTGTGTACGCCTCGTATCCAAATCTTCCTGCTGCCATAACGGGGTACATGTGGTACGCACCATACCCACGCATTTATGAGTGGGTACTGTCCGTACCTGAGGACTCATGGGCCCGTAGGGGTACGCACCGTACCCACGTATTCATGCGTGGGTACGGTTCGTACCTGATTAATTATGGGACCGTAGGGGTACGCACCGTACCCGCGCATTCATGCGTGGGTACGGTCCGTACCTGAGTACTCATGGGGCCGTAGGGGTACGCACCGTACCCACGTATTCATGCGTGGGTGCGGTCCGCACCACTATTGGCATGGTGCTGTAGGGGTACGTATGGTACGCACCGTACCCACGCATTCATTTGTTTATTATGTATAAAATACATAATAAACAAAAAAAATTATTATTCAAACTCCAAAACCAACTAAACTCAGAGAAAGTGCTGGATAATAAACCACCAAAACATACTATTCCAACTCCAAAATCAACTAAACTCAGTGAAAGTGCTGAGTAATAAACTCACAAAAATTACTATTCCAACTCCAAAACCAACTAAACTTAGGGAAAGTGCTGGATAATAAACTCCAAAAAATTGCTATTCCAACTCCAAAATCAATTAAACGCAGGGAAAGAGCTCGATAATAAACCCCAAAAAATTACTATTTCAACTCCAAAACCACCTAAACTGAAGGTAAGTGCTGGATAGTAAATCCCCCAAAATTTCCTATTCTTAAATACAAAACAAAAAAAATACTACTTAATATAAAAATTACAAATATAGAAAAAAAAAAAAAACATTTTAAACCCGAAAAAATTATTTATACTCCTTTAACAAATTTACAAATTCAACACTATTTTTTTTAATTTGTCACAAAAAATTTAAAATCATAACATGTGAAATAAAATATTATTAAAAATTATAATTATGTAAAGCATTATAACAAAAAATTTGACACGCCCCTTCTCACAAAAAATATAAAATAATATTAAATTCTAAATTAAAAATACATTTAAATATTGAAAAATTCAAAATTTTCCAATTTTTAAATCTATTTAAAACTAAACATAATTAGAAAAAATATATATTTTAAATACATTAAAAAATAAACTAATCATATATTTTTAATTATATTTTAATTTAAACAATATTTCTAAAATACACAATTTATTAGCAACCAAAGCAATTCAAAATTTACAGATTTACATTTATTTTTTTGCAATTATTTAAATTTTAAAATAAATTGAATTAAAATGTATTTTTAACCAACATTCTTAAAATACTCCCCAACCTTTCCGCTACAAACCCAACATTCCCCAACTAAATATTTACATAAAATAAAAAAATATAAAAAATAAATATTTTTACATTACTCCCCACCCTTATCCCCTATAAACCCAACATCCCGCTCTTAAAAATGATTTACAAAACAATAAAAACAAACATTGTAAAAATAAATTCAATAATATAAAATAACTAAAACCAAATAATGAAAAAATATACACATTAAACAAAAACAAAAAAAATCTATATAATTACAACTATGGGGCCCATTAGCATGTCGGGCGCATTGCCACTGCCTGCATGGCGGTGGCGATCTGCCTGACATTTTAGCCCGCCCGCATGCCAATTGCCTCCGCCATATTACTATGGTGGGGGGCCCCCAGACAGCATGGCACTGTTCAAAGGGCTCTGCATAGAGTCACACCCGAGCTGCTGGCTCAGGCTGCTATAGACCATCCCTGCCCTCTTACAGGGGATTTAGAGCAGGATGTGGAGTCCTTGCAGGGATGGCTGTTGGAGAGGCTGAACGATCTGGCCCCCGCAATGGCCCCTCGGGATAGGGCTAAGAGGGTCTCAGCCCCATGGTTCACGAAGGCATTGTGTGCTACTCGTGCGCAGTGTAAGGTCGCCGAGAGGGCATGGCGCCTTCGCTATGACCCGGAAGCTAGATCGGCTTATAGGATAATGATTAAATCCTATCATCATGATATTCTCCGGGAGAAAAAGGAATATCTGGCCAGGAGGATTGAGACTGCCTCCAACTCTTGTAAAGAGATCTTTACTGTGGTAAGAGAGTTTACGGCGCCTAGATCCTACGTGGCCCACAGTGTTCCATTGGAGCGCTGGGTCTGCGATCTGGCCAAATTTTTCACGGATAAAATAAAATCTATCCAGGACTCTTTCCCAGTGAGGTCTGTGGAGGTGTGTTCCAGTCCGATGGCCGGATTGTCCTTCCCGCCCGAACAGGGTTCGGTTTTTGCTGAGTTTCCTCCTGTCTCGGCCGATGCTTCTCTTGCTCTACTGGCCAACCTTAAATCGGGCTCACCATTGGATTCTTGTCCTGCCAAATTTTTGGCCAAGATGGCGGCCGTGGTTAACCCACTAGTCAACCCTTTGGTGAATCTTTCCCTGAGGGAGGGGAGGGTTCCAGTGCCATGGAAAAGAGCTATGGTGATCCCCCTCCTCAAAAAGCCTGGGTTGGACTCGGAGGTCTTGGCCAATTATAGGCCGATTTCCCTTTTGCCGGCCTTGGCTAAGATCACAGAGAAGCATGTACATGGTGTTCTCTCCAGCTTTCTCGAATCCAATGATTTGTTCCATCCATCGCAGTCCGGTTTCCGTCCTAATTTAAGCACGGAGACGGCACTGCTGGAAGTGTCGGAAATCATCAGGGAGACACTGGATTCTGGAGGAAGGGTCATGCTCGTCATGCTGGATTTGTCGGCGGCCTTTGACACCGTCCCCCATGAGGTGCTCCTCTCCAGACTCTATGACATCGGTCTGAGGGGGACGGTGTTCAATTGGTTTACATCTTTTCTCGAAGGCCGCCGACAAACGGTCTGGGCCTCTCCGAGCTCCGCCGAGATGTCGCCATTGGGAGTCGGTGTTCCACAGGGTTCTGTGTTGAGCCCGACTCTCTTTAACATCTTTATGACACCTTTGGCGGCACTGGTGGAGTCCTCTGGGGCCCGGATCGTATCCTACGCTGATGACACTCAACTGCTTTTCACGTGTGGGAAAGGCCAGGCTTTTGATGGAGAGAACATCCGGGGTTGCTAGGAGTTGGTCTTTGGCTGGTTCCAGCGAAACGGCCTTAAGGCAAACTCCAGTAAATCGGAGGTGCTGTTCTTCGGCTGCTCTCTGGACCCTGATTGGCAGGCCTGGTGGCCATTAGGTATGGATTGCCCTGTCCAGGCATCGCTTGTGGCTAAGAATCTGGGAGTGAAGGTTGACAATAATTTGTCACTGAGCTCACATACTTCTGGCCTGGTGGGTACCTGCTTTGGTATGCTTAAGATGCTCCGGAAGTTCCTGCCTTTACTCTCAGAAGAGCACAGAAAGATCACTGTGCAAGCCTTGATAGGCTCGAGATTGGACTATGCGGACGTCCTTTATGTAGGTCTTCCGGAATATCTGGTTCAGCGGCTGCAGGTTGTGCAGAACTCCGCGGCCCGGGCCATCTTTGGCCTTCATAGGCGAGCGAGAGCTTCGGGTCTGGTGCGATCGCTTCATTGGTTACCTATCCGGAAGCGGATTATGTTTAAAGCACTGACCCTGGCGCATAAAGCGCTATTTGGCACCGGAGCGAGGTATCTACAGCAGAGATTGTCTTTCTATCGCCCAGTTAGATCTCTGCGGTCGGAATCTTTGTTTCTCGCGGTGGTTCCTCGGGTGAGGAAGGCCCGCACTGGGGGTCGCTCTTTTAGTTTGAGGGCCCCTCAGTTGTGGAACTCTCTGCCTTTGGACCTACGGTCCTCTTCTTCTCTCCTTCTGTTTAGGAAGAGCCTCAAGACGTGGCTTTTTAACCTGTAGGGTGTCTTTGTCTTTTTTTGTCTTTTTTTCTTTAGTCTGTTTTTATGTTTTCGGTTTTACTGAGCTGCCTCGATAAAGCGCCGGGACATTCCACGGAGTAGCCGTGCGCTATAGAAATAAAAGTTTAACATAACATAACATAACCCCGGTGGGGGGAAAGACCGTCCGCCGGTTTTCCGCCGATAGGCAATCCGGGCGGAAAAGCTGTTAATATGGTTGCGGTGTCTGGTAGACACCGCCATCCATATTAGCATACATGTGGGCACATGCATTTCCACGGCGTTGCATGCGGACTTCAACATTGGGGGCCCGTAGCGGGCCCCCAGGGATTCTGGTGGGTGGGGGCTACACATGGGAGGTACCTATGGTACCCCCCCGCATTTCAATGTACAACATGGCAGGCACCGCACAGTGCCTGTCACGTTGTACATTGAAATGCATTACTTGCATTTTTGGCATTGCGGCGGGCGGTGCTTGGAGCACCGCCCGCTGCAATGTTTAAAATGCAGGATGCGCCCCCCAGTGTGGCGGGCGCATCCTAGTGGGATGTGAGGGACTGTTGCATGCATTGCGAGCGGTCCCATTTCCAGGGGGTGTCGGCCCGCCATGCTAATGACCCCCTATATATTTACCATCGCTATTTACAAAATTGATTTTTCTACATAACACAAAAATCAATATTTTTAACAAAAAAAAACTTAACTTGATATTTTACACCATCGATATTCTTCACTTGATATTCAGGCAATTCGATATTTTGGTGTCGATATGCTGTCTCAGCACCAACCCACCCACCACAGCCTCCTAAGTACCGTGCCCATAATAAAAAGTGAATGACTGAATAACTGATCACTAGCTGTAGTGGTCTCACCTGCTGCCTCATGAGATAGACTGTGCAGGGGGGAAATAAATATGAAGAGAAAATCGATTCATAAATTGAAAGGCTGACACCCTGCAACCCTAATTATTCTCATATACACATAAAAAATTAGCCAGTGCTTGAACATGTGTCTCTATTTGAGGTGTGAAAGTCAGAAACAGGTTTGTGATGGTTCTTGCATTTCATTAACCCCTTCAGTGCCCATGACGAGCTGGACTTGTCATGGGCTGCGGTGGCGCTGTGCCCATGACGAGTCCAGCTCGTCATGAACTCCGCCCGCTAATGCAAGGCGCGGCACTGGGCGGGGAAAGGGGCGGGCATGCAAGGGGTTAAAAGACCTGAGTCAATCTTTCATGAAATTTTAAAACAAATGGGTTTTTTAAGAATAAGAAATAATTTGCACACCTAACTAGAAGCTTCCTTTTTTCGCACTCACCCTAAATGTTCTGGCATTCAAACATGGTGAATAGCAACTTGACTTACCCATTCTTAGCAGGAACCTGGAGGATGCGGGAAAAGCGGCGGCCAGATTAGGATGAACTGCCAGAAAAATCTGGCCGCGGCGGACGGATTCCACGATAGACCGCCGGGAGCGTGCGGAGCAGGTGGAAATCTGTCTGCTGCAGTCGGATTCGGTGCAGAAAGACCCCAAGCCGCAGCACATCCAGCGGATTGACCACACGACAAATTAGGATACCATTGCAGTGACAGTAGAACGACCTGCTGTTTTCAACTGCCACGATCGCAACAATAGATGAATGGGAGAGCCGGTGGAAGGGCTGTATTTCCACTGGCGCGGTGGCTCCGGAACAGTAATGGGGGTTGACAAAAAAACACACCACAAGGCTACCAAGTGTGGCCATCAACCTAGTTCTGCCTCAAAAAACACCAAACAGACCCCAATGACACATAACCATGGCTAGTAAAAAATACGAATCCCAGGTCACCCCACACAACACACTTGACAGGAATACTCCATTTGACCCACCCATATAGCTGAGTATAAAACCAGCCCCTTCCCTGGCCAGAATCCTTTGCACAACTCCACAACTGAAGGAACCAACCCTACAGCTGAAAGGAGAGGCAAATCACCACACATCTTACCTGCACAACAACACACACACACACCACACATATCACCGCCACCACTTTCACAACTGCACTTTTCACACATTTGCACACCATGTCACAGAACAAAATGCCCAAATTCACTGACAATGAGTTTTCAGTGATGGTAGATGAGGTAATCAGAGTAGAACCACATTTGTTTGGAAGCCTGGTCCAACAGACACCACAATCCGGAAAAAATCAAATGTGGGAAAGGATAGTCAACAAAGTCAATGCAGTAGGGACCGTCCCCTGCTCCAAGAAGGAGATCAGAAAGCGGTGTAATGACCTCAAGAGCAAGGTGAAAGAGAGGAACAACAACAACAGTAAGCTGGCTCAAATGACTCGCGGTGGCCCTTCCATTCCACCACGAACATTCACCGAATGAGAGGAGAAGGTGCTTGCCACACTGCATCCAGAGAATCTCACAGGAACACCCGGGGGAGTGGAGGCTGGTAAGTACCAACAAATGTCTACCATTACACTGCTATGTACTGTCTTGCACAACTACAAAGCTACACCTCCTAAGCCCAAATGCATGCATGTGCGCCACACTCTCCCAAAACATGTCTCATAGATCCAGCATCCACTCCCTCTGATACACCTCAAACGTAGCTAGCAATATTACCATGGGTACATGTGCACAGGCAGTTAGCACTACTCTCACCAGGCACCTCGGTCCCAAAGTTGAGCAAGATGTAACACACCATCCCACACCCACAACCCTGTGTCAGCCATTGCAATGCTCACCTTCACCTAACAGGTAGGTCGCCATCTTAACAGGGAGGGGCGTTTGTGGGCCGGAAGCCAGCACTCCAACTCTCACCAGGCCCCCTTGTACCACAGCTGAGCAGGATGGAGCACTCCCCACACCCCCAACCACATGGTAGCCATTGCATTGCTCTCTTCAAACTTACAGGTAGGTAGACCTCTTTTGCTCTCTTGTCCTACCCCTGAGCAGGATGGAAAACTCCCCCATCCAAGACCCATGTGTAACCTATTCCCTTCCTCTGCTCCACGTAACAGGGAGGTAGCCATCCTAACAGGGAGGGGTATTTGTGAAATGAAATGAATTGAAAAAGAAATTTATAAAGAGCGAAACATTCACCCAAAGGTGTCAAGGCGCTAGCTCGGCACAGGACATAAAAGACCAATTTGTGACCATATCAAAGATTAAAAAGGCACATCTTTAACGCCTTCCTAAAAGGCAACAGGTGAGTTTCTTCCTTAATCCGCACTGGAAGTGTGTTCCAAAGTCTGGTCGTACTGACCAGAAAACTCATTCCACCCCAAGAACACTATTATGAGATCGCCCTGAGCCTATATGGCGGGCAGGAACATATGGCTGCAAATTCTGTTTGAAAAAGGCCTACCCTGTGTCATGAATAGCTTTGAATGCAATGCAGCGTGCCTTAAACTCTATCCGCCTCTTCACTGGTAACCAGTGTAGTCCTTCGAGCGCCGCGGAGGCAGATTTATGTTTTGGAATGTTCAGCACCAGAGACGTGCAGCAGCGTTTTGCACAATCTGCAACTTGGTCAAGCATTTCCTGCGAAGGTTCATGAATAGACCATTACAATAATCGGCTCTAGATAAAACAAGAGCAGAGACCACTAACTTCCTCAATTCTGCTGGAATAAATGGAAGAATCCTTCTCTATAACTTTATTGTATAGAAGGAAATAGATGTGACCTGGTTTACATGGCCCTCAAAGGAAAGCATGGAGTAAAACTTGACACCCAAGTTCTTTACCTTGTTCTTAGGATTAGGTAGCAAGCCCAACTCCGAGGGCCACAAAGCAGGGACCAGAAAATTGTGTGGCTACCAAAGAGTAAGACCTCAGTCTTCCCAGTGTTCAGTTTCAGACAATTAGTGGCCATCCATTCCCCCACGTGGTGAAGACAGGTATGAAACTGTGCCACTATGTCAGCTGGAAAACCAGTCACTGAGACCACAATCTGGGTGTCATCTGCATAGGAAATAGCAGAGAAACTCATGGATCCAATTAGCCTTGCCAGTGGGACAACATAGATTGGGGCTCAGCAACGAGCCCTGTGGCACTCCACATGGCAATATGAAGTTTGGCGACTTAAATTCAGCAAGAGCCACAAACTGTTCTCGGCCGACCAAAAATTATATTAGTAAAGCAAGCGCTTTGCCTTTAATGCCAATCCCCTCAAGAACTTCCAATAGTTTTTGATGATTCACCGTATCAAATGCGGCACAGAGGTCAAGCAGCACAAGTGCTGCATTGCCTCCTGCATCAACTGTCTGCCTAATCAGTTCAGATTCTGAAATCAGAGCCCATTCGGTACTGCGTTGCTTTCTAAAACCAAACTGGGAGGTGTCCAGAAAGGCATGCTTTTCAATATAATCAGATATAACCGTATTCATGGCTTTTTCCACCATTTTTGCAGGCAGGGGGAGTCTGGAAATTGGGATGTAATTATTTAGATCTGCCCCGTCTAAGTCTGCTTTCTTTAGGAGTGGGAGGACAGACGCCAATTTTCAGTTAGTGGGAAATATCCCAGAGGTAAACATTTGATTAAAAATAGTGGACAAGTACTAAGCAAATACCTCTGGCAAGAGGTGGAACATTTTGGAGGGACAGGGATCTAGTGATGAGCCAGATTTAGTAAACAGCAGGAGATTAGTGACCTCCTCAGTGGCCAATGGAGGAAAGGTGGATAGTTCAGGAGGGTAACTAATGTCAGAGGGGACTGAAGAAATTTCCCTTCCCACCACAGAGATATCTGGAATCCCTAAAGATGGCAACATCCCTTGAGAAGGATGTCGGGAGAAACCACTATAGAGCGCACTAACTTTGTTTTGAAAGAACCTGGCCAAAGAATTGCATAAGGTCTGGTTTATTGGTGAATCAGTCACCTCAGGGCATTTAGCTAACTTTTTACTGTAGCAAACAGTTCCTTCGAGGAGTTTTTTTGCAGTTATTATAGCTGAAGTGAAATAACAGGTTTTCTCCTTATACACAGAAATTTTATAATCATGCAAAGCCTGTTTATATACCGTCCTGTCATTAATTTCATAGGAAGATCTCCACTTCCTTTCCAGGTGGCGACATTTTTGTTTTTGCAGTCTAAGATGCTCCGAATACCAAGGTCAGATCATAAAGTGCCTTGACCTATGGCCAGTGATGGATTTGACCGGAAGCACCTGATCTATTCAGCTCCTGAGCCATTCCTCAAAGGCCGCAGCTGCCTCGCATGGATTCTCGATAAAATTGGGTGGATAGTGGGACAGAGCACTTTCAAGGTCATCAATTGCAATCTTGTTCCAAGGTTGACCCCTTTTCGACTGATTGTATTTCGATTTTTCTGCCTGAGGGTTTTGGACGGAGTGTGCGAACATAACCGCTTTATGATCTGACCATACAAGCGGAAGCGATGGAAGACAATGCAAGGATTTATTGTTTGTGAAAAATCCATCAAGCAGATGTCCCCCTGAATGCGTGCAACCTGTCACCTGCTGAGTGAGGCCTACACTGTTTGTAATGTCAAGAAAATGTACTGCATCTCTATCTAAAGGATCCTCAAGGTGAAGATTGAAGTCACCCAAGAGTGTAAGGTCTAATGACTGAGATATAATCTCCAGGGAGCTGCCTTTGGTATTCAAAAACTCTGCCCGTGGCCCAGGGGGTTGATAGAATAAAATTCTGTTAAAGGTATAGTGGTTGTCTAGTAGAATTTTAAACAGTAAGGATTCCAAAATTGGTCCATTATTTTGGGAGTTAAAAATCCCTTTCCACATACTAAATATAACAGCTAGCCCCGCCCCATTTTCCCATCTGGTCTTGTCTAAACATTATAAACCTGGAAGGGACCACCATTGCTAAATTTGTCGGTGGGAAGACTGCACTACAACTCCCACCAGGCCCCCTTGTCACAAAGCACAGCAGGATGGAGCACTACCCCCCACACTGAACCAAGTGCCTGCCATTACATTCCCCTCATCAAACTAAAAGGTAGGTAGCCATCTTAACAGGGAGGATGTGTTTGTGGGTGGGAAGACTGCACTACAACTCCCACCAGGCCCCCTGTCCCAAAGCTCAACTGGATTTAGCACTCCCCCCCCACTTAGAAGCAAGTGGCAGCCACTACATTCCCCTCATCAAACTAACAGGTAGGTAACCATCCTAACAGGGAGGTTGTGTATGTGGGTGGGAAGACTGCACCACAACTCCCACCAGGCCCCCTGTCACAAAGCCCAGTAGGATGGAGCACTCCCCCCACGCCACACCACGTGTCAGCCATTGCATTGCTCACCTCCAAAAAACAGGTAGGTAGCCATCTTAACAGGGAGGGGTGTTTGCTCACCTTTACCTTACAGGTAGGTATCCATCTCAACAGGGAGGGGTGTCTGTGGCTGGAAAGACTCCACTACATCTCCCACCAGGTCCCCTTGTCCCAATGCTCAGCAGGATTGAGCGCTCCCCAACCCAGAAGCATGTGACAACCATTACATTACCCTCATCAAACTAACAGGTAGGTAGGCTTCTTCACTGGTAGGGATGTCTGTGGGTGTGAAGACTACACTACAACTCCCACCAGGCCCCCTGTCCCAAAGCCCAGCAAGATGGAGCACTCCCCCCAACCATGTGTCAGCCATTGCATTGCTCACCTTCACCTAACAGGTAGGTAGCCATCTTATGCTCTCCTGTCCCACCCCTCAGCAGGATGGAACACTCCCCCATCCAAGAGCCATGTGTAGCCTATTCCCTTCATCTGCTCCACTTCACAGGGAGGCAGCCATCTTAATAGGGAGCGGTGTTTGTGGGAAGGAAGCCTGCACCACAACTCCCACCAGGCCCCCCTGTCCCAAAGCTCAGCAGAATGGAGCACTCCACTCCACCCCACACCCACAACCATGTGTCAGCCATTGCATTGTTCACTTCAAACTCACAGGTAGGCAGCCATCTTAACAGGGAGGGGTGTTTGCTCACCTTCACCTAATAGGTAGGTTTCCATCTTAACAGGTAGGGGTGTTTGTGGGTGTGAAGACTGCACTACAGCTCCTACCAGGCCCCCTGTTCCAAAGCCCAGCATGATGGAGCACCCCAACCATGTGTCCGCCATTGCATTGCTCACCTTCACCTAACAGGTAGCTAGTCATCTTATGCTCTCTTGTCCCACTCCCCCATCCAAGAGCCATGTGTAGCCTATTCCCTTCCTCTGCTCCACTTCACATGGAGGCAGCCATCTTAATAGGGAGGGGTGTATGTGGGTAGAAAGCCTGCACTACAACTCCCATCATGCCCACTGCCCCACAGGCCAGCAGGATGGAACACTCCCCACACCCACAAACATGTGGCAGCACTTTCCCTCAACTGTGTCCCAGAACAGGTAGGTATACAGTGTATTCACCCTGCCATTCCTCTAAAAATGCTGTGATCCATATGACCACACCAGCCCTTACATATCATCCAACTTGGCATAGATCCAATAGCCACTTCCAGTGTGCAGACAGAAAAGTGTATGTAACTGTCACAGAAATTAAAGTTTGAAACACAAAGTCACATGTTGACGATATTCAGAGCACAATCATGCACAGCACTGAATGCCATGTGTAAGTGCCATGTGGGCAGAGCATCAAGACCGATTTGAACACAAAACATGCAGGGTCAGTAGGTAATATAAAGTTAAGTACATGATATGACAGAGGTATGCATAAGATTACAATGGCAAGTTCTTGATCAGAAGTAACTTCTTCTATGCAGAGTAAACAAAACAGACGCCTCACACAAAGTTGTCGTGCTGCTAGTCATCAGATGTCGACGTGTCTTTGTAATCACACAATCCGTACATGGAGCATGGTATCTATTGACATGTCACATCAGGGACAGGTAATGTATGTACCGCCACATAATGTCATGATGCTCAGTACCGTGCAGCCAAACAAAGGGACATCAATGTAAACTGTGTGGTGTATTGCATGTAACATCCAAACATCTAACACCAAGCCTGTGGGGTGCACTTCAATGACAATTTCACCCCTGTCGAACAGGAGATCAACAATCGATTGCAGCAGCTGAGAACACTGACCTGCAGAACCAGTCACCCCCCCTCCCCCGGAACACAGACCATCGGATGCAGACTCCCTCAGTTCCTAGGATGCGGAGAACAAACCTGGCCCATCCGGACTGCCAGGGCGCACCACGTCCCAGGCCCCCATTGTCCTCACTTCCACCACCTTAGCAACAACAGCCGTGTTGGCCCCTGCTGCAACGACCTGTGCGCCCTCAACCACCAGTACCACCACCACCAGTGCTCGCTGCAACACTCTCCCTGCCTCAGAGGACACCAACACCACCCAACAATCGGAGGAGGGCAGGGAGAGTCTGCGGGCACATCGAGTGGCAATGCCAAAGGTCCGGGACAGCAGGGCAGGTGTGAGGGCAACTGGGGGACAAAATCGACAGAACACTGGTGCCGAAGCCCTGACCAACATCGCCCGAGTCCTTGCGGCATATGAACAAATCCAGGCACAAGTGGGCCAGGTTCTGGAAGAAGTGCGTGATCTCCGCCTGCTGCTGAGTTCCATGGGCACGCGTATGGGCCAAATATTGGACCTCATGGGCCAGCTTGTGGGTGTTCTGAGGGACAGTCGTGTGGCCCAAAGGACAGCTCAACCTCCCTCCAGTGGCCAGCAGGACGTTAGTCCCACCACCTCAGCTGCAGCAATGACTGGCCTGAAACAACAGCTGCAGCCACAGAGAGGGGTGGAACAGGATGACTCCTCAGACACCGCTGAGCCCGCAGCAGAGGCCCCCCTGGAAAATGCAAAAGGGGCCTTCCGAGAAACCCTACAGGAGGATCACGTGGCAAAGCACCAGCCACACACAAGTCAAAGAGCCAGCCATGATGGCACCTCTCTTCACCTTGACATTGACTTTTTGGACTATCCTTACCCACACTGCCAAGTTGATGGCAAGTGTCTGTTGGACTGTGTCAGCATATCAATGTGGTGACTACTCTATTGTCTCATCTACCTTCACTGACAACTCATTGACTAACTTTGCAACATTTTCTTAAACCCCACTTGTCTGTCAAATACAATCTTTGTAAATAAACACTCTTTACACAGCAATGCCTTTGTGTCAGCTCCATGTTTATCACAGGATGGACAATGTTGACTCTGAATCCAATATATCTGAAGCTTGGATTGTGACAAGGAATTGAGACAATGAAGGGACCAATAAAGACACGAAAGAATGACATTTTCTTGTCAGGCAATGGCATCACAGCCAGTACACAACACTAGCCATCAAGGCACACAACCCAGCACACAGTACAATGAGAAACAATATCAACATAAACATCATGTGGCTGGTCATGACTACACTGTGCCACAAACATCAGCCATCAGCACAGACCCAACAACAGGCAGCAGTCAGAAAGCTTCCCTAAGCCTTTGCACAACCATCAAAGATAGCAGACAATGTCACTGTTGTACAATGTTGCTCACACTCATTGGAAGTAGCGGTTGAGGAGCTGTTGATGCAGGTCGACACCTTCCTCCTCTCCATTGTCCTTGTCACTGGACATGTATGGGTTTGCAGGCGGGGGCATCTGCTGCTAATCATCGTCCAGGAGCAATTGGATCTCTTTGTGCAAGGCCAGGTTGTGGAGCATGCAGCATGCAACTACAATCTGACACACCTTCTGGGGAGAGTAGAGTAGTGCACCTCCACTCTTGTCCAGACACCAGAATCTAGACTTCAGAAGACCAAAGGTATGCTTCACCACACGACGTGTTCCTCCCAAGGGGTATCATCGTAGCAGACTTCACCTGGGGTCCTGGGATTCCTCAGTGGACTCAGCAACCAAGGCCGGTTGGGATATGCAGAGTCACGTAGGTGTGAGATACACAGACCAATTTTGTAATATAACTGTGGCAGAGGACAGCTGGTCACACATACAGCACACTACTTGACTCTACGTACTCACTCACAATCCACACTCGCTCCAGATGCGGATATGCCATCAGCTGTGGCACGATGCTGTTACGCAGTATGTAGGAGTCATGTGCGGATCCTGGAAATTTGGCACAGACCTGGGAGATTATCATATCTGCTTGGCATACCACTTGCACATTAATGGAATGGAAATGCTTCCTGTTCCTGTAGATGTGCTCACATGCCTGTGGTGGAAAAAGGCCAACATGTGTGCAGTCAATGGCACCAACAACATTGGGGATGTGGGCAACGTCATAAAATTCACCCTTCACAGCTGCCAATTCATGGCTCCTGGGAAAATGGATGTAGCTGTCCTTGTAGGTCATCATAGCGGACAGGACATAACGTAGCACCATGCTGAACATTGGTTGAGACATCCTACCTGCGCTGGACACCGTTTACTGGAAGGAACTAGTTGCAAAGAAATGCAGTGCTGCCATCACCTTACAAGTTGGTGTCAAAGCAGTCGGATATGTTCTGCGAGGCCTCAGATGGGGCTCTAACTGAGCACATAGGTCTAGAAGGGTAGGTCAGTCCAAACGGAATTTACGTATGATGTCCTCATCCTCCATGTCCGCAAGCAATGTGAATGGATGATGCACATTTGGTCGCCTACTAGGTAAGATGAAAGGGGACACATGTCAATTCAATCCCCCTATGAGATGTGTTAACCATCCTACGTTTTTACTGACACTGCGCCAACAATGACTGGCCTGAAACAAATGCTTATAGCACAAGTCACATGTAGAGACACCTTGATCCAAAGTAGTTGTACACGTGTCCAGTATGTACATAGAGTGTAACCCAAAAACAGAGTCAGGCTATGTGAATGACAAATGGTACATTTGAACATCCTGTGTCACCAGCCCGGAGAGTAGTCGACACAGCACATGTGTGAAATAGCAATACTGCTGGCTTCTACGTAGCTGCTGTACCTGCCACACCTTCTTGCGTGATTCGTAGAGGGCACCCTTTACCAACACGATGAGCACAGTGTGTGCATGAATATCAAGTATGGACATGAGTCCAGCAATCCACTTAGTGAAATAGGCACATTATGGAGTGAGTCAATCATGACTGTGGGTTGCTTGGCCATCTCACGCATTGACTTGTGTACATATTTGAGAGTCACTCATACAACTGATCTGGGTACATGCACAACAACATCATAAGTCACATGTGATGGAGTACATGCCAGTGCATGTAATCCTGTGCACTGACATGGCATATATAGGCATCAGTGAGTTAAATGTCACACTAGCAATTGATTACACTATCTGGTGGAATGATTCATAGTAAGTGTCTACTGTTCAATGCTGAGAACTGGTCATTGCCTTAGCCACAGCATGATGTGTCCATGGGTGCCGTAAGCGTGCACTGCCACCGCAATCACGGCCATTGGCACCAATGTAAAGATGCCAAATTGCGGTAGCGACTGCCTGGCCCCTGCGGCATGGCATCGCCAATGCCCATGCCCCTACAGCCAATGGGAACCGCAATCGCAGTAGAGAAATGCACTTTGGAAACCAGCTGTAGGCGGGGCCAGTCATTAGATAAAATTGAATGATGCACGATTGCGGTAGCGACGGCCTTGAGGAAATTTGATTTTCGATCACGATCGCATTGAGCCACCATTTTGTGCTCCGCCGCCATTTTGTGTTGCCCTCACTCAGGCAGCACAACGAACGAAGTCTTTTCTGCTTTTCCTGCAATATTGTGTCAAAATAGCCTTGTGCCTCTGTTTACGAAGCTGGTGTTAGAGACTGGCCGAGTACACTAATCCCTGTCTGGTTCTTCTAATCCCTGTCTTAACTATCTGTTGGTTCACACTATTCTCTCCTGACCTTATCTTATCTTCTGGCCTTCGCTGTCCTCCACTCGTATTCTCTTGTTTCACAACTGTCCTCCACAACACACAAACATATCTCGACACCTGCAAACCAGTTACAGACATGTTAATATCTTAACCTGTGGGAGGGATGGCAAACACAGTTGGAGGAGAGGCTTCTTCGAGTTACTCGATACCTTATTTCTCAAGTTCTTTTTATTGGTAAAGCTTTGTTTTTGTACTTTTCTTATTGGTTCTTTTTATATACATTGGGAGTGTTCTTGGTTAATCTGTATGTCATCTATGTACTATAAAAGATTGTGCGCCACGGAGTGAAGTGGCAGTCTCCTGAGAACATACCGTGTGTACTTCTAGGACAACTGTACTAGCTGCAGCTAATAAAATCTGATCTTTTACGCCGGCAGAGTGTCCCCGTGTCTCTGTTAGCTGAAGCAGGAGAACCCAGGAGATTAAGGCGTACCCTGCACCGCCAGGCCCAATTGGTTCTGGTTCTTCAACTGGCGCCCAATGTGGGGCGGCTTCAGAGGTAGTGGTTCTGCCTGAAGGTCGTGAGGAACCCCGCAAGAAAATTTTGGAGGAATCGCGAGCCACGTCAAGCGACCCCTGTATGTCGAAAGTGGTCCGAAGGTCTTTTGCAGCGTGGTTACTCCTTCCTGACGGCTACTGACGACTGCTGCCCTGACTGCCGCCCTGCCTTGGCCCTCTTTTCGATGATGTATGGTAAAGCGAGACGATAGACGGGGCCTCTGTTGGTGTAAGAAGACATCTTAGTTAAGTAGTGGTGGGTCGCTCCCACATTTGGTTCTTTGGTTCTTTGGTCCTTAGGTTCTTTGGTTCTTTGTTTCTTAGGTTCTTAGGTTCTTTGGGTCTTTGATTCGGGTATTGCAATAACTGAAGCTGAGGGGTAAGTACACTTGTGCTGTGTTAAGTATTTAACCCCCTTGATGTTTGTGAACAGTCCAGTGAAATAACGATGCCTGGTCTGACTAAGTTTGAGAAACTTTGTTGTTTTGGTTGTAATAGGGATTCCCGGCTGGAGGACTCTTGTCCGATTCCTTCGGTTGGAACTCCCACTTATGAGCTCTATTCTAAACATGGTGTTGGCCCCATTGCCTTTAACGAGACATGGATCCGATACACGAAGAATGATGGTGCTTTAAAATGGCCAGAAAATGGTAGCTTTGAGCCTGACATACTAGATAATTTGGAAACTATTTTATTTAAAAGAAAAGCCCGGCCGGCAATGTTTGACTCTTTCCGCCTTTGGCGTAAGGAAGCCAAACAGAGAAAAATTAAGCAAGAAAAACGAGATAAGAAAGCACAGGGTATGACAATTATACAGGCTGCTCAGCAGTTTAAAGATGATGAAGTTGATAATACGATGGAAATTTCAGAGAGACAGCATCGTATGGCAATAGATAAATGCTATCCGATGATGCCAGCTTCCCCCTCTGATAAAAGAAAGGATTTAGAAGAGGACTCCTTGATGTCTCACCTATTAAGATTGCCTCCGCCCTATGTACAAGGTGCTAATGCACCCCCGTTGTTACAGCCTATTCAGCCGCCAGTTGCGCCTCCGCTTGCTCCGGCTCTTCCACATTTGCCCCCTCAAGTATTGCCGCCTTTGCCAGCTTTGCCTTCGACTCCTTTACCTTCATCTTCTACGCCTTCCGCTCCCCCGGTAATTACTGATTTCCCTTCCGTTAGTTCGCCTAATACCTTGTCCCCTATCCTTATGCCAAATTCTCCGTCTATGCGTAAACGACTCACAGAAACGGTCTCTGGTCTTTTATCACCTTTCTTTGAGGCATTAAATGTGTCTCCGGCTTTCTCTCGAAGACAGTCTCGCAGTCAGTTCCCAGCTTCCGAAGAACAAGAAAGGTTGGACTCTCTCGCTCGTAAATGGATTGAGAAGGGTCCTCGGTATAGCGTACCCGACATTATGCCTACCTTCTCACAGTGGAATGCGCCTACGCAGAGATATGTCTTCAATGTTATGTGTGATACTCTTATTAAAGGTTGGGAGGATATGGACTTGGGTTTGGTCCCTCAGGGTCTGTTAGATATTCAGGCTAATTTTGATAAGGGTCTCATTGTGGGTTCTAAGGTTGAAGGCGCTGTAGAGACATTTGTTTCCTTTAGAACCTTATTTACTTCACAGACTTTTCTTGATTCCGAACCCTCAGTTACGCTGACACTGAAAAATTATCCAATGAGAGAGGTTCCTCCGGTATGGAGAGAAGAGGTCCCAGCAGCAGGTGCTAATCTAGCTATTCCTGCTCATTTCCAGAGTATATGGGTACATGTGGCCTGGAAAAGGTCTGAAGTTTTAGCCCTTAAACAGTCTCTACCGGATCCTCGTAAAAACCCTGCAGGTTATTATAAAGAATTGTCACAAACTGTTGAAGCCTGCATCATGAATTTAGCGGATATTGATATGTTGATGGGGAATGTAGTTCCACAAGCATTATGGGCTAGGATTCGTGAGGAGAATCATGCACAGGAATTAGGTGCTGATTGGGATGCTATAATTGCCTCAGATAGAAACCAAGTGGGTGGTGCGAAACCTGAGGCTTTGATTTCAGAACTCCCTGGTAGGATTATTACATTAATGAAAACGATGATGCCTGCCTTGAGTGTTAACTGGGATAAACTAGCCGCGTTTAAACAGAAGAAAGATGAGAGTGTCTCCGATTTCTTCACTCGTTTCGAGGGGACATTCATCGATCACAGTGGTCAGTACATTACTACGGAGGGTGGACAGCGATTATTTGTAGATAAGTTCGTATTTAATTTGCTTCCCGAGTTGTCGCATAAGCTGAAAGACTCCGAAAGTTCATGGGCTGTTTCTTCTTCAGCCCAGATATTGGCTACTGCTCAATATTATGAAAATGGAGATAAAGAAGAAAAAGATAAGCAAGAGAAAAAGACTAAAGAATTGAAAACTAAGGTTCTCTTGCAACAAGCGTATCCACCTCGTTATGCTCAGCCCCAGTTTCAACAGTCTCCGCAGTTTCAGAGGGTGTATCAAAAGCCTGAGCCATATATTCCGCGACCTTTGTTAGGTCCTAATCAATGTGCCTATTGTAGAGAGGAAGGTCATTTCAAAAATAGTTGTCCGGTTTTATTGCAGCGTAATGGGACACTATCTGCTCCACGAGGTCGTGCTGGCCTCCAATCAGCAAACAGAGGTAGAGGTCGAGGTATATTGACCCAAGAACAGCGTTCCCTTCCTCCCTCTAATTCCGTGAACTACTTTGATCAGCAAAACACTCAGTCTACACAGTATTACAATGAGGATTGTTATATTGGAGACGGGAATGAAAGTCTTCATGTTAACTAGGACAGCCATGGACAAAGTAAGGGAGTTGTGTCGATTCCAGTAGATCAGAATGGACCTTATGTTAATGTCACTACAATGGGTGTTTCAGAGCCATTCCTTTTAGATACTGGTGCGATGAGAAGTTCTATCATTCATTCAAAACTCCCTGGGGCACCTTTGTCTGGCTTAACGAATGTATCTGTAGGTTTTTCTGGCGCCCCAGTTGGTAATCCGGTTTCTTGCCCTTTGCCTATTTCAATTGGCCCTTATGATTTAGAAGTTCCGCTTCTCTTAACGAATGGTTGCGGCGAGAATCTATTGGGCTTGGATCTATTAAAAAGACTGCATGCCACAATATCTTGTTCTCCTTCTGGTGTATATCTCACTTTAGGACAAAAACTGACTTCTCCAATGTATTTGTCTAAAGATCAATTCCCACCTGAATTACTTTCTCTTCCTACAACGCTTTGGGCCACGGGTCCAAATGATGTTGGTTGTCTTGAAATTCCACCTTATGTTGTTACTCTCAAGCCCAATGCTGAATTGCCACGCGTTCCTCAATATAGAATTTCCACTGAAGGTGAAAGAGCACTTTTGGAAATCATTCATGATTTGATTCAGAAGGATGTGGTTGAGGAAACGAGAGGTCCCATATGTAATAGCCCTATTCTTCCTGTTCTTAAACGCACTGATCCTTCTCAACCTCCTGTTTATCGTTTTGTAATTGATCTTCGGGAGGTAAACAAAATTGTTGTACCACAGTTTCCTGTTGTCCCAGATATCACTGCACTGTTGACGATGATACCTTCTACAGTGGTTTGGTTTTCTGTTATCGATCTGAAAAATGCTTTCTTTAGTATTCCCATTGCCGAAGAGAGTAGGGATATTTTTGGCTTCTCTCTTGGAGGCCGAAGCTTCCGGTTCAAGCGCGCACCTCAAGGCTATTGTGAAAGTCCCTCCATTTATAGTCAAGCTTTGAAATGTCATCTTGATGCTTTTTCTTTGCAGTCTGGTGCTGCTCTCATTCAGTACATGGACGATTTGTTAATCGCTGCTGATTCAGAGGATATATGTAAGAATGTGACGGTTGCATTGTTGCGACACTTATCCAATCTTAATCATAAGGTTTCATCTTCTAAGCTACAATATGTTCGTCGAGAGGTTACCTACTTGGGTCATCTCTTATCAAAGGAGGGAAGACGATTAACCCCAGAACGTATCCAAGCTATTGCGCAAATGGCTGTGCCATCCAAACAAAGAGAGGAACGTGCCTTTTTGGGCATTACTTCCTATTGTAGGCAGTGGATCCCTAACTTCTCTCTGTTGGCCAAACCTTTGTTGGCACTCACTTTGAAAGATACGTCTCAGCCCCTTCCATGGACTGACGAGTGTCAGAGGAGCTTTACTGACTTACGTGCTGCTCTGTGTTCTGCTCCTGTACTAGGTACTCCTGATTACAGTAAGCCTTTTACGCTTTACGTTCATGAAAGAGAAGGTTGTGCGTTGTCAGTCTTAACGCAGCGATTTGGAGATAAACAGCGGCCATGTGCCTATTTTTCGGCTACGTTAGATCCAGTAGCTGAAGCATTGCCTAGTTGTCTTAAAGCGACAGCAGCAGCAGCAATTTCTATTCGACAGTCTGCTGGAGTGGTGCTAGATAATACTCTTATTGTTATGGTGCCACATGCAGTGGATACTTTGCTAAACAGAACAAAAACACAGCATCTAACGAGTGCTCGTTTGTCTGGTTACGAGCTGACGCTTTTGGCTAGTCACGTGCACATCAAATGATGTAATACTTTAAATCCAGCTACTCTGTTGCCTCTTCCAGAAGAGAAAGGTGTTCAGGAACAACATGATTGTTTCTTTCGTACTGAGGAAGAGACAAAGGGTAGAATTGACTTAACAGATACGCCATTAGTGAATCCGGATGGAACGCTATGGGTAGATGGTTCTTGTTTTAAGCTTCCTAATGGAGAGACAACTTCTGCCTATGCTGTTACTACCTTGCATACAGTCGTGGAAACAGCACGCATCAGACATAATTCAGCTCAGGCAGCTGAACTGATAGCCCTAACCAGAGCGTGTGTGTTATCCAAAGGAAAAAGAGTGAACGTGTACACCGATAGCCAATATGCTTTTGGTGTAGCGTTCAATTTTGGACGTTTGTGGAAAGAAAGGGGATTCCTTACTTCCCACGGCACTAAGATACAACATGGTCAGTTGGTGACTGATTTTCTTGAGTCACTTGCTTTGCCTACCCAGATAGCAATTGTGAAGTGTAGCGCACATAAGAAGATTACTAACGATGTTGGTCGCGGGAATGCATTTGCGGATGAAGTAGCGAAAAAGACAGCCAGAGATGCTACAATTCGCATGTATGTTGCAGGCCCTGCAAATTGGTTCAGAGAAAGAGGAATGTATGAGGATACAGTAGAAAGTGTGAAATCAATTCAAGAAGAGGCTACAGAGAAAGAATTGAGTAGGTGGAAAGAAAGTACAGGAATGTTAGGTGAGATGGGATGTTGGGTGGAATTGTCCAAACACCAACGTTGGCTGTTACCAGACGCTTATGTACAACCTGTAGTTACTATGGCGCATGGTCCAGCCCACCTAAGTGCGAAAGGAATATACAAGCTTCTGGCTCCAGTATGGCAAAACGAAGGAATACCGAAGTGTGCAGACAATATAGTGAAACATTGCATTATTTGCTTAATGTATAATCCGGGAAAGGGAACCCCAACTCCAGCAGGTCACTTTGCTCCTCCAACCTATCCATTTGAGGTGTTGCAAATCGATTACATTCACATAGAACGATGCAACAATCTCAAATATGTTCTAGTGGTGGTATGTGCCTTTTCCCGATGGATAGAGGCTTACCCCCTGAAAGATAATACTGCTTTTTCTACAGCCAAAGTACTTCTAAAAGAGTTTTTCCCTAGATTTGGTTTGCCGCGCATTGTCTGGAGTGACAATGGGAGCGAATTTGTGGGCCAAGTCATGCAAAAGGTTTGTGCAGGTCTTGGTATAAGACAGAAGTTCCATGCGGCAAACCATCCACAGTCAGCGGGTCTAGTGGAATGCTACAATGGTACTTTAAAGTTTAAGCTTGCGAAAGTGCAGGCTAGTGCAGGCCTTAGTTGGCCCGATGCACTACCTTTGGCTCTTCTATCTACCAGAACGGCTGTGCATTCTCCTTTGGGACTTAGCCCTTATGAGGTAGTTTTTGGACGCCCAGCTAATATATGGGGAGTCCCTCGCCCTAAAAAGTATTCAGACTTGCCATACCCAATGTTGATTGATTACTTGCACGACCTTACAACTAAATTGCGTGTTCCTCATCAACAGGTTCAGAGCGCTCTGCCAGAGGCCTCCACAGACTCAGGTCATTCCATCCAACCAGGTGACTGGGTTTGTGTGAAGAATTTTCAAAGGACAAAGAATTTGGAGCCTCGCTGGAGACAGCCCCGTCAGGTCCTCCTGACAACTCGTACAGCAGTGAAGGTTGAAGGAAAGAAAAACTGGATTCACGGCGTGCACTTCAAGAAGGTTCCTTTGCCTTTGCCCTTTAATCAATGGGTCCTTAAGGGTATAAGTGACTCTGAAAGCGAGAAGGTTCCACGATTTGTACCCTTTAGTGATGCACGCTTGAATGGAACACTGTCGGAAAAAGAAAACGACGACATTCTCCAAGAAGCTGTACCATCACATTTTCGTCTGAACACCACAAATCCACGAACATTGTTTCAGGATCAGACTGTACCTGATAAGGCTCATTACGATTTGAGACCCAGACTGAAGAAGAAAATTAGAAAATCTCTCTTCTATGTAGTTTCTATCCTGGTTGCAGGGTCACGGTAGGAGTCTTGGTTGTGACCTGAGTAGTGGCAATAGGCCTGCAGGACTTGCAATGTCATAGGACGGCAGACAATCGTGATCAAGTGATTAAGGAAGATTGCCGTGAGCATCCATTTAGAAGATGGAAACTACATTAGGTGAAAGAGAGAGAAAGAACAAAATGAAAAACAGTCATTGTAAAATAATATACAGTCACTGTAGTGTAACTTTATGTGTTTTCATATTATTGTGTATTCTATTGGCGTGTATAGGTTGGATTGTTTATGCTATGCAGCAAAAAGTTGGCCCTTCATCTATCTCTGTGCCTTCTTATTCCACTATCTCTCCGCATCTCTTTCATACACTTCCTCAACATGAACTCGTAAGAAGAATCGAATACTACAATAATTCGTTTATTCAATTATTACACCAACACCAATTAGTAATTAATACAACTGATTGTTGGGTGTGTGGATTAATGCCTCGTACCACAGAAAAAGGGATGCCATATTTAGTCCTTCCATTCTCTTATGAAGGTTCTGCTTGGGCTTATTTTATAATTTTCTCTAACGCCTATCAAAGCCGATTTAAACGACCTGTCAGTTCTTATATTGGTGGACCAGATTTCAGTCATAGTTCATTGATAAAGGGAATGGTAGCTATGGCTAAAATCATGGAAAATAGCAAAATTGCTGTCGATGAAAGAAAAGCATACGCCAATTGGAATGTCACTCATTACATCATAAGTCTTAGTGATAAGGTTAAACAAGGAAAATCTCCACCGATTTGAACTGTACCTCATCAAGGCAATTTCTGCTTGCAAATCAATGGTCAAACTACTGACCCCGAACAGAGAAAAAGCTTTTGTTCCCATACTTACATCCACTCCTCTCAGAATTCGCCGCCATTAGTGCCATCTCAGGGCACGTATTTCATCTGTCACGATAGAGCCTATACGTGGTTGCCGACTGGTTTTTCTAGAACTTGCTATATAGCTTTTCTTCTTCCCCCTACATACACTGCTTCTTCAAATTTTCATAAAAACAGATTAGCAGAGGAATTATTGATTCCAAAGACACAGCAGGTCAAGAGGGAATAGACTTCCTAAAGGGATTTCTTCCTTTTTGGGGTCCTATGGCAAACAGCAGGAATATGAGGCAACTGGTTCGTGTCGTAGAGACTACCATAGACATCACTGTAGGAGCTTTAAGTAATATTACAGCAGAACTACAAGCGGATCGTCTTATGACTTTACAGAACCGAGTTGCCTTAGATGTTATTCTTGCAGATCGTGGTGGAGTATGTAAATTGATCAAATCGCGTTGCTGTATTTATATACCTGATGACGCTCCAACAGTATACCAGGCCATCTCTAAATTACATATAATCTCTGAGTCGATTCATCAGGAAGAAGGAGATTGGACGTTATTGGGATGGTGTTGGGGACTACTGTCCAAATGGGGTTGGAAGGTGCTAACATTCCTCGATATGGTTTTAGCCATCATTTTCTCTTGTTGCCTTTGTATGCACTGTGGTCCCGCCATCTGCGACCTTTGCGCTACTATGTGCATCCCAAAACCCAAGGCACAAAGAACAGAGAATATTAGAATGATGTTACAGCAACAGCTTGATGACCTCATGGCCATCGACATCGACTCAGATTGACGTGAGTCTATGTATCTTGCCTGAGTTCTGGCAAAAGGAGGGTCTGAGGAAATTCGATTTTCGATCACGATCGCATTGAGCCGCCATTTTGTGCTCCACCGCCATTTTGTGTTGCCCTCACTCAGGCAGCACGACGAACGAAGTCTTTTCTGCTTTTCCTGCAATATTGTGTCAAAATAGCCTTGTGCCTCTGTTTACGAAGCTGGTGTTAGAGACTGGCCGAGTACACTAATCCCTGTCTGGTTCTTCTAATCCCTGTCTTAACTATCTGTTGGTTCACACTATTCTCTCCTGACCTTATCTTATCTTCTGGCCTTCGCTGTCCTCCGCTTGTATTCTCTTGTTTCACAACTGTCCTCCAAAACACACAAACATATCTCGACACCTGCAAACCAGTTACAGACATGTTAATATCTTAACCTGTGGGAGGGATGGCAAACACAGTTGGAGGAGAGGCTTCTTCGAGTTACTCGATACCTTATTTCTCAAGTTCTTTTTATTGGTAAAGCTTTGTTTTTGTACTTTTCTTATTGGTTCTTTTTATATACATTGGGAGTGTTCTTGGTTAATCTGTATGTCATCTATGTACTATAAAAGATTGTGCGCCACGGAGTGAAGTGGCAGTCTCCTGAGAACATACCGTGTGTAATTCTAGGACAACTGTACTAGCTGCAGCTAATAAAATCTGATCTTTTACGCCGACAGAGTGTCCCCGTGTCTCTGTTAGCTGAAGCAGGAGAACCCAGGAGATTAAGGCGTACCCTGCGCCGCCAGGCCCAATTGGTTCTGGTTCTTCAGCCTGAGCCCCGCGGTGTGACACCGCCAATGCCCATGCCCTTTCAGCCAATGGGAACCGCAATTGCTGTAGGGAAATGCATTTTTGAAAATCACGGTAGGCTTGCTCCGCTACCACGGGCCGGTCATTGGGCACATTTGAAAAAAACTGTCCTGGAACACCAATTGCAGCAGCTGAGTACCACTGAAACAACCCCAGGGGGCTATATATGTCAGGGAGAGAGCCACACATTTCCACTGCATCCAGACCCTGCTGACTGACACTCTTCTCCACCAACTGCTGCTGTTCCTGTCTCCTAGACCCAGTGATGGTAAGAACTGAGAACATCAGGGCCCGTTCCTTCACCACAGAGGAGCTGGAGGTCCTGGTGGACCAGGTGCTTTCACAGTATGGGAGGCTATATGGTGCTCCTGATGTGATGGTAAGTGTTTCAGAGTGAAAGTTAGAGAGTGCACACATGAAGTTGATCTGCTGTAGTATGTGCCTGTGACAGCAAGTTTGTGTGATACACAGCCTAGCATTCTGACTTCAGGTAAATGGGGTTTGTAGCCTAATTTCCACAGATCCCTGGCTGCATTTCAGGATGGGAGGGATATCCAGTGTTTTGCAGCCATACAGTGACACTGCTGGGTTGTACAGTGGAAGTCAGAACAAACATTGCCTGTGCTAATGGATGTCAGAGTTCATGAGGTTTACACATGCTCATTTGTGACATTACCAAAGTTGTTTGTCCAGAGGGTACTGAAGGAAGTGTGTTTAACTTTCATATTGCAACCATGGATAAAAACAATGGATTTAGGCCCAGATCTCTGTACTGGGATGAATGTATGACATTGTTCTGCATTCTGGGGAAGACCTGGCTTGGCAGTTCGGGCTGGACTGTTCCCATGAGGCACAGGATCAAGACTGATTTGTATATGGCTGGGTTCAAACTGGAACGGCATGGTGAGCAAAAAAATGATGGATTTAGGCCCACATCTCTGTACTGGGGTGAATGTATGACATTGTTCTGCATTCTGTCCATCAATTGTTGTTTTTGCATTTGTCACCCCAAGTGGGAAGGGTATGCCCAGACGTGGGTCCCATGCTCTCCATGCCACTGGAATCAAGTTATCCTGGCTGAAGAGGGGTGAAACCCTGAAACTGGTCCTAGGATGCTTGTTTCCAGACCAGGGAGGACCTGGCTTGGCAGTTCGGGCGGACTGTTCCCATGAGGCACAGGGTCAAGACTGATTTGCATATGGCTGGGTTCAAACTGGAATGGCATGGTGAGCAAATAAACGATGGATTTAGGCCCAGATCTCTGCACTGGGGTGAATGTATGACATTGTTTTGCATCCTGTCCATCAACTGTTGTTTTTGCCTATGGGATGAATACAGCCTACTTTACTGCATGACTTATATGTAATAAAAAAAGGAAGTTAAAGGCTTGGCAAGGACTTTATTTTGTCAAATCAGTTTGAAACTGCAGACAGACTGCAATGGCAGATGTGAGATGCTTAAAAGAGCTACTATAAAAGAAGAGAGAACACTAGCACTGGTTAGCAGTGGTAAAGTGTGCAGAGTCCTAAGAGCAACGAAAATGAAAATTAATTAAATAAGAGGGATGAAGACAAAAAGCTTGGGAATGACCCTGCAGAGAGGGAAAGTCCAGCAGTGGTCAAAGGAAAACATGCTGTGTATACACTTCTCTAAATAATATAATCATGTGATCCTAGTAAGAGTAAAAGAACCAGGTAAGGGAAAAAACACCTTTATTGCATCTGCGTCACTGTTATAATGTACCTGTTTCTAGTGATGTGTTAATTGTTAGTGGGGACAATTTAACAAGTTGGTCCTGGTAGGGGATGATGAAACTGACTACCATTCTACAGTCAGTTTTGCTCACAAGCTCTAATTTTATTTTCACATTTTAAATCTAGGAGGGCTTAGTGCAGCTGTCAAAGTAAAGGTAGGTGGGTAGTGAAAAGTTAAAGTCAAGTAATGACTCATATGTAGCGTTTGGGCCATGGATGGATGTGGAAATTTAGCTCGCAAACTGAACATTATCTGCGCCATCTTGCCCCTCCCCAGCACCACGCACAAGCGAACGCACGGCCGCCATTTTAGGCACCCCACTCTCTCCCCGCTCACTCTCGACCGCCAGCGCTTTCCCCTGGCGCTGCAAGCATCCCCCGCTCGCTGGCCACCCCCGCTCTCTCATACAGGCCATAAACCCTCTCCTTCTGCGCGACCCTGCTACGGAACCACTTCCGACCGACAACCCATACATGGTCATGCCTCTCCTTTGATAACCCCCTTCCTCTGCGCCCCATTGTCTGAACTGGTCCCAGGCCATCGCCTAGCCCTGCGGATGCAGTTTATTACCCCTACTGTAAGGGAAACACCCCACATCAAAGGGATTACAGTAGAATCAAAGCCCCTACCCCCTGAGACCCGGCCGGTTGCACACACCCCCGGGAATTAGCGGAATTCCCTGCTGCGCGATAGCCATCTCCCACTGCGGGTAGGGTGGGAACCTCTACTGTAACCATGTTTGGGATCGGATCTGAGCCGGGGCTTCAGGGGATATTTCCCCGCACATCAAGGGAATCTCAAGAATGTACTATGTATAATAAAGCAATAAACCAGTGTATAAGAGACCAGGTCTCAGAGATGCAGTTAGAGCACCTCGTGACGATACCTTGCTGTCAGATCTGATGTGTTCTGCTCCGACGGAATAAAACTTTGTTTCCTGCCTTCCAGTCTCCGGCGCCTGCCTCTTTTATTGGTAAATTATCGAGTGGTATGAGAGGCGATTACCGCCGGGCAAATACTTGAAAGATTATCGACTGAAACTGCCGCTACCATTTAACAATTGGCGTCCCAAACGTGGGGCCCATCAGCGACACGTGGATCCAGTGGGAGAGGTCCCGACGACAGAGTGAACGACTGCAACGATCGGGAGAGCTCCTGCCCAATAGACCCTCGTCTGGCAGCCGATCATCCGAACTTCACTGGTTCCGAGCAGACCTCTCTCGAGTGATCTACGGTCCTGACTGGGAACCATCAGGAGTGCCGCGGCAAATACGGAGAGTAGAGGACGATCGGGCGCTGGAGGCGGAAGACGAGAAACTGTCCACGCGGTCTGGGTAAGGTCGTGAAATACGACAAAAGTGCGAAATAATTGATTGATTGTTTGAATACTAGTATTGCTCATTGATTGTTCTCTTTGAGATATTCGCTGTCTACAAACGGGGAGGAGTAGAAATACTCTCTCTCTCTCCCTTTGCAGATAGTGAAGGGTAGGTAACGCAGACTTTTGTCCCCGTTGAAACCCGTCGTGCCTATCTTTATCTCCCCATTGATTGATTGTCCGAACATTGATTGTTTTGAAGAATAGTGCTTTTTGAGATATTCTCTGTTTGCAAATAACGTAGAATAGGAATATTCTGTCTAGTCTTTGCAAATAGTGAAGGGTAGGTAACGCAGACTTTTGTCCCCGTTGAAACCCGTCGTGCCTATCTTTATCTCCCCATTGATTGATTGATTGATTGTCCGAACACTAGTTGTTCGATATTGGTTCTTTGGAGGTATTCTCTGCTTACAAATAACGAAGAATAGAGATATTCTGTCTAGTCTTTGCAAGCAGTGAAAAGATAGGTAGTGCTGACTTTTGTCCCCGTTGAAACCCGTCATGCCTATCTTCTCCCCACTGATTGGTAGTTGGTTCTGCCCGGACCGCTTATTAGAGGTGAACCACCCGGCTCCACTGGAAGGCACCCCTAATAAGGACATGTTCACTAAATATGGACTAGTCGCCGTAGCTTATAGCAAGCTGTGGCATAAATATACCAAGAAGGACCCCGAAAGTCAGTGGCCACTGATGGGATCCTTCGACGACCGCAAGATAGAAGCGCTAGAAGTAGCTCTGCGTAGCAATAAGACGACGCCTACTATGCTTGACAGTATTGGCATGTGGCGCAAAGAAGCGACGCAACGGAAAAAGAGGGAAGAAGTAAAAGCAGAAAAGGAATTACGAAAGGCAGCTCACCTTGCCGCTAGAAAGTTAGAAGAAGACATAAAGGAGAGAAGGGAAACTAAACTAAGACAGGAGCCCGAAACCTCAGGCCAGTACGCTGTTAGGACCCCTTCTTTGCTCTACCCTGAGTTGTCCTCCAAGCAGCGAACGAATGACAAATTACTGTTAGGTCCCCCGATCATTTACATGCCCCCTCCGTATGCACCCTCCCAATCAGTAGAGCAACACCCACAACCCCCGAACACGAGCGAAAGCAGTACAGGGGCCTCGGCCCTCACGGCCTCCGCGCCGGCTGAGCCTCTTGTACTGAACCCAATGTCGACTACAACGCTAGATGACCATGAGATGGGAAAGAAAGAGTCCACCAGAATGAATCGATTAACTAAGGATGAACGAGCAGGAATCGATAGGATAGTAGGGACGCTGGTGGAGCGAAAAGAAAGTGAGGAGTATATAACAGACGTGTATAGCTCGTATGCCGACAGCCGCAGACGACACTTCATCGTACGGCTCTGTTATCACGCCCTGAATGCATATGAGGACAGATACCACGATAAAGGTCCCGAAGGCTTAGCGGCCCTATATAGGAAGGTAGACATTGGGGAAGAAGGAGAGGGCGATGTAACGAACCTCTTCACTCGTACACTCGAGGTCTACCGACACCTTAAAGAACATGGACAGACCACCAAAACAGAAACCCCCATAGCAACTAAGCCCCAGGGAGGAAGGGCCGATGCCATGATGCCCATTAAAGAAGCTGCCCCCTACTGGGTCCCCCCACGGGGTCAGGGAACACACGACGACATCAACCACCAAGATGCGAAGGGAAGGGTTGTATATAACTGGGTCTACCAGCCGTGGGACCGGCAAGATATTTTGACCTTTAGAAAGACTCTACCCGACTTGAGAAAGAACCCGACTGCCTTCTACACTGAATTGGGTACAGCCTTAGGCTCAACGATAATGACGTTAGCAGATATCGACTTGTTCTTTGGGCTATGCCTGCCGGCTGATGTGTGGAAACAAATCCGGAAAGTTGACCACGCTGAGCCGTTCGGATATACCTGGATACAACTCGATACCATAGATAAACAGCGAGAACCAGGACAGAAACCCCCGAAAGCCATCTTAGAGCTCCCAGACAAGATTGTACAAAAGCTGAAGACTCTAATCCCAGAAAGAAAGGTTGACTGGTCGATAGTGACGGCTTGCCGCCAGAAACCCCAGGAGGATGTGTCTGAATACTTCTCCCGATTCGAGACTGTGTTTTCCGATTACAGTGGCCAAGACATGACCACCGCAACCGGACACCACCTCTTTGTCCAGAATTATGTAAAGGGTCTGTCTCAAGAAGTTTCCCAGAAGCTACAGACCAGCGAGAGCAGCTGGGCAGCCTCCAAACCCGCAGCAATTCTCCAGATGGCCCAATACTACGAAAACCAGAAGAACGAGAACGATAGGGCGTCAGAGAAGAAGAAAAAGGAATTAAAGGAGAGGGTGATGATAGCACAGTTGCAAGGGGTGACCATAGGAAGGGAACCCCCAAAAGAGAATTACCAACCAACCGCCCCTAGAAAACTACCCCCTAGAGACCATACACCTACACCCTACAACGGACGGAGAGACTTAGATGGAAATCAATGTGCGTTCTGTAGAGGGTTCGGACACTGGAAATCCCAGTGCCCGGTCCTTTTGGAACTGAACAAAAATAGGGACCCCAATAGACACAACCGGAAGTTTGTTGATACCCACCATCAACGTCACCACACTTGATTAGGATCACGTGCAATCGAGCAACGCCATTTTTTCCGAATACGCTAACCAGATCGCTGATACGTACAACGCTCCAGCAAAATAGTATGGTCAAACATTTTTAATAAATTACAAGTATAACAACATTCCGGCAAAATGAACAGGTTAGAACATGTTTTAAACAACTATTTACATGACAGTCTGCTGCGACCTGCATCCCAAAGCATTTACGTCCACGTGACACCGTCCTCGCCTCTCCTTCCTCGAAATTGCAACATTGGCCTGTTTTGGGCGGTCCCTCTTAGTTGACTTTGGGCTATAAAAGCCATGCAAAAATCCCTTGACATCAGTGGCGGGCGATTGTGCGAATAGGCCGGAGGCTATACGAAGCGCCTAAGTTCTGGCAACACCAAGGCGGAGCCCGCCATGCTGTGCGGGCCTACCCGTCTTCTTTCTTCTTTCTTCAATAAGGGCTGATGCCCTGGCGGGGGGAGGCGACGCGGACGGACCTCCCCCACCTCCCCAGGTGGAGGCTTGCCAGGCACCCCGACCGTCTTTTACTCGCCGGCCAGCTAAGCTGCACCCAACCGTCTTTAATTCGCCGGCCAGCTAAGCTGCCCCAGCCATCTTTTTCATCGGCCTGCTGAATTTCACCCTGGCACGCTGTGCGGATCTTCCCAGTCACTTCTTCCTTCAATAACGGAGGGTGCCCTGGCGGGGGGAGGCGACGCGGACGGGCCTCCCCCACCTCCCCAGGTGGAGGCTCGCCAGCAGATGAGGGCACCCCAACCGCATCTTTCACACGTCAGCCAGCTGAGTTGCGCCCTGCCACTTCATTCGCCGTTCGGCTGAGCCGGCACCCCTGCACGCGGCCGCCAGGCAACCACCCAAGCACCGGGTTCACCAGGACTGCCGCTAGCACCCGACATGAGGAGTGGGCCCCCGCAGCAAGGTAATCGGGGACCCACCCCGGTGGTGATACCATCCAAACTGCTGTCGTCACTGCTACTGGAATCACCCCGGTGGCAGTACCATCCGAACTGCCGCTGTTACTGCTGCTGGCTCCTCTCCGGTGACTGTACCGAAGAGCTGCTGCTACTGCTGCCCTTGAACTCCGGCGGTTGACCCCTCCGGTTCCAGGCCTGGCCCACCGTGAGACTATTCTGGACTCGAAAGCTTGTTTGCTAGGGCATGGGCCCCACCCTTGACAGAACGCCCCCCTCAGCCTTGCAGAATTGGTTGGAGTCATTTGACGTTCGACTCCTGCGGACTTCCGGTAAGGACAGAACCACCACCATTGCTCTTTTTGCCCCCGGGCGGCAGCCACCTTGCCTCCGCTTGATACAGTGAGACAGTAAAGCGTCGGCGGAAGAACCCGCCTGCTGCCCCGCCCTAAGAACAAACCGTGGCATTGCTACAAGGTTGCAGTGACGCCATGCTGACGCAAAGTTGACGCTAACGGAAGTTCTCGAACTACCGAAAGGAATTCTGGTTCAACTGCTAATTCATGGAAAGACTTAGACTGTGCACTGGCCCGACCCCGCCCCAAGATGGCGCTGATGTAGGAGTGGCCTACAACTCCTTGTGGCGTTCCAGCCACGTGACATTTGTGTTAAAAAGACATATATATATCTATATGTATGCGATGCTTTCACACATGATGGTGGGGGAAAGGGGGGAACCGATTTTTATGTTAATCTAGTGTTGCTCATGTTGCTCGACGCCTCTCACACCGTGGCCGGTCTATGGCGGCTGTAGGCCCGTATTTCCATACTGACATTGTTTTAAATAAAGGGCTTCTTAAAAGGAATTACGAAATCAGTGTCATGACTAATCATCTAAGTTGTTGAAGGTTTTTTTTTGAATAAATGATTGTTACTCCTAAGCGAAAGCATACAGATAATACAGACACAATTTGCCTAAAAATCTTTTTGTTTAACGGAATTTGTACCCATCACGCCTGCCCTTTTTCCAAGAATTGTCAAATCAATAATGAACTATAACTTAAGGTATATGTCGCACGCAAGGTATGGTATCTTGCACCATAATACACGACCAGTTGAGAAATACATGTACGACCAGGGAACCCGAATTTAGGAGATGAATGAACCAGAGCATCTTTGCCTCGAACTAAAGAATAATAGGTCCGTGGTATTACCCACCCCTGCGGCTAGCCTGGTACACGGTAGGTAGAACCTTTCGTGTCTGCGCGCGCTGGGGTATTTTGAATACTGCACCTCCCCTCCCCTCTTATTTTCCCCTCTATAGGTCACGACGAAGTTCCGACTGAAGAGTGGAGTGGACATGGACCGCACCAAGTTCAATATCAGGGAAAACATAGACAAACGTTGTGAGATAGTGCGTAAAATTACAGACCACCATTGGGAACATGAAAAGCTGTATGATATGATTGTGCGGGTGTACTACGATTATACGATATGAATGTGTATGCATTTCATGTTTGGGTCACTTGAAGAGAGCGTCATTGTATGATTGAAGTGCTCGTCCACCGATCAAAGGGAGGAGAATAAAGGGTCAGACAACCCATAAGATAAACTACTAAATACTAAAGGTACGCAGCATGCATAGGAATAGGGGACAGGAAAGAAGAGGTCCCCGTGCTCGACGCAGCCCTGAGTCTCCGTCTTGATGCATGTACTGTCACACCCTATCCGGCATTTGTGTGTACGTGATCACCGAATTTATGTCTTTTCCCCGCTTGTGTTTTCTTACATGGAACAGACCCATGCTACCCCATGTTGTGTGTGCACCAAGTGGCCTATTATACCAAAATAGCCTACTTGATGCACACGTCTCTCTCTCTCTCTCTCTCTCTCTCTCTCTCTCTCTCTCTCTCTCTCTCTCTCTCTCTCTCTCTCTCTCTCTCACTCTCTCTCCCCCTCCCTCGCAAAAGGCTCTTGCTTGCCCTCTTTCTTCTTGAATAAATTAACGACATACACCTCTTTGGTAAGTGTATAATTGGCTTGAACACGGTGGTGTTCGAACAAATTGACAGAAACAAAAACGACCATACTTTACCACGTTACTACCTCTCCTTTTTACAAACGTTAAGCCTAATCGGCTGAGAAGGAAAGGACAGGTAAGACGACTGATGTCTCCCAATCTGACCCTCAACACGGGGACTATATGTCAGTGGTTTTTGTCCTTAAAGGACACCATCTCCATCGCCCAGAATTACCCCTGACCAATTAGCCCGAAATAGAATGTCTAAAGCACCCTGTTCTCCCAAAGATAACTCCAGCCCTATACTAGCCGTCTCAGAGTATCCCGAACAAAACAGCTGATGGCCCCTGTTTTAAACTGATAAAGGGTCACCTACTGTATGAAAAGGATACTCGTGAACGCATGACCATAGCACCTCGCACTTACGGGTATTACCAAACCTTGCATTATAGGGCGCAGAAACTGACACCTAGAAGGCCAGACGATGGACAGGGACACCCACAGAACCCTGCACCACAGCAGTAATTAATAGATTAGTAACACGCACATTAACATCAGAGTTAATAGACACCAATCATATAGTAACAGATAAGAGCATTTCCGCAACTACTCAGTGGTTGGGAGAGAGAATGAAGTATGTAAATGTCTTCCCTGCCAAAATCTCTAAGACTTTCGTTTCTTATAACCTATTCAAGGATAACCTGCAGCCATCGGAAGAGAGGGGTCGGACGTGACGCCCAGTCTGGCTGCGGATCATAAAGCATCTATGACATCGACCAAGGGGGAAGCGACGAAGCAAAAAGGGTGTGAGACGAGACACCATTATCAGAACGATAAGCACGAAGGGCTACATCGAGGCCCCTGCTCACTGACCAGCGTGCCTGAAGTCTCAACCCGTCGGGCCCGATTGATGGGCCCAGTGCTGAAAGATTCTGCTCTCCTTGGTCCGCATTTTTGATCCGATCCCACGCCACCCCATTCTCTCTTCCTCTTTTCATTTGGACTATGACTTTGACCTACTACCGAGGAACAAAAGGCCGGCACCCTGTCTCAAAGTACCTGCGGTGAACTGTGTTAAGGAACAGGACTGTGATCAAAGAACAGTGAGTGGTCACACCCTGCCACGTGAGAAATCGGATTTGAGCTGGACCTTAGCTCCACCGCCGGTGCTCAACAGTGCCAACGAAAGAAGAACAACAATGAGAGCTTACCAGTGATAGCTCTTTATAAAACAAGGACACTGGAAAGAAGAACGCATGTCAAAGTTGAAAATCCTCTCCCAACCACCTTATTATATTAACTATCTTCTTCATGATGTTGCATCAATCACTTCCGACTGTACACTGAGAAGTTAAGAAAATGTAACTTTGTATAGTAACATTCATACAACACCAGCCATGTACACGACTATACTGCAACTTTGAATGTACTTCCTCCTCGCCTACTTCATCAAACTGTATGAGACAATGTACAAATGTGTCAGATTACTCCTGCCTACCCTAAAGACTCTGTATCTTTAAATGTGTGACGAACATTGACGATACTGTAACTGAAAGGCTAACAAAGGCGAATATTGGCCGGACAAGCTGGCGAGATATGTTAAAAGGGAGGACTGTGGAAATTTAGCTCGCAAACTGAACATTATCTGCGCCATCTTGCCCCTCCCCAGCACCACGCACAAGCGAACGCACGGCCGCCATTTTAGGCACCCCACTCTCTCCCCGCTCACTCTCGACCGCCAGCGCTTTCCCCTGGCGCTGCAAGCATCCCCCGCTCGCTGGCCACCCCCGCTCTCTCATACAGGCCATAAACCCTCTCCTTCTGCGCGACCCTGCTACGGAACCACTTCCGACCGACAACCCATACATGGTCATGCCTCTCCTTTGATAACCCCCTTCCTCTGCGCCCCATTGTCTGAACTGGTCCCAGGCCATCGCCTAGCCCTGCGGATGCAGTTTATTACCCCTACTGTAAGGGAAACACCCCACATCAAAGGGATTACAGTAGAATCAAAGCCCCTACCCCCTGAGACCCGGCCGGTTGCACACACCCCCGGGAATTAGCGGAATTCCCTGCTGCGCGATAGCCATCTCCCACTGCGGGTAGGGTGGGAACCTCTACTGTAACCATGTGTGGGATCGGATCTGAGCCGGGGCTTCAGGGGATATTTCCCCGCACATCAAGGGAATCTCAAGAATGTACTATGTATAATAAAGCAATAAACCAGTGTATAAGAGACCAGGTCTCAGAGATGCAGTTAGAGCACCTCGTGACGATACCTTGCTGTCAGATCTGATGTGTTCTGCTCCGACGGAATAAAACTTTGTTTCCTGCCTTCCAGTCTCCGGCGCCTGCCTCTTTTATTGGTAAATTATCGAGTGGTATGAGAGGCGATTACCGCCGGGCAAATACTTGAAAGATTATCGACTGAAACTGCCGCTACCATTTAACATGGACTGCAGACATAAAGAAGCCCTGGCACCCTTACTCTGAGTCAGAAGATTAATCTACTGCCATAGCCACTCAAGTGTAATATTATTACATCTGGTCTGTGCATACCTTATATTATACAAGTGTAAGCGTGTGTAGATCACAATCATCTGGCTTGCCTAGGCTTTCGGAATTTCTTGTTTTTCTTATGCCTGCACCTAATGCACATCTTCATTTCACCAGATGCTTGGCTGGAGCAGGAATGTCCTGCCGGAATTGTGAAACTGTATGTTTGCCCTGTGCACTCACTAGCGGCATTCATTGTTTGACTTGCAGATCCTGGCAGTCGCATGGTCAAGGTACGCAAGATCATTGATACACACAATGAGATCTGGAAAATTGTGATCTTGTGTGGAAAAACATCGCAAGCTTACTGATTCACACCTGGGTAGGTAATGCGGTGGCACAAACCTCTCTATCATGTCTATAAGGCGATGCAAAGCCCTTCTACGTGGCTTTGAATGGCCTCATAGATATGGAGTAGGACAAGCCAGTGCAAGTTACAGCCTTGCCTTACTCTGCATCAAGACAGCTTTCCATGGGTGTTGCAGTGGGTGTTTCCACGCAACACCCATTGATTTTAACACAGGCCATACGGTCCTTAAGTGAATCCACCACCGAAGAGTTCTTCCAGAAGCTCAGACAGAAAAGTTGTATCAATAAAGCTTGGCTGTGGTGGAATGTACAATGTGACCCTATCAAATCCAGCACCAGTAGTTACTTGAACTAAGCATTTATAGAAATAAATCAATTAAGTACATTGGGTTTAGGGGCAAGGGTTAAGGGAGATACTTTGCCTTGGTATTGGTTGAAAACATGTTTGGGCTGGTGGCTTAGGGGCATATGTATGAAAGCAAAAATTAGTCGCAAACGCTGCGAATCGCAAAAAACAGCGTTTGCGACTGATTTTTCGCTATTTCATATGTATGACACACTTCCAAACTGAAAAATAAGAAATCGCTAAATTAGCGATTTCTTAGGCTGCGAAACAAGAAAACTGCGAATTTCCTAGCGAATACCTAATTTGCGATTCCTTAGCGTTGCGAATATCGCTAACAAGAAATCGCTAGCTAAGAAATCGCAAACACATGTATGAAAAAATCGCAAATTGCGATTTCACGAAATTCGCTAATTAAGAAATCGCTATTAACACCAATTGCTTGCAGGTGGTAAACTGGTGCAAGGTACAAAAACCAGCCCACAATGCAACAAACACACCCACAATGGCTGCAATGTACGTGATAGCCAGGAGGCTGCGTATTCGGGCCCTTGCACACAGGAGAATGAGACAGGAACGTATCTTCAGGCTGCGCATCACCCTGTTACAGAACACTGACGAGGAGATCTATGACAAGTACAGACTGCACCCACAGACCATAATGGACCTGATTGAGGAGCTGAAACCCCACTTGGAGCACCCTACTCGCAGGACACAAACAATTCCCACACATGTGCAGGTCCTGTGCTCCCTGCACCTCCTCGCGTCAGGGAGTTTTCAACGGGTCATAGCGGAGGTTGGTGGTGTGTCACAGAGTGCACTTTCGCGCTTCTTCCATGCCTTCCTAGATGCAATGCTACTGAGGCTCCCACATCACATTTACTTCCCCACCACCCAACAGGCATTACAACAAACGATACTGGACTTCTACCAGATTGCACGTTTCCCCCACGTCATCGGCTGCATTGACGGGACCCATGTGTCCATCACACCCCCAGCAGAAACTGAATATGTCTACAGGAATCGGAAATGCTACCATTCCCTCAACATACAGATTGTGTGCAACGCTAAGTATCACATCACCGACATCGTAGCCAAATACCCCGGCAGTACACATGACTCCTTCATCTTCCGACACAGCGGAATACACAGACGTCTGAGTGCTGGAGAGTTTGGGGAGGGGTACCTGCTCGGTAAATACATTGCACACATCAATACATCCACTACATCAGTTGAGGGGGGGGACATTGACTCACCTATTGTGTTTTTTACCATGCAGGTGACAGTGCCTATGCAGTGCGCGACTTCATCCTGACCCCATACCTGGATCCTGCACATGCAAGTGAGAGGAGCTACAACAGGGCACACAGATCTACACGCTGTGTGATTGAGCGAACCTTCGGAATCCTGAAGAGCCTCTTCCGGTGCCTGCATAAGAGTGGAGGCGCACTGCAATACAGCCCTGAGACCTGCTGTAAAATCGTGTCAAGCTGTGCAATGCTACATAACATGGCAATGAGGAAAGGCACCACAATTGATGTGACCGATACAGACACTTCGGATGACGAGCGCCCTGCTCCCCCTGCCAGACCAGCACCAGGAGTTGGGGCAGCTGCTGGACGCCAGAGACGGACTGAGATCACACAAAACTACTTTTAGGTGAGTATGGAGGAAATGAGACGACAAAGCCTGATGATGTGTCAAGTGTTTAATCACACTTCACATGCAAGAAATAGTAATTGTCCCCAGCACATGTTGTACACACAGTGCAGAGAAGGCACAAGAAATAGGGCAAACAGCCTTTTGCGGGTTAATGCACCCGTGTTGCAGTCAGTGTCCCCGCAGATGATCACCTCCGTCGGTGACGTCCAGGGTGGTTGACCCCCATGGTGCGCCCTTGGCCTGCTACCTGTCTGCCACTGCGGCGTCTTTCACCTGGCAAGGTTGGAGTGATGCTGCTGCGACTCGATGTGTCCTCACTCTCAGCAGAGGCCATTAGTGCGCTGCCACCTGCATTGGCTGTCTGCAGCTGTTCCACAGCAGTGGTCACCTGCGCCAGCCCTCGCGCTATGTCCTGGCAGCAATGTGCCATGTCCACCTGCATGGTTACGCTTCTGCGTGTGAGTGCGCTGGTGGTAGTGCAGAGGCGGTTGACTGCCTTGGTATAATTGTGTAGCCGTGCATTGGCACGTCGTCCAGCCCTGTCATTGGCAGCTTGGGTGTCCCTCAAAGTGGCACAGAGCTCTCGTATTGCCGCTACCATGTTGCGATTGTCCTGATGTAGGCGGCCTAGCTGGCGATTAATTGACCGCATTGCCTTGCTTTGCAGGCGCTGTTCCTGCAACATGCACTGTTCCAAGCCGGAGAACACGGTGCCTTCTCCTTCTGTTGCAGTGCTGCTCCTGGGCCTTGACCTGGAAATGGCCTGTTCCCTTTGCCTTGGTGTTGGTGCGTCATGACGGGGCATGTCTGTCACACCCTGACTCCCCTCTCTCCTGTCGGTGTCATCGCCTGTTGCTGGGACTTCATCCTCAAATGGAGGCAGTGGGGGCACATGTGCGCGCTTCCTGCGCTGAATTGGCTGCTGCTCTGTCTCATCGCTGGAGTCCGCAGGGTCTGCAGGCTCCTCTCCCTCAGCGCTGTCTTCTTGTGGCATGGCGTGTGCTGTGGATGTAAAGGGGACTATATGAGTTTGTGTTACTGTCTGCATGTGGCACTCAATAAAGTTACAAATCTTTGACGGCTAATCTCTGACACATTTCTATTCAATGATCCCCAAAACACATATGTTGCATTTACTTGTGATGGTGTCATGGACACACAGTCAGACACAGTACTACGAGTACCATGATGCATTGCTGGGTGTGCTGTAAGACCTGGGCTGGATTGGCATGTTGGGAGTTCACTATGCGCATTTGGGGGAGTGTGCAAGGGATGGGGAGGAGTGCAGGGTGATTTGGCATGCATCTTACCTTGTCTGCTGGATGAGGGGTCGGAGCTGTCGATTGCAGCCACACCACCAACGCTCTCAGGCAGGAGGGTTGACTCCACAAGCTCCTCATGGGGGGTTGGCTGCTCTGCAGTGGATGGTCCTCCTCCAGTCTGACTGGCATCCTTGAGTCTGGCTGCCACCCTCTCCTTGGACCTCTGGCGCATATCATACCACCGCTTGCGCAGCTCCTCGATGGTGCGTGTGGTGACTCCAACAGCATTCACCTTGCTCTGTATTTCCAGCCAGATTTTCCTCTTCCTGGCCTCTGGGACTTTGAGTGCCTTCTTCCCAAACAGGAGCTCATGGCTGCAGACCATCTCCTCAATGAGGACCTCCTGCTCCTTTTCAGAAAACTTGTGTTTTCTCTTTCTTTTTTCTGCATCTTTGCCCTGCTGGTTTTGTTTGGGATCCATTGCTGGTTGCTGTCTCCAGGAAAGCCTCCTCACACTCCACAAGCAGCCTCTGGGTGTGGCTCAGGTGAGCAGGTGCAGGCAATCACTACAGTTTCCTGTTTGTGATGTCATCAGCCTGCACCAGGCTTGCAGATTCCCGTTTTTGCGATTTCTTATTTAGCGAATTTCGCTATTAAGAAATCGCAATACGGGATTCTGCGAATTATTTGCGATATTTAAGGAATCGCAAATGATTAGCGATTAATTTTATACATCCCGTTTAGCGAATCTGATTTTGCGAATCGCAAATTCTCGCAATTTGAGATTCGCTAAAGGGGAGTTTGATACATATGCCCCCTAGTGAACTAATGTATCCTGTAGGGCCTGTGTTTGACCTTAAAGTCACAGGCTCAAATCCTGGTTGGTCAACTCAGCCTTTCATCCTTCTGAGGTTGGTAAAATGAGTACCTTTGAGTTGGGTAACAATAAAGAACTGTTATTCAGTGCCAAAACAGCCTTCTGGGTGAACGGGCGCTTTACAAAGATATGTTATGCCATATATGTAACTTGAGACACACCAAAATTAACTGTGCATATGATGGGAGATATGCTATTTCTGTAAAACATAACGCCGTTAAAATGTAAACTTTCTATTTAATAGGCTTAATTTTTCATGTATGCAACTGAACAAAACCTCCCACATGACCTATATTACTTTTGTATTGGCTAACAACTGTTCCCGATTCTATCCACAAAACAAACTTCAATTTCTATATCCTTTTGTCATTTTTGTTATTTAGAAGTTATTCCATGATTTATTTATTTTTTCCATTAACATACAAAAAAGATCAAAGTTAAACATATTTATTGATGAAACAGTTTTTTTTTTACATTTTTCTTTTTCACAACCATTTTCATCTGTTGTAACAAATCAACATGTACATTGTTTTTTCATCATAAGCAATGATTTCATCATTATCGCATACCCGCTAAATCATACCCCCACTTGCATACTAACTTGGATATTTGATACCCAACTGACAACACAGCAACGGAGACTGGTTTCAATCTGTCCTTACCAATACTTTTTTGGTGTATGTGAGCTGGTTGGGTACTGAATATGTATGTTGAGAGAATGAGAGTGTCTGTTAATATACCAGGTTAGTATGCAGGTAGGGGTTTGATTTAGGGGATAGATGATAGTAAAAATGGTTGAAAAACAAACATTATATAAAAAAATGGTTTTATCAATAAATATGTTTATCTTTTATCTTTTTTCTATGTAATTGGAAAAAAAGAAATCCATCATGGAATTATTTCTAAATAAAAAAATGACAAAAGGATAAATAAATTGAAGTCTGTTAGGTGGATAGCCCTGGTGAGCTGTTGGAAGGATCTGGAAGAAGCCACTCCTTAGACAATGCCAAAGTCTTCTGACCAGCGCTCCCTAGAAAAGAGAAACCTATTCATGTTCTTTCTACACAGCAGCCCTCAGAAACTGGAACTTCTGTAGGTATGATTTAATGGAAGTAATGACATTAGAAGAACATGGAAGGTTGAAGTTAGAATGTGAGAGATGACAGTTGGAGAAATCAGTTGCCTAGAATATGCAAAGCTCTTAGTCGCATAATAAAGGAGCTTATTTAACTTCCAGTTGAGTGGCGTGTTACTACACAAATTGACGCCGAGTTGCGGACAGGCCTTATTTCACCAGAGATTGGGACAAACCCATTGTTTGCCATGTTCAACCAGAAAACAATCCTGCTGAACAGATTCATCCCTGGATGACTCCTGGTCCCAAAATGAGACCACATGCCTGTCATCCAGGCAGCAGGCTAGTGAAAGACTCTGCCATCCACTGAGATTGACTAAGTTGCTGGCCCACGCGAGTCCATGCCAATTGATGGGGCGTGACCCTAAAAGAGACCTTGTGTTCACAGCGGCTCATGTTCAGCCGCCAAACATATGCAATGAAAATTCAACTCTTTTGACTAACAAACTCACTGTTTGTAATGATTCTATTTTACCACTCTCTGATACCTCTGGATCTTGTTTGTGTTATGTAACATAAAAAAGGAAAATATTCTGATATGTGTGGGGTTCCGAGGACGTGTCTGGCTGCTGTGTTCTGGATGGTTTGGAGCTTATGTAGTCCAGTCTGCTGGTTATGAGTGTGTGGGTGATGGTCTTTCTGCATTTGGGGGAGATCCACTTGAAGGTCTTGCGTAGAATGCGGAGGGAGTTGAAGCAGGTGGAGGCAACGGCATTGATCTGGCGGGTCATGTTGAGGGAGGAGTCCAAAATGTTGCCGAGGTTTCGGGCATGGTCTGATGGAGTGGGTGGCCGAGGGCAAAAGGTCACCAGGTGTTGTCCCAGGTGGTGGATGATGGTCCAAGGACGAGGACCTCTGTCTTCTCCGAGTTGAGTTTAAGGCAGCTATGGTTCAGCCAGGTTGCAACGTCTTTCATTAATTCCTGGAAGCTGAGTCTGCTGTCTTCGGGGTTAATCGTGAGGGAGAGGATGAGCTGGGTGTCGTCGGCGTAGGATACTATGCTGAGCCCATGCTGTCTAACAATGGCGGCGAGGGGGGCCATGTAGTTGTTGAAGAGCATGGGGCTGAGAGAGGATCCTTGGGGTACTCCGCAGTTGATATCTGTGGGTTCAGAGAGGAATGGTGGGAGACTGATCCTTTGGGTCCTGCTGGTAAGGAAGGAGCGGATCCAGTCGAGGGCGGTACCCCGTATGCCGGCTGCGTGTAGTCTGGCGGCGAGAGTGCGGTGGGAGACGGTGTCAAAGGCTGCAGAGAGGTCTAGTAGGATGAGAGCTGCAGTGTGGCCCTGGTCGAGGAGCATGCTGATGTCATCAGTGGCAGCAAGGAGGGCGGTCTCGGTGCTGTGGTTGCTGCGGAATGCAGACTGGGAGAAGTCGAGGATGGCACTCTTTTCAGTGAAGGTGGTCAGCTGGGCAGTGACGAATCTCTTGGTGACTTTGGCTGAGAAGGGAAGGAGAGAGATGTGCCGGTAGTTTTTCAGGTCCGTCGGGTCAGCCGAGGGTTTCTTGAGGAGGGGCCTGACCTCTGCCCGCTTCCAGTCATCGGGAAAGATGCCGTATTCGAAGGAGGTGGTAATGGTCTGGCATAGTTTGGGTGCTATTGCGACAGGAGCTCTGTGGTAGATGTGTGGCGGGCAGGGGTCCATGGGGGCTCCGGAGTGGGTGTTCTTCATGGTTGTGGTGGTGTCTTCGTTGGTAGCCGGTTTCTTGGTGGTGATGGTGGGCTGGTTGTTGGTGGTGGAGAGGAGGGAGGAGTCTGTTCGCTGAAGTTGTCATAGAGGGTCTTTATTTTCCAGTGCAAGTAGGCGCTAAGCTTGTTGTAGAGGTCCTGGGATGGTGTGACTTCCGAGGCTTCGCTGGGGCGTTTGTGAACTGCTGTATGACGCTGAAGAGTTCTTTTGCGTTACTGGCATTGGTGTGGATTTTGTTCTTGATAAAGGCCCTCTTGGTGTCTCTTATGCGCTGGTAGTATTCAGTCATGGTGTTCCTGTAGGTGTTCTGGTCTTCGGTGGATTTCCTGTTCCTTCAGTGTATCTCGAGGCGTCTGCAGGAGCGCCTGGCTTATTGGAGGTCGGTGGTGAACCAGCCGGCCTTCAGGGGACGTTGTCTGATTGTGTGGCGGAGGGGTGCGAGCTTGTCTGCACAGCCAGTGATCCAGCACTGTTGTTCTTTGGCTGCAGAGTTGGCATCAGTCGTGGCAGGGGGGGGGTCGTGGAAGAGGGTGGTGTTGAGGTGTTCCTCTGTGACCTTGCTGCAGTTCCTTCGTGGCAGGTGCAGGGTGGGCTTGGGTGCGGTGGTGGTGTTGAAGGTGAAGTGTACACAGTGGTGATCTACCCAGGGGGGCTGCGTGGTTGGCTGAAGTGGGTGTTTGTCCCTCTTGTGAAGATCGGGTTGAGGATGTGTCTCGCTCTGTGGGTGGGGGTGGTGATGAGCTGCTTTAGTCCGAGGTTGTCAAGGTTGTCAAGGGGGGTGGAGAAGTCGGGGTAGCTGCTGTTGTCGAGGTGGAAGTTCAGCTCTCCGATGAGAATGTAGTCCGTGGAGGTGATGGTGTGGGGGGCGATGAGGTCAGCAATGGTGGTGGGGGAAGAGGCATGAGGCCCAGGGGTCTGTAGGTGAGGGTACCGCGCAGCATGGTTCTGGGGCTGGTCTGGATCTGGAAGTGGAGGTGCTTTGTGCTGGAGAGGGTGTCGCTCATGCTGGAGGTGGAGAATCGGAGGGAGCTCTTGTGTGCGATGGCAAGTCCTCATCCTGGGCGATGGGGGCAGTCTTATCTCTGGATCTTGTATCCTTCGAGGATGACCTTGGCGATGTCGGGGCAGAGGTGGCGGTGGTCCATGTTTCTGTGAAGAAGACGACGTCTGGTGAGAGGGTGCCGAGCAGGTCCCAGATCTCTACGGTGTGTGTGTAGGAGCGCATGTTGAGGAGGATGCAAATCAGGGCTTTGGTGGTACGGGCATCCGGCGTGGGTTGGGTGGCTGTGGGGGGGGCTGTCGAAGCTGAAGGATTTTCAGCAATGTCAGTAGGATAACTGGCCGTAGGTGGTGTTCGGTGTCACTCACTGGAAGCTGTGCTTCCTTCTGGGATTGAGTGCGAGGAGGTCAGCAGAGTTGTAGAGGTGGGAGATTCTAGATCCAGGGTTCCCGGCGCTGGCAGCGGTCACGTCGCAGACGGGTGCAGGCCTATATATACTTCAAAATCTGGGTTTTAACTTTTTTCCTTTCGTAAAAAGGCAGTCTGCAAAAACCAGAATGCAAAGGAAAAATAGAACTGGACAAAGTGCTCATGCATTACACTGAGCAGCCTGAACTCTATCACTACATAATAGGCTAATGTAGCTTATTTGAGCTAGCTGCAACTTACACTGTTTGTATTGCATGCTATGTACATGTATTGCTCAAACTTAGGCTGGGCGCCTAGCAATGGTGCATTCCTCATTGCAATTGTGGCCAGGGAAATGGCGTTTTGGAAGGTGGATGAATGATTTGTTGAGTTTTGTTTCTTTGTTATGGAATATATGCATAGATATATAGTGGTTGGCCCTAATAAGGGCAGCCTGTCTCTCTGCCATTGACCTCCTAAGAGGAGCTTTGAGCTATGGATCTGATGTATTTTGCAGATTAAGCCCTGTCCAAACAAGCTGTAGATACTTCCAATTCTCCAGTTAACCCCCAACTTTTCTTATATAGCCACCCATGCTTCCCCATGTCCTGACATGCTAGACATCAGAGCCTGGCTGTATTGTAGTTCTAAAAACCAAAAGGTTCACTACAGACAAGCCACTTAGCATCCACGGCTTTGGATTCTGACATTGCACAAAGTTTCTCACAACGCAGGGCTGCAAGCAATGTTTCTGAGCTGCATTGCGTGAGCAGGAGAACACTGAAAAGCTCAATATGGGAACTCTTCAGCTCTCTGCCTTCCCTGGCTTGCTTGAGGCTGCCTAACTCTAATGCAGGCACCCCTGCAGCATGGTACAAGGATGCCTGCCTTATGGGCAGGGATCTTTTTTGTACAAAAACAATCCTAAGAGAAAATAATGAGGAGTACCGATTGGTAGGTATTAGAATTGTCAGCCTTAGGTTGGTCTTTCCCCCAAACCTTTTGCCTGCTTAACTTTTGGCAGCTGTAATTCGTTTTTGTTGGCTTTAGGACACTGTGCATTTTATCACTGCTAACCATTTCTGAAGTACATGCTCTCACCTCTCTAAATATGGTGTGATTGGTATATACCTAGCTGCCATATTAAGTCCCTTGTAGAGTGGTATGCCATATGCCCAGGCAGGGCCTCTTAATTAAAAGCTACCAGTGGACATGCAGCACTTATTTTGCCACCCACTTAAGTAGCACTCCAAAACATGTCCCAGGCCTGCCAGTGTAGACTAAATGCAGTGTCACACTGCTATGTCAACTTTGCATTTCAAATTACCAAGTCTTAAACTTCCATTTCATTGCATAAAAGTTATATTAAAGGTTTGACATGCACTTTTCAAATTTTACATCTTCGGTAGTGAAAAACTCCCAAATTTGTTTTTCACTACTGTGAGACCTACCCAGCAGCAGCCTGTGTAGGTAAGAGTGGTGGGGCTGGGTTGGAGGGGGGGGATTCAACAGATACTCATGAGGTAAAATTAAATAAATAAATCATTTCCCCTCGTCATCATCTGTCGAAATTCCCTACACCAGGACCCACTGCCTCACCACTCTTACCTGCAAGGGCATAAATATAAGACCTTCACCCCAACTATTCAGTACACTTCTGGACCTTTGGATACTCTGCCAGGAAGAAGAACTGCTATGCTGCTACAAGGACTGCCACTCTGCTGGACTGCTGCTCTGGAAGAACTGCTGCGCTCCTATGCTGACCTGCTGCCTACTGTCATCTTTGCTAGGAAAGGCAAATTGTACCTGCAACTCCATTTTGAAGCCAGGATCCCCGAGTGACTCCAAGGGCAAGTCTGCTTGCCTTTTGATCTGAGCCACAGGACCATAACATGCTAACCCACATTTCCTGGACCCAACTTCAGTGAGTTCCTGACATCCAAGTGGTGCCTCTCACGTCCTGGACCCTTGGTGTTGCACTTGAGCTCCTGAATTCAAGCTTTTGGGCTCTTCGCAACCATACAAGGGCCCGTTCACACCAGATGTTTGCCCCCTGTAGTAAAATCCAACGCGAGCAGTCTCCAGCCCTTATCTTAGCATTGCAGCATAATCAGCCCACGCGGACTGCCAATGCATCACTCTAGCCTTTCTGTCAACAGGCAGGAAACATGCAGGGCGTGCTGCTTGCACTACAACTTAGCAGCGACAATCAGCGAGGACTGCACCATGAGCTACGCAAGAGCATGTAGCCATTCTAGTTGATTTTGCTGCCACTCAAGTAGAATATGTAATTGAATAGTGGCTCACTTACCCCGACCGCTATTGGACGCTGGTTCATGAACTGCCTGCATTATAAAATCCCCCGAAGGGAAACTAAATCTCGTTCACCAGCTTGCATATTCTAGAGCCTTACGGCAGAAAAATACCACCATGCGGTGATTGGCAGGATTTGGGCAGGACTCTGCATTAAAGACCGAGTAGTGGCTAAAATTCCACCACTTCCGTGGGCCTAACGAAACATTCCTCCCACCTCTATTTTTCACTATATTGCTGTTTATGTACTGTATAAATACTTTACAGATTGCCTTTAAGTTAAGCCTTTCTGCTTTTTGTTTCAATCTACCCAGGCTTAAACACAGGTTCATTTAGTGATTGTTTTCTAGTTCACCCAGCAACAGATTGTGGCTGTTGTTTGAGCAGGGTTCATACCCGAGTCAACCTACAACTCAATTTCTCACAAAAGGCATACATATTTCCTGCAATTCTAGCTTTGCAAACCTTAGTAAATCTCAAATTGCGTAAACACTATGGGGCACATTTACAAGCCCCTTGCGACACATTTACGCCGCCGTTGCGTCACTTCTGTGACGCAGCGGTGGTGTATACCAGGTCTGCAGGGATGCGCCAGTCCTCGTAAATCTGCCCCTATGGGTGAATGCGCTGGAACACCCGTGCTGCAGCCATGGGATGCCTGTGACTAAGCAGCACGAGCTGCTGCGTTGCATTACATTTCTTTACAAAGCCACACAAGGGCATCCAAATTAGGTCTTACATGGCTGTGATAATTCTAAATAAGCACTTGTGTTGCTCTGTGTCACCTTGTGCAATGCAAACGTGTAGTAAATCTGAGCTCACATCATTACAAAAAACCTAGAGCGTCCACAAAATAATATTTTCTGAATGTTGTTCTTTCTGACAAGTCTCCACTATTGTATATAATATTTGCTGCATTTTTTTACAACTCCTCGATTTATTTAACATCCCTTTTTAGACAGGTGGTTTGTTGATTTTGATGAACAATGGTTCAGCGAATATAAAACATACAAAAATATTGCCATTTCCAAGCAGACACACACATGGCTTTGGGACAGGCAATGTGACAGGAACGATAATACTGTCGAAGCAAGTCTAGTGTTAGAGAATATGTAGATTCATGGTTTTGTGTTGGCAGTGTGGTTCTGACAGCCACAATCTAAATTAAAGTGTTAGTTTACGTAATTATATGCACAATTAATGCATAAAAGAACTAATGGGTGACATGAAAAGTGGTCAGTACTGAATTCCATGTCTTTCATGTCATCCTTTTTCCGGCTGGGGCCAGGTTGACGAAGGGTACGCATGTTGTGTGTAGGTTGTCCATGAACATACTTTGCACGAGTTTCCTGACTCCATCAATATGTTAATAGTTGTCACCCCGATGTAGAGGTCAGAAAGAGTTGCTTATGCCAATGCACCCTGAGAATATTGTAGGGCAATTTAAATATTCATGAATAATTAATGTGGCCAGTAAAGGCCAGGCATTCAAAGGCTCTCTAGTTTTGCAAAGCGCTTGATTTGTGTCTGGCCTTTTTTTTGTATTCTGAACTGAAGGCTATATTTGTCAGTTTGCCTGATGAGGGCAAGTGGGGGGTGTCACCATCATCTCTTCCAGGTTGACATCCACATTGAATTAATGGGACTAAACAAACTGAGGATGCGTTTTCCCACTTAACGAAGTGCTCCCGACGCCCTGCCAATTACTTTCCGAGTATTTTCTGCTCTCCCCGCTTACTGCACTCTGTGCTCAGCTATAAAACCGAGAGGCTATGCACTTCAGCGTCCTACTTAAGCCGTGCTAAAAATAAATAACAAAGTATATTTGTTTATGGTTTTCAATTGTCCTATATCTATTAAGCTTTAACTCACAGCAGAGAAGGGCTTTTGATTTCCAGGTCTTAGGTTCTAAATGCTTTGCTTTGTGCTCCCCTCCTACCCTCTTGACTATGAGCACATCTTTGCTAAAAAAAAAAAAAAAAAGCTTTTAGGAAGAACACTCTATATCAAGTGATATTGTAAATAAGCATTGACAAAATGGATGTATATTCTACTTAGAAATGTCCTGGTCATCGCAGTTTCCTATGAACCCATGCATTCCGGCAGGAGCGCCTTTTGCGCGTATCGCATATCCGTGTCTCCTATCACTGAGAGGGGGGATACAGGTGTGGGGGCTTCCTGACCTCTTTTGAAATGGATACATTTTAACACGTGGACACGCTCCAGGAAGTCAGCCCCTGCATGATCTTCCCGCCCTGCTGGGTTGGTGGCATCCACCATACTTGTATACAAAAGGGATGATGAAATGGGTGTCGAGCAGCGTAAAACTTGTTGAAACTGAAAAAGTTTGAAGGATGCTGCCTGCCTGTTCACTGCACACAGACGCGTAGATCAACTCATTTTAGGAGTTTCTGGTCAACATAGCTGCAACTTCCATTTCTAACCAATACAAATTCTCCAACTCTTCTCTTCAATGTGTACTTCTAAGTACAAATCTGGGGGAGAAAATGAAGCTGAACCTGTCTTTCTGGACACTAATATTCCCCTCCTCCATCAAAATAACAGATAAGACACTTTTGCGTGCTATTTACACAAATTAATAATTAGCACAAATATCTTCAGCTAATCATTAAGGAGCAATTTTATTAATCAGTTTCACAGCAGGAGCTTAATGGGTTAATCTTCAAATGTTCTGCTACATGTTTTGTCATATGAGGAGCAGAGCAAAATTACCTAGGGTGAAACTGGAGCGCACATATGTATATAGAGAAAGGTTTTCTGTACTATCTTCTCCAAAAGATTGAGCTCGCTGATCTGTTTGTGGAGCTCATGACTGCTCAGCCATAGGAGATTATGTCAAATACTGGTGCGCATGATTATTTTTAATACCAATGAGGCATTTTCCAGTGATGATTTAAAGAAAGGATACCAAAAATCCATTCTCACAGCTTGTTTTTAGAAAAGATGGACCACACCTTACATGCTTCCTGAGCCGAGGATGATATTGCCGGAACAATAGTTAGCCACTACTAGAGTTTCCATGCAAATACAGGGAAAATATTCCCTGTAGTGTTTGTTCTTTCTGTATAAATGCTATCACCTGACAGGAAACTTTCGAAACCCGTTCATAAATCAAGATTGACATCGTTATGGCTTAATCCTAAACTCGGTACTAACATTGAACTCCCTACCGCTTCTCAGTGGGCCGCCAGGGGTATCAGTTTAGTGAAGGAGCTCTATGATACTAGTCACGACCCTGTTCCCTTCTCTTTCCTAGACCAAGAATATAGTCTCAATAACATGGATTTCTACACTTAAAAACAAATAAAAGTCAAGCTCTCTAAAGTAACCCTTTTCAGGGATTCGGATATTATCTCCCTTCTTACTATGTGGCCATATTGCTTCAAAAATGTATACATTTTTATCTCCTCCACAGCCTTCACAATCCACAATTACTTGTATTAAATGGTCTCACCATTTTGAAAACAATATTTTTAAACATATTTCTCAGAATACTTGGCAGTTGACTGGAAAATGATCCATGTGTAACAAAATTGCTCCATCACTGATTTAATCTAAATTCTTCACAATGAATCTCTTACATTGAACTCCTGCTCGCTTACACAAACTGAAATTACGACGTATTGATCTATGCTGGAATTGCAATTTAGAACCAGGTACCCATCAGTCTATGTTCTTTGAATGCACACTATTAGAATCCTTTTAGGACCTATACAAAAAAAATTCTATAATCTTTAATACACCATAACTCTTTCTCTTCATATGATTGTGCTGGGTCCCTGGGCTGTTGTCCCGCTTTACCTCTTAATAATACAGGTTTGGGGCTGTTAGATTTGCTTTTATCCATTCCAGTTAAAATTGTACTCACAGAATGGAAATCTTTTTCATCTTTTTTCTTACCATACTTGGTGGGCTTGGGTGTCATATTTTTGTGGAGCTCATAATCTTATTGAAAGAAAACAGTATCAGCTTTCAATCGCTAGCAGCGTGTGGCATTCTTTGGATAATTATAAGGATTTGTCTGCTCAGGGCTAGGTAGCTCAACATCCTTTGGGTCCCTCTCTTGATTTAACAATTACATGTGTGGCAGATGACCC